>NC_052641.1:21854000-22472000 GCF_016161935.1 Mauremys reevesii
CAGTCATACAGAAGCATGTAAAGATGCTAAAAAGAAAAGTGGGCAGAGATGATACAACCAACCCTATTAATGTGGAGTCTTCCATTCTCAACAGTAATAAAAGATAACTCCATCATGCCCAGAGGAATCCTTTAGATTTCCAGTACAGTGCATGGATGCATGGTAATCTAGTAGAAAGGGTTGCTCTTAGCCATTAGCAGTGGTTTGAACTGATCATGAATCAGAAGCTACCTGAAATTGGCTAGAATATCAAGAGTTGGAAGGTCTGTTGGATCCACTTGGCGAAGGCAACGTTGGGCCTCTTCTGTTTTGTCCCATTTGGAAAATACCATAGAGGCACATGAAACCTCTGTTCAAAGGCAGAATATGTGTTAACCTCAGCCACGACGGTAGCCAATGAGATATCGTGGCCTGATGCTGATTGCATTGAAGGAACAGATTAAACTTCGCGGAGGATTTACATAGCAAAAGAAGATCACGTCCCCTGAATGTGGTGAACCCAGCCTGCCAGGTGGGAAAACAAACGCAGCTGAGGTAAAAGATGGAAATTCAAGGAACTCTGCAAGTAGGAGCAGAGGAAATAATACTCCAAGGGGGCTTATTTGAAGTGTGAGTAAGATACCTTCAGTCTGCAAACAAGGACATTCAAAAAGAATATTATTGGATGTTGACAGATGCAATGAATACAGTGGAGGTCAAAGCAGCTGAATGAAGTTTTTATGAATAATATGGAATTCCTAATGCCAAATCATAGTCTGTTAATTTGCCAGCAGGGTTTCAAGGAGAGTTGTTTGAGCAATATACATATTTAATAGGCTTCAGAGCTGCAGCTAGCTGGAAAGAAGCTGCTTAGGAATCTTATTGGCCTTCATAGACCCAAGTACAGCAGTTAATGCTGAGAAAACTCAGCGAGGTGAATAGGAAAGTTGTTGGCACCCGAGGACTCTTGCTAAGTGTTGCATCCCTGGCCATCAGGCAGCATATGCAGAGGTGGATTCACTCATGCCTGAATTTCTGTGCAGTGGGGGGGGAAGCGTGCTGGAGGCTAGGGAACATTGTGGAAATGTCATTGATCTGAATCCATTCCTGGATGGCAATGTCATGGTGGCCAAGCGAGTCTGAGGAATGCAATTAAACTCTCTCTTTCCTAGTGCAGTTACTGCCGGCGAGTAGAGGCGAGGAGTCGAAGGGACAGGATGCAGTGGGAGGGGTACTGAGGAGTTTGGATTCCCTGTTGGGGAAAGGAAAGAGGTTTGTCTAATTGCAGAGTGTGGGCTGAATCCTGAGAGATGCTGAGCACTAGAAACATGCATCACTAAGCGCCTCTCGGGATCTGGCCCTGAGTTGCTCTCACTCACTTGATGGCTTAACGAAGCTCAGACTGGAAGGGGCTGGTGGTCCCTGGGGTAACTCCCAATTCTGGTGCCATCGCTCCAGGTTGGCACTGATGTGGGAGAGGGGAGGTGGGATCAATGTGCGGCCAGGATTAACCCCTTGTGATGCTCAACATTGTGCTTGAGGTCTCAGCCTGACCTGCGCACTCGCCTTAGGGGCGATTCTCTGCCAACGGGGAAAGCTGTTGGCTTGTGTTAATAAAAGCACCAGCCAGCCCCTTTTTTTAATTTCCCCAAAGCCACATCTGTAATGTGCTTGTTGAGAAATAACCCCCGTTCCTTCCATGCAGGTGACGACTTCATCAGGAAGTAAATGCTTCTCCTGTCGCTCTGCAGCAGAACGAGATAAATGGATGGAGAACCTGCGGCGTGCCGTGCACCCAAATAAGGTAGCAGCTTTGAGGAATTGCCTCTGTAATAGTTCTGCTCCTCATTATTACATTTTATAACCCAGTGCATGGTAGCAGCAGGGGACATATTGTCATTTTAGTGACTAAGTGTAATTGGGGGTCAGCTTTTTTCCGTATTACTTTCTGCCACTATTATATTTACGGGAAAGTGCCAATTATTTCCTGCCCTCTTGGGCTGTCGCTGAGAAACAATCAAACCTCAAGAACCTGCAGTCTTGTTTTAGTACTAATGATACTTGCTACTTATCTAGGGCTTCCGGTCCTCAGAGTGCTTCAGCAGGCGGCCCCTGGACAAACGGTGACGTCGGGGGTAGAATACAACCCTAGATATTCAGTCCGCACAGCAGCCCTCTGGCACTGGTGCGGTTTGCGAGCCCCATTTCAGAGATGGGGAAACGGAGGCACAGAATCTCAGTGAGTTGCATGTGGTCATGGAGGAATTTGGGCTTGGACATGGCTCCCGTTCCTGTACCCAGGCTACCAGGCCATCGTATGCCCTGTACCTGCAGCAACAAGCTCTTCTCGGTCAGTCGAGCATGGGGGGCCTGAAAATGTGCCCTTACAGCTAGTCAAGGCTACGGGTACCTTAAAAGGGAGTCAGAGTAAGGACTGTGCGCCAGAGTAAGGACAAAGCAGATCGCCTGTAAGGTTTCACAGCTGACGCACTCAGCCAAAAAGCTGTTTTTGTTGCTCAGCGTGAAGGGGTTCTGTGCATTCATTCTTGCTAGCAGCAGTAGGTAACTGTGTATGCAGGTTAGGGGCAGGTCTTGGGCACCTGGCAAGCTGCTAATGCAGCCCTTAATGTCACAAAGTTTGGTGCCCCTAATGCAGCACCAGATTTCGTACCCTAACTGATGAGCCCTCCGTAATACAGGAGAGGAAACAGCAGCGTGGAGAGACTAACTTATCCCTCAGGGCACGATTTATTGTGTCGAATTCAGCCCCTATGTTGTGGTCGCTTTAAGAGCGTGGCAGCTGTTGCTGTTGCCACCTGCAGAGAGCTCTGGGAGACTGGGACAATGCGTCTCCCACCAGCGTCTCTAGAACAGTTAGTAGGCGGGGTTATTCTATGTCGATGTAGTTGAACGTGACCCAGAGCAGCGCTGTTCAATGGGCACTCATTTGGAAATATGCCATCATCTTGAAAAGTGCCCTGCACTGACTCTGCTAACTTTCCTCCTTTTGTCTGAGTTTCTAGACACAGACTCTCAGTATCTGATGTGATATTTTTATCCCAGGATTTTAGTAGTATTGTATCACTTCCTGAGCCCACATCACCCCATTGTGTACTTCCAGCAACTGTGCTCTCCACTCTCCTAAGTGAAGCTGGGTCAGACCTGGTCGTTGCTGTTATAGGAGACATCCAAGGAAAGCTGAGGGTGCTGCAGAACCTGTTGTTGGTGATTCACTATGGGGTGCTCTTTCCTTCAAGTTCTCACTGAAACTAGTGCCCCTGGAGCTACCTCTTCGGGATGAGGTCATGACCATTTGGGGGTCATTAAAGATTCCATAAAAGCAGCAAAGAGGCCTGTGGCACCTTAGAGACTAACAGATGTATTGGAGCATGAGCTTTCGTGGGTGAATACCCACTTCATCGGATTCCATGGTATCGTTCACAGCATTAGTGTTAAAGTGGCATCCAGGCCAAATTTTTACTTCTGACTAATAATAATGCTTAGCTCATAGGTAAATCATTCAGTCTCCCTTAATCCCCCCCAGTATTTCAGTTGAATTAAATAGTCTTCATTCATGTCCTAAAGTATGTAGGCAGTGATGCCACAGCCGCTGCTTTCCACCCCAGAAGTGGCTGCATTCCAGTCACAAATGAAGTGATCCATGTGTGGACTTGAGGATGCTTCTATTCCTGCCATGCTATAGAAAAGGAAATGTACTGTTCCAGTGCTGCCACATAACAACAATGGAACAAATGGGGGAAAACACCTGTGCAGTAGCTTCTGTTTTACAAAAAGTCATTAATTATTGGTAGGCTCCTTCCTGTTTCTTGTGAGGCCTTCCTGGCAGTAGAACTGGAAATGGTACATTTTTAATTTGGTGAGATTTTATCTGCCTTGTTCCTTTATATTAATTGGCACCAGCAGACATGGAGAGCACAGTGATATTTGGAAAATTAACATAAGTAGTGTTGTTATGCAAATTCCCGAGAGCCAGTATTTCCTTAAAATAAAATGTAATTAAGCCTCTGCTCGTTTAGCACATCAGAAATAATTAACTCATTTCTCCGGTTTGTGTACGTTGTTTTTTTTTTCACTTGACCTTTTTCTTTGTGTCTCTTTTCCAGGACAACAGCAGAAGGGTAGAGAATATGTTAAAGTTATGGATTATTGAAGCCAAGGACCTGCCAGCCAAGAAGAAGTACTTGTGTGAATTATGCCTGGATGACGTTCTTTATGCACGAACTACCTGTAAATTGAAAACTGACAACGTCTTTTGGGGGGAGCACTTTGAATTTAATAACCTCCCGACGCTCAAAACCATTACGGTGCACTTATACAAAGAGACTGACAAAAAGAAAAAGAAAGACAAGACCAACTTCCTCGGGCAGGTGAATATCCCCGTGGGCTCCGTAACGGGGCGGCAGTTTGTGGAGAAGTGGTACCCTGTAGTCAGCCCCAACCCCAGCAAGGGCAAGTCTGCAGGGCCCATGATCCGCATCAAGTCGCGCTACCAGAGCATGAGCATCCTCCCCATGGAGATGTACAAAGAGTTTGCTGAGTACATCACTAACAATTACATGGTGCTGTGCTCAGTGCTGGAGCCTGCGCTGAGTGTGAAGAACAAAGAGGAGATGGCCTCTGCACTGGTCCATATTCTGCAAAGCACTGGGAAGGCCAAGGTAAGATCCCCACATCACCTATACAATCCCATTATAGACAGACGTGAAGCAGAACCCCAGCTCCAAACACCCCCCAGCTACACATGGATCTGAACTTTGGCTCGGCCCTCCCTATTGATTCTTCTTTTACCATAGACAAGTTAGCAGCACATGCAGTGGGCTTACTGGGTCCATGTCCGGGTGTGGCCGCCCTGGTTGAGCAGACTGTTTTTATCCATTGTCAGTAAATTGCTTCTTGCTCAGTCCATTCACTGGCACTTGTCCCAGTGGGATTTGTGCATCATTGGTTGGGTCCACGGTGCAGTATGTTGGAGATGTTAGAGAGAGGAGACCCCTCGGGCACATGCAAATGGCTCCATTAGCACTGCAGTGTCTCTTGCCCCTGCTCTCGGATTGGCGAGGAACACACAGGATAGTGGTATTTCCAGGTGAGGGAGGCTGATGTGGCAGAGCCGCAAACTCTGGACGACCAGCTGTTTTGGGCTTCGTTGGATGAATTATCATCCCTGTGAATCCCCTATCACCGGGCTTTGGGAGGGCAGCTGGCCTGGGAGAGGCTGAGATTTCTGCCAGCAGTTTCAATTGTTCTGTGTGAGAATAGGGGGAGGGGAAGAGAGGCTGAGTGACTGACTTCGTGAACCTCACTTCAGATATTTTAGCCAAGCGTGGAGCCAGGCAGGGGCGTGCACACAGAGCATACTGCGGAGCGTACGTCCTCATGCGACACCGGTATGACTTGGCAATGGTAGCCCAGCAGCTGTAACAGGAGGGCAAGGTGTGAATGAGACAAATGGCCAGTTTTCGTTTTGTCCATTAATTTCTCCTTGAACTTACCAGCTAGGGAGCGGGGGCCTTGGCTTGATGGCTCAGCAAGATTTCCAAAGCCTCTGCGGTGCTAAGGAGACTTGCAGCCTGCCTGAGGACTGGAATTGTGGATTCCCCTTCTGCGTGTGGAGATGAACTAGACCAATAGACTGGGTCAAGGCAGCAAAACCTCATCAAAGGGATTGACTGCCGGGGAGCAGGGAGCTGCTCCCAGGGGTCCATTCCGCCCAGTTCCAGGGTGTGTCTCCTGGGGCTTTGAAGACAGCCCAGACATACTCATGCCGGCGCTCATTGAGCTAGTACATCGCTGAGGCAGTGCGAGCGGCAGGACGAGCTAGCTGCCCCGAGTACTGGCCTGGGCTCTCTGACGGCCGTGGACTTGGGGTGTCTAGCCCGTCCCGCCCCTTGCGCTGCTGTGGCTAGGTTCCACTTTTAACGCATTAACTCAACAAGAGCTGGCACGAGTACGTCTCCTGGGCCTGGAATCACACCCAGCTCCAAATGTAGACGTCCCCACCGTCGTCTTGGTCACAGGGAGGAATATCAAACCCAGACGCAGTCCGGCGGCCCTTGGCATCGTTGCCTTCAGTGGGTGCAGGATCAACTCAGCCAGTGACTTGCTGCAATTGTTCCATCAGAAAGCACCTGAGGCCACCTCTGCCCTGGCTGATTCTGCCGCTGATGTGGGTCTAGTCTGGGTTTGCTGGGACAGCTGCACCCACAAGCCTTCTTAGTGGAGATGCAGCTGATACCAGCAGGAGTGTGTGTAAACATTTCCCCAAACGAAATACGCGATACCAGCTAAAGCACTTTGGGGCTGGCGTAAATGGTTGTAAGAAAACCACATCCCAGACCAGCATGAACATATGGACCAAAGTTCTATGCGTAGGCCTGGCCTTGGTAGCTGTGTGTCTGTCTGTGAGCATGTCCCACTGCTGCTTGCCTGAGCCCCTCCTGGGGCCAGACCCGAGAGCCTCAGGAAGGAGCAAGTGTGTTTCCATGTGTCGGTGCCTTGCTGCTCGAGAGCCCAGAGATGCTCCACAGGGGAAATAGCAAAGAGTAAACAGGCTGGATAAATATCCCCCTACAGTGGAGCTTCTGCTTTCGCTGCCTGTCATCTGCCATCAGCATTTAGCACAAGGGTTAGAGAGTTGTCAGAGCAACAGGAATTATTGGAGCATGGGAGCCGGGTGCTGCATCTTGTGTAGAGGAGCTGGACAAGCAAAGAGAAATAAAAATAAAAACCGCAGCAAAGTGAAAGGGACACTGACTGGAGAGAACGCCCCCTCGGTGTGACAAACGGGGCGCTGCAGACTGCTCGCTGGCGTGGCAAACCCTCTGCGCCGCTGATTGAGTGACAAGGCGCACCGAGGAGACGCGCGCACGAGAGCTTCCCTTCGTGGGCAACAGCAAGCTCGTGTCTGGGCTGTGCTCGGGGGGCTGTGGGACATGGCAAAGCCAAGCACAACCCTCCTGCCCCTGTGTGACTTAGCCGAAGGCTGGAACAGAGCTGACGAAAGCCAAGAATGGGCCTGTTGGGTGGGGTGGGTGCTGGGCTGGTGAGCTGCTCCCTGGTCATCACTCGCAAACAGCAGTGATACAGGGCGGTGGTTGGCTTTGTACAGGAAAGACCTGATGCCACAAACCCTGCTCACGAGTCATCCCCTCTGGGATCCGCAGGCCTACTCACGTGGGTAGGCAAGGCTGGGCGCCGACTCGCGGATTTGCAGTAAAGACATTTTATTTTTAGTACATTGGGGCTAGGGAGAGGTCAGTGACCAGCCCGGGAATCCAAAGGCTGCAGAGCAGGCTTCCCCCACTGCTCGGGAAAGGGCGCGGCTCCAGGTGGGAGGGGGACTTCCGTCTATAGCCCAGCCTGTCCCCGGCCTCTCTGCCAGCAAAGGGCTTAGTGGAGGGGCACTGATCTGCGGATGAGGCTCAGATACTGATTGTTAACAAAACGCTGGTACTTGGGGCGGAAGAGAGTTTCTGTTCTTTAGGGTTTGTCCTGCAGAAGCTGTGTTCTGTACTTCGGTGACCGGGGGAGTGCAGACGGGCAGGGGCTGCCCCAAAGGGCCTTCAGCTCAGATATCGGCCCTTCCCCACTGTCCTCCGTCCGCTCCTGGAAGCTTGTCAGGAGTTCGCAAGTGAATCCTCCAGCAGCAAATGCTCCTGTTTTACCTCAGCCCAGGTTTGTGGGTCTCTGTTTCAAATGGTGCTGGAGGCTGTTTAATGTGAGGGCCCTGGTGTGCACAGAGATGAACCCGGATCCCTGCTGGAAGCTGGGGCAGGGGGAGATAGTGTTTAAAAAGCACTAATTTTAGAAAAGCCTGATAGTGCTACAGCCGCGTTATCGCCTCACTCGGTAGCTGTCTGTCTGGCCCTCATCACAGTGGTACTGGAGCATCTCCCATGCAACCAAACATAGAAACAGCCTCTCTCTCCCTTCCTTCCCAGCCTGTAGGGGAACTAGCTGAGTTTGTTTGTTTGCCCTTAGTGTGGCTGTTGTGTTTCTGAGGGATGGGCGTCGGGAGAGCTCTGGTTTGGGGCTGGCCGGCCACAGGTCCTTCAGACCCAAATTCCCCCCAGCCGTAAGCCTGCGGGCTGGCCTGCCTCTGGAGTAAGCCATGCTAGCCCAGGGCGGCTCCAGCCGGGGGGTGTTAGCATTAGACATTATTGACATCAGAGACTCCGGGCCCTGAAAATTAGGCTGTGGAAATGATGCCCCATTTGCAGCCTTTGCTAGTTCATCCCTCACAGGGGAGTTTGTGAGTCAGTGGAAGCGCCAGGGGCCAGGCTGATGGGGAAGGTTGAGAGCCGGCTCCTTAGTGTCTGAGCTGGAGGATTATTCAGGATGAGCCGGTGAGGCCGTTCTCAGATCCCACATCGGGCTAGGCCCAGGTTCAGGTTCGTGGCTGTGCAGGGAACACATTAGAGGGCAAATCAGAGCCAGGGCATGGGGAGCAGTGTTTGCATTTGAATCGGGGATCTGAATGGTGAGTCTGAATGGGGCCGAAATGGAATGGAGCGGAATTGGGATTGAGGGTGCGGGGCCTAAAGCCAATGGGATTTGAGCACATGGCGATCCAGGCCGGGGGCTGAGTCAGGTTTGAGGGTGCAGGATACACGGCTAAATGAGATTGAAGGGCCCGGGTTTGGGGCACGGAGCCCAGCTGGGTTTGAGGGCACAGCGATCAGGGCTTGAGGGTATGGGGACTGGGTTTGAATTGGGGCTGGTTTACATGCTGCCCTTGCAAGATTTGCACCACCCGTGGTGGGCATACGCACTGTAGAGTCAGCTGACAACAACCCCATGCCCTCTCCTGACCCTCTGTAGCCTCCACTAGCCCAGGGCGCCACTCTCCTGCCAGCATGTGGCACGCATGCCTGCACTTTCCAAGGAGCTACTTCCACAAACCTTTACAGAGCTCCAGTCCCTTTCTCCTGCCCTCACTCAGCTGTAGAGCACAGACACAGTAATAAATGGCCGGTAATTAATTTTGCTGATAAAGGTTTTTTGGTGGTGGTTGGCTGCAGTTGCGATGCTAAAGCAGCAATTAAAGATGAAGTGAGAGCTAAGTGTCCAGTGGATGATCATCTATCTGTGCAGACTCGTTAGCTGCTAATTGCTCCTTCTCCCGCGCTGTTTCAGGCCCTGATTTCCAGCACTGATTTTCTGTCAATATGGCTTAATCCTTCAATGAAGCATGTAGGGATTGAGCACATGCGTCCATCCAGTGCAGCTCTCGCAGATGGGCAGAGCCTCTATTGAACACGACCCCGCTGCCCTGCAGACAGTGTGTGGCACCATGGCTGCCTGCCGCATCCCATCCTCACCCTTCGGAGGCCTGCCGGGCTACAGGAGGGTGATCGTTCTCAAACCGCACAGTGATCTTTTCAAAACCGTGGGGCACTCCCCACCGATGGGGCTTTGGCATCTGCCATGGAGTGTTTCTGAGCCAGGCTCTCTTCTCCCTCCCTCCCAGGTGATTGATGGAGATTAGACCGGAGGCAGGGAGTGCATTTGCACGGACAGCTGTACAGAGATCAGCAGATCCCCCAGAAAGACTGTCCAGCCCCAGCAACATCTCTCTCGTCAGTTGATTGCAGCATAGTTCTCATGGGTTCTGTTTCCTGCTCCATCACTGACTTGCTGATTGATCTTGTCCAAGTCACGTCACGGCTCTGTGCCTCAATTTCCACAACTTTTGTAAAATGTGGGATTTGACATCATAGTCGTGATAGCAGGAAAAACAACTGGGATTCTGCTCTGCCTTGTCCAGCAGCCTGGCACAACCCCCTTCATTGGCCCAGGTATAATGTGAGGCGCAGAAAGAGCCTCCCCTGCTTTGCAGATATCGGGGTAACGTCAGGCAGTTGTTAAAATCTCGTGATGGTGTGGAAGCCAAGTGCAAGAGGGCGGAATAAATCTGGCTCATGAAGATGTCTTTCTGAGAGCCACTTTCCTGATTGTAACCACATGCTGAGACTCGGTTAGCTGGGGGAGGAGGGAGAAGGAAAACATCTAATGTCAGTAGAGAGTTTATACCTGAATAAGGATTTATTGACACACAGTTATACCGGTACAAAGTTATACACCTTTATCCCAGTACAGCTCTCACCTGGGGGTTACATCGCTTAGTTAAATTAGTACAAAAACAGTGTCTAGACAAGCGCTAAGAAAGAGAAGCCGCCTAGGTCGGGCGGGGGGTTAAAGTGCGTGGGTGCCATGCAGCATTGCTGGCTGGGGCTGGGTAGAGCAGGTCAGTGCAGGCTGCACTGAGCCAAGTGTTAGGGAGGGACTCTGAGCCTCTGGGAGCAAACAGCTGCTGAGCAGCACAGCTGGCCTTAGCATTGCAGAGGGGCTGAAAAATCATTCTTGTCCCCCCTTCCCTTCCCGACGCCTGTGCGCCACGAGGCACTATGCTCCCCCACCTGCTGTCGAAAAGGGGTTACGGCAGTATGTGCTATATTGTACGCACAGTGCCTTTACTCTCTGTACAGCAGCATGGTGCCATATAGAACACCATGGGGTCCAATTCTGCCCCCCGATCCATGCACACCAATCCCTTGGAAGTCAGTGGGCCTGGCACACCCATATCAGAAGGCAAAGTCTGGCCCACTGCCTTTCAGGCTGGCACAACACAGTCGTGGTTGATTAAAATAAGAAATGGGCAGGAATGCCAAAAATACCAGCTCTGTGAGCTGATTTTCAGTGGCCCTCTGCTGCCGGCGTGGGGTTCCGTTCGCCGGCCCTGCTCAGCCTGGCCTGCCTGGATGGACAGAACCCCGGGGCCAGCAGCGGGCTGAGTGGGGCTGGCGGTGGGGATCCCGGCTGGCAGGGGCTGGTGGATGGAACCCCACACCGGCAGCGAGCTGAGTGGCTCAGCCTGCTGTCAGCCTGGGGTCCCGGCCGCCAGCCCCACTCAGCCCACCACCGGCCTGGGGTCCTGGCCGCCGGCCCCCGTAAATGTAAAATGTATTACTGGCATGTGAAACTTTAAATGAAGACTTGGCACACCACTTCTGAAAGGTTGCTGACTCCTGCACTACATAGTTATAAAGGGGCCCTCCACCTGGTGGTGAGGTGCTGGTGCAGGGGCGGCTCTACGTTTTTGGCCGCCCCAAGCAGTCATGCGCGGGAGGCGCCCCGGAGCCGCGGGAGCAGCGGACCTCCCGCGGGCATGACTGCAGAGGGACCACTGGTCCCGCGTGGCTCGGCTGGACCTCCCGCGGCTCCCGCGGACGGTTCGCGGGTCCGGCGGCTCCGCTTGAGCTGCCGCAGTCATGCCTGCGGGAGGTTCAGCCGAGCCGCGGGACAAGCGCCCCCTCCGCAGTCATGCCTGCGGCAGCTCCAGTCATCCCGGGGCTCCGGTGGACCTCCCGCAGGCATGACTGCGGCAGGTCCGCCGGCCCAGCCTGCCGCCCCCCCGGCCGCAGGGAACGCCCCCTAGATTTTGCCGCCCTAGGCACCAGCCTGTTTTGCTGGTGCCTAGAGCCGCCCCTGTGCTGGTGCCACTCCCGAGAAAAGGCTCCGGGCACTAGTTCTGTTGTCAGTGCCGGCTGGTGTTTTTAGGTACGAGAGTTTAGATGCTTCTCTTTGCTATATTATCCTGGTGCTTAAATTCCCTTCGGGTGCCTCCTAGCATGGCTAGCCGGACATGTGCTAGACCTGCACGGTCTGCCAAAGACAGCACAGTGGCTGTGACTGCACAAGCAGCAGCTCAGGCCAGCCACCCGAGCACACGCCCAGGGGTGGGGCAAGATTGTATTAGGACGACAGGCCACACTGCTATTTTTAGGCACTAGCTTGAGCAGCGCTAGGGCGTATAGGTTTACCTGAGCTGGGAATTACACCTCCCGGCTGCTGTGTAGACCTACCCCTTAGGAGAGAGAGCAGTGTGGTGTGAAATTACTGCAGGTCCTCAGGGAAAGCTGTAGCATTTTGGACCATTCCTGTCGACACTGCAGCATTGTTTCATAAGAGGCTCTAGGTTGAGGTGGGGTGGGATTGTTAACACTCAGGCCTGAGAACCACCAGAACAAGCTGTAGTGGCAAAGATGCCTCATCTCATCCTCTTTTTGTTCCTGCCTTTCCTCTCGCTCCATTTTCTCTTTGTGTCTGACTGGGCCTGGCCACACAGCTGTGCCCACGCTGCAGATTAGGCTATGGAAAATATAGACAACAAGCCTGCCCCAACTCAAGGACAGCGCTTCTTTGGGTTGGTGTTTGAGGAGGAAGAAAAGTGTCTCCTGCAGGCGGTTGGAGAGTTCAACAGGCCTGCAAAACCCTGACCAGTAGCCAAGGCAGAGAGCTGGGGAGAAAGGGAAAGGCATTTTGATAAAGTTAAAAGCAAAGGATCTCGGTTTAGGGAGCTGCTCCGGCCCACCGGAAAGTCTGAAAAATATCCAGACCTAAATGTGCTCCGGTGGTGGGTGCAGTTTTCTTGACTCTTTTTATATTTGTGAAAAGATTAGCCTGAAAGTGGCACTGTTGTTTCTCTGAAGAGGAGGCATGGGCTTGTGGTTACACAAGGGTTGGGAGCTGGGGCTTCTGGATGTGGTTATTGGCCCCCCTATTGACTTGCTATGTGCCTCAGTTTCCCCATCTGTAAAGCAAATATAATGTCTCCTAATGGGATGTTGTGAGATGTAATCTTTGTAACGTGCTTTGAGATCCTCAGAGGAAAGGCAGTATGGAAAGGTGCATCCTCGTGATCAGAAAGGCAGCTGTTACTCTCTGATTTTTTTAAACCTGCAGCCCAATCGTCTCAATGCCTAAATTCATTACTGGCCCATCTTAAAAATATTTGAGCCAGTTCTATAAACGTGTAAACAGATCAAAACTCTCTTCCCCAGATGGATGGTAGAACAAAAAACACCTGAGTAAGCTCTAACTGGCTGTTTATGTGAAATCAATATTTCCCAGGCTATGAAGGAATGAGGGGTAAACATGGCTTCTTCTTTGTTTGTTCTGTGAGGATTTGCCTCTCCGAAGCAGAAGTATTTACTTCCCTCCTGTAGCAGCCTGCTGGAAGCTCCCTGCTGTCTCCCTCAGTTATTGGCACTGGAAATGCTGGGGTGAAAGAAAACGTTCTGCCAGCAACATATTGCAACTCGTGCCCCATTCTCTCCCCTCCTGGCCCACGTGGGTTTGGCCAGAGCCACCCAGCAGTGTGGTAGTTTGGACCTCATGTAGCTTTGCCTGCGCAGTGCTGTACAGTGAATGACATGGAGGGCTGCAGGAACCTGTGTCTCCTGAATGAAGCTCAGCAGCCCAGGATCCCAGGACAGAGCCCTGCGGTGCAGGAGGGCAGCTCAAGAGGGTAGGACGTATCGCACAGAGCTGGCTGTTCCTCTTGGAACACGCCCTGGGGTCCTCTTCTTAGGAAGGCTGTTCAGATCGCAAAGCAGCGGTGCAGTTCCCAGCCCTAGGATGCCGTTTCACTAGCATGTGTGTAACTGGCAGCAGCCATATAATTGCCCCCCCCGAAGAGTTTATCTATCTGATAATATTTTTATAACAGCCATAGTCAAGCTAATTATGCCTTTACTTGGTTTTCTGAGCCCCAACCCCGCCACCCTGTTTTCTCCGGAAAAGGAGGCAAGAGGGTGAGTGGCAGCTCCAGAGCACTACTGGGTTTTTCCGGTGTTGTGTGTTACAAACGTGGGCATTTCTAAACCATTCCTGTAAGAGCCATTCCCCTCTCACCAGTGAGTTCTGTTCATGCACTGCTGCCTCCTGCTGGAGGGGGGTGTTTTAGGCTCTACACGCTAAGCGCCTGTGGGTTGAGTAGTCATTTGGTGTCTTAACACAATATTCCTTCAATTGGTCTCTTCGTTGCCATAAGCTAGGTCATTGCTAGAGGTGCCCACACATTGATCCTTTCAGTACCATGGAAGGAAGTTACAAACGCCCCCCCCACAACCCCCAGAGAGACCTGGAAGTTGTTGAGACTCTGGTTTTAAAGTCCTCACTGGACGACCCCTGAAGTCTCAAAGGAAAAGGAGTCCACTACCTTGCTTGCCAGGGCTTGTGTGAAATGACCACGGTCAATGCACATCCTGAGAAGTTAGAAGCAGGGACTAGGAGTCAGGACTCCTGGGTTCCATACGTTGTCCTCTTCCCAGGGCTCTGCACAGCTCTGCCCCCGCTTGTCACTCACTATTGTTTATATGTATTGTGGGAGCACCAGGCGTGGGTCCGGGCCCCATTGTGGTGGGTGCTGCACAAGCCCAGAACAGGTCAGTCCCTGCCCCAGCTTCCCTGTCGTCTTGCCTTGTTGCTCTCATTGTCCCTTGTATTGTACTGCTCCTTGTGTCTAGAACAGCGGCTTTCAACCTTTCCAGACTTCTGTCCCCCTTCCAGGAGTCTGATTTGTCTTGTGTACCCCAAGTTCCACCTCACTTAAAAACTACTTGCTTACAAACTCAGATGTAAAAATACAAAAGTGTCACAGCTCACTGTTACTGGCAAGTTGCTGACTTTCTCATTTCCCCATATAATTATAAAATAAATCAATTTAAATATAAATATTGTACCTACTTTTCAGTGTATAGTACATAGAGCGGTATAAACAAGTCATTGTATGAACTTTTAGTTTGTACGGGCTTCACTAGTGCTTTCTATGTGGCCTGTTGTAAAACTAGGCAAATCTCTAGATGACTTGATGTAGCCCCTGGAAGACCTCTGAGTACCCCCAGGTACCTTCGGTTGAGACCCACTGGTCTAGAACAATCTCTTTCCTCCTCCATATGCCTCATTTTCTCACCACCTGCCCCCTGTGCTGCCTGCTCCTCCCCTGTGCTGACCGCAGTCTCCCTTTGGAAATTCCCCAGCTCTCACGATTGACTTGTGAGCTCACCAGACATGCTGTTGGCTTTATCTTTTTCCTGTTGCCTCCCTTTGTCTCTGTGTCCTAGGCTTGTGTAACTTAGACTGAAAGCTCTCTGGGGCAGGGACTGGGTCAGCTATTCCTGTAAAGGTCTGTGCCCAGCGCTGGTGTTACTTCAGGGTATCTGAGTAATAACACGCCTCTTCCAAGTGATTGTACAAGGACTAGCCTGCTAACACAAGCCAAATGCATTGTGTAATGGTCACTCCGGCAAAGGCCTGAGAAAACAGCCAGGTCTTGGATGTGCCCTCAAGGTCACAGCCTCTGGCTGTGCCGGGCCATTAGATAAGCACATGATCCATCCAAGCGTAGAGTAATACACTCATAATACCCAGGTGTCTGTTCCATATGCAAAGCACAGTACGATACTGCAGTCTAACAAACCCACAAAGCAATGCAACTGCCACTTCCGACTGAAAGATCGCCTTCCAATACATGTGCATTTTACAGGGAACCTATTAAGCTATGTAATTGAGCAATTACCAACATGACCTTTTTAATTGCCACTTGCCTTGCAGGGAGCTGTGCGGTAAATGAGATGAGCCTAGTGAGCGGGCAGTGACTGCCAAGGTGGTGGGGAATGGCATCTTTCACGGATGGGGGACGCCCTGAGCTGTGGCAGAGCTGCTTGTGCATGTGTTTGATGAGAGGGCCTGATGGGTAATCTGCTTATTCCACTGGCACCGGATGGGAGCCCCTGTGCACTGCGTCTCCGTCTCCTTGTGGTGTTCACTGAGGGGAGACATCGGTTCATTGATCTGTATAGCGCTGCATTAGCTGCAAGTCAAGTTGCATTCCCCACGCAGTCATCTGGAGCTACCAGTAGTTGATCCCAGTAGTCTCGTAGGCAGCTGGGACTTGGTCATGCCAGAACCAAGGAGTCCCCCTGCTTCACTGCTGACCGCTGCTGCCTATCTCCCATTTTGCGTGGCTGCTCTAACCCACGACAGAGATTGCTGTGTCTCAAGCTTGCGTTGTGGCGCAGTCCTAGCCCCCTGGAGGGCTAGAGTGCATACAGCTGAGGGGAAGAAGGTAGGCTCATCCCAAGGCAATTTCTTAATCTGAGACACTGCCCCAGGTGCCCCAGAAAATTGTGACTCTGTCCAGAGCATTCATGCAGGCTTCCTGCAGTGGCGGAGGTGGGGGAGGGGGTTGTGCTGCAACGGGGCTTCTCTTTGTTCTGCGTTTTTATCCTGCCTTTATAGTCTTCTGGTGCATGGCTTCTGACAGCATAAACAATGAATTGGATGCTTGGTCAGTGATGAAGCCACTCTGTGATGGCCACATCAGCACCTCTGTCCACCATCCCAGTGAGAAAGAGAGCAGTCCTTGGCCAGATGGCGTGCTCTTTGTTCTTGAGCTCCACAGGGCAGGGCAAGGCGCTAAAGAAACCCAACAGTGAAGATGTAAGTTAAAACCCAACATACCCTGTTGTAGCGAGGAAGGATCTTTTGGTTCATGT
Source organism: Mauremys reevesii (assembly GCF_016161935.1). Lineage (NCBI taxonomy): Eukaryota > Metazoa > Chordata > Testudines > Geoemydidae > Mauremys > Mauremys reevesii. Next base: position 21,870,341 of record NC_052641.1, read on the forward strand.
GGTTGTTCAGAGGGGCACACGAGAACTGAGCTGGCAAGACTAAGGGACCTAGATCTGCTTTGTCTATCTGCCAAGAAATGAGCCATAGATCCAAAATTTAGTCCCACATCACCTGCTGCTGCTGCTCCTTAGAAAGACTGTGTCTGACGTGCTGTCTGACAGGGTCAGCTATTTCAGAAAAGGGACATCTTGACTTTCTCTGGTGGTATTGGCGTGGCTTTCAGGTGAAATTGTGAAGTACGCTGTCTCGATCATTGGCTGTGCACGGTAATGCAGCCAGGACCTTGCTTTCACGCCCAATCAGCAGAGAACCAATGACAGCCAGGACTGGAAGATTGGCGACTGGAGTTGTCCAGGTCACACCAGTAATGATATGAAGGGCAGAGTTAATCAGTGAGTCCAACTTGTCTCTAGCTCCTCATAGCTATTACCAGGCAGAGATCATCAGCATTTACGAACTTCATTGCCAAGGTGGGAGGTAGGTCAACTGTATACGTGTTAAGGAGCATCGGAGCGAGTACAGATCCCCGGGAAATCCGCTGTTCATTCAGCGTGGGCCTTCATGGTGTGGGGTAGGAGAAACAGGTGCTTATCTCACAAATTCAATCCCATCTCACTGGTGGGAATGAGACCAGAGGCAGTCTGAGGATCTGGATCCATATTAGGTTTAGACTAAGGCCCAGGGTTGGGTTGTGAGGCTGAATCAAAAGCACCAAAATCTCATGAGCATTGGCCAAGATGTCAGAACTCTTGAGAGATCAGCTGTTCTTACGAGATAGCCACCATCATTTCACAAGACACTGGCCACATCCAAACAAAAGCTGGAAAATTAGCCCCTATCAGCTTGGAACGTGGAACCAAAATCATGGGCCTGCCGCCTTTCCCCCAGTTCTGATAGATGAAGGGCTTCGTAGGTGAGGTTCTGTTTCTGGCTTATTTCAGTGGTTATCTAGCCCCCCAAAAGACATGTCAAGGAGCAGCGCTTGCTCTTCTGCTGGTGTTCTGTAGCGCTGCAGGCCAGGGTATGTCCCTTCCGAGATGTTGATGTTGGAACAGTTCTCCTCTGTGCATTTTCCTTGTCTGTTTTCCCGGAACTGTCACTTGAAGGGTCAGTTCTGAAACCCATTTGGCTCTGGCACAGTCAGGGGTGATCACTGGGCTCAGGTAGGCTAGTGGCACAACACGGGCCATTATTTCATGGCTATTGCATATATGGAGCTTTAACAAGGTATTACTGGCTCCATGTTGTGCTGTGAAAAGAATTTTGATTCCACTTAATTGTGTTCTCGGGGCTGTTCATTGCTTGAGAGCCCAGCTGCTGCCAGAACATCTCTGTTGGCCTTTGTCTTGGACATGTTTTATAGTTTACGGTCTCAGCTGGCTGCTTTAGTTTACATGGTGTTTTTAAATGTATTTAAGGGACACTCAGTAAACTGCCAATATGTTTTAAAAATCAAATGTTTTGCTGTTGGGTAGTGTAAGCCTAGAACTGAACTGGAATATGTTTTCCTTCTCCAAACTCAGCTTCCTCCATCGCACACTAATCCAATTTTGTATGTGTGATCATGAATATCAGGAGACACGGTGCTTTGCTCGGAAGTGCTGGACTCCATGCTGTTTAATTTAAAAATATACCCTGACAGCAAGTGCATTCCCTGAACAATGAATGATGTGGGTTTGCAGTGTTACTCAACCTTTTGGATACCAGGGACCAGCTTGCTGCCTTCCTAAACTGTTACAGGGAGATTTCAGGGACCAGCGCCGGTCCACGGACCAGTCCTTGAGAAACACAGGATAAGAGAATGCCGGGGGGGGGGGTGCGTTTTCTTCACACCTGGTAATAGTGAGCATGCCAGTGTCCAGCCCCAGGCTTTTCACTGTGGAGGGGCTGGCACGGATTCCACAGGTGTAACTACCACACCCTCCCCCCGCCGCAAAATCTGCCATTTGTACCATTTTTGATGTATTTTTTTCTTTGTGCAAAACGGGGGTGGTGGTTGGGTTTCTTCAGGAAGTTCTGCCACAGTGCAGCTGTTTCCCAAACAGGCATCTGTAATCAAAGGGCATCTTGTTATCCTGCTACTAAAACACTGAAGTTCAGGGACTTGTGACAGGGGGACACCTACATCGGTCCCTTTCCCAGACCTGGCGAGGGGCTCCATGTAAGCTCTATGAAGGCTTGTCTCTCTCACCAACAGAACTGGGTCCAATAAAAGCTATTACCTCCCCTGCCTTGTCTCTCTCATTAGTACACGGTGCGACCCAGCCCTGCCAACCCTTAGCACAACTCCCGCCGCACCCTCCTCCGCCCCCCTCGGGGGCCAGTCTTTGGGAGAGCTAGTAATCTTATTACCCTCGTCAGTTCAATCCTCTTAAGGTTAAGTCAGTCCTATTAGTCAGGCTTGTGATGTGCGGAACCTTGTCATTTCAAAATCAATCTGCCCACCAGTCGGTGATGTTAGCTACAGTAAACTCCAGCACAAGGGGGAGTGCAGTTCAGAGCAGCAGGTGTGGGGGGCATAGCTCTGCAGCTCTCATTAACGTTGCTGGCTAAATAAACCCCTTGCGCCTCCAGCTGTGAACGTTTCTTTTAAAGGTGCAGGTTAGATCTTGTGTAAACATTCTCCAGGTTGGTGAGGTTATAAAATGCTCCAAGTACAATCTGAGCAGGATTCGTGGTCCCAGACCTTTGCTGCCTGTTATGCCTCTGGAAAGGCCTTTCCTTACTGGGAAACGTTGCTGCTCTTCACTCTTTTGCTCATTGCCTCGCCCAAAGAAACGTCCCTTGTATCGCCTTGTGCTTTCCTTGTGCCGAAGATCTGGCTGGCTGTGTGTTTACATCCAGAGGGTTGCAACAGACATGGACACGTGCCCCAGGAAGCGTAGAAGGATGTATATGTACAGACAGACACATTGGAGCTCAGATGTGGGCTGTCCCTTATGGAAACAGCCCATGGAACTGAGTAGAGAATGACACTCCGGCTACAGAATTGTATAGAATGGCTCCAGAACCATTTAGAAAGGGTCTTATTCCTTGTTAACGTCTATAGACTTTTAGAGAACTGTCTATAGAGCCCTATTGGTTTCATCCCTATTAAATCCTACTGGGACTTTTCCAGAGGACTGGGGCCTTACCGATCTATTCAGGCAGGAGTGCACCTGTCAGCACAGGTTGCATGGGAGCGGGAGCGGGAGCCGGGGGGCACAAAAGGCATGTGGGAGAGCATGTATCCAGGCTTATTAAATCAAATGGAAAGGCTTCCTGGCCCTTTGCAGCATGGGGGGGGGGGGGTGGTCGGTTTATTTGTTTGCTTGTTTCTGGAGTGATTTTATTACAGAGTTTTATTCACGTTTGACATTGGCAGATCTGTTGATGAAAATTACGAGCTGTCTGTCATGATGCTCAGTCCAATACTTGAAACACAGGATGGGCTTGTCTCTTAATACTTTTTACATTCTCCAGGGCAGACGCAGGTTTAAGCATAACCATTGTGGTGCAGAAAGACAACCTGGGGGCAAGGAGTGTCAGAATTATTGATTGAGTGAATTAGCTGCCTGCTCCTCTCCTGGTTAGTCTCTAGTGAAGAAGCTTTTTCTTCCCATTATTTTTTGTGTGTTTGTTTGAGCTTAGCAATTAATGTGCTTTCTCACGCCTTCTGACACCTGTGATGAAGGGTTGCTTTTCTGAGGAGTGCTGTTTGTTTGTTTTTTACACCGTGGACTTTTCAATCAGTTCTCCAAAGTTCAGGGCCAATAGTTAGCTGCTGGCCTTGTTGCATGTAATGGGACTTGTGGGCCCAGCCTGTCTGTTGTCAAGGAGTAACTGACCACTTGAATTTGGATTTCCAGGTAAGAGCATAAGAACGGCCAGATTGGGTCAGACCAAAGGTCCATCTAGCCCAGTATCCCATCTGCTGACCGTGGCCAATGTCAGGTGCCCCAGAGGGAGTGAACCTAACAGGCAATGATCAAGTGATCTCTCTCCTGCCATCCATCTCCACCCTCCGACAAACAGGCTAGGGACACCATTCCTTATCCAGCCTGGCTAATAGCCATTAATGGACTTAACCTCCATGAATGTAGCCAGTTCTCTTTTAAGATCATAGATCATATTGCCCCCTCTCTGCCCCAGTCCAGCAGGGTGGAGACATGGGCATTGGGAGGAAGAGCGGAGAAAATGGGCAGCAGCTGTTCGGAATTAGGGCCAGGCAAACTGGTTCAGATAAAACAAGACACTTCCCTTCAACCCCCGTCGAAGCTGTCACTGGACGTACCAGGTGCCTCAGCTCTGGCTGAGACTGTGAACGCTTTCTGACCAATGTTCTAAAGCAGGGGTTCTCAGCTTATTACAGTGTGTTACCTGGGCCGAAGGGACCAGGTGGCAGGGCAGTGGCAGCCCAGACCCTGACCCCGGATCCTCTCCATGCGGGGCCGGCTGGCTGCCCGGCCACCCGCCCCGGACTGCACAATGTGGGGCCGGCCGGCCGGCAGCCCCACCCCCGCCGCGCTGGGCTGCAGGGCAACCTGGGAACCTGGCAGACCCCAGCATGCGGGCTGGCCACAGCTGTGTGCTAATTGGGTCGCATGCGGCCCGTGGGTTAAGAACCACTGTTCTAAAGCCACAGAGGCGTGCGCCGCATTTGCCTATAAACTTGCTTGTTATTTATGATCAGAGTTTTATTTTGGAGTTCGCAGCCTCCCGCCTGAGGCAGGTGTAACCCGACCCTCATCCCTCGGTTAGAACATCAGGGCCCACATGCTGTCACAAATGCACTACCACAGGCCTCGCCAGGCCGCACGCTCCCCTCCATCTCCTGTCTCATGCACTCCCTGGGAAGCGGCTCATTCCATCCCATCCCAGTGAACCACAGCCACACGGCTACCTGCAGGGGAGCAGCACTGTACCACCTAGGGCTGCTGGTGCCTCTCTCCCGAGAAGATCTCACTGTGCTTTACACGTAATTTCCCAGTCACCTTCCTCCCACTGGTCCCCTCGCCCTGGAGGTCATCTAGTACAACCCCCTGCTCAAAGCAGGACCAACCCCAGCTAAATCATCCCAGCCAGGGCTTTGTAAACCTCTAAGGATGGAGATTCCACCACCTCCCTAGGTAACCCATTCCAGTGCTTCACCACCCTCCTGAGGGTTGAGCTGGACAGCTAGAAACCAGCTGCTGTGGGATTCTCCAAACAGCCCTTTCTCAGAGCATTTGCTAACCCAAACTGGGCCGGCCAGAGGCACGTGAACGGTTCAGAAGACTGTGCCTGGGGACATAAGGGTCTGTGGTTTAGTCCCACGGCTGCAGGGGTGTGGTTTAGCTGTTAAATAACAATGTCAGGATTCCCCATCCAGCTCCCCAATGTCACTGGCTGAACTCCTGACTTAAAATGTAGTTGCCATAATCAAGGACTTTGACTTCTCATGTCTCTGCACAGGGCCAAGCTGCTGGAGGGCAGGGTGTAATAATGACCAGAGCAGGCATGTCATGGGAATCTCTTCTCGGCTTCCTTTATGTAGGGTCACTCACACCCAGAGTTTTGCATTACGTTGTGGATTCTAAGGAGCCCTATAACTGGGCTGAAGCCACCAAAATTCACTTGATTTCTGGCCAGGCCTTTGGTCCATATATCTCAGCCCCCGACCCAAGTTTTGCTTTTGTATCAAAACTCCAAGCTCAGCCTGGGTTTGGGTCTCTCTGCCCTGCAGCCAGGAGTTGTTCCAGCTCCCAGCCAAGTCCTCAATTGACCAAAAAAAAAAGCAAATACTTGGCTAAGAGAAACTCTAAAACTCAATGGTCCTGAGATAATTAGTATGTTGGGAAAGTGACAGGAAAGAGTATCAGGCAAAGCCAAGGTCAGCGGCTGCTAATTAAGAATCAGCACCTTGTGTCAGCCTGAGCTGCTGCTTGGAATTGAAACATACACAGGAGAAACCCAGGAAGATAAAGGTGATAGAGTTACACAGATAGCAGCTAAAGGGATTTGAGCAGGGGGGTTAAAGTTACTTTCCAGCTCCTCTGATAAAAGGGGAAGAAGGCAGAGAAAACAGCGAGGGGAGGGAAATTCATGCCTGCTTGGTTGCCAGAGAATTATGGAGCTTCCTGGGCCCACAAGCGGAGACATTCTCTGTCTAGAGAAATAATCTGAATGACTTTTTTTTTTTTAAAGCTTGTCTTTCGTTATCGAGGTTCCTGCGCAGGGAAGGCTCTGCTGGCGCGTCGGTCCCAGCCCTGTGAACGCCAGGCCTGTGGAAGTCACATCCAGCTGGCTTGTGAAATTGGCCAGGGTGCTTGGGCCCAGCTGTGCTGCAGCCATGCATGCCCCTGTGTGTACAATGAAGCCCTCCCCGTTACGGACTGCCCCCAACCTGCCCTGATGGCTTTGCTTTCCCATGACGTGTGCCTGGTGATGCCTGTCTGTAACCTTTATGGGAACGTCCTATAGGAGTTTGAAACCAACCTATAGAATGATGTGGCAGGTACATTGTTCTTTGTTACATTCTACAGGATGGCTTCAGAATTCTGAAGGAAGGCTCCTGTTCTCTGTTGCTTTCTGTCGGTCTCCAGAGTTTCACTAGAGCCCACTTGATTGCATCCCTATCAAATCCTATCGGACTTTTCCAGACAGGGAAGTGTTATGCGCCTCAGCTGATAACACCCACGTTTGTAAATTAAACTGCCAGTGCTGCTAAGATCTTTCCCATTCTGGCACTGGAGCTGTGTCAGCCTGCCCTGTAATTCAACAAGCGCAGCTGTACATTCATACTCCAAAGACTGTATGTTTGAATCATGTCATTGCCTCTGCTGAAATGTTAGGGAAAAGTAAATGGAACGTATCGAGTGCCTGTGTCGATGCATCACTTAGCGGAATGGGATCCGAAGGCCTCCTGACAGAATGGGTAGCAGGGTGGGGCCAGGAATCTACGTAATGAACATTGATTCTGTACCTGCATGGCTCATAGCCTACACAGCTGCACCGAGACTGGTATATGATTCAGCGCCACATGTTCTCTTCACGCGCCCTGTTGTGTGTTTATGTCCTGCTGGGCTTTTGTTTTTATTTCAATGAAATGTTAGTTCATTTTAAAAAGGAGTCAGCAGTTGCAGGAACTGAAGAGGTGCCTGCCAAGCACCTAGAAGATGCAAAGGAGCATTATTATTATTGTAGCTGCTCATATTATTGCACATACTTTCTTTAATGCAGGGCAGACCACATAGGCATTCGGATGGTGCGGTACTGTCCCAGCTGGAGTTATGTGGACCCCTGGATTCAGTGTTCGCCCTGTGGGGCACTGACTCCGCATCTCACATGCAATGGAAGATTGGCATTTACTTCTGTTCCCAGGCATCACTAAAGACCAGTTAGACTAATTCATGAGCTGCAATCAGGACTAGCAGTAGTATTGGTCTTACGTGCTGATCAGAATTGCTGCCCCTATTGATCGCGGTTGGCACATGAGCCTTGCCTTTGGACAAGGTGTTTGGAAGGATGGAGGCGGATGTTAAAATACGACTGGGTATCACTTTATTTCCACTTACTGTAAATATGTCTAATCTTCCTAACAAGGGGAGAGCAAGGCAGTGGCCATCAATCACGTCAGTGAGCTGCACTACAGCTGTCGGTCTGTGCTGAGGAACCAGACCTCGTAGTGCTTCACGGTCCCTATCAATCTTTCTTCCTTTTTTCAGTGCAGAATGTACAGTAAACCGTCTGGATTTTTCTTTTTTTCCATGAAAGAGGCACAACAATACAGTGTCGGTAAAGAATGAAGTCGCTTGGGGCTGGAACGGGCCATGTATCACTTCAATAGTTCCTTTGCTTGTAGGTAACCAGTTCAAATTCAACACAGGTTGGAAAGTGACTGAAATTTTATCCCCATTTGGCCTATGTGAGATGAGTTGATGTGTCTTAATTCAGCTCCTCGTGGGCAGGTGTCTACATCCAAAATAAACATCCAGACTAGAACTAACTGCCCCCTTGAAGGCAGCCTGAGCGGCCACGGCCAGGGCGTGGAACCTGAATGACTGTCTCACCCGCAGGCCGCGGGTGAGGCATATTTGGCAGGACAGCGGATGAGGGAAGCCTGTACTATTATGCCTGTGAGTGTCCATGGATGACAGGCTCCAGGGCTGTCAATCTGGCATCACTATATTACTTAGTTATCTTGAAGAGTGTGTCCTTCCTCCCCTGTCTGGACATCAGTGATGTCTTACTGGAAAGTGTGCGGGGGTGGGATCAAACGAAACCTCCAAAGTCTGAGACCCCAGTCAGATTATCTGGCCTGAGCCTTGGAGTATCAAGTGTTACACTGTACACACACACCCATAATCAGAAACACCTCCTTCTCGCTAATGGAAAACTGATTCCCAGAGACCGCCCCTCTCCCAATACCAACGTTGCCTCTTTGAGAGCAAATCTGGCTTGGCCTTGGAGTCAGATGGCTGGTGTTAGGGTTTGACTGGATTTCATGGGTCCCCAAAGTGAAGAAAATCTATTCAGATCCCATCTCTTTGAATTAAGACTGGAGGTCTTCCTGGAATATGCTGCTTATTAGTTTAATCCTGGGATACCCCAGCATGTCTGTCCCATGTCTGCAGTGTTGGTTTCTGTAAAAGGGGAAGGTGAATGAGTCATTATTTGTCGAAGGGGAGAAAACAGTGCGGCCCGGACTCATTTGCCTTTCTTGACATCGTTCTGCTATGCCCGTGATAGCCGGGTGGGGCAGATTCATGGACATGAGAAACCATGAGGTTCTTCCAAGCTATGCATGTACCTTGCTGGCCCACTGACTGCACGGTATTTATTTGGGGAATGACAGCACAAGGCTTGGAGATGGGCATTGCATTCTATGATTCATGCCCCAGCCAACGGGTTGTGTGTTTTACAGATAGTTATGGAAGCCGAAGGAAGGAGAATTTCATTATCTCTGTGAAGAGTTATCACCAAGCACAAGATTTTGTTTTAGTGGAAGGCAGTTTAAAAAAATGTCTTCAGCTGTATAAGTAAATTTACCTGTCAGCATTTCTCTCTCTCTTTCTTTCCTGCAGGAGGCAACAGTCAGAGGTTTAATGTGGGTAATTCACACAGTATCTGGCAGCTGATTTCCCTTCTGCCCTCCAAATGAATGTCAAAGTGCTGGGAAGGGGCAGGACACCTTTCAGTACCCAGAGCAGTCCTGGGGCTTAAACAGAATTCCAGAGCAAACATGTTATTAGCAATGCAGATAACAGTAGGCGCAGGTGTTCTTAGCATTTAAAACTGTGCAATATTTAACCTGCACTCAGAGCTACTGCCAACTGAATACTATGGGGAATCAGGTGACCCTCCTGCCTTCCCCCGTTAACCCCTTCATTCTAGCAAACACAGTGGTGCTCTTCGGAGTGCGGATGTGCTGTTAGACTTGGCAAGGCAAGGTCAGCCCTCACTGATGCAGAGGGCAGTGCTGGCAGCGTGTTTTGCCCCCACTCACCAGGCACATCGCTGGGCAGCACGGAGATTAATGAGCAGTTGGATTCCATGCATATCAAACTGGAAACGAGTCCATCAGCGGGAATGTGGCAGTACTGTTTATTTGCCTGAATACTAGAGTAAATATGACATTGAAGTATCCTGGTGGATATTATGGGCTTGATTTTCAGCTATTAACCGGGGCACAACAAACGGCATTTGAACATTGTCTAGCTGTTTTGCTGCCATTGTAGTTAGGTGTCTAAATGCAGCTGCAGTTAACAGGGTGGACAAAATTGTGCCCCAAAAAACCAGGAGGCTGGGTTGAGACCCCTTTAAAAAGTGGGCCCGCAGTGAAGACGATGATGGTGGTAGTGTTGAAAATGCATAAGGGCTAGAATGGCTTATTTTCCAGATGGCTAAATAATAACTCTTCAGAGATGTATTGTGCTGCTCTTCTCCTTTGTTAGGAGTTGTGGGGGAGCCGGAGAAGGGGCAGGGTTAGTAAAGAAGTGACTGATACATGCAGGAGAAGCTAGAGGGTTTCGTGGCCTGGCCCCCTGCGAATGTGAGAGCCCCGTGGAGAAGGAGGATCGGTGTGTTCTCTGCTAAATGACGCACGGGTCAGTAAGTGATAACCCACAATGGACTTTCCCTTTCAGGATTTCTTGACTGACCTGATGATGTCCGAAGTTGACCGCTGTGGTGAAAATGAGCACCTCATTTTCCGAGAGAACACGCTGGCCACGAAAGCCATCGAAGAGTACCTGAAGCTGGTGGGGCAGAAGTACTTACAGGATGCCTTAGGTATGTGCAGGCAGGAGCAGGGGTGGGGTGGTTGGATGTACCCCACGAAACGCCTTAATCTCTGCGTTCTCTTGTGTTCTCCATTATGGAAGGAACATGAACTCAGCACTGCCCGCCTTCAGTTATATCAGGGGCATCAAAACTTTACCCAGCAGAGGGCTGCTCTGGCAGTTTGTCAGGAGCTTACGGTCTGCGTGTATATTGCATAAAAGGGAGCAGATTGCAGATTAGTGTGGGGGTGCAGCCTGTGGGACTACAAATCCCAGCATGCAATGCAGTCAGGCCACTTGGATCCAGATGGAGCATCAGATGCTGAAGCATGTGGTCTGTGTGGGCTGCCCCAAAGTGACAGCAGAGGGCCATACTTTACAGCTCTGTGGGGCCGCCTTGAGGTCACTGCTGAGTTATCTAATCTTAGCCTTTAATCTACTTTCAGAGGAGAAAGCACATTAATACTTTTAAATCATGTTATGCACCAGGTCTTCTGCCATAGCATCCCGGCTCCCCAGACATGCATTCGCAGTGTCTCACAGGCCTTATTGGATCCTTCCACCTAGAGAGCAAATCAGTGACCCCAGTCTGATTTTCCCCTGATCACTAATGGATCTGATGAGAGCTCACAAATTTGAGTTATGACTGTTGTATTCCAGATTGTCAGAAACCCTTCATGCCGGTTTTAAAAAGGGCTGGATAACTTTATGACCCAAACAACAGCTACAGTGCCACAAATCAAGATAATTATGGCTTCTGCTTCAGGGCAAAAGCTGATCAACTTTGGAAGGTCCGTGAGAAGTCCCACATGGGCAGCACTGCACAATGGTCAGGTGCTGTTGGGGGAAAGGTGGGGGATGAATTGCCTTCCTCTGAAGCATAATGTACTAGACTCAGCCTGAGTGGAAAATACATGGGAGGGCTTGCTGGATCCATTGTCTGATCTGATGCACATTCATACATTATCCCCGTTTATCTAGCTGTTAATTTCCTTCTCATTCAGAGTAAATTCATGGCAAGATCCCGGCAATAGGGTCACATAACATTAGGTGGGAGGTGATTGTTAATGCCAAAAAGCAGAAGTACCAGATTAAAAATAGTAGAGATGGAGACCAGGGGTTTTCAGGCAAATTCAATCAAACCAGCAGACCTCAGGAGAGTTTTAAAAAAGGGATATTATTTGTTTCTACTTTCTAACGATTTCTGGCTGAAGGTAAGTCTGTAAGCTGATTACCTTGAAAAATGCTAAGAAGTCGGAAGATTAATGAAGGGCTAGAATTTCCAGGGCTAGATTGCAGATATTCCCACTGCTCCAGGCTGGTGCAGGGGAAGCTGCAGCAGTTGTTCACTGGTTGGGGTGCGGATTGTCGGTAGATATGTGATGAAGGAAACAATTCATCTTTGTGTGGCAGGGTAACACAATAGTGCATATTGCCTGCTTTAATGGGGCAGGATATCACAGCAGGCATCACCTGGAGCAAACGGAGAGGTTTCAAAAGCTGGCCGGCTGAGTGGAAAATACATGGGACAGGCTCTCCAGTAAATCACAAAATCCTGTTTTGGGCAATAGAAGGGAGAAAACTCAGAAGGGAGCTGGCCAAGGAAGAGCCCATGGTCAGCAATTGTTGGATAGGCAAGCGGATTGGGGTGAAAAGGGAAACTGAACCTCTTCCCAGAACTCAAACAGATTCTTTTTGCAAACCCATCTGCACTGCCTGGGAGCAGAACCTGAAGCAGCACAGCCTGCTGGGGAAGGTGGTTCTCCTGGGATATCCAGCCCAACCAGACACCTTCCCAGGGAGCTTTGTTCTGTCCGGATTGGCAGCCTGGTCCTGCAGCCCCTGGAGATGCAGAGAGGCAGCCAAATCCTGCCTGTATCCCTATTAACGTCCCTCCCCTGTGTCTCCACCACTTCCCTTGGAGCCTGTCCTGCGTCTGACTCTCCCACTGCCTTGCTCCTTGTGTGGTCAGCTACTCCTGTGCAGAAGTTGGGGGATGGGGGGGGTAAAACACCCCCCCCCCAGTCCGAATGGTGATAGTTCTGCCCACCGTGCACAGGTAGAAATGGTGGTGCAAGTATGAGGGAGGGGTGAATCAGGCCCATAACATGTAACACAGGGAGTGTAATGAATGATCAACTGGCAAACGTGAGTGAAGGGAAATGAGGAGAATGACCTTGACGTGACACTGCCTGGTGGTTTAGCTCTAAATCAACCAACCAGTAAAACTCCTTCTGGGATCTCCCACTTCGACTGCCCATTTCTCCTGTGGCCCGTGACCATGTCGTAACCTGTCACCAGCACAATCTCTAGCATCGGAACACTGTCAGCTGAGATCATAATGACATGCTGCCGAGTCCGGGCCTCACAAATTGCCCTGGCATGTGTGGACTTGGTAACATCCCATCTGCTAGCGTAGCACACGGGAGTGATCTGTCCAAACTGGCACCATCCTGGGGGAAATCAGGGCAAGTAGCACCCTAGGAAAGTTGTGTTTTGGCAAAGCAGCATTACGGCAGAATTTCCATGTCACTGCCTCGGGACACGTCACTAGAACTGCCAGCCGGGGGAAGAGACTGACACTCACCAGCCAGGGTTTCAGTCCCTTTCCTCCAGGTTTTCTAGTATTGATCCATAAACAAAAGGATTCCAGACAAAAATAAGCCGCTCAGAACAGTGGGTCCGAATCCCCAGACACCTTGCAGGCTCTTAGCCAGCCTCGCCCTTCCCACTAGGTATCCTTATAGTCCCACTCTTTATCACCCATGTGACAGGCCAGGGTCCAGGTTAACCCCTTATACACCGGGGCTTGTGGAATGCCTTTCTACCTTGCCAGCAAAGACCATCTCTCTCTGTCTGTCTGTTTTGTAGGAGAGTTCATCAAAGCTCTGTATGAATCAGATGAAAATTGTGAGGTGGACCCCAGTAAGTGCTCATCCTCGGACCTTCCTGAACATCAGAGCAACCTGAAAATGTGCTGCGAGCTGGCCTTCTGTAAAATCATCAATTCTTACTGGTCAGTATCCCTACAACCCTCATTTCCCTCCACATGCTTTTACGCTGTTGCAGACATGGTACTGCTGTAGGTGGGGAATGTACCATCACAGCACTCAGGCTGTTTTGCATTGTCATAGAATCATCATAGAATCTCAGGGTTGGAAGGGCCCTCAGGAGGTCATCTAGTCCAACCCCCTGCTCAAAGCAGGACCAAACCCAACTAAATCATCCCAGCCAGGGCTTTGTCAAGCCTGACCTTAAAAACCTCTTCGGGTGATGAGACAGCTATTCCCAGAGCCCCGTAGGTTGCAGATGCCCTCAGTAGCTGCTGGGAGTTGTAGTTCTCATTTTCAGCTGGGGGGCTGCCCTGGGACACCAGCCCACCAGGGAGTGGGGTATCCAAGTGAGCAGAAGCAGGACCCTTGGGGTGCTGTGCAGGGAAGCAGGAGGCAATGTCACTTCCTCCTTCCGTGCGCACGCTGCAAACACTCACAGCTTCTTATTGGGCACCTTTGGGTCTTGCCTGGGAAGAGAACGAGGGTGGTCATGGCTGCAGAAATGTGCCCTTTTCACAGTGACAAGTGTTTTGCAAAAACTGACTTCGTTTTGGGAAACCTCACATTCTTTTTCTACAAAAAGTGATCACAGTGACAATCAGTTTGTGCCCAGCTCTGTGTGCCCATTGTCTGCAAGGGGCGAGACTCTGCCCTCCTCCACAGTGTCATCAGTGAGAGAACAAGGCAAGCGTGTTGTTGGCTGCAGTGTGGCTTTGCTTTCACATTTCTTTTCAGTGGGATCACTTGACTCAGTGATTCTTCTTTAGCATTCCTAGTGATTCCTAGCACACACACAAAACTGGGCAAGGGCAGTGGAGCAAGAGACCAAGATACGCCTTCCCCAGAGAGACCTGAGGTTAGCAAGTGGAACTCCACCGCTGTTAATCAGACCTGAATTTGGCTCAGTGTGTGCATTGATTCCCACTTGAACCCCCTAAGAACCCATTCAGACAGGGATTGCAAGCTTTGGAGTGTGATAGACTTGAGCAAAGTGTAGAAATCAGTGCCATGAGCGCCATAGGGAATCAGGTCAGACTCTGCACACTCCCCCAGACTCATGCACACTGTTCACTCATGCACACATTGAGGTGCGATTGAAGAGTCTTGGTCTTTTGGCTAAAACCAAGTGCAGCATCACGTTACTCTTTGTTATGTCCTCCCTTGGGCGCTCTCCTGCTCTTGCAGGGGTTGGAGATCTCCTCAGTCTTTTCCATCTCTGCCACCTCTGATCTTGCACTTCTCTAACGTCCGGTGAGGTTTAGAATTTCTGTGTAGCAGCTGGTGCCTACGTTTCTAACCATGCCTTTAAGGAAGCCGCACTGAACACGGAAGGCACTTGGGCTGCAGGAGTGTTAATTTCCCCTTTCTCTCTCTCTCTCAAGCACCCTTCGGCTCAGTGCCGTTCATGCCTGTGGAGGAGCCTGTCTCTCCACATGAGAAGCAGCCTGCGTCAGCAGTAATGGGGAATTCCTCACTTCACTTGCACAGGGCTCTCGCCTGGAATCACGGACCACTCTTGGCAGCAGCTTCTCAGCCGTGAAGTGATGGAGGCTGGGGCTGTTGGAGGTCTGGCTGGAGCTGGCTTGGGTAGACAAACGCTAATGGCGTATGCTGATCACAGCGGGCTTAGCTCTTTGGGCATTTGGTTTGTGGTGGTGCTTATCTATACAGAGTGTTTTCACTCTGCACTAGTGAAAGTGCACTCTGCACTTGTGGCTCCTACTGCACTAGTATTCAGGGCAGTAGGACCCACAACTCCGTGGGGCCCGTCCCTGATGCTCCCTTTAAAGATGCCCTGCAAAGGGAAAAAGTTGAGCTTGTGCCCTTTTGAGCTTCTTTGGTGGATAAAGAAGGGCCTGAAAGAGTTTCCTCCTTCATTTTTTGTTGTCCTGCCATTTATTTTTTTTTACATTAGAGATTTGGGTCCAGATGACATCACCAGACTCTGGCGAATGAAACCTGAGCAAATGGATGGGGGGTTTATCAGACTGCTTAAGTCTCTGGCTTTAGTTTTTATTAATGCCGGTTTAACATTAATGTTTCTGATCGTTCTGGAGAAAGGAAGTTTCCGCTAAAGGTTCATCCTCCAGCCCTTTCAGGACGGTGTGAAAACTCTCACTGGATAATCTCCCAAGACATCCAATAGGTCCTTTGGCAAACCTGGGAAGGAATAGAGTTGATATTTCTCAGGGAGAGAACAGGCAGCCAAAGAAATCCTCACTTCAGACCTTCTGTATCCACCACAAAGAAGCAAAAAGGGCAGATTCTTCTCCTGGTAGCATAGAACTTACAATGGGCCAGTTAATTGCTCTCTTGGCCTCAGGAATTGCACTTCCCACAAGTGACACTTGATGTCTTCAGTCATTGGCAAATTACAGATGGAAGAAGACAGAGATGCAAATTATTGTTTGTTTGAATTAATTTCTGGCTAAAAATAACTGAGGTGCCATTAAGAGGTCAAGATAAAAATAAGCTAGAAAAGAGACCCAGGGGAAGTCAGAGATGCAGTGGGGAGATGTGTTCCTCCAGCCCTCCCTTCAGGAAAAGGCTGAAACAGCCAGGATGCTGTTCTCAGGGCATTGCTGTGCACTGATTCTTCGGGAATAATTGGGCTGACGAGTGTTTTGGATTGGCCGAGGTACCCTGACAGTTAAAGATCTTGCTTTAAAAATAGAGTGGCAGAGTCTGCAGGCAGAGCTGCTGGAGAGAGGGAAGAGGTTCACAATAACTGAAAATTGTTACAATTATGGCATGATTTGGACATCTGGAAAGTTTCACTGTAAGCAAAATTTCAGCCTGCAGAAGCTCGTTACAGGACAGTTGGGTAATGAATTGTGGACGCCTCCATGGCATAAAGGCCTGCTAGCCGAATTCCATCCTTTATTATACAATTAAACGTTTGTGGTCTCTCCGACTCCCATCCTGCATTAGCAAAGAGCACTTGGCATTACTGCGTGTGCTGCTGTCACATACATTTTAAAGGGGTATTTTTCAGTAACTCTTCAACCTGTCCAGATTGTTCAACCCTTAAATTGCTTAAAGGATTCCAGTCTTACTGGGCAAGTACCATGAAGTAAAGGGGTTTTGCCCATTTATGTGGATTAAGCCAGAGCCAGAGGAGGAGGATTTAGCCAGTGTGATTTGGAAGGCCTGGGGTAGAGAATTTGTAATGGCCCTGGGCTTTTATAGAGGGTGCCGGAAGCGGATCTCTACAGTATGCAGCTTTCTGCTGAGACCATTCATTTTTTTTAAATGTCCCCCCTCCCTCAAGTCCACATGGCTATAAATTAACTATTGTTCTTGTTCAGGGGACCTTTAGCATTTCAGAGTTGGAAAAACAGAGCAGAATTAAGAAGGGGGAAAGAGAAATGAGCTGGGGACAGAGAGATGGGCTGAGAAGGAGAGGGAAGAGATAGAGATGAAACAGACAGACTGAGGAGAGAGACACACCCAGTGACATTTAAAGAGATCAGCATGTGCCACCTGTTCCCACACAGGGAGTTACTGCTTCAGAGCTAAAGGTAGTGATGGGACTCTCCAGTGTCTCCATGGGTAACTGCTGGTCAGTGCTGAACTGTCAATGGAGACAGGTCTAGAAGGTGGGCGGGGGTAGTACAGGTGATTTCAGTGGCCATTGGGGGGAATCTACCGGGTGAGGAGACAAACCCAGAGGAGGGACAGGCAGGACCCATTCATCCCCTGAGCACAGAGGAAAATGACACACCCCAAAATGTGCTGATCAGGCAGGGTCCCCAGCCATGTGGCCAGAGCACTCTGCCAGGATTGGAAGGGGAAGCCAAAGCTACTGTCCAACGGGAACTACCGACCGTGGCAGCACGTCAACTCGGAGCATCCCCCTGGCCCAGAGGTTGGGCGCTCAGGGAGTGCTGAAGAAGGACAGCGCTAGGGATTTCCAGGCACTAATGTATTGATGAGCGAGCGCTCTGTGTAGCAAAGCGATACTAAAAGCCAGGCCAGTTAGTGGCCACGGAAGGAACGAAGCCATAACAAGCCATTCAGCCGCAGGGTGTGTGGGGCGCATGGCACAGAGCACTGGCACCAGGAGGAATGCTCTTCCGTTAGCATCCTGGAGGTCTGCCACGCTGTGCAGGGAGGAGCAGACCCAGGTTCTGGCTGTGCTGGTGGAGAACAGCCACCCAGGCTCCCTGTACCGGGCACAATGTGTTCTGCCCAGACCGTGCGAGTTTCCACCTTTACGCCTCAGGCAGCCCAGCCCAGCGCAAGAGGGGGATGGCAGGAGACAAGTCTGTGCAGATTGTCACATAGCTCGTCCCCCCGTTCTCGGCAGAGGAGCTGGGACGCTCTCCACGGAGCTGGCTGCTCACTAACATGGCCCATGCTGTGATGAACCCCAGTCTGGCTGTGCTTTTTCCATCAGGGTCTCAGGATCTCTTTGCTTTAAGACAAAGAGCCTGCTCGACAGGCAGTGCAGGTTCCGGGGCGGGCGGCCCAGGCATCCTGTGCCATTGAGCTGCTGGCACCTGGCCACGGCTGCTCAGACCCATTGTCCAGCCTCCCTTCTGGGGCTGGCTGTGTCCAGCTGAGTAAATAAAACATGCTGGGAACAGGATAAGGTGGGAGGCTGGGAATGGGGAGGGGAAAAGGAGAAACAGGCAAGAGGCTCTCTGGTGATAAGCACCCGCAGGAGCCAGCATCCACGGGTGGGTTAAACCCATGTGAATTTGCCTGGAATTCGGGATAAATAGGCTGGATTCTCGCCTGAGTTACACTGGCATAAACCAGGAATAACTTCAGTGGCTTCAAAGCAGTTGCTCTGGATTTACACCAGCCTTTGACACACATGCCTGCACAGCATTAGCTTCCTAGTCCTCGCACCAGTATAAAAGACGGGCCCTGGATATAAGAGCTTTTTAACTTGGTGTGATCTCCTAGACAGGGTGTGCGCCCAAAAGCCCCAAGTTCTAATGATGGCCCCTTTACTGGCTCCCTGTGTCCCCTTGGTAAAGTCACGGCACCTCTGTGCCTCAGTTTCCCACCTGCAGAATAGGGTTGGTAACATTTCCCAGCCTCGCCGGGCAGGGGTGGGACTGACTCAGTTAATGTCTGGCCAGGGCTTTGTTTTCACTCTCTGTGCAGTTTACACTTCCCATCTCTCCCCCTTTGGGCAGCGACACGAGCCTGGCCCGGTTCCGTTCCCGGGTCTCAGGCACTAGCACAAGGCTGTTGGTTGGGTTCAGGGCACAGCTGAGAATGTTTCGGTCCCAGGACAAGCAGTTCTCTCTGCTGAACCTTGAAACGCCAGGCTGATATTTTTTTCCTATTAGGCTTTTGTAAATCCCATTTTAATGAACCCTGGATGGGGGCCTCAGTCCAGCTGACAGGAGCCCATTAGAAGCCAAACCTGAAGGCTGTTGTGAGCCTGCTTTTCTGCACGTTCAGCTCCCAGCATCTTCAGTGGAAATAGACAGTGGGGCTAACTCTGCCTGGTGGATTAAGTTGCTTCTCTTGCAAGTTTCAGAGGCAACCAGAACCCTTCCTGTGTAACCCACTGGTTCAGTGTGGCTTCCTAGCCCCTTCCAGTGGTAGGTCCACAAAAGAGGATAAGAGCCTATTATTGCTACCGGTTAATGGAGTTACTCTTTCAGCTCAGGGGATGGAGGCCTCTGCTTTTAGTGCTGGAGGAGTAGAGTTCACGCCCCACAGATGACTTATGGGGAAGGGAGTTGCCACGCTTTGTTGTCATATTTGCCAGCCAGAACTATAAAAAAGGCTCAAGTTGCTAGCCCTGACGTTACAAGCCCTGAATTCTCATTGCAGCGTCTTCCCAAGGGAACTCAAAGAGGTCTTTGCTTCGTGGAGACAAGAGTGCAGTAACCGTGGCCGGCCAGATATCAGCGAGCGGCTCATCAGTGCCTCCTTATTTCTCCGGTTCCTCTGTCCAGCCATCATGTCCCCCTCCCTCTTTAACCTGCTCCAGGAATACCCCGATGACCGCACTGCGCGCACTTTGACCCTCATTGCCAAGGTCACACAGAACCTCGCCAACTTTGCAAAGTAAGTTGGGGGGAAGGAGTTGGGTTTGTTCTCGATGAGCATGAAGGAAACGCAGTGTCTGTTAATTGTGTTCAGTGAATATTTAGTGCTAGCCTGACAGCCTGCAAGGCAGCCGTCCTGCGTGGGACACAGCTCAGAACTGCAGGTGCCCAGGTGCCATGGAAGTCAATGGCAGTGACCTCGAGGGAAGCAGGAGCAGGGGCTGGTGAGAACGCAGTCTTCGGCCTGTCTGCTGAAACTAGCTGCAAAGGGGGCCAGTTAGTGCCAGGTGTGATGTCAGGAGCCGAACTGAGATCCAACTCATTGCAGATTGGCCACTAAACAGTAGCAGATAGGAAACATTGCTCAGAGAGATTTGGTGGCCATTTTTATTCCCACTAAGGAAGTCAGTCAGTCAGCAAAGGCAATTGTGTCGTTGCTGCTACCTTCGGCCACGCTCTAGACAGACGGACTTACAGAAGTGCCTGCTGGGTTCCTCTGTTTTCCACATTCCCCCCATGGGAAACACCTGGCCTTTCCCATTCCCACTAGGTCAGTGCCTCCAGCCATACCTCGACTGGGAAAGAGACCGTTTTATTCCCCAAACCAACATGCTGCTAGGCCTTTCCTGAGCAGAACGGCCCATTCTCAACACAGGGAGAGGCAGATAGAGCAGAAGTTGAAACGCCTAGTTTTGAAGTACACCAGGGTTGGTAAGAAAGGTGCCATCCACCATTCTGTCCCACAGTTACCTAGCTGGATGTGCCTATGGTATCCGTAGCTCTGGGGAAATCTGCTCCCTCAAACTCAGCTCAGGGATCACCCCAGTTATTGAAATGAACTTCTCTGAACTTGGAGGATGGGGGAAGAAACTGGGGGAGCTGTCCACCTCTAAGCCCAGAGGGCTGCTGGAAACAAAGGAAGAGATTTCTGAAAATCTTTCCACTGGCTGCAGTGGAAGCTCTGAGCTACTTATCCTGAGCTCTGATAACAGAACCGTGAGCTCTTGGAAATGTGAATGGACAACCTCAGTCTAAAGCTTCTTAGAATTGCAAACTAATTTAATTCACATGCACACAACCAGACACAGACGTAAGATGTACAAGTGTGTTACTCTAGGTGACAGACAGTCTCCATCTTTCTGACCAGTCCTTAACTAAAAGGTTTTCCAAGTTTCTGTACCTTGCAAGAAGGGCTCTTTAACTAAGCTGGCATTATTCGAGCCTGAGCAATCGAGCTGAGCTCGCCTGCAGCCAACGTCACCGCCGACCCCTCCCCAGCAAGTCTCGTATCGGCCGGCAGAAGGGGTTCTGTCCGGCTTTAGATAAGACATTTTACTTAGAACGGAGACTGGATGACATGGGGTGGATGGGGCGGCACAGAGAGTCCAACGAAAATAAACGGGCTCCGAAGAGAGTTGGGCAAATGTCGGACAGAAGCTCCAAAGTCCCCGATGATCTGGTGTTCCAGGGCCACAAATGCCATTCAGAGGGTGAATTTAACTTAGAGCTTAGGAACATGAGGGCAGCTAGTGGCAGCGGGAGCGAGGTCTGCTGTAGACGGCCCTTCGCCAGTCTCCCCATATATGAGCTGCAGCCTCCTCAGTTATCCTGCTGTTTTCTCGCACATGCATCCAGTTCGTGTCGCCCCACAGTCCCCACTCCACGTTCCCCTGGCTACACCTGCCCTGTGTGTACGTTTCTAGTTAAAGCCACTAATTGTGCCAAATTGTTACGTGACTTTGAACTTGGGACCTGGCTAAGACCATTGGATTTATTCCATTTGTGACCTCTGTTTAAGCCACTTGATGTAAAAATGTGTGAATTTAAGCCAGATCAGGCCCTAATTCCCTTGTGGAACTGTTCGAAGACGCTTGGCCCTGCTCTTAATGTAACGAACACAATGACAAAGTGCCCCTCAGCCAAAGAACCCAAAGCGCTTACACTTTTCAGACCAACCAGAGAGGTCAGTTTTCCATCACTGAAATGCAGCCACCTCTGAGTGGGCAGGGCAGAGTAGCACCAGTCAGTGGTTCGAGACAAGTTAAAAACTTCCTTGTCTGAAATTGCCAGATTTTACGGAGGTGTCGTGGGATTTAGCCAAGACAGAGGGGATTAATGGAACATGCTCTTACAAAGAGCACCCGCTGGGGGGTTTAAATGAGCAAAGCAATAGGCTGCCAGATGAGGTCTCATTCCAATCCTTGTACCTCCAATGGTACAATACCCGCTACCAGCTCACTGGGACGTTGGTTCAGAGGGAAGAGTCCCACCTACACCACTGCCTGCGGTACCCTGGCTTTGCCTTTCAAGGTCTCGCAGCGTACAAGATCCCAGCATAAGGGGATATGGCTGAAGATTTCTACTGCCACTTTGAAAACTAAGCTGCACTTAGCAGCTCTGTAGAGGAGAGCGCTGCCTGCCTTCTCCCTGTTGCATACGATGCTGGGCAATAACAGCCCCACGCGAGGGATGATTTTTCTTAGGCTCCACCATCCCAAATGAGCTAAGCAGACAGCACAGAGGAGAGGGGCTGGTCCTGAGGCTGCTGCACCCCGATGCAAATACACATACGCTGGCTCCAGTGAAGTCAGTGGGAGTTCTGCCTTCGGCCCTCATCTTGCAGTGAGCATATTCGGAGCTTGACGTCCAGCACATTCTCATGCCAGACGCATCCTCGCCGGGCGAGCCTTCACACGTAGGGAGCGGCTGTCTCTGACACAGACAGCAGAGACTCTGGCAGACGGGCTACTAGAAATGACATTATTAATGCACTGGGGTGGCAGCATTCAGGAGCTCTGCCACGGGCTGTCACTCCGCACATGGCAGAGAGAGGCGGAGGGCAGGAGCAGGGATTCGGGTGCTGGGCAGTGATCATTGGGAGGAAGAGGACTGCATGTGAGCAGTGACTTGGTGATGCTTCCAGTGGCCGTATCAGGCCAGATCACAGGCTAGCTGCTGGAGGGACAGGCCGTCCTGTGAACGTTGGGTCCTGGGTATTTGCTAGACATAGGCAGAGCCAAGGGAGGCTTTTGTTTAGCAGAACCTCATCAGTCAGGATTTGGATTTGCACAGAGATGGCTCAAAGCAGCAAGATCAGTGCCGGCCTCTAGATTGCAAAGGGCGGGTTGGGTCCAAGACACCACTATGGGTGAGTCCAGTGTGGGCCCCACTTCATCTCAGTCCCCAAAGCTGGAGGCAAAGGAGCTGGACAACTGGCTGTGGGTCCTGGCCCATCACTCTTTACTGCCAGGGGATCTTTGGATAAAATCAAGTGTTAGAAGCCACTGAATATCAGAGGCATGTCCTTTGTTTGGGAGCTGTACCCTGCCCCTACAGTGAGCTGGGCTCCATTAACACACTGGGCTTTTCCATCTCCTCCTCTTGCCATTATCTCACCCTGCAGTGATGAACACCTTGGTTAGACACGACTTAAACATTTCTGCGTTCTAAGAGGTGTCGGGTTAAGCTGTGGGTTTGCTCACTAGAAATCGGGAGCTCCAGAGGCTTTGAAAGGGTACAGAGGGCTGGAAGAAAGACTCAGCGTGTTGCTAATTAGCTCTGTTCCTCCCTGTGCTGTTTACAGCTGGTTAATTGTGCACCGTTACTCACAGGTTATAGCTGAGATTCATGTGCCTGTCTTGATAGGTTTGGCAGCAAAGAGGAGTATATGTCCTTTATGAATCAGTTTCTGGAACACGAATGGACTAACATGCAGCGATTTCTGTTGGAGATTTCCAATCCAGAAACCATCTCGAACACAGCTGGCTTTGAAGGCTACATCGACCTGGGCCGGGAATTGTCCACTTTGCACTCTCTACTGTGGGAGGTCATTTCTCAGCTCGAGCAGGTACCCGTGGGGAGGTGGGGAGCTGGAGGGGCAAGTTTTGGTGGGGGGTTGCACCTCAGTCAGACCCTTCCTGGGATTGCGGGGAGTGACTGAGAGTTTAGCGTGCACCACGCTACACAGCGGTCCCTTGCAAATCATCCACAAGAAAAACGTCTGTTGGTTATCAGGAAGGGATGACTGAGTAGCAGGACCTCTGTAGTCTAGCAGTGGTTAGCACTGCTGTAGCTTTGCATACACTGTCTGTCTAATCCTCACAACCCCCCATGAGGCAGGTAAGTATAATTATCCCCTTATCCAGTGGGGAAACCGAGGCAGGGAGGGATCAGAACTTAGGTGCTGCTGGTTCCCGGTGCTGTGCTCAGAGCACTAGACCTCACCTCTGTCTCAGCAAGTGTCGTGCAGTGGGAAGGAACAGAACTTGCCTCCTGACTTCAGCTAGTTTCACTTCAAAAAAGAAACGTTTTTAGTTCATGGGTCTCTGTCAAGAGCGGTTGGACCAGACTTACACACACCTGCTTTTTTCTATGTACAGACTGTTGACCCACACACACGAGTGGAGGAGGGGTACTCCTACTGCTACAAAGAAGTGTGGCTGAGCGACTGAGAAACTAATGTTGCTAAGAAAGAGTTCTGTGAGAGACTTTGCAGATCCTGGGACAGCTGGCCAGGGTTCTCCTTACATAGGAAGCAAGCAGCCTGTAACGTTTCTGTCCCCATTTCTCTCCAGGGCACTGTAACGAAACTTGGGCCCCTGCCTCGGATTCTGAGGGATGTCAACACGGCGCTCAGTAACCCAGCGTGTGTGCAGGTCTCCGTCACAGCCGACCATACTGCATCGACTCCAAATGCTGGCAACAGCATCTCTGCGGGGCTACAGAAAATGGTGATAGAGAATGACTTATCTGGGTAAGAGAGCGAACATCACCTCAAAAGGAAATCCTTGTGGGCACTCCTGGCCATTGACCAGGGAAATAGCAAATACTTTGTGGGCATCAGCCTGTGGGTACCCGGCTGGCTGTATGCAGAGCCGGGCAAAGCTAGGGGTGGCTGGGAGTTTGCCAGACTTAATCTGGGGAATATAATGCTCTCCTCCTTCCCAGCTGTGAGTGTGAGGATGGGAGAAGGCCTGATCCTAAAACCGTGTGTGTGTGTGTGTACGCACACGCGCACCACACACGCATATGCAAGTGCAGGGGGATGGAGGGGGTTAACAATCAATTCAGTGAGCATTCTGTGCATGGCAAATAGGCAGGATTGGGCTCATCCTGCTTGTAAAGCTCTGGATCGGTGCTGAGTACAATTAGATCCAAATCACAGGTTGTTTCCCTGACAGTCACTCATCCTTTGAAAGTTTCCTTACTGTGGTTTTCAGCCTGCTCTGCCTGATTATTATTTTCTTTTATTATATCTGTGAAACCTCTGAGCAATAGCCCACAGGCCCAATCCCTGAACACACTCTTCTTGGCTTCTCATTGCGGAATTTCGTTCCCGGTGGTCATATTGCAGAGTTATAATGCTAGTTTTGTTCCTGTTTGCTGAAGATGCAGGTGAACCCACACAAATGAAAAGCCTCCACTAGTAAAATAGATTCTAAATGGGAGCTAGAAATTGCTGAACAATCTAATTAGGAGCGAGGGAGCCAGCAAGAGGAAGCCGGACTTGCTCTGTAATTAGAACTTTCATCTCTAATGCTTCCCTGCATGGGGTAAAGCTCTTCACATTTTGTGCCAGGGAGAATTTCTCAGAACAAAATACTCTGGCCCAAATACTTCCTATGTCAATGTAAATGCAGCATCTTTGATCTGACGCATTCACATGAAACTACTGCAAAGCCCTCGCCTTATCCCCCGGAATCGATAGTGCACAAATCTGGCCGTTTACTGTAGGAGGAATGGGTGACGAGGCCTCTGCCTTTGCTTGGAAAGCAGCAGGCAGCGTCGTTGCTAGTTATTATCATGATTATTGCTGGGTTTTTATTTGTGATATCCTAGTGCCTAGGAGCACTAGGCCAGGACCCCACTGTGCTAGGTGCGGTACAAACAGAACCAAAAGATGATCCTTGTGCAAAGAGTTTTAGAATCTCCGGATAAGACAAGAGACAGGGGAGCACAAGGAAGCAATGAGACAGCATGGCTGTAACTGGTGATACAAAGCATCCAAGGATCGATGCCTCTCACTCACGAACTAGACCCATCTACCCAGACCTCTCAGCCACTCCCAGATACAACACCCCCCCCACCCACGCAGACACTCTCATTCACTCATATACATATAACACCCATCCATCCCCATCCCCACACCCGTCCCTCACTTACATGTGAATTTTTCAGCTAAACATTCTTTCATCAGAAAATGCTGATTTGTTGAAACCAAACATTTTTGGCAGGAAAAGGTCAATGTCAACAGATTTCCTGGCTCGAAATGTTTTCAGAAAAAACAAGTTTTGAAAATAGTAAAACGTCCCGTTTTGACATTTTCAAAATGAAAAGTTCCTGTTTGTCTGTTCTTAACAACTTTTCACTCTGAAATGTAAATTAAATTATAGTTTTAAAAAAAAGTCAAAATCAAAAAATTGAAAGGAAACATTGCACCAACTTTTTTCCATGAAATGTTTTGAAAGTTTGGCACTTTGCCATCAGTCTGGACTGGTTTTAATCTCTGACTGTTTCACAGCACAGAATCTGTGTTTTCTGCCCAGCTCTCACCCTAACCCGTTTTCCCAGGGAAGCAGTGCTGTGACTGAGTTTTGCACACAGCGTCACATACATGGTGGGTTGGCTTGTTTGCATAGCTTTACACCACTGGGCTATACTGATTTTCCTACTCGTTTCTTTTTGCTGATTACTTTTACCTGCTGCAGTGTAGCATTCACAGCTCTTCTTTTTTCTTCTCCTCTCCCCTTCCTTTATGCGTTTATTTCCCCGCAGTCTGATAGATTTCACACGGTTACCGTCTCCAACCCCTGAAAACAAGGACTTGTTTTTTGTCACAAGGTCTGCTGGGGCTCAGCCCTCGCCCGCCCGAAGCTCCAGCTATTCGGAGGCCAATGAGCCCGACGTGCAGATGTCCAATGGCAGCAAGAGTTTGTCCATGGTGGACTTGCAGGACAATCGGATTTTGGACAGTGGGGCAAATGCACCCGGGGCCGCTGACTCCCTCAATGACAGTCAGTCGTCTGTCGGGCAGTTACAGGGCATATGGACCGCACGAACTCAGCAGAACAATGTGACTGGCATGGCCACGGTGCGCAGGGTAGGCCAGACCCCCACCACACCCAACGCCGAGAGCGCGCCCGGCAGGCCCCAGCTTTTAGCACCTTTATCGTTCCAGAACCCGGTGTACCAGATGGCGGCCGGGCTTCCGCTGTCCCCCCGGGGCTTGGGGGACTCTGGCTCTGAGTGCCACAGCTCCCTGAGCTCCCACAGCAACAGCGAGGAGCTGACGGCCAACAAGCACGGCTTCGTCAACCCTGCCGGGAGCGAGGACTTCACCCGGCGGACGGGGGAGCTGGCCCGCCGGCAGCTCTCTCTGACGGAGAAAGGTGGCCAGCCCACCATGCCCCGGCAGAACAGCGCCGGCCCCCAGAGGCGAATAGACCAACCGCCCCCTCCCCCCCCACCAGTCACCAGGGGCAGGACGCCGCCCTCGCTGCTGAACACGGTTCAGTACCAGAGACCATCCAGCGGGAGCATGATGTCCTCCTCGCCCGACTGGCCAGGCAGTGGGGCTCGCCTCCGCCAGCAGTCCTCCTCCTCCAAGGGCGACAGTCCCGAGATGAAGCAGCGCACCATGCACAAACAGGTTAGTGCCATAGGCCAGGCCGAGCAAAGCCGGCCTTGTGGGTGGAAGGGATGTGGGTGGGGATCAGGCCCCAAACTCGTGGAGGGAATTGGGAGCTTAGGCCGTGACTTTCCTCCCCTTCCAGTCTGGCAGCAGGATGGGGAGGTGGGGCTGGCTCTGAGCCGCTGAGTCAGTGGGGGGCCATGCGTTGGCTCCAGCCCGAAGCCTGGCCCTGAGAGCCCATCCGGAAAAGGTGACGTTTACATTTTCGCTCTTGGAGTTTGCTGGGTCCGTTTCCTCTGCTAAGTGCGACTGCCTCGGGGCTGCAGGTGGTGATGAGGTTCGAGCCTCTCCTCCATTCCGCTCCACCATCCTGTCACTGCTTTGCCTCCACATGCAAACTGCTCATCCCATGCCACAGTCAGTCAAATTCCATCTCACAGACTTGGATCAGGACCTGATCTCCGCAAAGTAAGAGGCTCCGTCCTGCTGCTGCTGTTTCGCTGGGGACATGGTGCGACTGGACACTCCCAATCCTGTCAGTTTTGTCTTTTAGAATCTCCCATGGATGCATTTTTTGGGGAGGAAGGAGAGGGGTGTAAAAAAGTGAAAGATCGGTCATTCCAGCAAAATCAGCAATGCTGAAATTCCCTCCTGTGCACAAATACTGTGCGCCAGTTGAAGCCCACCTTTGCCTGGGGGTGAATTTCACTGCATGTAGCCCTGATAGTAAAAGTAGCAGGTCACCCTGCTTTGTCCCCGATGCCTTGGACACAGCCCGTTTTGCTGGCAGGTGGAAATAGTTTTCCTAGTGCTGATTTTTTTCCGAAGAACTAATCCCATAGGAAAAGAAACACACCGAGGATTTCTGATACTTCAGATGAATGTGCCTAGCCAGCGACTGTCCACTGACACAGTGTAACGGCTCCCACAAGTCAGCACACTGGAGAGCAGGAGACGGGCGGGTGTGTGCAATTGCTCTTCTTTTTCAAGGCCTCTACAGAGACCTTTACCAGCGCTGGCCACTAAAAGCCATTTTGTCGATCAGACGTGGGGCTGGTCTGTGGGCAGCGGAGCTGCCTGTAGGTGCAGGCGTTAGCAAGCTGGCCGTGTAGCAGCATTTATATCATAAGGATCAATACTCATGATGTGGGGAAGGCAGAGAGGTCGGCAAAGCACTTGGGGGCCTGGTCGGGAATGAGGGCTGCTCCAGAGTACTTCTGCTGAGTGGAATGGATGCCTGATGACCCTTCACAAAGCTCTGGCCAATTTGAGTTCACACACCCTGTTCCCCCAAAGGTTTTCCTCGAGGGGGCAGGAGTCCCTGCAGTGCCGCTCCTGCCTTTTTATCTGTATATTCCAGTGGTGTAGTAACAGTCCACGCCAACATAATGAAACTGCTTGGTCCCACTCACCGGGGCTTAGTGTAGTTTGAGAGGAAATACATTCCATTCAGTGGCCGTTTCATTTGGATTCCCGAGTTCCTCGCTGCTGCTGATTGGAAGAGCTTCCAACCTCCTCTTTCCTCATTTTATTGCACGTGTTGGATCCAGTTTTGAATACACTTAGCTTGGGGTTTTCTGTCAGGTTCGGAGGAAGATGCCCAGCGGGGGAGGAGGCACCATTCATGCAGGGCTGACCCACATTTTGTCAGCACTCACCGGGCTAGAAAACCCCAAACATCTTCTACGGGGCTGAAAGGAACAATAGGGACAATTTCCTCCACCCCTCATGGCCACACACTTTTGAGAGACCTGCATCCTTTGCTCCTGCCAGGGTCACAATTCCCAGTCCAGAGGTGCAGGAAGCCAGAAGCTAAGGGCCCATTTATGGCAGGGGAATAATTCAAGGGCTGAGTCTGAAAGTTCAGGTTGAAAGTCCTGGATCCAGAAGGCAAGATTTACTTGGAGGGGCAGAAGGGAGAGAGGTAGTAACATCAGTATAACTATTTCCATCTCCACTGAGCCTTCATGGAATCATCTGACTTGAACTGGGAGGACTTTTCCCAAATGCTCCTATGAAGAATTCTTCTCCATCCAGGGCTTTCCAGCTCAGAGCGAGGGATCTGCTCTCATGCTGCCACTGCCAGTGACTGACCGAAAGGACCGGGGGGCTGGAGGTGTGAACAAGTCCCTGACATGTCTGGGTTTTCAGCTTGGATCCTCTTGTCCCGTTCACTCTAACCCACAATGTTCAGCCTGAGAAATCATTGACTACAATTTGTAGTCAGCTGTGATAGAGGAAAAATAGCTGGAGATCTACTTCCTGGAGTTTATAATGTGGTTGGAAAATCTCTAGGCAATTTTGTTTGCCTTTGGGTTTACAGAGACACTGCCCAGGCTAATCGGTGAGCAGGTGTCTTTAGCTTGCTGGTGATAGACCACTGCTTACAGTAGCACTTCTGTAGCGCAGATGGCTAGAGAGCAATCTCCTTGAAAGGAAACCCATTAATTGAAACTTACGAGAATCCCATTCTCTGAGCCATTGTAGCATTAAGAAATGCAGAGCCCACAGGATTGTTGTTGTAGGGTCCCTTGTATGACTACCTGCCTTGGAAGAACCGTAGATTTTTCAGGAGGGCCCAAGTGTGAGCAAAAGTCGCATTTCACTTTGTAAATCTGTTTGTGGCTGTAGTGAAATCTCTCTGCAGCAGGCGAAGAGGCATCTCGATGGAGGAGGAGGTCAAGAGTTAAACAACAGCTCTACCTGGAGGCTGAGCGGACACAACCTGTCTGCCTGCAGCATGAACCCTGGTAGGCCACATGGCATGAGACAATAGCAAGAGCTGCCCAGGGACTAGGGCCTGTTGATCTTGAGCGGATCCCCTTGAAGCGCAGTAAATGGCAGTGGATTTGTAGGGTGGCAGAATTGGGCCTATAAAGGCAAGCGGACATTAATAACCAAGGTGCATTAACAGGCAGTGTCCTTGCTCTCACAGCCTCCTTCGGGGGCTCTGACCCATTCCTTCCGTCGGAGCAGTACTGGGGCCTCGGGCTTGGTTGGAAGGAAACTCTCTCGCTCTCTAGCTTCACATCCGTTTTTGTTACCGATTTTTCTTTTGTTATGGTTGTATGTTTCATTGTAGGCCCCTTCTCCTGTGAACCCCAATGCCCTGGACCGCACTGCCGCATGGCTTTTGAATATGAACATGCACTTTTTAGAAGATGAAAGCATTGACCCAGATTCCAAGCACAGGGATAAGCTCAGGAATAAGGACGAGCTCAGCCAAGCAGAAAAGGTAAAACCTGACTGGATTGAAACAAGTGTCTGACTAGAGAGAGTTTCCTTAAACGTCATTTAATTGAGCTGCACGGGGTGACGCAGCAGCCCTGGGAGAAACCCCACTGTGCCCCTGCCGCACGTTGGGAGCAGAATGCTGGGGACCCTGCTCAGGCTCCGCGACCTGGCTTGTCCCTCTTCTCAGGGCAAGAGAGGAACAGGGGGCAGGAAGGACTATGAGAAGCTAGAGCACCAGGTCACCGCGGAGCCAGTTCAAGCAATGCATGTCAGTGCCCCAGCCCTGTGTACCCCCACTGCAGAGAACAGGGCTTACAAAGTGAACTAAAGAACGGACCGAAACGAGCGAGGCAGGAAGTAGCGGGCAGTCCTCCTGGCTTGCTCGGGGGAGGTGGGGCAAGATGAGCTCCAGCATTCAGGCTTACAAAAGCCAGAAGCGCATTCCAAGGATAGGGGCCAGGTTCTGATCCCTGTTACATGAGCGTAAGGCTGGCATGACTCCATTGGCTGGAATGAGGTTGCTGAAGGTTGATGCCATGTAACCAAGACCAGAGACCAGTCGCTCTCCCCAGTCCAAGAGTGACTCAAAGGCTGGGTCTTGTGCTCGGAGCGGGGGTGTGATTCCCAGCTTGAGTGGATGTACGTGCTAGTGCTCATCGTGCGAGTGCACTAAAAATAGTAGTGTCGCCACAGGAGCCCGGGCGGCAGCGAGCGGCAGCACAGGCTGGCTGCCTCGAGTACAAACCTGCCCAGTACCCATGGATATGTATTCAGAGCAACGAGTCCGTGCCACCACTCTCTGCTGCCTCTGCTACCACAGCTACGCTCCCGTCGGTGGTGCGCGGCTTGGTGAGACCACGCCCGGGAATGTCCACGCAAGCTGGGACTTGCACCGCCCGCTCCCAGGCCAGGTGTGGCCTCTGGCTGCTGTGTTAAATCTGAGCACCCCAGGCCAGGGAGTAGCTCCGCATTCGAGTTGCACAAAATACATTCAGCAAATAGTAAATTCACCACAAAACGCATTTTTTTCCAGGCACTGAAGCCATTGGTGAATTTCAGGTGAGATGTCAGAAATATCCCCCCCAAAAAATCAAGTGTCAAAATCTTTTGCCTTGACGTTTTCTAAACAAACTCTCTTGAGGTTTCATTTCAAAACTGTTGTAAGCAGCGTTGGTGGAGGCATGTTGGTCCCGGGATGTGAGAGAGACGAGGTGCGGGAGGGAATCTCTTTTATCAGACCCACGTCTGTGGGTGAGACACACACTTTGGAGCTACACAGAGCCCTGCTTCGGATCAGGAAGAGGAAAGCTCTTTGTGAGCTTGAAAGTTTCTTCCCCCTTGCCCCAAAGTTGGTTGAATAAAAGAGATTCCCTCCCCCACCTTGTCTCTCTCGTATTTCACAACAGTCTTCTCCAAACGAAATGTCGAGTTGAATCGCCATATGAAACGTTTCGTGTGACCCGAAGAAAAATTTGGGTTGTGCTTTTTTTTTTTTTTTTTTGGCAAGAAAAACCACCCAAAACGGTTCAGTTTTGGTTTGAAATGAGCCAGATTTTTTCAGCTTTTTCCATTCGGCCACTAAGTCCATTATTTGCTCAGCATTACCCTGCCCTAGCTGTAGGAAGAGTGATGTATTGGCTAGGTTCCCCAGCTCCCAGCCCAGCCCGAGAAGAAGAGCAGGGAGGAGACCAGCGTGCCTAGGTGGAGGTGAGCGAGTGGAGCTAGAAATCAAGATGTTACAGTCCAAGTTTGCGGAAGATACTGCAACTTAAAGCAGATCGCTAGGGGCAGGTTTCATCAGTCACTAGGGAAGAGCAAAGAGTTTGTCATATCTGACCAGGATTATATCACTTCTGTCTGTGACGGATTAGCCCGTTGGTGACACCAGCACCTTCATGCCCAGCACAAGGCCAGTCAGAGTGGAAATCACATACACTGGGGAAGAGGAGGGATCTTTTTCTTTTTAATTTGCAAGAAGCTCTCCCAGCAGCCAGACACAGAAGGCTCTGTGGTATTGGAGCTCACAAATGCTAATTCTGCCTCCCATTAGCCATTCATTATCACCTGAAACTTTGAGTGCTAGTCCTCCGTGTATTGTTCTGAGGGGCAGGGATGTTTCTAGTTTTGTAACGGTGACTTTCTCTTCCTAATTTCTCTGGTGCTGCACCATTCTCTGGGCTGTCTGTCATCTGTTAAACTTGAGCGAAGTGCCAAAGCCTTCGACGGGCAGGGACTGAGAAGCACAAGGAGAAATCTCACATCTTTCATATAAAAGAAAAAAATGCCTGGGTTGGTTTTAAGAGTTTAACCCATTTTATTAGTGATTTTCCCCCCATTTTGGCATCTTTATTACATGAAAAGAAATGTGCTGAGGGGGCTGATCAGAAAGCATCTGATGTGAGAAAAGGTCAGCCAGCTAGCTGCCTTCATTTTTAGGCTATAAAAATCTCAACTGCTAAATAAGAGTAGTCTCGAATCCTTGTTATTAGCACAGAGTCCAGCAGGGGTCTCCAGAGTGGCCACCAGTGAAACGTCAGGTGCTCACTGGTGTTGCATGGAGCACTGGAGGTCAGCATGGCTGGCATAGCTGCTGCAGGAGAGCTGGGAAGCAGAATAACGTGAGTGAGGAGCCAGGCCTTGGAAGGCTTATGCCCTGATTTACATCTGCAAACTACCAGGACGAGGCAGAAGGCACCCCAGTTAGCAGACTCCGTGTGCCGCTTCCCCACTGGTAGTCGCTAAACTGCTTCTCACCAAACCCACTCTCCTCTCCGGCAACCTTGGCTCGCCTTTTAACAGGTGGCCTCTCAAGTGAATTCCACTCTCTGCAGCTTCTGGCCCTGGCTTTCTGCCCTGCCAGAGAGATCTCCACGATGGTTTCACCCGCAGGCTGAGGGAGGGACAGGATGCTGCAGACTCGCCACCAGTATGTACCCAGCTGGGTAGAGACAGACCGCGTCAGGATTACGAGGTCTGAGAGCATTTCAATAAATCCTGCTCCCTGCCAAAATATCAAAATGCAAACCCCAGCAGAGCCTGGTGTCTCATTCCCATGCAGCATCCTTTGTTACTTTGTTGTCATATCAGTCACTGGCATTAAAGTTCTTCATTAGCATAATCTCTCTCCCCATTACTGTAAGACTTGAATGGTAACCAACAATGAGAGAAGTGTTCTAGAGACAGGAGCGACTCGCACGCTCTCCTGAGGCTTCTCCTGCTATCCCTGGAGCTCCCTTACGCTGCTCCTATTTTGAGTGTAGGGTAGGTATTGAATCTCTCCGTGTTTGAGTGACTCCGCTCTGTACACTGGATGGGTGTTGCTGTCTCCCCCACTTCACCAGGTGGTGTGTGTGTGAACTGTGTCGTCTCAGTGACTCTGTAAAAACCTGATTAAAGGAAAACCGCAGTGATTTGTCACAGCTGTTGTCTGCCCTGGCAGAAGGATCTAACAGGGCTTTCCCATCTCTACCTGCCATCATCCTAATACCTTAGCTACTCACAACAAATATTCAGCATCATGAATTCCAAGCCAGGTGGGTCGCGGTTGCAGTTACTTCTCAGCCAGTGGAAATTACTGTAACAATTTGCCATCGGTGGAGCTGCACTGATTGACACGGCTAGAATCTGGCCCTTGCCATCTCCAATCAGTGAATGGGGCAGGCTTCTCCCGCCCCGAGAGAGCTGCCAGTCTAGTAATGCTCCCCGTCAGGCGGCCCTGCGCGAGGGCGTACATTAGAACACAAGAAATGTAACCTACCATTTGAATGCTCAGCAGAGGCAGGAGACTTGCAGAGCTATTGTCGAGTACCTTCTGTTTATTTAGCTTTAAAAACAAACGGTTAAATTACCAGCGATGTAGCCACTATTTACTAAATCAATATCAAAAGCAACCAGAGCCCTCTTCATTTATTATAACTAGTAATATACTCGATAAGTTGCCTTAGCTCAGATTTGAAAGTTGTCTGCCTTTAGTCAGGTATTTACAATGTCTGAAACTCCTTTAACAGCTCCTCAAAATGGCAGGTTCTGTTTGCTTATTAATCATTGTTAATTTGGTGGTGCTAAGGCAATTTAGAAAAGTCACTCATTTCAAAGTAAAAATCTCTTTCTATTGCACATTTATACACTGGAGTTTTCCTTTGTCTAAGGAAGTTGTACCGAATGCTGAGCTACCACGACAGCTCAATACAATGTTACTGACTAAAAGAAAAATCCCCCATGTTTTGAACTTGTTCATTCATCTTCTGTGAGTCTTGCCGCTATTTACTTTTATTTTATCAAAAACTTTTCCGAGTTCTTTGACATGAAAAGCACAATAGGTGGAGTCTTGGCTTCATGCACTAACTCCTCTCCCATTGAGACCTGGGTTGAAATCCTGACTCTGCGGGTTAAGCGAAAGTCAAACTGCACTAGTGTACAACTGACCGTCTCTGATCAACCCGTGCCCAGTGCGAGCCCTTGATCCAACTCCCATTGACTTCAGTAGGAGTTGGCTCTAAGCACCAGCTTCCTAGGGAAAATGCACATTAATAAAAGCTTGGCCATAGACAATGGGGCGTTCGTGCCCTAGGGGGCGTCTGATGGTTGTTCATTAGAGCAAATCCCATAGCACTGTTTGGGCCCAATTAGAGTAATTCCCGTGGTACGTGACCAAATGTGCTTATCATTTGCTGGCTGCATGATGGCCCATGTGCACTGAGCTTGATGGCTGCAGCAGACAGGTATCAGCCTCACAAAAACTATCCTGACAGCAGCTGGCAACGTGCGCAGTCTCCACGGAGGATGATTGAATTGGCTGCAGAGAGGTGCTTTGACAGAGGCCAGTGTGATGAATCTTGCACTGGCGCTGCCTGTGCTGAGACCTTCAGTCTCCAGGGTGGCCAGACCAGCACCTTTTTTTGCAACATTTCAACACTTCCTTTAAAAAAGCAAATAACCGTTCAGCATCGAAAGTGCTACTTGCTGAGAGCTCACATGATCGGCGTGGTCTCTGCTGTTCTTGGTCACCCTGGGGTCCAGCTGTGTGTAATGGTGACGCCCACCATAGCTTCAGCCCCACGTGGCTGGTTTAGCTCCTTTTGAAAAGGTCTCCAAGCTGGGTGCATCTGTGCAGAAAATCCAGCTGGGGAACAAAATGTAACACATTCCGGAACTGAGCACGTCCCACCAAAACCCAGCCCAGCCTCTGCTCTTGTAGGCGTTGCTTGGATTTAGTGGGAGCAGTGCCTGAGTCATTCTGGGATTGGCCCTAGACTTGGAAGAGTGGCTTCTTGATGAGCATTTTCACTGTCCCTTGACTATAGGTGCTGTGAACTCTAAGACTATTGCTGCCCTTTGTGCCCACTGCCCGATCAGGGATCGCTATTAATGAGCTGTTGCTTGGGCTGCAAGGCTTTCACTTTCGGGCAGTCAGTTCTTAAACGTTTTCCCTAAACTCAGGCGGTATGAACCCGTAGGAAGCCAGCTTTTCCGTGTGCCAGCTGATTGGATTCAGATGTAAGCATGTGCAGAATTCGCAGTGCCACCCCTTTATTTACATAGACCTGATGAGCAGATGCCTGAAGCCAGAACCCCACCAGTGCTGCCTCACCTGCTGTGTCTAACCCTGCCCTGCTGTTCAGCCTGAGCAGCTGCCCTCATACATTTGCCATTCAGTGGAGCTAACTTGCACCCTCATTTTAAGTTCCAAATGATGCTAACCAGCCATTCTCTGCACCTGCCAGTGACCTGTCATCCCAGCAGAAGGGCAGCTCCGCTCCTCGTGCAGTCTGGAGGAGAAGACGGAAGAGGAGAAGGTTTTGAGCAGCTATTCAGGGTTGCTCCTATGCGGGTTTGCAGCTAGTCTAATGCGAGGAGACGGGCATGGCTGGGTTACTGGAGAGTCTTGGTGAGGGAAAAGCCCTAGTAATAAAAATGCCTTGTGCTTTCTCCTTGAATGCTCCAGTACCAGCAGGACCTGGTGGTGCTGCAGGACAAGCTCCGCATCTCCAACAAGAAGCTGGAGGAGTATGAAAACAGGTTCAAATGCCAGGAGGAGACGACCCAGAAACTGATGCTGGAGTACCAGGCCAGGCTGGAGGAGAGCGAGGAGCGGCTCCGCAGACAGCAGGAAGATAAAGAGATCCAGATGAAGGGGATCATCAGCAGGTATGGGGGAGAGAGAGAGAACCCCCAACATATAAATGATTGTAGCAAGGAGGTAGCTGCATGTAGACAACTGGGAGCCTGGGAGCTTTAGCTCTCCCTCCACCCCCACCCCCCAAAAATAGGTAGGGATTGTGTTAACAGAGAAAACAATGAGTCTGGAACAGAAGCTGGTTTATGTCATTGTTAATAAAGTGGATCAATTTAGTCGTGATAGAAACTACTCATTAAAGCAACAGGCAACGCTTTTAACTCTAGCCCCCCATCCCCGACCCCGCATTAGCTGTAAGCACGCAGGACGCTGTAGCACAGCTGAAGTCTCCTTAGCAGCAAGTTTTCTTGGACCCCATTAGGGCCAGTTTAACTCTTCTGATGTAGAGAAATGAAGGCAGGTCATTGTGTGGGTCTCTCAAATGAAATCTTACAAACAAGGTTCATCACAAGTCTTCAGCACAGCCCTCTACCTCTTAAGCTAAGGAATAACCCTCTGTTACTGGTTGCAATAGTAGGTTGTCATCCTCTATTGATGAGCCTTTAGAGGAAGGCCTACCACATAGTGAAGATGTTCAATCTGTGTGAACATAAAGATTATAGGGGTGGTGGGTTGTAAGAATAGTGCGAATTACTGTGTGTATTCCTGTAGCAACTAGGAGCCCTTGTGATGGAGCAGAACTCCATTGTGCTAGGTGCAGCACAGACACACAACAACAAGATGGTCCCTGCTAAACGTTCTTTGCCATCACTCCTCTCCTGGCACTGGTGTGCAGTGCACTGCGGGCCACTGTCTGCTGCCCTCTGTCACTCTAGTCGTAGGTGGAGTGTGGCGTCTCTAGCTATAGATTGCAGAGTGCTTTGGGATGGACAATGCTGTCTAACACGATTTGTTACACACTCAAAATGGCCATGCCCAAGCCTGGCAACAGGATTTCCTGGAAATGGTGCCCTGAAACCTCTCGTCATGTATTCCCATCTCATGTGCATGAGTGGTGCCGTGCCCAAGGCCTTTCATGTCCAAAGATGAACAGCTGGCCCTGTGCCCAGTAGTAAAGAAAGAATAATTAGCGAAGGGTGTGAATCCGGGGTGGATCTAACCAGCTGGAAATTTGTGCCTTCTTTTAGACTGGAAATAAGACATACATTTTTCACAGTGAAGTAATTACCCATTGGAACACTTCAGCCAGGGTCGTAGTGGGTTCTCCATGGGTGAAATCAGGATCAGGCTAATAAATCTGCTCTAGGAAGTACTGGGGGACGT
Organism: Mauremys reevesii; assembly: GCF_016161935.1. Lineage (NCBI taxonomy): Eukaryota > Metazoa > Chordata > Testudines > Geoemydidae > Mauremys > Mauremys reevesii. Next base: position 21,907,916 of record NC_052641.1, read on the forward strand.
TCTATGGCCTGTGTCAGATGAGGTGATCACAATGGTCACTTCTGGCCTTAGAATCCATGAAACCTTCAAATTCAGAGTGGGTTGTGGGTTTACAGGCTAAACCTGGAACCAGATGTGAAATTTCCAGCAAGCTCCTCTCTTAGTAATGGGCTGAATCAAAACTCTCTAAGCTTCCAGGGGCTTGGCTATCTGAATGTAGCATCTGGAGCAGGGCTGTGAAAGTACTTTGGTTTTTACATAGTGCTGTGTCAGCTCTGTGTCAGGCCAGATTACCCCTTAGCATAACCCATGGGAGTCAATGGTGTTACACTGTTGTATGCAAAATACACAGTAACCAAAGCACCACATTTTCAATCAATCTGTATTTCTTGTGTCGGGAGAAAAGTAGTTCTGAAATCAGCAGTGACCCCAAGCTACAAGAGAATCAAACTACTTCTGAGGTGCAGGCAAGTCTGGGCAACTTTTAGTTTTTCATGGTTTTTCATTTCCTGGGGTCCAGCTGGAAATGGAGGGGCCCTCACCCGCTCCCACGCGCTTTCCAACTTCAGGTTTGCAAACTTCAGCTATTTCGCTCCAGCGACCCCCTGCCCCTGTTAAAGCTCGGGGTGACAGAATCCAGAGATTTTCTTGGTTCACTGAATGGTAGAATTTAGAGAGAGATGAGACCTCTGAACCCAGCCCAGCTCTCTGAGCTCAGGGTAGGATTTTCCCTTTCAGTATATTATTTTGTCCTGTTTTCTGTACTCCAAGCCATGGGTTTTCTGCCTCTCCTCTTGGGGATTATCCCTCCAGCAGACATCTCTCACAGTCAGGAAGGTTTGCGTGTTCCTTTCCATCTCATTACTCCTAGCTGGCATCAGGTAACCCTCTGCCCCCGGGGTGTTTACGTACATATAGGCTGTTATGGCCCAATGTCACTATCTTTAGCCAAGCTAGACCCGTTCAGTTCTTTTAAGCTGCTCTCCTAAATCAGCTGCTCTAAAGCTCCCTCCCTCCCCACCCCATCCTTTGTTTGCTCGTGTCTAGAGTAGTTTAACAGTCAGACAGAAAACAGCAGAGTTTTGAACTATCGGAGCAGAGAGTTTTGGTTGGTTTGTTTTTTAACCAACAAGCCTCTCAGGGCCAGCAATTTTTCACGGCCCCAGCCCTAATCTGACCTTAACTGCAGAGATTCCAGATTCCCTGAACCTGGGGTGCTGTGTGCGCTAATGCCTGCAATGTCACATGAAAAAACTTAGTTTTTTGTGCTCCCTGAAGGCGGGGTTACAACGTGAGAGCTTCCCATTGGTTTGGCCTGTTATTTCACCCCTCGCTCTGAGCTTTCGAGATATAAATCAACCCTTCGCCGCCTCCTGCTATCAAGGAGTAAGGGAAGAAATAATGTGTATCATTCATCCTGGGAGGCTGATTTAAATGTCTACCAGACTAATGGTGTGGTGGCTGGATGTGACAGAGCCAGTATAGATCCTAGCACATGTAATTAATGGACTCCTGCACCTGGATGCTCTCTACAGAGGGGCATTGCCTTTCAGGCTGGTGGATCCCGCGAACAGGTGATCGGAGCAGCCTCCTGGGTCACCAGAGAGCTGACAGCTGTGCAGGGCTGACCCAGGCTGTGAGTTGAAGAACTGAAGTGGGGATGAAGAAGCATGAGGAGGGGGACTAGCACTACACTTCAACTAGTGCTGGCCTGGAGGGCTCCATGGCTTTCTAACAGGGTGTCTAGTGCCTTTCTGCTCCAGGCCAGCACTCACAGCTAACCTGCTGGGAGCAGGGGCAAGCCAGAGTCATTGGCATTGGTAGGTCTGAGTATAGTTTCTAGTAGGCAGGTGTCCCTATCACAAAACTCACTACGCAGCCGCCAGGCTCAGCTAGAGTGGCCAAGGAGCTGGAAATGGGCAGGGCCAGGGCAGGCTGGCAGTGGGAGGGAAGAGGTCCATGCTCTGCTTGTTCTGATTTCGGTCTCTCAGGCGAGCTCCTTGCAGCAGCATGACGCAGTGTTTAATAACAGCAGCTAGACTCTCTGCTTTTCGGAAGCTAAGTGTTTGTTTCCGTGTTCTCGTGCCAGATTGATGTCAGTGGAGGAGGAATTAAAGAAAGATCACGCGGAAATGCAGGCGGCAGTGGATTCCAAACAGAAGATTATTGATGCCCAGGTCAGTACCCTTTTAATGTCAGGATGTACAGCAGTGCTGGGGGAACGAGCCACCCTGATGTGCAGATTCCGCCGTTACTGTCCTAGTGGGCATAGCGAGCCTGGCACTAAACTGCCGGAGCCAGACCGCAGGTAAGGCTTTCGCCTGGCGTTATTCCCATCGTGATGTTTGCACTGCTACAGCACCATCCATCCAGGGGGCTGAGACCGTGGTCTCCCTGGCAGCAGACAGTGAGTGTATGAGGCGGCTGAAATGGAGCTGGGGGATTCTAGGACCATCTCAACTTCAGTGTAGCCTTAAAAGGGGCTGATTTAAACCCAAAGCAAGAGACGTCAGAGTTCATGGTGGAAGTCTGTCTCTTTCTGAGCCTCCCTTGGGTGCAGGAGTTACGCTGCACGGACAGGATAACAGGGCCACCTAGAGGATTCAGGGGGCCTGGGGCAAAGCAATTTCGGGGGGCCCTTCCTTAAAAAAACTTGCAATACTATAGAATACTATATTCTCGTGGGGGCCCCTGCAGGGCCTGGGGCAAATTGCCCCCCTCTCTGGGCAGCCCTGCAGGATAACATCACCACCTGCTCCTCAGATGCTTCTATATCCCATGCCCACTGGCGACTGCAGAGAGATCTCTCTAGGGGAGAAATTACCGTGACAGGCTTATAAGTCACTCCTTCCCTTTATGTACCGGGAAGCTCTCTGATGTTTGTGCTTACTGGCAGTGGGTGTTGCTGGATGGAAAGAGGTGACCTGGAAAGCCACCACAGAGGGGAAGGGAAGGTGGAGGAAAAGGGAAGCAAGCATCTGTAGGTCGGAAAGTCACCTACCATGCACTGATGGTGAAGGTGGAGAACATCAGGGCTTTGCCCATGAGATGCCAGGAGCAATATAAGCAAGTATCATACAGAGAACATGTACCCTAGAGTAGGGTAGCATAGCCTGTTCCTTACCAGGGACTGCACGTCCCATTGAATGACTAAGGACACTGATAAAGAGCAGGTACCTGTAGGAGGATGGTAGAAACCATTCTACCATTGCTCACAGCTCCCCTTTCCATTCATAGAATCTCAGGGTTGGAAGGGATCTCAGGAGATCATCTAGTCCAACCCTCTGCTCAAAGCAGGGCCAATCCCCAGACAGATTTTTTGCCCCATATCCCTAAATGGCCCCCTCAAGGATTGAACTCACAACCCTGGATTTAGCAGGCCAATGCTCAAACTACTGAGCTATCCCTCCCCCCCATTGAGCAGCTGGATGGTGGGAGATGTGCAAAAAGACAAGTCTTCTCCTTCTTCTCTAGGAGTTTGGCGTAAAGGCAGCTGATTCCATTAGCAGGTCATGTGCAGGACCCAGCGGCTCTCTCCTGCCTGGGCCAACAGAGAGACTCCTCTAGTCACTGTTGAAAATCTGCCTGAACTGAGCTTTTACCTCAGCCCCCTGACAAACGATCGACCTCCCGCCCAATAGTGCAAAGGCTCCCATTAGCCAATGAGCTGCTGAGAAGGAGAGAATTCCAGGGCTGGCTTCCATTGGTTCAGGCACAAATATTTGAAGTTCATTTCCTAGCTAACTGTAGCACCCAACTCAGCTCATTAAATACACGTGGCCACAATTAACTATGGGTGCAAAAGTTGGGGCAAATGTCTGGGTGTGAAACTGTGCCTGAGATGTACAGGCTGTGGATGCTGACAGTCTGCTCCAGTTTGAACACAGGAACAGAAGATCAGTGTCTTGGCTACCATCTGCAGCCAGGTCCCACTATTCTAGACTACATGCGTAATGACCCTGTTTATCCCGGAGTGAGTCACCATTCCTGAGTAATGATTTACTGGGTAGCAAATGGGAAAGGAGCAAGGAGAACCTGGCGAAAGGCGTCGGTTTATCTTTACAATCATTTGTTCAGCATTAGTAAATCAGCATGTCCACTTCTCTAGTGTTCAAGCTGAGCTTAGGGGAAGGAGGGGAGTCCATTAACAGACAGCTATTGACAAAGTGCCTTCCATAGCCTGCAAATTGCACTTGACTCTCTCAGCCTCACCCTGGCCCTCACACACTACCTGTTTCTCCTCCTCTCAGAGCCAGCCTCCGGCACTGCCTGGCCAGTTTTTTAAATTGGATTTTAGGAACTTTCCCTGGGGCACAGGTAGAGTTCAGAGGAGGGCACCCAGTCCCGTCCACTAAGCAGCATTGCTTGCTTCAGAACCTCGCACAGCCGGACCAGGCACCAATCATTCCCCCATCGTCCAGACAGGGTACCTAAGGACCCCGCCGATCAACCAGCATAAGAGGCTCCCTCCTTGCTGGGCTGAGGCCTGAACAGGTCCCAGGAAAGCACAGCTGAGCAGAATGTTACTACTTTCTCCCTTGTGAAATTTCACCCATTTCTGTGGGTTTGCCATCAAACTTCACACTTTTGTCTTCCTCATTGCTGCAGCTACCTCAGCACGTGGGATTCTGCTGCCCACAGAGCTCTGGGCAGAAAAATAAGCATCAGCATGGTCTCACTCTGCCAAAATGCCCTTTGATGCTTTAACTTGCCGTACACGGCTCTGAAACAGATGTATGGCTCATACATTGCTATGGATCAGGCTGAAGGTGGCAGCTCACTCTTTTCTTGACATCAGTGATGCTTTATGCGTGAGAGCAGTGGTTACAACACAGGCGTGCCTCAGTTATCCATGTCCAGCTCTGCTGGGCAGCGCTTTAAAGATTCTAAACCCCCTAAGTAGACACAGCCCATTTGCTGGTGTTTCCTTTTGGACTCTTTTCCTACATGGCTGCTCTACCATTGGAATGATGAGTTTACTTCGATTTTCCAGTTTAAATTGGCCAAGTCCTGGTCTCCATAAGCATTATTCCTGAGCAAAGACTGCACACAGCCGCCCAGTGTGAGGCGCACATCCTGGAGAGCAAGCACCACAATTCAGTGTCGACAAGGTCTGCTCGCTCTTCTAAAGTAGCTAGTGCTGGATCTGCTCTGAGCTGGAGCATTAAAGACGGAATTGCACACGTGACGACTGGGACAGGCCACAGGCAGACAATAGGCACTGGTGGCTCTCAGTCCTCCTGAGGCCCCGGCCATGGCAGGCAAATGATGAAGTGAGATATGCCCAGATAATTCTGGCAGGTGACCTGCACCCACGTGCTGCAGAGAAAGGAAAAAGCCCCCGGGCCCTGCCAGTCTAACCTGGGGGGAAATTCCTTCCCCGCCCTACACGTGGCGATCAGTTAGACCCTGAGCGTGTGAGCAAGAACCAGCTGGCCAAGCGCCTGAGAGAGAGAATGCTCAGTGCCACCGCAGAGCCCTGCTGCTTCCTGCCCAGTGTCTCCTCACCAGCCCTGGCCATCCCAGGTGCTTCAGAGGAAGAAAAAAACCAAAACCACAGAACCCTGGGGGATCCCTTCCGGAGCCCTGCAGCTGAAACCCTAGAGCATGAGCTTCACCTTCCTATTTTTAACCAGTTTCTATGCCTCTGGGTCCCACCACCTCCTAACATTAGCCCCAGTGCTAGCTAGCGTCAGGGAGAGAATGGTATTCAAAGCAGTGTACAAACAAACCGTCACTAATCTAGCCTCGGCGCATCCCTCGGGTAAGTATTTCTGTCTGCGGCTGGGGGGCCTGAGCAAGGAGGGCTACGTGACTTACCCAGGTTCACAGAGGGAGATGGTGTCAGAACCAGATTGCTTGGTGCCCATCCTTGTCGTCATAACGCTGGACTCCACCCCCTCTGTACTCAGTGAGAAATGGGACCCTGCCATCGCAGCCGTCCAGGCAGGCTGTGAGGCATTTGAACTATCAACTTCCATTAAAACAAAATCAATTAAACATTGATGTGAATAACCATTAGAGGAGAGAATTGGGTTTTAGAACATGAACCTTATCCTCATTCTAACTGCTGCTGGGTGGGAGAAAAAAAAATGTGTGTGGCATGTGCCTGTATAATTGGAGAATAATAGAAGCCATTTTATCTCTCTTTGTTCAGGGTCAATTAGAACACGATGAAATGAATTTAGCTCTGATTCCACTAGCCTGAAAGCCTGACATGTCGAAGTTTGTGTGAGCCGAGCTGTTCTCTGCAGGGAGGGCGGGGCTGGCAGTGGTATCTGTTTACACTGTCCTTTGGGACAGAAATTTCCCAATTCCCCTGGGTCTGAACCGGTACCGTTTACTCAAATTGTCCAGCCCCCAACATCTGTGAGCTCCTGTAGAACAGGACCTGCATCCAAATCCTCCCTAGGTTTGCTAAACCAAAGCTGGCCCTGCCTTTGCACACCTCTGCCAAGAGGTGAGGTCACATGGAGGCAGTTTCCACAGGCCCACTCGCTGAAAGCGCCCCACTTTCTGTTTGGTTGCAGGAGAAACGTATTGCTTCACTGGATGCGGCCAACGCACGGTTAATGAGTGCCCTTACTCAGCTGAAAGAGAGGTACAGCATGCAGACACGTAACGGGATCTCCCCCACAAACCCAACTAAATTACAGATTACAGAGAACGGAGAATTCAGAAACAGCAGCAATTGTTAACCCGCGGAGGGAGCTGCTGCAGGAGAGGAGGCCTGGCCTGAAAGACTGCGCAGCAGCAGGGGTGAGCCGTGCTTCAGAGAATGGCTGCTGTCTTTCCCCCCGCTCCCCAAGGAACCAGCTCCTTACTGCAGACGGCACACGTGACTGCTCCTTGGTGGGAGACGCCAACGCCAGCGAGTTGAGGGGACCGAAAGACCGAGTTGTGTGAAATGTGTGGAAAAAGGAGAGCTCCGTATATGGGGGGATTGCTGTCACGGGTGGATTTAAGTCAGTGTTTAATGTTTAACCTTTTCCTTCTCAAACTGCCCAAAGGACACACCTCTCACTCCTCCTGCCCATAATAATAAAGGGGGCTGGGAAAGCCTGCGCCAGGCCCACTCAGGCTAGCTTCAGTGGTGGGTTCCTGCTGGTAGAAGCTCAGTGGAGGAAGAGACTGTATTGTTGTGAGACGCACTTAGTCTAATTCCAGCCCACGGCAGGAAATGCTCTGCCATGGCACTTAGTTTGCTCGGTGGCTCGTTCTGTGTAGCTTCACGTCGGGGTGGCCGTAGCACATCCCTCCTGTGTGCCGCTTGGAGTACGCTCCACGCATTGGTCCATGAACGAGCGCCTTGTTCAGTAGGGGAGATGTCCTGTGCCATGCTGGAGGTAGTGTGCCACTGTCCGTTTGACGCTCACACAAGAGAACTGGGGTTTGAATGAACTCGGGAGAGCAGGGTCTGACGTGCAAGGTGTGCAGGGTGGTAGCCAAAGGAATGCCAGCACAGACAGACAACAGAGCAGGTCACTGGGAGGGGAGTGAACAGCACTTTAGCAAGATTTGCTGGGCTATGCAGTGTCACAGCAAGCGTTACCTCTGTAGGAGTCCGGCGCCCACTGGAGAGTCCAGCATATTACACCTTGCAGCAAGAGAACAGCGGTCTGTATTTGCTTTACTTTTTGCCAACCTACTAGTCAGAGGCCAAGCCAGTGCAGCTGCTGCAGGCTTGTGTCCAAGGCAGTGGGACTGTTGTACGCCAGCAGAGAAGGGGAGCTGGTGTTCTAGGGATGGTTTCTTCATTTCTAGATGCAGCTTCTTCTCGGCAATCTACGGAGGGGAGGGAGGAGCACACTGCCTTGTCACAAATAGAACACAATGAGAAGTTCCACACGAGTAGCATCCCACTAAACTTCCTGTTATTGAACACAGCAAATATCACGGCTGCTCATCTCGCCCAGGTGCTTAGCCATTGGGTTGTGAAGTGTGGGTCGTTAGCCAAAAATCACTCAGAAAAATGTTGTGAAGCCCCATCACAATTCAGGGAGTGGAATTAGTTTTACACCAGTACTTGTTTAGGATGCGGCTGCTTGCTCGGAAGAGGAAGGGTTATTTGTGGGAGGGGGGGTGCTATATGCAAAGGTGTGTGCAAAAGTCAGGAAAAAGAAAAACCCTGAAGAAGCATGAAGGTTGGTAATTGTATTTCTTTTCTTTCACAGTATGCATTAGAAAAAAATACAGCCCATTTTCTGGAATACTGCCCTCTTTAGATTGGGAATGAGCACTGCATGGAAATTAACAGCCTTGAAGAATGTAAAACATGCTCATAAGGGAATAACCAACAAGAACAGCAGCAGCCACCGAAATTCCCATGGTCAGGAGGCACTGTGCAGACATAAGCCAGGATTAGACTTTCCTAACTGCTGAAACAAGTAGATTCGGCACATTCAGACGCGTGTTGCTCAGCGGAGGGGCCATCTCCTTAGCGGGGGATTATGCCACTGACCTGCCGCCAGTGCAGGTTGGTGGGTTTTTTTAAAGTTAGTCCTTTGTGATCCCCAGTCTCAGAACAGGTCATTAATACTGAGACCCAGAGAGATGGTTTCTCTGAGACATGGATGCCACTGTACAGTGTATAGGACGTCTGCCTATTCCTCCCATTAAGAGCATATACTGGCTGTATGCTTGTCCTAGTTTGCCCAGTACCGTGTTTAAATGTACACTCAGAAGGGACTAGGATACTGAATTGTGCATAGGCTTAGGTACCAGCTCCACAGTATCTAGTCTGTGCTAGCAGGACACTGTTTGCGTTTCTGTGCTGTCCTGCAACAGCAAATCCTAAAAAGATTCACTGTGGAGGGGATTATTTTAAAGTTAAAGCTGCTTTTTTCTAAAAGCTTCTCTTCCACGGAAGCCCCAGCCCAGGTCACACAGGGCTGCACCTTCTGCAGCTCCGGATCTTGGATGGTTGACGGTCTGTCTGCGCTCGAAGCTCTCCACACGCAAGGAATGCCGTCCCATCTCTTGATTTAAATTCAGTGTGGCGTGAACGTAAGACCAAAAAGAGGAGCTCCTCAGAGCCAAGTGACCATTGAATATTGGAGAATTAGCACAAATGGCTTTGAAGAAGCTCATAAAACTGACAGCCCCAGAAGAAAGACCCAGACAGGTTAGGAGTATACAGGGTACTATGAACAATTTGGTACATACGCTTACATCCGCCTTTGTCTCAGTGTCAAATATCTTTAAAGAACCCTGCAAAAAAAAGACTTTTTAAACAGCTGGTGCCCGGAGATGTACTTTTAGCTCTGGTTATTTTTTTAGGGTCTGAAATATTCCTCCTGTGAAAGATGGAAGCTGTTTCACATAGAATGCTAGGCAGGGGTGGTGGACGGGTGTCCTAGCAGGGACTGATTTCCATTCTTACACGGAAACTTCAGGGAATTGTTTTTGGATGCAAATTCAGTGCTTGCCCTAAGAACTGGCAGGGGGACCCCCCCGCCAAAACAACTGTCTATTTAGAACTGAAGCTAAGTACTGTACATCTTAACCTACTCCTCAGCCCTGAGCCAATCCTTGCTCCATTAACTTTACAGGGACTACATTACAAAGTCCTGGTTAACACCAAAATCTCAGTTAAAGCGTGCACGTTGTGCTGCTGGCATAACAAAAACCTAAACCCTTCCACAGGAAGTTATTTTAAAACTAACGTTTCCAGATCCGACACCTTCTGATGTTCTGTAGTTTCCTGAGCCAGTAGGAAAAGGAACTCAGTCCCAGAAGAAATCTCTTCTTTGGAGAGATGCCCCCTAAACTGCAAAACATGGGATCCGGATCTGGCGCTTTGGCTCAGGCCCAACTCTAACTGCGTTACTTCAGTTTGTGGTTTTATTTATAAGCTGCACACCAGTGTGGGGCTGTGAGTGCAATGCCTGTCCTCAAGCCTGGTGTTTCGCATAGCAATACCAGAGACAATGTGCAGAGGTGCTCCCAGCGACAGAGAGTAAAACCACCACTCTACTGACCATCATGCGACCTGCTGTTTTCCTTCTCATGCTTTCTGCGACAAGAGCCTATTCTAGTGCAAAAACTGTAAACGTGTAAACAAAACAAACATTCACAGATTTTTATCTTGATGCAAGTCTTACAATTTTTTGTATATGTTCTTGGTGTTTGACTGTAATGTACCTATTCACCCAACAGTTGTATATAGTAATTTACTTCTGGTGCTGCTTATTTGGTCAGGATTTGAGTGTCTCTACTGCGGGTTTGTTTTTGTTTTGTTTTTAAACAGAGGTGGCCTCAAGTAAGCAAATTCAGATCTGGGTTCAGATTTCAGCTGCCCCTTGGGATGGGACCAAGGTTTTGATTTGGGGTGATCGAGAGACAACATGTGAGACTTTGGGATGTGAACTATCCCATGGTTGCTGGTTGTGCTTTAAGTTCAGAGCCAGAAGCTCCTACCAACTACAACCGTTTAGTAACCAACCTCTTCTTCCCATCCCCCCCATATCTAGTAAGCAGAAATGTCCTCCACCCAAACGGGTCCTTGGAATTCTGCACTCTATGGTTTTTGCCTGTCGCTGTTCGAGCACTCCTGGCATTGTGAGCAGTGTCCTGGCTCCCCTGACCTGGGTACAGCTGTGTAACTTACTGCCGGCTCAGGATACACCAGGTTATGCTGGATCAATAGACTGGAGGTCTCCCCAGGCATGTGATAGGGATTTGCTGGACCTGGGTGACAATAGCTGTGCTTCATTAGTTCCACCAAGCTCATTGCCTTTCTGTAACCATAAACTCCTCCCCTGTACCTTTGCTTGGTTTTCTTCCTGGGCGGAGGGGGGAACAACCCTGCACTGATCTCCAGGGCTTGGCCTCCCCACAGATCACCTCTTGGGTCTTTTCCAGCCCTGTTCCGGCATGCTGCCTTCAGGGCGAGCTGGGACTTCAACTCCACCTTTCCAGTTCTGGAATCTGAAGTGAGTGCAGCTGCTGCTGTTCCTTAGTTCCCAAGCGATTCCTGGAACTGCCGCAGACGGGAGGCTGTTCACTTCTAGCCAGATACGGTGTCTGTGCTAATACCCCTCCCCATTATGGGTCAGCCCCGGGCACCCTTGAGTGACTGCGGTGCAGAGAAGAGCTGTCATTGTCTTTTCTTGGAGGGGGAGTGTCTCTCATTTGGGCCAGACAGAAACCTGTTCATTTGGTGAGCAGGGTCTTTCCAAACCATGGACAGTCTACAACAGTCCTCAAATGCTGGCGCTTTGGAGCAGGGGTTTGGTTTCACCAGTTGACTTTCACGGGTAACGTGAGGTGTGACATTGCTGTAAATTTTAGGTGGTTCTACATCAACTATCGGCACCCAAAGTGCAGTCTCCATGGTCACATATTCCTTTATCATCCATCACTGTGTCTTAAGATATACCTCTCTCTCTCTCTCTCTGTATATCTGCTTAGGCTGATACTTGTTCCTGATGAGCAGTTGCTATGTTTTATATCCTCTTATGAAGAAAAAACAAAAAACCTTTTTTGTAAGTATGTTTAAAAACAAAGCAAAGTGGAAGTGTTTGCTGAAACTCTTTCAGCCTCTTTTAAACTATGTAATAATGTACAGAGAAAGTTGTTGGTGTTCAAAGAAATGATGTGGACGTGCAATTTCTGTACATTTGCAATTAGAAATATTAAAGATTTATTTAGCTATTTTATGTCAGGTCGCCCGCAGTGTTAATCAGTCAGACCCTGCCTGATTTGGCCCCAGGTGGCAGCCTGAGCTGGCTTCTGCTGTCTGAGTCATTAGTCTTCTATGGGACTAAATACTACAACAAAACTACAGGTCTCTCCAAGTGCGTAGTGGGAGGGAGGATGTTCCTAGACAGAAAACAAAAGATCTCAGGGAAGTGGAAGGGGAGATGCTGGAAACCACCATATTAGGGGCAAGGTCTCAAGAATGGCACAAGCCTAATTTCTGGTGAAACTCAGCCCAGCACCAAGGCACCAGAGGACATTCACGCTGCACCCTCTTTGGGACACAGCAGTGTTAGACTGACGCCAGACATGGGGACGGAGCTTGGAACCTCCCCCTCCACCAGGAGAACAGTGGAACAAGATACAAAAGAAAGTTCCAGCATGCACAGACATAGGAGAAGGGAATTTTTTAAAGCAGAGCAGGCATCCCAGGGTTTGCGAAGATAATGGTAGTACCAAGGGGCTTGCTGGGAAAGCAAGTTAGTCCTGGAAGCAGGGGATGACAGATCAAACATGCGCCCCCTAGCACCAGCCCCCTCCCCTGGAGGACCCCAGACACAGCGATACCCATCAGCTGCAGGGTGCACACAGTGGGACTAGAGCCCAGGAACACAGACACTACGTGGCTGAGATCCGGCGCTACGCCGGGCAAACCTGCCCGCCTGTAGGGGAGAAGTACAGCAACCACGGGCACCACACCAGGCCCAAGGCTGGCATTTGACAGCGGGGGGTGGGGAGACCCCAGCAGTGAGCCCCTGCACCCAGTGCACAGACCCAGCCTGGGTGCCAGTCCTGGCACAATGCCTGCGCTGGAGGCTCAGCCGTCTCCATCCCCCTCCAAGCGCTGACAGGCTCATTAATATATTGTCACAATTAAAGTGGGGAACGAGGGGCCACACCACACCTGGGCTGTGGGTTTTCCCAGCAGGGGCGGCAGTTAAAGAAATCACTTGCCTCAGATTTTCCAATTTGCAGCCCCATCAAAGGGAAGGCACGAGCAATCAAAGTGCCTTGCTGGCGCTGGCTGTTAGGGGGGCACGCCAATCAGTCAGCCCAGAGGGGAGCTGCCACACTGGGAATGAAGGGTTGGGAACAAATGCTTCCTGGGCAGAGCCCCCGCCACCCTGTACTCACAGCTAGGCCTCTGCTCCCATGGCCTCCATGCGGTGCCGGCCGAGCCCCACTAAACCAGTGTCCTCAGGCCGAGTAGCTCTTTCCTAATCGCTGACATTGCCTTAGTGTTTGGCATCCCCAAGGACCCCGCTTGCCGAGTGCATGTAAGCTGAAATGCAGCCACCTTTGGGGTGGGAAGCACAGCAACGTGACCATTCAGGCCAAGCAATGAAGCCTACTTTAGCCACTTGAAACACCAGGGTGAATTTAGGAAGCAGAATCCAGTTATCCAAACGAAGACACGCCAGGGCCTTCGCGATAGCGGTTATGGGGGGGGGCAGAGACTTGGGTATTGGCCGCAGCACAGCCCCCCTGAGCACGCCCCTGGGGCAGACAGTAATACTGGCCCAAGGGCAGCATGGCAGTTTGCTACCACCATGAGGCAGTTCCTTGAAGGGTGCTTGGAGATGCTTAATGAGCTGGCCCATGATTATACCCCCCAGGTGGCTGATGGCTGCAGCCAGCCTGGGCACATGGACACTGGGGGTAAAGCAAATCGTGCCCTGGCGCTGCCACACCAGAGCAACATCTGCAAGGGGCTGCAAGCCAGTGAGAGCACAGAGGAGAGGCCCCCCCCCTCCTGCACGACCTGTGTTGGAAGGGGGTTGCGCTGGAGGTGGGACGCACCTCTCCAGGCTTCTCCCCCTCCATGGCCCCATTGCCCAAAGGCCCAGGGCCAAGCTAACCCATTTTGTCATGCAAGCAAGCCTGGTGGGGGGGGGGGGTGCAATAGGCCCATCCCTTGCTTAGCCACCCACCTCCATGCACCCCCTGCCCCAAGGCTCCCCTCTGCTGCATCGGTTCATCTCCTTGTCGCTCACTTTGCCCCTTAACCGGCCAAGCCTACGCGAGCGGGCGGCACAGCAACGCCTCATCCAGCGTGCGGGGCACGGCCTCACGCCTGCGATACTGCGGTGCCTGTACAGTTATTTTTAAAAACAAGCGGCCTTGGCAACGATTAAAAAAATGCTGTGAAATGATTGTGCCAAATGCAGACGCGTCGCCATTTAACTCATGGATGAACACAAACCAATTTACACATAAAAGCGCAGCATGAATATTTCACACGCTAGCTCCAGGCAGAAGTGTTTTCTCAAGTGTGATTTCCTCCCCCAAGCCCGTCACTTTTTCAGCCAGTTTGTTTGCAGGCATCACTCTGGCCCCCCTGAACGGCAGCCAAGCAGCTCGCGAGGACGGGGGCCTTTGCTCATGTGCCAGGCTTGTCATTGGGAACATGCAGTCACATTCCCCCCCCACCCAACTGTTAGACAGCATCAGCCCCCTGCACACATACGTGGGTGCCTGTAGGCTGTGTCTAACTACACCCTGGGGGCAGCTCGTGTACACGTCTCACGCTCATTGAGGAGACCTGGTGAGAGTCCCTGGTAGCAGAGTCTGGCTGCACTTCAAGTGCATAGACCTGCCTGTGTACGGTGGGTACGAACACTGCCTGGCTCAGCCCTGCCTCCACTTCTGCGGCGGCCCGGCTCCTTAGCGCCACGCTCGTGCCATGTGAGCTGGCAGACGGACACGTGTAGCCCACACCACCTCGGGGGGTGGGGCCCAGTGAGTCGCACTGAGACCACTTAGAGAGAGAGAGAATGTGTCTGCTCTAACAGCTCATTAGCTTTCAGCTCATGCACTAAGCTCCAGCGGTCCCCGGTTTGATCCCGCCCGCAGAGAAGGGGGGGGGGGTGATGGCGGCGTTACCCATGCACACAAGCAGGAGCAGCCCACCTCTGACTAGTGGCCAGAGCCTCAGCTGTAGGGTGCGAGGCAAGGCCAAGGCTTGGCGCCGGGTGCGGCGATGCCCCATTGCTCTGTGCGGAGGGGTGGAGGGGGGGGCGGCTGTTAGCGAGACATCACCAGCAAGCAGCTGGGCCATGGTGCATTGCCCAGGTGTCGGAGCTACAAAGGGTTAATGGGGGGGGAGGGGGGCGGAAGAGGGGCAGGCTTCTTGTCAATAATCAGTCTTAGCATTGGAGGGTTGTGCTGCTACACTGGGGCAATCGATGTACAACTCTACGTTGCTATCAATGCCATCGTGTTATTCATAACGACGTGTATTACCATAGGGCCCAACAGCCCGAGTCATGTCCCAGGCCCCCATGGCGCCAGGCGCTGTACAGACACAACAAAAGGACGGGCCCTGCCCCACGGGCCGGCTGGGAGGGCGCAGGCAGGGCAGGCTGGCTGTGAAGGCAGGCGGAATGTCAGACCGTGGCGCGGGGGCACGACGCATGGTGCGCTGTGAAGGAGACACATGGAAGCACCATGCTGCCCAGACACACATGGGGGGTGGACTGATCCTGGGCGTATGGGGGACACACCCTCACGGGCTGGTAGCAGCTGGGGAGGGGGGACCATGGAAAGCACACTGCACCCACCCCAAGCTGCTCTGAACACTAACTACTCCGGGGGGGGGGGGGAAGCTGTGAGTTCCCCAGTGTTTGCCAAGCTGGGCAGAGCTCCGGCTGCGCCAGGCACGTGCAGGGACAGACCACAACCTCTTACTCCTGCAGCAAACCCTTTGCTCCCCCTGGGTTTATGTTTTGAAACCCAAGGGGCACCCGTAGGGCTTGTTTTATTATTGAGTGGGATGGGCCTTTCTCTCATGAGCCCAGTTGTCATGATTTAACAGTGGAGAGCTGGGCATGCTGGGGAGACGTTAGAGCTGCAGCGGAAGCCGCTCTGCCTGGAAACACAGGGCAGGCCTGGCCCAGAGCCCCGTAGTCCCACAAGGCCGATGGAAGCTAAAAGAGACGGCGCAGCTCTGCCTGCGCACAAAGCCGCATTCGCTGGCTGTGTTGTTCTGATGCTGCCCAGACACACAGCCAGCGAGCTGCTCCCAGGAAGGCAAGCAGATGAGTAGGGAAGAAAAACTCACACACACACGATTTTACCCAGCAGCTGGAATCATTAAAGCTGCAAGCAGCACTGAGCTAATGCTGGCCAAATCTCAGCGCATGACAGCTGATGAACTGGCTTCATTAAAGAACCCCCTGGCGTCCTTGCAATCGCATTTCAAACCTCACCATTATAACCAGAGGCCTAATTGGCTTCTTGCACCTCCCATCCCTTGCCCCCTTGCTCTTGGGGAGACCTGCGCTAGAGGAAACGGGCCAGATTCTGGGGGGGCTGGCCCGCCCCAAAGCTTGGTCACAGCCGTGACAAGGCACAGATCCCTACAGGGTCAGCCACAGCAGATGCTACTGCTCACGAGGCATTACAGGGGGGCAGGGTGGAGCATGCTGGAGGGGTGTGCTCTGGCCTGGGTGGCAGAGAACACCCTCAGCAGGGTTTTGCAGGCTGTCACCTGCTGTCTGCCCCCTAGCACAAGCCTCAGGTTTGCCAGCTCTGGCATTGGAGGCATTAGTTCATGGTGGTTAAGTGGTGCACTACAAAGGCAGGTCACCCAACCCCCCCCAACTCCAGGCAACACCACCGCCCCCCCCACCAGCGACTTCTTTCCTCCCTAAAAGGTTTTTGCCAACGCTAGAGAGCGGCTGCGCTCCAGCACCAGAGCAGGGACTTGCCATCTCAATCCCACGTTCATGCTAAGGTCTGGTCACATCAGGCCCCGACACGACAGGAAAGGCCCAGCGCAGGCCACACGCTGACCCTTGGCTCCAAAACCCAGGCCTTTTCCTTGGATTTCTATCCCCACAACCAGTCCAGTCCTCACCCAGTGTTTGTACTAGTTTACTTGGGGATGCAAGCTCGATGTTGAGAGAGAGAGACACGATGGGCCACTGGTCAGGGCACTAACTGGGGACTCAAGAGACACAGGGTCAATTCCCTGCTCTGCCACAGACTTCCCCTGTGACTCTGGACAAGACAATTCATTCCTTGTGCCTCAGTTTCCCCATGTGTACACTGAGGAGAATAGCCTTGCCCTACTCCCCAGGATACACACACTACAGATTGTGAGGTGCTCAGCTACTATGGTAACTGTGGGCATACAAGCACCACAGCTGGGTATCGCTACACCCCCCCTACAGTGGGCACAGCTCTATGCACTGTGGCCAACTCCAGCTAGACGTACCCTAGGAGGCTGCACTGATTGGATTCCATTTCCAACCTGTGGCAGGGGGGCTGGTGCAAAAGCACCTAATTAGCCCCTGCCCGGTCAGCTCCAATCAGGGGAAGCAGATTGGGGCTGATGGAGAAGCCCTGATCCAGCGTGAGGATTGGCAACACCCACTGGCCTGACAAGCCAAGGGCTATAAAGGCTGGGTGGGGGCCAGAGAGAAGTCAGTCAGGGAGGGTACTGGAGGCCTCCTAGCTGAAGGCTGCCTCTGCCTGTAAAGGAGGTGACTAATCCTGCAAGGCTTGTCTATAGCCAGACACTGTAAATAAAGACACGGGTGTTGCACGATGCTGAAACGGCTCTCAGCCTTGTTGGGGGCAGCAAGTGGGCCCCCCCCCAGAAGAGGGGTGTGGCGTGGAGCCCTGTTACACAACCCCTGGACCGTTACAGCTGCAGGCCAGCTGTCAGGCAGCCCCCGGGCCCTGTTTCCTGTCACCCTCTGGCTGAGACACAATCTTAGCCTTAGTCCAACTGCAGCTCCTGCTTCACCCCACCCCTTCCCACTAATTCCCTTGTTTTGGCCTTTCAAAAAGTAGACTGAAAATGTGGAGGCGATTCATTAAAGCACTGGGAAGAATTAGCACCTGTGCCTCATTAACATCAGCATAATTAGCTCCTCAGAGAACTGAGGGAGACAGCTTGGCTGGATCAAAATGACTAAAGACGTGGCGAGTGCCTGTGGCAAAGCCGAGCAGAGAGCCACTGGCTCCAAAGCAAATGGGGCTCAGCGTTTTTCTAGCACTTTCACCCCCCCCCTTCTGGGTTTGCCATGGGCCAGCAGCAGGAGGGCTAACACCCCGCCCTGCGGTACTACTGCTCCCCTCCCTACGTCGGTGTGTCGGGGACGGCACAAAACCCAACCCGCCAAAAACGCTCAAGTGGATCTGGCTTCCAAGCCTTCCCCCCACCACAGCTTGGAGTGCCTGGAGCCAGGGCTTCTGCCTGGACCCTGCTCCTGGTTTTTTGGCATTTCACGCTGCTTGGGTGAGGACGAGGGGGAGGTGTAGCTCGGTGGTTTGAGCATTGGCCTGCTAAACCCAGGGCTATGAATTCCCTCCTTGAAGGGGCCACTTTGGGATCTGGGGCAAAAATCAGTACTTGGTCCTGCTAGCGAAAGCGGGGGCTGGACTCCATAACCTTTTAGGGTCCTTTCCAATTCTAGGATAAAATACATCTCCATCTATTATTATTAGAGCAGCCACTCAGTTCCACTGCCAGGTACCCCTGCCCTAGCACAGCCGTTGCAATGTCTGCCTTGCAAGACACTGCGGGGAGGTGGATTTGGTCACCAGGATCCATTTTAATTCATGGGACACAGCTATTGGAACAGGGGCATCTTGAATTTTGGCCCAAACATGCCCTGCCTCCAAGGAAGGTGGTTCAGTCTCCGTGGAAGCCCTGGATTTCCAGTGACTCTCAGATCTCCATCGCCCCGTGTGACTCACTAGCTGAAGCGTGTGACATCTAGCTGTGACCCAGCCCGAGAGTTCATCGATCTGCTACATTCTCCCCCCCCCGCCCTGCCATCCTAGCCAGGGAACAGGCAGGACAGTGACTCAGAGAGTGCTTTAATCAGGGGGGTGGGGGAGCTCCCACGTCAAATGGAGCCAGTGCAGCGACCCAGGCAGAGCTGACCTGGCACTGGGGGACCCAGCTGTAATTCTGTTAGGGCTGCCTGAAGGAAGTGTCTTCAAGCACAACAGCCTCAACTGCGTAAAGTGACACCTGGCCCTGTGCTGACTAGCAATGCTAGATAGTTCCTTCCCCCCTCATAATCTCAAGCCTGGTGCCCTGGAGCGCTGCAAGGAACTAACTTCACTCCCACCTTCCCTGCAGCCCCTGCATTTACAGCCCCCCCACCCCCCCGCAGACAAGGTTTTCTCCCCAACTAGCTCTCTAGTTAGGATTTAATTTATGTAAGAGAAAATGCTCCTTCCCCTCCATCCACACCCAGTAAAACACCATTCACTGACGGCAATAGTAGACTGTTATCCTCATCTACATACCAACCACTCGAGGGAACACACCACCCGCTTTCCAAGCCCATTGTGCTGCAGTTAAAGACGAGAGCCCAGGGCTCCTCCTGGAAGGACGTGTGGGTGAAGCTGCCTGGGGGAGGGTTTCCCCTTGGAGTGCTTTGGACACGGCCTGTAACCCAGGGCGGGCCGCTCCAGGCGCAGGCCTGCCACAGGCCGTAGGCTGGAGCGAGGTGCTCTGACCCCACTGCACTTCAGTACCAAGCAGCCCCACTTCCAACAGGCTGTAAGCTTGAGCAGGGGCAGCTCCCACCTGTCTCAGTTGCTCCCCCAAACAGCTCCGGAGCCCAACTCTCAAGGCCCCAGCGGGCGTTAAAGAGCCGGGCCCAGGAGCGGCCTTGTCTTTGCTTTTACCTTCCTTGTTTTTGAAGGTTGTGAGAAACTCGAGCTGGGCAAAGCAAAAGCAAGCCAGGAAACAAGGCATCTTAGTGACGGCAGCAAGCAGGGATTAGTCACTAATACCTGGATTGGAATAAAACCCTCTCCAGAGGTCTCCCTTATCGCTTCATTAGAGCCGCGCTGAAAAGACCCAGAACATCTCTGTGCACTTGACGGCTTTCAGCATCTGAGGCTACTGGAGCCTCGCGGCGGCATTTCCCAGACGCAAGGCTGGGAGGAATGAGATCCTGAATTGCAAAGCAGCAGGACAGAACAACATGGGGAGCGTGGGGCTGGTTTGTGTTTTATCTGGAGAGTGGTTCTAGTCCAAACCTCATCAGAGTTAATAACGGTTTAGTAATTATACCCAGAAAGGATTTGAATCCAATTTCGTATGCGAGACAGAGTGCGATTAAAGTCTGGGGTATTAGAAAGGCAGTTCACCCCCCCTCCCTCTCCCCACCAAGTCCTTACAAGGAGGGGCATGTTCTGTGGGGAACGGAAGCGCGGACGAAGCCAAGGCCGGGCTCCAACCACTCCCCACAAAGCTGGGGGCTGACGGCAGCTGGTATGGCTGATGCAACAGACGATGTGGGACCGAGCCAGTCTTCCCAGGCCACTTAGTGGCTTTTCCTGGTGTATCAGAGCAGTGCCCTCATGGGGAGAACTCACACAGCTGGCAAACAAACCAGATGGGGCCCATTTATGTGAGTGAGTGAGGCAGAGGGTGGAATACAGCAGACGAACAGCGTTACCAATTCTTCAGATTTTTATGGCAAGCAACTCCACATTGGGAGTTTTTCTGAAATCCCCAACTCCCGGAGTCATGTGCTGAGGAGAGAATCTCAGCTTTCATGGAGCAAAGGGTCTATTTCCAGGGTAGAGAAAAAGCTGGAGATGAGGGCTCCTTAAGGTTCAAAATCCAGAAGGCAAATGTACGGAGAACCCAACTTTGGTTATTTTTAAGTCTCAAGCTTTTGGAGCCTGCCTCCTGGTTTTTGAACACTTGGGGCTGGAAATTCTAGCACTAGGGGCTGGACTGGAAAACAGAGCTCTGTCCGTGGGAAAATCAGGACAGACACAGGTATGGGGCTTGGAAGGGCTCTGTGAGCAGCTCGGGGCGGAGGTTGAGGCCATTATTTTAAAAGGCTTTAGCCAGAGAGATAGAAATCACCACAGGATGGCTCCTAAAAACCAACCCCTTTTTGTGCTGGGAACAGCAAACCCCACAGCAGCGAGTTAGTGCACAAGAGCCAGGAAGCCGCACAGGCCAGTGCGCAAAGGCCCCTCCCTTATTAATTAGCACCAGGCATCTCGCTATTTTGACTGCGCTTGTTGGAAATGCAAATGTGAGCAGAGAAGAGGGGCCTCGTTCCACCCCCACCAGAGCACGTGCTGCTGTGTCTCCCGGAAGGGGATGCTTCCGCTGGCATTTAGATGTGTACTGCCCGTGCGTGTGTCATGGGGCCTGCCTGGTCCATGGACAAAGTCACACATCCTTCCTCAAACACCCTGTGGAGGTTCAGAGCCGCTGTGAAGCCATTTCCACAGATGTCAAGATTTCAATAACTTCTCATTTTATTTTTTATTTCAGCCGTTTAGGCTAGAATTCAAACACCGGGCTGCAGCCAGCCGCGGGTGAGAGCGAGCATCACCTGAGAACCCTATCGCTCTGTGTAGCGCCATCAGGGCTGGCTTCCTCCACAGCCGACGGCCTGGAACAAGCCTCTACACCACCTCAAACACAGCACATTTCCCCTCCAGGTTAGAGTAGATCTCGTCACTACAGACCTCCTCGGTTAGGCTCCTCGTCACTGCTGAAGGAGAGGAGCGCTCTTCCCAGCAAGGAGCCATCAGGACTCCATCGCGTCCCTCTGCTGCTATCTCCGGTGCCTGTCCTGTTGGAGAGCTCAGTGATCTTACCAACAAGCAGCAGCAGCCAATGCAAAGGGAGTCCTGTCCACACACCATGGCCCTGTGACTCGTGCAGTGGGTGCATGCGCCCGGCTTGTTTTCAGAGCCAGAAGGCTTTGCTCTCTGGGCCTGTGTTTTCAGTTGTGGGCTGATCTTCTCCCATCTTGACATGGCTCTGTCACATTCCCAGTCTCAGTTCGAGAGGCACAAACCAACGTCGGTTAGGCCTGTAAGGGATTTCCTGAGCCTCGGCGGCCAGTGGCTCTCCAAAGGCACTAGAGAGCATCTAATCCCCTTTGTCACGTGAAGGCCTGATCTGCAGCACCCACCAATCCCGCTGGAATCAGCAAGAGCCACAGGCCCTCAGCACCTTTGAAAGCCAGACGAACAGCAGGTAGCTGGCGCGTTTTCTAACCCTACCCTGGGGTCCTGCTGGTGCAGCAGAAGGAGAATGCAGTCACCAATAGGAAGGCACCACCCACCACAGACAAAATCTTGCTGGAGGCCCAGTGCAGCTGAGCGCAGGCGGAGAGTTGCCTTCCTTTAACGGTCCGTTTGAAATGGCAGGGGCCAGGGGAGACAGTGCTGTTTGGTCTGGTTTATGGCCAGAACGGGTAATGCCTGGGAATGGCTCAGTCTCTCCTTCCCACACTGGCCCATCTGTTACCGACAGCCCTTTGCCCCTCTCTAGCACCATCGCGAGGCTCCCAAAGCCCCAGCTGATGCAGGCAGGTACCACTGGCCCCATTTCACAGACAGGAAAATGCTGCCCCTGGTCGCAGTCAGTCAGCAGCAGAGTGGGGAACAGAACCCGAGGCCTCACTGCATTGCCCTGCACAGCCAGGAGCAAACACTCCTCTGCTCCAGACCTGAGCTGGGAGAGGTGGTGAAATTCACTGGCTCGTGGCCAGCCAGGTGCACTGCGAGTGGGGGTGGGGGTAGGGGTGGGGGTTCGGTTTTGTCCGAAACAGCCGGTAGTTGCTGCCGTTGGAGACCAAGGCCAGTCTGGATGGGTGAATGCCTGCATCTGGAACGGCACCGGCTGTGCTAATAGAGCAGAGGATGTTTCTGCAGCACCCTGGGATGTGGTATTAATGGCAGGTAGACAAGTCGCTCATCCCAGAGACCTGTTTATTATTAGCCGCTTGGTTGCCTTAGCTCGACCTCTCCCTTCCTCCTCTGAATGCAGCTTGCATCCCACGCATGCATCAGCCCCAAAGACTGGGCTAAATCCCAGAGCAAACATCCTTGTGGAGAAGCAGTTCTGAAGCCAGGCGGCAAACAAACATCCAAAGCCCTGGTGACGAGGGAGATACGCCTGCACCACTGACAGGCGGCTGGGAAGGAAGGGGACTGGAAGAGCAAGAGGCTGTCATTAGTGGAAACTCATTGTTTGCTCTAATTAGATGATTATCTGGGAACTGCTATTGATGTTCCAAGCTTCAGCTCCTCTAGATCTGCAGTACTGAAATTTCTCTTCTCTGTGGTCTCTCTGCTCCTTCTCTCTTCATGGCTAATGCACAGGAGTGGGTCACACATCTCCTGCGGGCCCCAACACGGGATTGCATTACCTGTTCCGGTTCTTCCGACACTTCCGCCAGGCGCTCTGCCGTATTCAGACTCTTCAAGTCATGTTTTAGTGTCTCCTAGCTCAGGGCGAGCGTGCGGGAAGAAAGCACTCACCGTCCCAGAATGGAGACTGGAGCTCTCTCACCGTTTAATCCTGGAGGGGCTGACCACTGGCCCCTTCAATGAGAGTTACTCGTTGATAGAGCCCCAGTGCAGTTGCCTGGAGGAGGCGGTGGCTGCAGCCTGTGTTAGCAAAGATGAGTATCACACAGGTGGACAGGTTGCCCTGGACTAGGACACATTCAGAAACGTCCAGGAGATGCCAGGCTGTAATGCCCCTCCAGCAACAAGCTCTGCTTTGCTTCCACAATTCCTGGCGCTGCCCTTGCCACCCGAGGGCACTCATGAGGTTTCCAGGATGTAGCTTTGTCTGTCTTTAAGCAATGACCTTTTCGGAGGGCGATTTGGCTCGCTGTCCATTGCCAGCTCCAAGCCAGCATGCCAGCTAATGAACTGTGCACTTGAAGCGGATGCTGCCTTTCCCAACAGAGGCGGCTGCGTTTCTCTGTGCAGTGACGCTTGAGTCGATTTGCGTAGTACGTTGGGGGGAGGAAGGCCAGAGAGAAATGGGAAAGGAGACGTTTGTAACACAGGGAATGAACACTGCTCGATACAGAAGTGTGACATGCACATGGCTCCGTCAACCTGCCCCCGTTCCCACACAGGGGCACTGCAGCCTGGCACGGGACGGTAACCCTTTCACACTCTGTGGTGGGTGCTGTTGGAGATCCGCTGCTGATTCCAAGTTAGTCTTTGCACCAGGCCATGTGCTGCTTTCAAAGCCTCCCCTGCTGTAATCATCGTATTAGGGGCCTGATTTGCCAACAGGAGGTGAGCAGCTGCATGCGCCCAATGCACACAATATTCAGCACCTGGCAGACAAGCACGACCACCCAATAGCACGCAAACATCGCTGAATAAAGCTATTTGCATGCAGAATAACCCACCCTGCATGCGCAGCTGCACTAATGGCACAGATCTGACATGCAATGGGGAAACCTGGCCCTGATACTGTTCCTGTGGATGCACATTACCATGCATGTATGTCTACTGCTGCTGACGTTCTTAAAGGCCCCATGTCAGCACCATATGGATGCATCCAACTCACAGTACGCACTGGTGCTGTCCCATTGGCTTCATTAGACAACTCAGGTGCTTAACATTAGACATGCGCTCAAGCACATCACAGGCCATGCTCACCACAAACCTTGGCCATATGCTCCTGCTAAGTTTGGTAAGGGACCACTCAGTGCAACACAAATAACTCTCCTCACAGGCCTGCAGGCTGGGAACTTGCTGCTTTATTTAACTGCATGCATCAGGACAGGGGGTCGAGGGGGCTCCAACCCATAATACTCTAAGTAACCCAGTTCACTCCTTGATGGCCATTTTACCTCAGCCAGCAACACATCAGCATGCCAGTTAGTAAATCCGCTTCCATACGCTTATTTCACCAGCTCATAAAAACCCAAGTACAGACCAGTTCATCCTGTTCCATCCATTAGAGTGAAAATGCCCAGAAAAGACAATGGAGACAGGCCTGTCTGTCACACAAAGGGAGTCGGATCAGCACCCCAAGGCTCAGGGGGCTGAGAAAGGGACTCGCTCCACCAGCGAAGGCTGCACCAGCCCTTGGGATTAGAAGCACGTCCTCCCGCACGCCAACGGCAGATGCCTTCAGCTAACACAGGAGGCGGCTTCCCAGGGAGAAGGACGTCATCAGCTTTCCGAGCCTGCCAAACGCAGAGGAGACTGATGAGGCAATAAGGGCTTGCAATGCTCCCGTGCCACATTGAGGCACCAGGACCCAGTTTCTCTTCACTAGCATCCCCGTTCTAATTAACCAATATTTTACACTGAAGGAAGTGGGGCTGGCACCTAAGATACTGAATATTCATCTTCGTTAGCTGAATGTAACACGTATTGCTGCTTCCCACGTGCTGTTTTGGGAGACAAAAACCATCAGCCTCTCTATGGTCTCGCTGTACAGCCGATGTGCTTCGATAGCCAAAGCACCTCACGCTGTGCCTGTGCCCCCACTGCTTTCTGTGCTGTCCAACCCTCCTATCCTCTTTCCCCATCCCAGATCTTGCGTCTTCTTTCACACAGCTCTGTATACCCAGAGCCCCGCCCAAGGTGTGTCAGCTATGCACTTCCTTTCCCTCTTTCAAAGAGCACTCCAGCCCCCGCCACCGCCAGGCACAGCCGCACTCCAGCTTAGATGGGGTCAGGTTTAGCTGTGGTCAAGGACAGACCGGTGAGCACCTGATTTTCAGCAATGAAATCGTGCACGTGCACGACCTGCCGAGTGCACGGAAACGGTCATGTGCTCTATCACACTGTGCTGGATCTGCTCAGCTCTTCAGACATATTCCCCTCTCCTGGGCACAGCCACCTAGAGCACAGCGCTGGGTCCTCTTTTGGTGCAATCTTGATATGCACACACATATATTGTCAGCACGTAGCCTCTATAACAGATGCACACGCTGCTCCGGATTTTGTGCATAGAAATTGGGAAGCCAGGGAGTGAAGTCACTGCGTGCATCGTATGGCTTTGCAGTTTCAGATTATTTTGAAATACGGCCCAGTATGTATGTGTGTCTATCTGGGAGCAGAGCAGGTGGTCGCAGCTTGGGAGAGGGGGGGTGTGGAGGTGCACAGGAGCAGCACTGATGCAGAACGAAGCTCCCTGGCACCAGCCCTCTCAGAACATGCTGGCTTCCAGTGCGCATATGCACTGCTCCCCCAAATACCAGACTAGGTCACCTGGAGCAGCTGACAGGCCACGTGGCATAAGCCCCAATGCCACTCCCATATGTTTTTGGTCATGAGTGCAGTTAGCTGGGGATGGCAGCACCCGTTTTATTATTGCACATGGAAGTACACTCAGCCACCACCAGGGAAACCAACCCCAGGTCCAAACACATCTGCCAGATGCTAATTAGAAAGAACAATGTTAACGGAGAAAGAGAAGATTGCAATTACCGAGTGAGCGGCATGGTGGGGAGGGGAGCAGGCGCCACGCTGCTTTCATTTAACGTGCCAGGCCACTGGTGTCCAACTCAATTAAGATCAAAACCTCTCTCAGGTTGGGTTTTAAGACACGTTCCCTTCACTTGGGGGAAAAGCGTTTCGCAGTTTGTCACTACACACCCGCGCTGTCATCGATCCGAGAGACGCTCCAGATCGGGTTAGTTGGCTATTTAAACAAAACAAAAAATCCAAAAGCCACAGCCAGAAGGATGTGGACCCCTTTAGCAATTTCTGTGTTCTTCTCTCATCTGCTGCTGGGCGACTCAGCCTCACATAGCGGATACTGATGCTGGCCCTTTCCATTAGGATTTTCCCATTGCTGGGATGAGCTATAACAGAATATCTCAGCCATTTGATTTTTGTGCCATAACTTGAAGGAATGAAGCCTGAATAACTGAGGTCCCATGTTGTTGACTTGGATTTAGGACAGTGACATATTTTTCAGCCCGGAATCCATATTTCCCCCTCATCATTAGGAGCTAGAATCATTCAGTGAGACCAACCTGCCTAGGAGACCTGGGCTGAAAAGAAGGAAAACCCAGTACTAGTGACCAGAGCTAGGGACAGCTGGGGTTTGTGTGTCATGAGCATCCCCACTTCCCCTGTACATTACTGCAGCGAAGCAGGATTATTACACATTCTGACCCACTTCACACTGGCTTTGGAGCTCTGTTAGCTGCAGCCATTCTCTTGGTTCTAAAGCCATGCGACGGCCAGTAACTGCAAGGTACACACTGCCACATGACTTGGCTAGTGAGAGCCTAAGAAAAAAACATATCCCTGGGTACGATGATCAAGGAAACTCTACTTACCTCCTGCTAGTCCCATAGCCAAGATCATATGTAACCACCACTGACAGCATGGGCTTTGTTTGTAAAAAAAAAAAAAAAAAAAAAAAAGGGAAAGTTAAGGCCAATTTTATCCCCCTGGTAATTCCATTGGCTTCAGTGGAGCTGCAGAAGCGAGTTCGGCCCCATCATTCTGCACCGTGCCATGAAAACCACCAGGCAAAGGGGTGGTAGGTTGGTGATGAGGACTGGAAGCTATCGCCATGTGACCACAGCCCAGTGACACGGGTGATCCGCGGTGCCTGCTAGCAGCCAGGGACCACAAGCCAGATTAAGACTGGCTGCTTTGCTGGAGGAGGAAGCTAAGCCATGGAGCCAGCAGCATTTCCCCAGAGCGGATCATCAGAATTCCTGTGTATTATTACGCTCCCCAGACACGTGTCCTGCACAGAAAAGAGCTCACCACTTACAACCGAAAGCCCTGATCCTGCTTCCACTGGAGTCAGTAGAAGCTTTCCCTGAATAAAGGCAAGCTTTGGCCTCCAGCCCCTTAGATCCAATCGGTCGAGAAGCCGAGCAGGCCTGCAGACGCTGAATTTCTTCAGGATCCGCGTCGCACAGTACGGTCCTGCCCTGAGCCAGGAAGATGACCGGTAACTATTTGTGTGTCTCCCACTTTCCAGGGCAAGCATCAGAGCTGGCAGCCTCCATGCAGCAGAAGATACAGGAATGCTGTGCCTGGTGCAGGCCTGCATGCTGCATTCCCACAGCACCGCTGCTAGCAGGTGCCTACCTCCGTTCACCAGGACCATCGTGTTCACACAGCTCTTTCCTACCTTTCTCCACATTTCCCGGCTCTAGCTAAAACCGGCCCCTTTCCATTACAACAACGCCGCTGACAACTGTAAACATCCCTTGTGCTCTCGCTCCTGGCCAGCCTCCCGCCTCGCTCAGCTCAGTCGCAGCTGAAGACATGTTACTGGGCTGCAGGCATCGCTGATGAAGTCTCAAGAGACAGCCTAGCTTTGTCGTCAGTCTGAACTGCACAGCCAACTCTGCGCCCGAGCCTCATGCTTCCATGGCGTCCCCACCAGATGGCTGGCTCTTCGCATGCCAGGAGAGGCAGCGGGTACAAGGAATCAGCCCTTGGGGTGGTTGATAACAAGAATCCCTTACACAACTGAATGGCCCAATGTCCAACCAGCCTCCAAGTTTGCTGGCTCAAAGCCCCATGCAGTTCTTTGCACTGTCAAAATTGTACCTGACCCTGCATCCTAGCTAGTCATCCTCCTAGAGTGCCTCACACACACACACACACACACACACACACACTGCATTTTCGTGTGCAAAACCTAGGCCCGGGGCATTCTCCAGATGCATTTGTGCCCCTGCAGAGTCCTAGGCCATGGCTGGCAATTTCGCTCAGAGTTTGGCCTTAGCCAAGAAGCGACTGCCACGTACCAACCAGAGACAATGCGACTCCCAGCTTATACGGGGGGTGGGAGAATTTATTTCTGAGATAAAGTTTTCGGTAAACATATGCAAATTCGGTGCTGCTTTCCCATTGCTGGCAGGAGCAAAAGAGGTGCTGGGCACTGCAAAGCCTGGAGGCCAGCGATTCGGAAAATGCTGGGTCTGGACAAAGCATTGGGGGGGATCCCTGCTGCAGAGGAAGGACAGGTTGGAACCCAGCAGCTCTCCAATTCCATTGCCTCCACTCGCAGTGGATTTTCAATGCCTATCAGCCACCGCGTGGGCTGGGTCAATGTCTCCCGAGTTGCACGCACAAGTTCCTGACAAGGAGCTCTGCCTAATGGTCCAGAAGTGGGACTCAGATTAGGGTCGTAGTCCCATGTTGGTCCTGAGAGATGGGGGCAGGAGCCTGGGGGATGGGCTACATGTGGGACAGGAAGGGACCTAGGAGCTGTGACTGGAGTCACGGACAGCTGAGGAATAGCGTAGAGGAAGAGCATGGCATACAACTTTTAATTTCCATTTCCAAAGAGGTAGGAAACAGCCCTAGACCCTGATGGCAATTCCAATCTGCTCTGCCCCAAGGATCAGCTGCAGCAACCGTCCAGCGTGTTCTGCAGCCCCCAGTCCCTTTCTGCATAGATGTCTCCCAGCAGAGGGCTTTGCATGATGGATGGATGGATGCATGCTAGCCAGAATATGCTCAGCTCCAGCTGCACCCGTCTCTCAATCGCACAGGGCAGAGAGGGAGAGATGTGTGGATTGAAGAGAGAAAACGGAAAGAGGCAAACTAACCTCGAGCATCTCTTGCAAAACCATCTCATGCAATTTAGAAGTGAAGCGTTAGCCGGAGACCCATTGCTACTGCTGCGCTCCCCTGGGGCACATGTCCCCAGCACAACTCCCACTCCCAGGACACGTCTACACTAGAAACGTTGCAGGAGCACTGGAAGAGGTTCTCCGGTTGCTGCAGTGCATCCAGCTCTCTGAAAGGCGGTAGCTAGGTCAAGGGAAAATCCTTCGGTCATCTAGCAGTGTGTCCACTGGGGCAAACGTCGACATAACTACATCTCTCTGGGGGGTGAATTTTTCGTGACCTGAGGGAATGTATCTAGGTCAACCTACCTTTTTGGGAGTAGGCCAGGAGCAGAGACCCATCAGGGTCCTGCTGGTTCTTCAGCGGAGTGACAAGAGCTGCACACAGGACGTTCATGTTGGTGATTACAAACAGGTAGCCTTGGCAAGCTTATGGACCTTTGACTGCGTCCTCTGCAGCAATTTCACACCATTTCCTCATGACGCTACATCAAATTGGCAGCAAGTGGGAGCAATCCGGCTTCTCCCATTAAAACTGGAACACTAATGGTCTCCTGCAGAGATCGTTCTGGCAAGGAGTAAGGAATTTCCCCTACCCAGGAGACTGGAGCAGCCCACACACAACCCAGACTCCTTTCCTTGTGGTTACTGATTACCACTATGTGCTAGCTGCGATCCGAACACCCACAGGCAGATCCCTGCTCTGAAGCTTGCAATCCAAGAACAGACAAGCAGGCCGAGGCTAGAAGGAAGGGGAGTGAACTAGACACATTATATACAAGCCAACTCGATTCTCTGTGAGCAGCATGACAGGAGCAGGTCTCTGTCTGGGGCAGGCAGCAGGGAGAGGACAGAAAGGTCAGTGCCTTGCGCTCAGGAGTTGTGGAGTGAGCCACTCTGAGCATCTCCCGACCTCTGCGCCACAGCCCTTCCAGTCGCCATCACCGAATTCTGATTAAAAACAAAACCAACCCCCGCTGCACCAAGAAATTAAAGCGCATTCTAATAAATCACCACAAACTTAGAAGATGCCATTAGCTATTAGCAAACATTCCAGGCCTATAGATCAAGGTAATTCAGTATGATATGCTTGGGCATGCAAGGTAATAGGTTTCAGCTGAATACCATGTGACACACTCTCTGCTAGGGGAGGTGAAATGAAGCAGAGAAGGAGACCAGATGTATTTAGCTGAGCATTTCTGATTTATTTATTTATTTAGCCAGTGCGCTTAAGGTGAAGTGAAGGAGCGAAGGTAAGGCAGGCAGAGAGAAGCAAACAGAAGACCATGCAGCTGTATTAGACAGAGTCTGGGCAGGGCTGGGCAGGCTCCGGCTGCCTCATTTTGGACTTGGAAAGTTTTTGGTTAAAAAATAAATAAATCCCCCCAAACAAGCAAACAGCAGGATTTTCACAGGATTCCACAACAACAAAAATGGCGTCTCTCTCAGGTGGGCTCACCCGCCCCCCCAGTCAGGCTGCATGGGGTCAGACCTCTCAGAGAGGTGGGGATTTATCCCTGCACAGCTCTAGGCAGAGGCCTGCTGAACTCTCCCTTCCCTGCCGCAGTGGCTTGGCACCAGGCGTGGGTCATTCCAGAGCTGCCCCCAGAGCAGAGGGGTGGGAGGGCAGGTTTAAAGGCCAGCCTCCAAAAGGTGCCAAATGCTGGAGGAGTCGGGGATTTGCTCACCCCCCACCAGATACCACAGACCCAACATTGCCCATCTCCCGAGGAAGGTGCCCTGGGACAGCACAGAGCCAGGGCAACCCTGGGCACGTCTCTGCCTCAGGGACCTGTCTGCACCCACCGCTGTAGCGTCTGCGCGCCTCACAATCTTTACTGTCGTTTAGCTCACTCACCGCAGCCCTGTGGGGCAGGGCAGGGCTGGGCTATTTATCCCCCCTGGACAGAGGGGGAACTGGAGCGCAGACCCCACGGCCTAGCCTCCCAAGGGTACTCTGGCACTTGGGGAGGAAGGAGGCGCTCCCTCCTCCCAGCCTTCAGCCCAGTGGTTAGGGTGCTCGCCTGGGAGGTGGGAGAGCCCGGATCAGGTCCTCCCTCTGCCTGAGGCAGGAGAAAGGATCTGGGCTGGGCTCTGCCCCCTCCCAGGCGAGTGCCCTAGCGACTGGGCTCGGGGATATTCTGACACGCTCCACTTTGGATAAATCATCCCGGTGTCGGGGGGGGGGGGCGAGCGTGCACACGCGAGCATGACTCTAGCCTCGCCATCTGAGCACAACCCCAGGCCGTGGGGTCCCCCTGCTCCAATGACTCCTTAATTAGCGACCGACAGGAGAGACTGGGGGAGCCCCAGTGGTTAGAGGCCACACGTGAGAGGTGGCAGGTACCTTGTGAACTGATGGGCCTGATCCAGCAGCGATGCTCCGAGCACGCCCACCGGCTGCGGGCGCTGCAGGCCAGCTAGGCAGCCGCAGGCCACCCTTCCCTGCTGTGCGAGTCGCTTGAGGGCGGGGGGTCAGCACGTGCCCAGGGGCAGGAACATCGGCACCGAGGGCGTGAGTGAGTTCAGGCGCCGACGGGGTTCAGGGGGTTCTGAGAGTCGCAGTGAAGCCAAAACTGGGGTTTAGGCACCTAAAGCCCCGTGTGAATCCAGGCGTAGACTTGCCCCAGGTCTCAGGGAGGCCGGGGTGGAGCCAGGAGTTGACGCTGGTCTCCCAAGTCCCTGCCCACTGCATCACCCTCCCTCGGAGCACGGAACGTTCTGGCGTTCCTCACCAGAGGGGGGCAGGGGGGCAGCTCGCACACAACCCCCTTCCAAAACAGCAAGGGCCTGGCAGCCTTCGCCTGTGTGCAGGACACCGAGGCTGCCTCCAGAGCATCCTCCATCGGTAAGGACAGGCCAGGGGTGGCGAGAGCGTAGGGGATGGGACAGCACCACGGAGCTGCCCTGCCTATCCCAGCAGCCTGGCCTGGGATGCAGCCCAGACAGCACTGCTCAGTGTGATGGCGGCCAGGACCCAGCGTCCAGCTCACCGCAGGCACCCGGCAGATCAGGGGCATAGTTATCGTGTTTGCTCTTCTTGCTGCCCCGCCCGGCCCTGGGTGCTTGTCTGCATGTGCTGGGAGTTACAATTCCCATGATCCATGCGGCTGCCAGGGCTGGCTCTGCCGTGTGCACCCAGCCGCATGGGCCCGAGTGGCTACCCTGCTAGTTGTAGCCCCGGGCTGGGAGACCCGGCACCGCGGGCTTTTCTTGGCAGTGCAGATGCACCCTGGCAGGACAAGGTGCCGCGCCCGGGCCATGGTCACACAGGGAGCCAGTGGCAGAGCTGGGAACAGAACCCATGTTCATGGCAGAAACACCGCAGTGGAGGGACTGCAGCTGTGCAAAGGGGTGTTTGACACCAGGCCATGGGTAACCCAGGGAATCCCCATTTCCCAGCCAGTGAGACAGGTCAGGTTTTAATCAAAAAACAAACCTCCCCTCCCACCCCACCCCCACATACCAAGAAAATTCAGTTTCCAGCAACAAAAATCCACAAGTTTTTGCTGGGCAGGTGAAAATTTTCATTCAAGACAATATTGTTTTGCCCAACAAGTTAAAATTAAAAAACAACAACAACAAAAACAACAAAACAAAGGGAGGGAGGGGACCAAGTCAGTTTTCAGCTTTTTGTTGAAAATCCTAAAAATTTGATCAAGAACAGATGTTTCCTGTGGAAATTTCTGTTTCTGCAAATTGGCTACTCCCTAAAAAAACCCTCCAAAGCTGGATGAAAAGCGCCACAAATCTGTATCAGCTCTAGCCATCGGCCCAGCACACGAGGGAAGGCATACAGGAAACCAGCTTTAATGCTTTTCTAATTCTCTATTCTTTATTTGTATTACAGTCGGGGTCCCATCATGCTGGGGGCTGACAAACATGTGCTGAATGACAGACTGTCTCCCAGGAAGTTTACAACCTAAATAGACAGGAGTGGGAGAAAGCAGCAGCTGTACTACTGTGGCACAGAGGGATTAAGGGACTTGCCCAAGGGAAGCTGGAAGGCAGTAGCAGGACGGGGAACTGAACCTAGATCTCATGAGTTCTACACCACTGCCTTACCCACAAGACCATCTCCCCCCCGAGGGCAGAGCATATTTAAGTGCAAGGGGAACTCACATTTTTAAAAGTCCTTTCACAATAAACTGATTCATCAAACACACACGGCTTGAAACATGCCTGACGCAGACAGGCTGGACAAAGCGCCAAACACTTGAGGGGAGAGAGGCAACCCACCCCCCAGCGATGACTTGGAGAATCCAGCCCCACCTCGCTCTCCCTGACATTAAAGAGATGTCCAGGGCCAAGGTATAAAGACCAGGCCACTCTGCCCCACACCCCTAGCAGGAGGCAGCTGGCTGCTGAGATGCTACAACTGCCCCTTGCTCCATCACCACATCAGCCTCTAGATGTGGAACGGGATTGGTCTGTTGGAGGGCTTGGACCTGGGACCCTCCATCTAAGAGCAGCACCTCCATAGCTAAAGCTAGCGGGCGAGGTGCCCCATCTGGCAGCTGTAGCCAGTTCATTAACCACTCAGATGGACCAGTCCCACACCATGGCCAGGGGGTTATGGGTGGCTCTCCGGTTGCCTCTCCCACCCACGGGCATCCTGTGATTTTAAAGAGGGTGAATCCGGCTCTTGGCTCCTGAGGGGCTGTCAAACAGGGAGCCAGACAAGGCCAAAGAGCCGGCGTGCAGCCCCCGGCACACTCCTGGACATGCCCCGGTTAATATTCCAAGCCAGTGCTGACTCTGACATTTTGTAAACAAGGGAAATTATAACATAAGTTGAATCCTGCGCCTGACTGGGTTCCACTAGAAAGAACGACTCCTCGTTGTTAACATGCTAAAGCGCTCTAATAGATCTAATGAGTTACGACGACAGCTCTGGGCCTGAGAGGCGCCGTCCCAGCACACACGGCACTGGGGCTCTTTGGAGTTTGCTTCTGTTCTGCCCTTGCAGGCAAGCCAAGGCTCTAAGGTCCTTCTTTGCTATGGCCAGCAGCCGGTCGCTGCCTTCAGTTCCACCCAGCTTTGCCTTCTCTAATCATTATTCCTAGCCGGGTGCTCTGGAGCAGTCCTTTCCCTCTGCAGAAGCTTGCAAGAGGAGGAGGAAATTAAGAGGACTAATTGCCAAAATAACAGTGCAGGCTCCGAAGGGAAATAACGCAGCCGTCGCTGAGAAGGTTTCTGTGATGAGTAATGTGGCACGGGAGCTAACTGGGATCACATTCCTTGCTGGCCGAATGTCAAACACATGAGCGTGTTTCCCCATCTACAAAGTCTAGATGCACCTTTATTAGGCTCCTTAGGCTCAGGGCAGGAAACCTGCCAAACCAGAATGGGGCTTGATCCGGTTACCTTAAGGGGCTCTTGTCCCTCCCTGAGTCTTTAGGGGGCAGGTCATGCTCAGGCTTCAGACAGGAGCAGCTCACAGGGCTCAGAGCTGCCCGTCCAAACGCCACTGTAATGTGCTAATGCGGGATCACATAGACCACTCCACACGCAGACAGCAGGCTCCGACCAGAGTGTTTGCCAGCGCGCCTGCAATTCTGAAATTAAAGCCACGCGTGGTCATGAGGCACTCAGTTACCTGTAATCCGCACGTGAAGCAAGGTGGGAGCAAGCCATCCAGAGACCAGAGGTGGGATCCAGCCACCAGAGTTACCGTCAGACCCCAGTGTCCTCCCAGGGCAGCTGGGGGAAGTAACAGCAGAATTTAGCACAATGGAGCAAACTTCTGGGGGTTACTCCCTGCTGAGGAGCTGGTTCCTTGGAGCACCTGTGTTCACCTACAGCGGGGTCGGCAAATCCCCAACTCTCCATGTGCTCAGTATTTCCTGGGAGCGGAGTGAACACGACCCATCTGGAGGTGCCCAGATTAGACAATTCATTCAGTGCTGGGAACTCAAACTCCTCACCAGGTTCTTGGAAGCAAAACCAGTTAGTTATTTACAAGGAACTAAATTATCTTACTAAGGCACCAGCAATCATGTTTCTCAGCCACAACTCACAGGCTCCCTGGCCTCCTAATTTACATAATCTCCCCATTTATATTCCTACTGTGAATCTGACAGAAAACCAGGGGAGGCTCGCGGAGCCTGAAACAGAATCATGGGGAGCACAAGTTGGAGAGGAAGGAGCCCCATGCTGGGACCGTGGCAAGGACTTGCTTCCACGGCCTGGCTCTAGGACCATATGATGACAGTATGTTTCCAATGGGCCTGTCTGGACCCGAGTGCTTGGAAGAGAGATGGAGGAGGGCTTGCTTCCAAACCTGGAAGCAGGAGAGCTACGGAGCAGCAGCATCCGAGTGACTGGTCACCTTCAGCTCTTTTATAGACTGTTGTCACAAGCTCAATAAAAAAAAGTTAATGGGGTGGGGGAGAGGGGACAACAGGTGGTGCTAGGCTGGGATTTCCCATAAATCACTGAACAAGAGCATGAGCATCAAAAAATTATAATTGTCAGAACTGATCATAGCTTCTCTTCCCTTGCAATTCAAGAGCAGATGCAAGATTAGACAAGGGCCATTATGGAAAAAGTAGATGGCAATAAATATGTTTTAATTTAAACTCCTTGAAACGTAGTGGTGCTGTGTAAACGCTCTGGCAGGATTTACGGGGCCACATCTGGCAGCCAGGACTTTTATAGCTCATGTGCAGCCATCGCATGCCTTGGAATGGAACGTGCCCATTGCTGAGATGCACGGGAGAGAGGGCAATTATTCCTTTTATGCGCCTATAACACAGAATTAATGTCACTGCTCCAGCAGGGCTTTGACAGAAAAATGAGGCACCCAATGGCAGAGAAACTTGTTACAAAGTGAAATCTCAGCTTGTAGGTGCCTTCTAGGATGGAAGCAGAGACATGGCTTAACTCAGGTGAGCGAAGGGCAGACATCTGCCAGTCTGCCCAGGCTAGGGTGGAGCAAATCCAGAGGTGGGGCTGGATAGAAATGGCCATGCACCAGTCCCCATTTTAACTGTAGAGCCACATGCATCCTGGGGCTCTGGGCAATTTCCCCTCTCCGCTGTGTGCCTGGATTTGTATTTATTCTATGGCTGGGGGTGGTGTCACATCTCTTCCCCCTGATGCCCTCTTTCCTTGGGAGCTATTGATGTAGGTTCTAGCAGCCTTGTCTGCATGAGGGAGCTGGCTTGCTGGGTGACTTCCCAGTTCTGATCTCCACGGGGCAGCTGATGGCTGACCTCCAGGCAATAGGCATGTTCTCTGCATAGGGAGACACAGAGGCTAAAAATCGGTGGATTTAGGGGTTCCCTGGCATGGCTGATTTTAGACAGGGTATTGACTGAAGCTCTACACTAGGAAGAGTCAAGCTTTAAAGCAAGGCTGCGTCGAATGCTGGATGCCTTGTAAGTAGCCCGACAAACAGGATCAGCAGTAGCTGCTTTCCCCGCTGGCATGGCCACGCTTCCTGCAACACCACTCTTCCCCTGACGTCTCCGCAGCAGGCCACCAGTGCCAGCTTGCTGTCAGAACCAAGCCCCGTTCAGATCCTTCTGCCTCACAAACATGCAGCTTGTGCCAGCTTCCCCTCGCCCAGCCACCTGTCTAAACAAACCCTGAGCAGGTGAGCGGAGATTGCAGAGTGACATGCTTCTCTGCAGCTTCCCTCTCCTGTAGCAAGCGCTCCCATCTCGGGTCTGGTGGCAACAGTCGGAGAGGGGTAGCACTGCCCTTCCTTGTGGTTGTATTTCTGGCTGGAGTTAAAATTATCTCCTGACTGTGAACCCAGCTGTCATGGTAATATCAGTTTGCCTGGTACCTGGGGAAATTTATCCCCCAGGTCAGCTGGGCTGGCCGTTATCCACACTGAACGTCTACCACAAACCTCCAAGTGGAAGCAAGAGGATCCTTTGTACAATGATTTGTGGGGAAGCAGACTCCCCGTACTCGTGGTGCCAGACAGACAATGTGAGAGCGACCAGAGGGCAGGACAAGGAGGCAAGAGCTCTATTCCCAGCCCCTGGCTCAGCAGGGCTTCACCTAGGTTAGCAGAATTCAGATCCGCACCCACCTCCGGCACTAGCAACAGCACTAGCATAAACCCTGTCATGAGAACCTGCTCTAAGAAGAGCTAGATGAGTCAGTGGCAACACAGCACTGGGGAGGAATTAATCATAGAATATCAGGCTTGGAAGGGACCTCAGGACGTCATCTAGTCCAACTCCCTGCTCAGAGCAGGACCAATCCCCAGACAGATTTTTACCCCACTTCCCTAAGTGGCCCCCTCAAGGATTGAGCTCACAACCCTGAGTTTAGCAGGCCAATGCTCAAACCACTGAGCTATCCCTCCCCCCAGGAAGAATTCTGGGAAGAATTCTGCTAGTGCGCCCTGATCAAATCTCAGCTCCCATCTGTATCCCTTTGTGCATCTATGAAATGCAGATGTTACTTACTCTGTTCACAGGCTGGCTGGGAAGCTGGATTAATATTTGGCAAAAGGCTTTGAGATCCCTGGGTGAAATGTATTCATATAAACCACTGCGCTGTCTTACTCTTGTCAGCACAGGTGCTACCGCTGGGTTAGAGCACCAGCACTGAACCCCCGCTGGCCTGCCTGCAGACTCTACACCCGACCAAGCAAACACAAGGGGCCCCCAGCAGAGCAGCCCCTGAGAACAGTCTGGGATTTGGGGAGCCCTCGCGCTGCAGCCAGGTCATGCTGGAGGTGCACCGCAGGGCTGTGAAGGAGAAGCTTGCACTGCCCCATCTGCAACGTGGCCCTGAGCCCCTCATTTCCATGCACATCAAATATTCAGCCCAGGTTTTGAGATCGCTATATAAAGGGAAGGAGCCAAATGAGATGCGACAGAAATGTTCCATCTTCTGAGAGGGCCAAGCTCTGACCAAAATACAAATGTTTGAACTGTTGGAATCGAACGGCTTCGCCTGGAAAGCCGGGATTCTGCTGGCGAAAACGAGACAGCTGTGCAGAGCTAGAACTCCAGCTGACATGCAGCCCAGGGTAATTAATTATACTGACCCATCGCTATGGGGAATGACTGTTTAAAATGCATAGTAGTGATGGGCTAGAGAGACACCAGGCTCCATGTGAATTAGGCTCTGAGAGTTACCTACTAAGATCTTCATTGTTGCTGCTATTGATCCTTGCCTGTCCCCCTGCAGGGAGCTGGCTACATGCTGGGAGTTATCAACCTACTGGATTTTCCACTGCATGCATCCAATGAAGTGGGTTTTAGCCCACGAAAGCTTATGCTTAAATAAATGTGTTAGTCTCTAAGGTGCCACAAGTACTCCTCATTCTTAATGCTCCTTATCGTTCGGGCTGAGATTTAAACACACACCTTAGTTCAATTTTGGCCTGGTGAGTGCCTGTTAACACAGACCTTCCCAGGCTTTGCCATTGCTTTACCCAGTGCAGACACAATGCATGCGATCGGAGATTAGATCCATCCAAGCACAGGGCCTGTGGTGGCCCCCACACCGAGAGCAGAGTGAATTTGTGACTAGACCCCACTGAGCAGTGTCTCCCTGGCTATGCTCTCAAAAGGCTACGCCGGGGGAGGGTAACTGGAAGGCAGCCCCCCCAAGGGCGTGGGGAGGCAGAAGGGGTATTGCTGATTCAGCACATCCTCCTACCCATCAACTTCCTCATGTTAACTCCCAACCCGGACAGTCTGGAGTCATTGGGTCAAACCTGGGCCCCTGCTGGAGCTGGGCTGTTGGGGAAAGTTGGTTAGAACTCTTGGAACAACTTTTCTCATTGAAAAATGGCCCTTTTCCAAAGAAGGAAAACAAACTTTTTTTTCCCATGAAAATGTTCAAAATCCTGTTCTCAGTGAAACCCACCAAAGTGAAAATGTTTGTTTCAGCTTTTCCTTCCCCTTTTCTTTCCCTCCCCCGCACGCTTTAGTGGCAAAATGGAAAGAGGTGGGAAAAACGCGTGAGGAAAGAAAAAAAGGAAACAAAGGAGAGGATGGAGGAAAGACCCATAAACTGAAAACTCTAAAACCCACAAATTTCAAACCCAAAAATTTCCCCTGACAGTTCTTTTGGGGGGGGGGAAAATGAATAAAGGGGAAACAAAACAAAAATTATTTCAAAATATTCCATGCAGAAATGGTGGGTTTTTTCATCAGCTCTATTTGTGGATGCCTTATGCCTAGGACCTCCCTCCCTCCCTCGCCTGTGTTCACGTGGGAAGCCAGCAGCAGCAGCTCCAGGCACCAGCGCTCCAAGCGCGTGCCTCTGGTGGCAAGCCGCAGGGGGCGCCCTGCTGGTCCCTGTGAGGGTGGCAGTCAGGCAGCCTTCGGCGGCTTGCCTGCAGGAGGTCTGCCGGTCACGCAGATTCAGCAGCAATTCGGACCTCCCGCAGGCAAGCCGCCGAATCCGCAGGACCGGGGACCTCCCGCAGGCAAGCCACCAAAGGCAGCCTGCCTGCTGTGCTTGGGGCAGCAAAAAATCTAGAGCCGCCCCTGGAAGCCAGCACCCCCAAATCGAGTGCAGAGTTTTCACTCTCTCCCTACCGCTACATAAACTCCTACAGCATCATTTGTCAAGAGTTGATTACGAATTTATTTCCTAACAGCATTTACAAGGCAACGGTGAACTTCGCTTCATTTAATAATCACTTGAACAATATTAATAAAGCCAGCAGTAAACACAGCCCTAATTTAAAATGCTCCCAAGGAATTCACATGCAGCGTGTAGCGTCAGAAGCATCCCCTTTGGGAAGATACTACATTAATCCATGATATCACACCGCCCCGACAACTTCCATAATCTCCTGGTGTTGATCAGATACACAGGCAGCTCCATGTTTTACAAGGTTTTGATCAACTAATGCACATGATGGAGATCAGAGCGAAAAAACAGTGTAGAACAGATGTACCAATTGCTTCAAAACCATCTTTCTGTTCCCAATTAATGAACTGCGCAGTGGCATGCTCGTGGAGCTGTCAGACAGCTGTTCATAATGTCAAAATCCAAACAGGGCTACTACAGTCTATTCCTTCCCTGCCGATGGAAGAACAAGGAAGATCATCAGGAAAAAGGCAGGTTAGTTTAGGGCTACAAGCTGACCAAACCCACCCACAAATAAATACTAACCTGACATGATTACTGAGCTCTTTGATACCAATAAATCCACAATTTGTATCTTTTGGGTAACGACAACGCTAGACGAGTCAGCCCCTCTGAGTGAGCTAACACATGCTTTGCACAGGCCTAGAGCAGTGCAGCAGAGCTGCTGTTCTGAAGAATTCCTTTTTGGGCCCAGATTCTGCCACCCCATACACAGAGCCACCAGAGGCTCAGTGGGACGCAAGTGGTGCACAGATCTTGTGCTGACTTTCTGCATGCTGCTGAATTTTCTCCATATCTGCACACATCTGTGATTGCTTCTACCCCATAAGAACGGTCATAATGGATCAGACCAAAGTGCCATCTAGCCCAGTATCCTGTCTTCCGACAGTGGCCAGTGCCAGGTGCCCCAGAGGGAATGAACAGAACAGGTAATCATCAAATGATCCATCCCCTGCCGCCCATTCCCAGCTTCTGGCAAACAGAGGCTAAGGACACCATCCCTGTCCATCCTGGCTAATAGCCATTGATGGATCTATCCTCCATGAATTTATCTAGTTCTTTTTTGAACCCTGTTATAATCTTGGCCTTCACAACATCTCATGGCAATGAGTTCCACAGGTTGACTGTACGTTGTGTGAAGAAATACTTCCTTTTGTTTGTTTTAAACCTGATGCCTATTAATTTCATTTGGTGAACCTACTTCTTGTGCTACGTGCAGGGGTAAATTACACTTCCTTATTTACTTTCTCCACACCAGTCATGATTTTATAGACCTCTATCATATCCACCTCATGATGGCCTCTTGACATCAGTGGGAATTGCATGCATTTATCAGGACAGAACTTAGCTCTTTGGATTCCCCTGTTAATTAAGGCAAATCTTTGCATTAACAGAATGGCTTCCAGTCCTGAATCTACCACAGATTTCCTATGTGACCTGGGGCATGCCAGGTCATCGGATACTACAGTGGTGAGTGCAGTGTAAGAACCTAGCTGGAACAGAATCCAATTCGGCTTTTAAAGATGTCACTAAATACAGATTTGCTAGGTAAGACCATAAAAAAAAGTTTTCAAAAAGTTCCATCTATTGGAGTTAAAAATAAGCTGCATTTTAAAATACTTCTCATAGATATTTACAGAATAGGTTTTGATGGCTGCAAAGAAACCATGAAAGTCTATTGGTTAAGTTAAGAGTTTTTACAGAGGATCTTCAGTGCACATTTACATGGCAGGCTGTGCCTACTATATACTGATTTAATAAGCTCCATTTAGAAGCTCCCTGTTTTAACAGCACTTGGATAAGTATCCCTGTGATCAGTTCATTAAGATCAACTGGTTACAGTCTGTGTTTTATAAAAACTCCTAAAATGGTACTTAAAAATCTGCTTTACACAAGCAAGGGGTTCTTCTTTTATGGCTTTTTTTACATTTGTAAGATGAAACCAACCAAAAAGGCAGGGAATGCAAAGCGATAGCGAATGCTGCA
Source organism: Mauremys reevesii (assembly GCF_016161935.1). Taxonomy (NCBI): domain Eukaryota; kingdom Metazoa; phylum Chordata; order Testudines; family Geoemydidae; genus Mauremys; species Mauremys reevesii. The sequence continues at coordinate 21,949,489 of NC_052641.1, forward strand.
TGGCCAGAACCAGGCTGGCTCCCAGGGCTTCAGGCTGGGAGGAGGCTGACCGTGGCTGAGGGAAGTGGCCGCAGTCACACTGAAATAGGAACAGGCTTTGTCAGTCACTGCCACTGTTTCAAGTTAATTTCAATCCCACTCCTTCCTATACAAAGCGTGTTTTGTAAAGAAGAAAACTGGTGCAACAGTGAATAAACACATCCGTTAACGAAAGAGGACTTGAATTCATTTAGAAGGTACATTCGTTCACTTCCATATTGCTGTTCAAAACCTACTAAAGAAATCTATGTGGCTGCTTTCACCTTCTGATAATTGGCTTGTATACCCAGACCCATCTTGGCAATGGGGCCATAGGCCAGATTTGCCTTATTGTGAACACTCATGGCACAGTCTCCAGCCAAAAATTATATTCAATCCACCTGCTCCTCTGAATTCAGCAGCATCACAGCAGAGGAGAGAATGTTCTGGGATGGGTCTTTCCTGACCCCCAAGCACATGGTCACAGCTGATCAAGGCAGGTTAATTTCCAGCTGATAAACACCTGACTTCAATGAGCAGTGCACTAATACCCTGAAATTCTTCAATCCCTGGCCCAGCAACTGAAAGGACTCAAACCCCAGAAACCTTACAGTTCTCTTTGCATAACAAGAGCTTCTTTCTAATGCTGCCTCACTACTCAAACACCAGTTGATCTGGAGCCACACTCTGGGACAGAAGTCTCATCAAATGTCTTTCTCGAATATACAGCAGCAAATGTATAAGTTAAAAGCATGTGTGAAGGCCATAATGTTTGTAAATGAAGAATTCATTCTTACTTGAGAAAAGCATTGACAGATTGTTTGCCTCAATCAACAAAAGTGAGTGATTGTTTTTAAGTGATTAGGGTTTGAGTGAGTGTTTGCCATACAAGCAGCTCAGTGCTACACACAGGTCTGTAAGGGGATGCACAAAGCAAGGGGCAGGGGGGTATGGTGGCTGGGTTGCAGACAACACAGCTACTAAGCAGACTTCTTACTGTGGATGAGAGGACACCGAACCAGTCTGAACTGGGGAATCCCAAGGCCTTCCTACTAGTGTTGTTTTACTGGGTGGCCCTAACCTGTGTAAAGGGCTGTTTCCAACTCCCATGACCGTTTAGTTTCCCTGTTTAAACTCGTTACTGATTTTGACAAAGTCATGTTTGCCCTAGCACCCCAATATTAAAATATGCTATCACCCTCAAGAAGCATAGCAAGGGATGATGGCCATACTGTATGGTAGGACAGCAGCAAAGCCATGCCCACGCAAATACAAACATGTAAATACAGCATATGCTGCTACTTACTGGTTTGGGAGCTCCTATGTCATTGCTCTGGGCAGGGTAATCGGAAGAGATCAGCTACTCACAGGCACATATCCTAGTGGAAGGCCTCTGTTCAGCTTGAAGCAAATCCACTGACACAGCAAGAGATACAGGGGGAAGGGAGTACCCAGGTGTTTCTTATATAGCTAATTTTATCCCATGGAAAGATAGGAATTGTTGCTCGCTTGCAAAGCATGCTGGGGTTTGTAGTTCTCTAGCACAGTACATGCACCATAAGAATTGTCACTCCCTTGTGAGGTGAAAGTGAAACACAGCTGAATGGAGCTGGCATGGCCTGGGATTATATGTTACTCACCTCATTTCTTCTCACTGTGGTATGGGACCTTGAGGAGAAGAAACTAAACAGAAGTAACTTTGGAGTCAGGAATCTGAAATCCACTTTTTCTGCTATTGATTCCTCTTGTGGGTCTATTTTGTTTCATGGTTTAAAGGGCTTTGGTGATCTTTAATCTCCACATTAGGACACTGAATAAATAACTGCTTAAACCTCTGTCACGTCTCTCTCTGATATGTCAAAGGTGACACTGTCATTTCCCACCCTCCCTCTCCCTCCATCCACACTGAAATATGCGCATGACGACATGTGTGCTGCTTTTATAGCTGGCTACCTTGTACCAGGCATTCTAAAAGATGGCTCCTAAATATTTAATACATAGATCATTACCCACAAATGTATCTTATCAATGATTCATAATCTATGTACATTACACAAATCTTTAAAAAAAAACCTGTTTTCCTACTTCAGAAAAATTAAAGCATTAAACATTCAATGATTCATTCATAGCAATGATAAAATATAGCACATAACTCTGTATGCAATAACAGAATCAATATCTTAAATAGATCAAACTATCCACAGCAATAAAGTGCAACATTTTACAAATACAGTGGAACAAACAATAGTGACATTTACTGTTTCGGGACCAAGTGAGGAGAGCAAATAGCACTTTAGTTTTTAATTGGTAAGTGATCATTCTGAACTGATTCAGGTCCCTGCAGTTTACTTGGATTAATAAATGCAAATGTTTTAGTATGTGTCACTGGCAGTGCCAACCATGACAAATGCAAGGGCGGAGAGGGTTCTGGCCCTCTTCTGTTCCCTGCCTGGCGTCCTGAACCATAAAGGAGTAGGCTCAGCACAACTTCATTGCCAGGTTGTGCCCTTTTGATTTTCCGCCCCTGGTGCCTACAGACACACTGCCGCCTGCCAGCCAGAGACTGGAACTATTGACTTGGTGGGGAGAAGCTATGAACAGTTAACAGAAGCACAAGGGCTGCAGTACTCCAGAAATTCCCCTCTCCTTCCAGAGCCTGCAACAATCTTTCTGGGTATTGTTGCTCTCTGACCCACCTGTAAAGCCACAGTCCACAATCATCTTCAGAGACACGTGCTGAGTTCTCTTGACTCCACACTACACCGATATGTCAATTATTTCAATCTCTGCTGATAACCTTAAGATGGCACAAATATTTGCATTCATTATTAGAGGCCCATTGCTGCAGCATCTGGACCAATTGAAGATTAACTCAATGAAGCAAACATTTTGCTGGACTCTATTTCCATTACAGTATTTGCAATAGAATTACCTCAGCGATTAGTCTGTGAAACTGGGGTGGGAGGGAGGGGCATGAACCTTGGTCTCATGCATTTGATGAAGTGTCCTGGATGTGCCATGCTCCATAGGCAATAACTATTTGGTGGTGTCTCTGGAGCAGAACACCTCTTTTTTGTGTTCACTTTCTATCAAGAGGTTCTCAGTGTTAGAAAAGTAAATGAAAGACGGAATTGCATCAGTACCATTTCCAATTTTTTTTCAAAGTAACAAGATAATCAGATCCCTCGGCTCAACTTTGCCCTCAGATGCGCACAACGAAATCAAAGGTAGTTGAGATTTTGCTTTATAGGTGCAGACAGCCTGTATACCAGCAGTACCACACTCTTTAGGGGCCAGCACCGAAAGCACTGCCATTGCCAAGCAGCCTTTAAAGGCCAGGGAGAAGAGGGCTCCAGAACTTTCACCACAAACCTCAGGAGAAATGGTTACTTAGTGTAACTGTGGTTCTTCGAGCTGTGATGCAAACATGCATTCCATTACCCTCCTTTTGTCCCCTCTGCACCAGAGTCTTATCTCTTGGGCATTCAGTGCGCAAGAAGGGAGGGGGGGTTGGGTGGTGCTGCCTCATATAGCCAGGGGTGGGGGTATGGACTGGAGCATTTCTGTACTTCTGTGGGTACTTCTAGGCAAAATTCTCTGGCTCCAGCGCGTGGGGTGCGTACACACCTAACTGGGATACACAGCTGCGCCTGCTCGAAGGAGAACGCCTGGCTCTCAGTGCGGTTGTTTGTAGTCAAGGAGAACTTTACAGCTTCCAAACAGCACAAGTTGTCAGAGCAACAACAGCACTCCAAGCCCAACAAGCTGGGTGTTATTAGAAACAGCAGCACTGTCTGACAGAGATGAATGATGAGACAACATCCTGAGCCAACTTGAAAACAACTTCTACACTAAGATGCTTCAATTAAACTCAAATTATTTCTGGATTTTATGACGTTTCCAAGTCACTCACTTAACGTATTAAATCAGGATATTTGGATCGGCTCTGGAATATAATGTGTCATACACTCTGATGTGTGTTTATGATAACTAAAATACACTATTATTACTATTCCTTTAAAAGAATAGAGAGCAGCACTGTATTTATTGTCTCGGCTAATATCTTATCCTTAAAATACTACCTGCCAAGGAATCTCCCAGGCTGGTGTTATTCAAGGCAAGACTAGACAGAAAACCAATCGGATTTTGGTAGAAATCTAACAACATATCTGGTTGCAGGGTGCAGTGTAGATGGCATTTTAATGCATCTACTCTACCTTTTAACTGTAGCTCTGTAGATTTAAAAGAAATTGTGTGGTGCCATTTACTCAGAGGCCCCTTATGTAAATTTGATTCAAGACATTAGCTGAAAAGATTAGATTTGATTTATTTTATCCCTTATGTTAGTTATAACCAAGAAGATATCCACTTTCAAAGGTTAAAAAATCAAAGCCATCCTCACTGGGTGGAAAAAATGCATGTGGTGTGAGAATGAGAGCCTGCAAATCGTACAGCTCCAGTCAGTAGCGGCACCAAGGACAGTTACAACTTGGCATCACTTGGGTTGGCTGGGAGGTTGGTCTCTCTCCATTATGGCAGGATTGGATTTAATGACGACGTCTGCACTCCTGTGCAATGAAGCTCTAAGAAAGCCCACCCCCTGGAAAGCAAAGCACTATATTCTAAACACAGGAAAAGACTGACCATCAATAAGCTCATCTGCTCTGGACAACTGATCAGGTTTCGTGTTAATGAGCAAAAAGGTAGCAGAGGCGTCCAGCCCTCGGCTTGAAGGGCTTGCACTAACTGAATAAAGCCACAGCAAAGCTCAATCATCTAATCAACAGCTGCACCGTTCAATGGGATGAATGACAGCTTACCAAGCTGGGACGTAACTACATCGGTGCAAATGGTTCAGTTGCACCAGGGCCCACAAGGATACAGGGGGGCAGGGGGACGCTCAGATCTAGCTGCATACATGTATCCTATTCATGCCACTGGCAGAAGTTCAGCCGTGCCACACCACAGTGGAAAGGGGCCACTGGAGGAGAGCGGGTCCCGGGACAGGGAGGCAGCTGGGATTGGGGGCCCCTCCGGCTAGGGCAACCTCAAGCGTGAGCAGTCGGCAAAGATGCACACAGAAGGTGTGTGTGTGTGTGTGGAGTCACAGCGATGAGGGACGTGAGGGGGAGAAGGGGCGGATATGGGAGATGTGCCCCCCACTTCTAGACATGGAGCCCCAGGTAAAAGCATTGGCCATTTTGAGGCAGAACTGGCTGAGCTGGGAGGCTGGACTGGAGCTGTGGGGGATGGGGGAAGGGAGTTGGAGTGGCGCTTGTAGGGGTTCTGGATCAGACTGGGGGGATGGCTGGAGTGGAGCTAGAGCAGACAAAGGGGGGACCTGAGGGAAGACTTGTGGGGGCCTGAAATGAGGGTGAAAGGTGGCTCAGGGAAGCAGGGGGCCAGAGGAGTGATTGGATATGGGCTGGGGGAGTTGGAGGCTGGACTGATGGAGGCTTGAGGGGGGTTGAGAGCTTGTGGGGCTCAGAACTGCAGGGTTATGGGGGGGAGCTGGCAATCTGAAGGAGGGCTGTGAGGGAAGCTAAGCAGGGGCTGAACTGGGTCTGTGGCTGGGCTGGAGGGGGTGGATTTTGGAATCGAGAAGAGGGACCCTAACATATTCTTGCACCCGGACCCTCTGGGACCTTGCTATAACCCTGCTACCAAGAAGATGGAGCAGGAAGTTTTCATCTTTATAATCAACTAAGGAGAGACAGTCACATTCTAGTAGAAGCTCCACAGCAACATAAGAAATGACACTAATAGATTCAACATGGTGCCAAATTAACAGAAAATCGCTAATAAAAGCATCAATTTGCTGTGTGTGTGGGCAAGCTGGAAAATAGAGCCATGGAATTAGGCAGAACAAAGAGAGAACGTGGTGGAAAAGAAAACAGACGACAGATGAGTGGGTGATACCTGGAGGCTGAATGGTCACTGTCCAACAGACATAACAATTGCTAGTGATGAAACATGGAACAAGGTCAGACAGTGATGAACACAGGCTTGATTTTTCCATATGGTGTTTCCATGAATGAGTGGAAAGATTTCAGTGGTAACCAGTCTAACAAAATACATCCAAGTACCAGTCTCTTACTGGTTTTCCCCCTAGGATGAGCCACCAGGATTTACTGATTAACATCAGGACATTAGCATTCATATCCTGAATTAAACCTCGCTGGTCATTTTTTGTGTGCAGACTGCACTAGCCCAAGGGTTATAGAAAATTCATTTTTGCTTTGGACTCTAAATAAGATTCAGAAGAAATTGCCAGAACTGGAGGATGGGGCAGAGCGGGAATGTGACTTTGCTATTAAGTCCCCAAAGAACAGCCCTGTTCTATATATTCTCTACAGGGAATAATAGGTCATGCAGTTTCCCAGTTGTATAAATATGTGGATTTTGGGTTACCAGTGATAGGTAACTGCATGTGTTGACTATTCTTTGTCTTTTAAAATGGGAGGAAAATCAGCGAAATCACATAAGCAAGAAATAGATACAAGCTCTGAAAAATCTATATTCCATCCATCAGAACAAATAAAGAGTGGCAACATAGAGACCCCTCATCTGAGTTTACTACAAACTGCAGTTTTTTATCTCACTTAGATACAGGGAGCACTGTTATGAGATGAGAAAAATGGATATTTCAGGACATAGATTGTACCACTTGAAAGATCTAAGGAAAGGCACTCACATTCATAACATTTTAAATCCAACTCTTATACAAGACTGTCCTTATAGGACATCAATCACAAGATGAGGGAAACTGTACGCTATTTTCTAGTAACACACTGCCAATCGCAAGACAAATGCCAGATGTCACAGAACAAGAAGTAACCATTTTTCAACTTGTGAATGTCTTCAAACATATTACAATGAAAGTGTGAAAAAAAGATCCTTTCAGCTTCATCTGTTTTGACAGATGCCAAATCTTGGAGCATGGCATTTTATCTTCATCCTGCAATAATCTTTATGAAACTTAAACAAGGCTGAGGATGGTGGCGTCAGCCTAAAATTACACTCTTCACTGCACAACACAAAACATTTCAAGCAGTCTGGCCATTGCAAGAGAAAAGATTTGCCCTTAAAAAAGGGGAGGACAAGTCTGAGAAGATAAAAGTGCTGTGCCATCTGACATTAACATGGTCCAGTTCATATCGTTTCTAATTGGCTGTTTGTCTTCTTACTGCACTCTGCAGTACCACTACTGACTACCATTAGTAGGCAGTTAAAGGCTGCATGCAGCTTTTTTCCCCAATCGAAAGCATACATTCTAAATGTTGCTTGTGTAAATTCATTTAGCCCATTATATTAAACAGGTGTCAAGATGCTAAATCCTCCACTGCAGCGGAAGTGTATCCCCAAAAGTCATTTTCAGTAGAGACATAAAATCTTGTGTAATCGCTGGTATTTCTAATATGCCCATCACTGCAGTATCTGGTTTTCTGCATGCCCTTAAAACTGGAAGCAGTAACTTTTCTGTTAAGATGCATGTGAAATCAAAATATACTGTATTCTTTGGGGCTTTTCATCATCCTAAAGGACAGCAGGTTAGAGGATAGAATGTGTAGGTCCAAAGGGAGACAGAAAAAAAACAGTCTGACACCACTGATGTAGTTACAGCCCATTGCATGAAGGCAAAATCTGAAATATTTAGGAAAAGGGGATATATGATTTTGGGAAGCCCTCAGGTGCCACAGTGAAGGATGTGATATAAAAACCTAGAGAATGAGAAACTGTCCCAAATCATCTGGTCCATAAGCAAAGATTGTTATACAATTTTCCCAAGACACTCTGCTTGTCTTTAAAATAGGACGTGCAGATTTTCCTGCCTCTTTCTCTTATTCTAGAGCTAACATATCCTCTACTGCAGTCAATACAAAAGCCAATCTCCCCTCTCCATTTGTGTTGCCCTACAGTAGGCTTCCTCTGTGGCGCCCTGAGGTATCACTGGAGTACAGGATCAACTACGGTGTTTCATTGTGTAACATCTTGTGTAGGAGTTCAGCACCACAGAACTCCATTTGGGAGAAAACCCTAACAATGGTGATCTTAGTGATGCTTAATAGAACTCTGAAACATCAAGAGGTAGTGTAATATCAGTGTAAAGATCACCACTATCAGTCTGACAATGAAGTATTAGCGTTCTCTCACTTTGGCTAAGGAGACAAGAGCATGGGTCCCAGGGTTGTTGTTGTGGTGCCTGGGAGATCAGGGCCGGCTCCAGACCCCAGCGCGCCAAGCAGGCGCGTGGGGCGGCATTGTCCTGGCAGGGCGGCATTTGGCTCCGGCGGACCTTCCGCAGTCATGCCTGCGGGAGGTCCACCAGAGCCCCGGGACGAGCGGACCTGCCGCAGGCATGACTGCAGAGGGTCCCCTCTTCCCGCGGCTCCGGTTGAGGTCCCGCGGCTCGGACGGAGCTCCCGCAGGCAGAATTTCTAGAGCCGCCCCTGTGGGAGATGATCAGCTATGCAGACTACACACATAATTTAATTAAATATCACAATAAAGACAGTGAGTCAAATCCCGTCTTTAGTTACACTCACTGCAACCCCATGTAGGCTTAAGTGGGATGTAACTGATGCCCAAGCTTTTTGCTAGCATGCTACATGTGAAGGAATGAATTCACTTGATTACCTCTGACAATTGAGAGAGATGAGGTAGGTGAGTTAATATCTTTTACTGGAGCAATTTCCAATAAAAGCTATTACCTCAGCTACCATGTGTCTCTCATCACCTGGGACCCACACAGCTACAACACCTCTTTGGAAATTCTGAGATTTGCAGTTTTCTTTCTTTACCAAACCATAACCAGGTTAATGAAAACACCTATTAAAATGCCTTTTTTTTTTTGCTTAATTATAAAGAGGAATCAAATTTTAAAATTAGAAATTCTGAAATTTAATCACAGATCAAAAACTGCTGAAATTTTAATTTAAAAAAACATACCATTCAAAATATTTTTTTGCAAATAGCAACAATTTTTGTAATAAAATCCAGTAGATAATTACTAACATTTTGCTGAAATTTACTGAAAAATACGCAATTTTATCACAGACCTGCTTGCGTGGCCCATCCTGTCCTATCTTAGATCCTTGTACAACACCCGTCACCATAGTATCTGAGCACTTCACCATCTTTACTGTATTTATCCTCACATTATCCCTGTGAGTTAGGACAGTGCTATTATTGCTGTATTACAGATGGGAAACTGAGGCACGGCCAGAGTGACTTGCCCAGAGTCTCTGAGAAAGACAGTGGCAGAGTACGGAATTGAACCCATGCCACTCAAGTCCCAGAATGCTTTAAACACTAGGCCATACTTCCTCCTCTTCATGTCCTGTAACTATGCTAACTAGGTCACAGTATGGACAGCTTTCAAATTAGCCCTTGAATTCTTGAATTCTAAAGAATAAAAGAAAGGATTTTTTCCTGCAGCCATTTGGGTAAGTGCATTACCATCAGGGGCAATTATACAATGGAAGCTTCCTTGTCAACAGTACCGAAGTTCTAAGTATCAAAGTCTCGCTGAGGCTAGCCCCTCAGTAAGGTCAATGGCAGTGCAAACTAGTGAGTCCCACAACTTCTCTCCTATGAAATAGGAGTAAACTATGCAATTGTGTTTAAAAAGAAATCTAGTAACATAATCCAGCAGGGATTACTGTATTCTCTTGTACAGCTTTGTTCTAATATATATATTTTTAAAGAGAAATTTGAGGACATATGAAAAGGTACAGCTCTAGGTACCATTCCTGGTCCAAAAATGATAGCAAAAAAATCCAATATGCAATTAGTCTAGCTTTTTACTGTTAAATCCATTAGTTACAGGAACAGACACGAAAAACTAGCTCTGCACAGTTCGGTGCTGTACTGTGACAGAATATTAATTACAGCATTGAATGCTGGCCAGAACATGCTACAAGTACAGAGAAAATACGTACAGTAGCTGTTCAAATAATTATTAAAATAAAAAACAAAGTATGGAATTGCTCCTATCTGCCGAGCATAGTTACAGGGTAATAGGCAGTGGCCCAGAGAGCTAGTGCTCATGCAGTACATAAAGCACTATACTGTAATGAACAATTCTAGTTGTTTTCCTCTCCAAAGGACCAAACAATAGAATTACTTCATTTTAATTTGCAGTCTGGCCCCAGAGCACTGCTCTTTGTTATTGCTGTAACGGTGCCCAGATGCCCTGAAAGCCTCTCAGTCAGATGGAGCTACACCGATCTCCACCCACTGAGGACCTGACCCAGATCTTAATGAATTCAGAGGTTTGCCATAATACTAAGATCAAGGCCTAACTAAGGGCCTAATCCAAACTAATGGGAATCTTCCATTGACTTCAACAGGCTTTGCTTTCAGGCCCTATGGGCCTAACTCTACATGATGCTAAGTGCCCTCAACTTCCAACCCAGTGGGAGTGAAGAGTGCTGTGCCCTGAGTTCAAACTCTGGTTCTCACAGAGGCCTTCAGCCAAGAATGCCCTCACACTTGTCCCAGTAGATGAAATGCTTGGATCAATCCAAAATTTTTTATTAATTGTGTTGGTACCATGGGAAATTGGAGTTCTCATGGTGGGGTCCTCAACCGTTCAAGGCCATGAAGATCATAACCAGCATCTGATCCTGACAACTGTGACTCACTTAGGCCTGATCCAGAGGCCACTTAAGCCCCACTGACTTCCCTGGGCTTTAGATCTGGCTCCTAGGCCCTGACCCTGAAAAGAGAACAATGCTGGGGTGAGCCTTTGCAGTTCTCTTTGCAGGATCAGTGCTCATCAATCCATATGCGTGCAGTCCTGCTGAAGTACCACCTATCAATTTAGTGAACTTAATGGAGCTGGTTTGGGGTATACGGGTGGGCAGGATTGGTAGCCATTTTAACCTTTTCTTTTGACATATAACAGCAGTTGGAGTAACAAAGGCTGTGTACAAAGAGCTGGACCCCAAAAGTGGTTATGACTTCAGCGCTTTAGGATTAACTTTAAAAAAAAAATACAGTATGTAGCTGCCAGCACCCAACAGACAAAAACTGTATCAATACACACAAAACAAAATACAGTTAAATCCTCATAAAAGAGAGACAAAGCCTAAAATGTGATCAAATGCATAATTTTGGTTTTTAGTTTTTAAAAAAAGCGCACAATTTATAAATGCCAGTTTGCATCTCCTTACTTGGTTTCAAAACAATGTCCAGAACACACAGCGCAGCTCAAAAACATGTTGCAGAAATTGGCTTCTCCTAGGCATTACTGAAGCTGAAATTCCTTCAGTGAGGTTGCTCCTCTCAGTCAGTGCTATCAACCCCATGATGCCAGTTATCATAAACATTGCATTTTTGCCCCTTTGTCTTCATAAATGATTTTCTATAAACTCTGAATGAAAGACGCAGTTTGTCATTTCAGCTACTTTGTATGTCCACTGGGGAAATAATAAATAACAGCCATTTCCACTGAGAGTCATTACGTGGAAGGGGAAGTTTGCAATAGTAATTTCTGAAGAGCATAAATCAGGGAAAGCTGTAATAAATAACAGTGACTGTCAGATGGAAGAACGCAAGAGCCTGTGTTTCACCTCCTGCAGCATGTGTTCAGGGATCAGTTTCCAGCCCTGTCATTGTCTTTTTTCCTTGATAGCGCTCATCAAGACCGATGATTTCTATAATCTGTAAGTTTATTGGCAGCAGTCATGCGGTTCAGGAGAGGCGCATGAGTAGCTGCGGTGAGGTGGAGTCCATCTGGCTGACAGGTAACCAGCGCTGCTCGGCGTTCCGTTATTCCTCGGCTGCAAACCAGGCGCTTTTCATCGAGGATGGCTAGATGGTATTCACAGAAATCAATCAATGATGCCACTTGCTCCTGAAGTGAGAGTGACTTGTATCTTCTCTGAGCCAGGCAAAAGAAAGCTTCTACGAAGGCTTGCAAGCACATCCCTTCAAATAAGAAGAGAGTTTACATTAGAATCGTGGCACAGACTTCTCTCATATGCTGCAGTCTTTTAATCTAATACGTCTCATTTCTATACCCCTGTTCATCCCAAAGAATGGATGTGTATACACACACACACACACACGCTATTCGTTAACTCCTTTTTAATTCAAGCAGCAACTGCCTAGAATGGTCACAAACAAAAACACCCATCCTCTGCCCTTCAAAGATCAAAATGAGACATTTTCCTTGTATTTGACACATAAATCAAACCGCTCAAAGATTTAAAAGAAGTGTCCCAGAATAGCAAACATGCTCAAATTGGGTTATAGATGGGTGACGTTCCTGAAAGTAGAAGCTATTCATAAGGATATGCTGTGATCTCTACAAGCATCAGTATGACCTGATAGTCTGGCATCTGGAGGTAAATGGCTACAGGAACTATTGATTCTAAGAGGTTGTGAAATTGAATTGACACAAGATCAGCCCTGATTCTTGTTGCTTCAGACATTACACTGAAATAGAGTCTGACACATACTCACATGCTGAGCTCCAGAGAATATAATTTGCCCAAGGAAAAAACAAGTCATATGTGCAACTGAAGTGTGTCATTTTAAACTTTGCTTTCTTAGAGATGGGACCAAACCAAAATCTCAGATCTGAATACACTCCAGATTTCAGGGTGTTTCGGTTTATGGCTCTGTAAACCTGGCCCCATTAATGGGTGCCCTCAGAAATGTACAAGTGAGTTTAACTTCCTGTCCTCTCTGCTGACACTGCCCTGTGCAGCCACCCATACCTGGCCTTTCTGCTGAGATGCCCACTAAGGCTACCAATTAGTGACAGTCCTGGTAGTGGTGTTAGCAATGTGGACACTTCTGTACTAGGAACCGGACTGTGACTCACCAACTTGTTTCACATATGTCACCGAACAGCCATCAGATGGTAACAACTTGGTCTCCACTGACCTAGGTTGGATTCGGACTGGCACCTGGAAGTGAAAGGCTCCATGGTTTCACCATCACTCCTTTCAGCAACTCAGTCCCTCCATTTTTTTGTAAATTGACACTCTGTTGCTGCACATGCAAAAGCACAACTTCCCAGTCCACAATTCTTTGCAGCCGCTTTTCCTTTCTAACTAAAGGAGGCCACAAATGGGAGGCTGGGGCCTGGCGGGCCACACAGTACTTCAAAGGCCAAGTGCAAAGACTGGAGCTTGCATGTGGGCACAGATGGGCTATTCAGCTCATGGTAGCTCGGATGGGTTCTCTGCAGCAGCAGCTGGCCTACTTTGGCTTTTCTAAAGTCTCTTTCTCTGGCTCCAGGGAAAGCTGCTCCTGCAATGGTTTGGCATTCTTTAGCTGTTTCCTGTCTGTCCTTATCGCACTAAGGACTGGTACTTTGACTTGAATGTTCTTCATTAAGGGATTGCAGATGAATACTCGGATTCTCTCTCCTCCCCAACAACAGCCCTTAGCTCCTGCTGCCTTCTTCACCCCTGCCTTGGTAAGACTAAACATTCAGCTGAAACACCAGCGTTAACTCCCCTGCTTTGACGAGAGGTGCCCTGAAGGGGTAAGGAGCTCAGATTTCTCTCTTATCCAGGAGATGGCCCCTCCAGCCACATACAGAGCATAGTACGGACACAGAGGCAAGAACCCCTTACTGGATCACCATCACCACTGCCTCCAAAAAGCTGGGCTCTCCTTCAGGTCTCCTATCCAAGTACTAACTCCCACCCCTTCTTAAATGTGTACGATGGAAAGTTCACATCCCAAGGTGGGACAGACAAAGGCACATCGCTGAGGTGCATGTGTTCAATCTGTTATTCTAAAGGACTGACTTCCCCAGTCCGCTCCAAGAAAAGAGTCTGCTAACATTACTTGTGGGACTTTTCTACATATCTCCCAGGTGAGTGTGTAATTTCACTGATATCAGGAAAGAGATTCTGCTTGAACTGAACAGAGCCCTCTAGCACAGATGATCTGTTGCAGTTGCAGGAAACCCAAGCTCTTGGATTGTGCAATAAGGGAAAGCAGAGCAATGGCAAAGATTCCTTGGCAAAGTTCAGCTTCTCTGATTCTCCCCAAGCAACCTGCAGAGAAGCCAGACACTTCAGAAACAGGACTTCTAAGGTGTCCTCTGATTGCATCACATTAACAGCATGTTACAATGGCCAAGGGAAAGGGTGGCTAATTCCTGCATTTTGGAACCTTGCCGTAAGACCCTATTTAATTCTTAATTAAGGACCTATGCACTGCCGTGCCTTTGTAGAATGTCAGCAGCAAGGAGCTGTCATATCTGGTTTGCATCGTAACTGGCTCACCCAGTTAGAATACACACTTAAGGGGATTATTTTAAGATCAGATGCTGAGGGGTTTTTTTAAAACTCAATTTAGGTTTATTGATGTTGCAAGAAAAAGCATCTTTTTAAACATTACAATTACAGTCTGAAGTATAATTTCTCTTAACTAAGACTGCAATTGGGGTCACTTACAAGCTCTGTGGTGAAACAGCTTGCAAAGAAATTGTTGGGTTATCTGACAGCAGCAGCTGCCAGCTCAGTAAATTATTTTATCAGTCATGGTGAGCTATCATGTTGGGAAAAGGGCCGATTCGGTAGCATACATATTTTCCCCCCATAAGTGACACTCATGCAGAGTATTTAATGGAAAAAGTTAGAAGCTGCTGTTTTACAATAACAGAAACAGCTATTGTGTGATTTACAGTTGGAAGTGGGCCAAATTCAAAGCCAAATTGCACAGATCGTTCAGGAAGATTATACAGAAATATTACATTCCATTTTTATTTAGAAAACTTCTGGTTCACTGTAACCCTAAACAAATCTGGTAAGTCTTGAATGCTGAAATGCTGGGTCTGAAGGTTCTGTTAACTAATTTAAAATAAAAGACTTGGTCACATATTGAAATTCTAAAGAGAAGTCTGCAGGTTTTCTGTATGATTCCTCTCGGTAGGAGCACACACCCACATAGACAGCACTTTGAGCACCTGGAAACCTTGTTACTGTTTTGTGATTGTAAAAATCAGGGGGTTCCTAATGTAGCTATACCAAGTACAGTGCAGCGATTCAGACATTATTAAACATCTGATGACTCCTATCTTATTCAGTTTTTCCCTCTGATATTAGAACTACATTTGTTCCCTTTATCACTCCTTTGAGCAATATATTTTATGAATTACTCCGTGTGCCTGATGTGTATGGCAGCTGTTATATATAAGGTTAATATACAGTAGAGTTTCTCTTCTTATAAACTAGGTAAAATAATACTTGTCTAGGGTGCAGACTTCATTAACATCTGTGAAGCACTTTTAGATCTTCAGCAGGACCTAAGTATTTTTACAGGTGTGATATCTGGCCACATTCTAGCAAATTACCATTGTGTATTATTGAGACACTTGGGTGTTTATGTAGGAGAGAGATAACAGCCATTTTGTAGAAATAAAATACTGATAAATCATGGAAGGGAATTCTCAGCTGGAGTGATTTTTTATTATTCCACCGCTTTATTCCTTAAAAAAAAAAAGTACCTGCAAACCTGTATGTGTATAATTAGAATGAATATACGTGTGTGTGTGTGTGGGGGGGGGGGGGGTTATTTGTTATTGGGGGTGTTGTTTTTATGTTCTAAGTACACTAGGTTTTCGTCTTAGTTGAAAGATAATAGCCTGACAGCTTTTTAGATTCAAATGCTCGCTTTATAATAAACTCAACTAATACCACCTAACTCTGATATAGTGCTTTTCATCAGTAGAGTTCAAAGTGCCTCACAATCCTCAGTGTATTTATCTCCATCACAACCCCCCTCTGAGGCACGGCAGTGCTATTACCTCCCTTGTTCAGATGGGAACTAAGGCACAGAGAGGGTAAGTGACTTACTCAAGTCACAAATGGAGTCTGTGGCAGAGTAGGGACTGAATCTGGGTCTCCCAAGACCTAGGCTAGTGCCGAACCACTGGACCATCCTTCTTTTCTGATTCATAGAGCAAGTGCTATACACCGGGCAGTAGCAATGTAAGGTTCCCTCAAACACCCCACTGTGACTCAATTCTCACCTTGAAACACCACCTTTGTCATTGTGAAGGCATTAGGTCTCTATGGTCAGTCCCCATCCATAGTTTTACAGCTATAGCTGCCAACAGAGGTGCCAATGGCAATGGTATTTTTCAAGACAGGGACACCTGTCCAGACTTATTTCACAAAAGCTACTAAGCAGTTGTCAGAAACATATGGCCTTATTTTCTTATTGGAATGTGATAGCAATTTTAGAGCTTAAGTTATAAAACACTCAATATACTTAAGCCATTACTGCAACAAGAAAATCACCTCTCAACTCTGCTATCTTGACAAATTGGTATGTCTCAGGTTTACACATGTGAACAGAGCAAGTAGGGAGATCATTACCCACTAAAGCCAGGCTAGTGAAACTAACAAACAACTATCAGACAGTAGTACGCTTTCTTCATTTCATTAAATGACAGACAAGCCAGCTCACTAAGAATGGTGATTAGCAATTACCATTCGGTGAAGCTAGTCCAGACCGAAAGGTCAGCCTGGACTCCCAGTAAACAATGTAATTTATATTTCACCAGGATATAGACACACATTGCCTAGAGTATTGCTAATTTAGCTGAAGATGTCACAGTATCAACTCATCGTTCATTGTGATTGTCTCATGGGACTTTGGGTGTGTAGAATACGATTGACTGCTCATGTTTTAAAAATGTATTATGCAGAAGTGATTTGTTTAGTTACGGAAACATATTTTGTGGCATTCTTAATTATTTATTGAGGAAAGCAAACCTTGTCTCCCACTAATAAAAAAGGGTAACAAGACCATTAACAGGTAAAGTGATCTTAGATACTCAAACAGAGAAGATAAAAACTTCTGAAAATTTTGAATATATAAGCTCATGTAACCTGACAACAGTCTCCAACCCTTTTTCCTAGCACAAAGCAATGTGTCTTTGATTACATAATCCAGAGGCTAGTTAGTGTCAACACAGGTGTAACATTCAGCATGTAGCCCACATTCTGTTGCTTTTTTCATGTGATCATTTGAATCCAAAATGCTCACCAAGGGCCAAATTTTACAAAAGGGACCACTGATCCTGGGGCTTCCATTATACGGTGTCCAAGCTGAGACAACTTTGTTGATTCCCGGAAATGCTGAGCACCAGCAGCTCCCAACTGGAGTTGTGTGTGCTCAGCAACCACAAAAGAAACAAAATCTACCCAGCAGAGTTTAATCTACTATATTTGAAAGGAACATAACAAAGGATACCGAGCAATAGTGTTGGGCTAGCTATTTTAATACCAGGATAAGAGGAAGACAGTCGACAGCAGGGGGTCCCTTGATTTTCTCTATTTGAGCCTCATGCTCAGATGCCATGGTGATGGATGCCATATATAAATTCTCATAATAATAATATTTTGAGGGTACACAAGAGCAAGCAGTTTGTTTCCTATTTTACAGAGCTTAACCCAGACAAGAATTAATGGAAGAAAACTATTGTCTATCTCTAGTAACCAAACCTTCTCATAAGCAAATCATTTTCTTTGGTGACCGCAGGAAAATATGTAATGCAATTTGCGTTAAATAACAGAAAATACAGCCATTGTAATGGCATTTCCACTGTCTGATATTGCAAAGTCATTTAATGGTGCACCAGTAATTTGCTGAGCATTTAGTACATAACTGTAAATGTATCAATTTGGAAAACTAATTTTGCAAAGATTTTTGAGGAAAAAACCCTCCTCTATGCTTAAATATAGAAAATGTTAATACCAAAGTCAACCCAATGATTTATGTGTGTGCACTCAACTCTAGGTCCCATGGGTTATCAATGTGTACTCAAATCTATTATTACCATTGCTCACCATGGGAAAAAAGTAATTACATAAAAGAAAGTCTACCCTTTAGTGGGAGCAAAAGATAAGTGCCATACTCAGGAAAGAGGAAAATGCTGAGATTTCAGTTAGCTTGTTTTCCTTTGAAAGGAAGTTACAAAAACACCATTATATAAGCAGACGGAATAAACACATAGCAACCCTTGGAATAGGCACAAGTCAGCTGAATACAATGGTCCATTTTTAAACAATATGATTTATACTGCAGACATCTGTGTGGTACATTGGAGACTTTTTTTTTAAGGGAGATGAAACCACTTTTACGATCTACGTGTAAAGCCACAAAAAGCATCAGGTGAATAATATATTGAGCATGTTAATATACCGCCATTTAGAATACATGCCTTTCAAAGAATTTTTTGGGACAGCTTATACAGAAAGTCCTTGAGCCTGAGAAATGGAGTTTGTCTTGAATCCTGCCCCAGCTGCTATCAGACTCCTTACCTTTCACTGGAGACCCTCAACCCTGTCACATGCATCCGACGAAGTGGGTATTCACCCACGAAAGCTCATGCTCCAATACGTCTGTTAGTCTATAAGGTGCCACAGGACTCTTTGCTGCTTTTACAGATCCAGACTAACACGGCTACCCCTCTGATACTTGAAACCTGTCATTGTTATTCATTACTCATAATGCCCTCATCAGGACGAGAGCCCTATTGTACAAGGTACACAGAGAAGACAGTCTGAAAAAGCTTGCAAACTAAGAAAACAGAAACCAGAGCAACATACAGAGGGCACGTGAAATCTGGACATTAAACTTTGCTTAACTCATTAAAAGAAATCTACCAAAGGATTAAACCTCACAGCCCCACTGTGTGGAAGGTAAATATTAATACTCTCATTTTACAGATCACTAGACTGTGGCACAGAGAGGCTAAGTGACTTGCCAAGGGTCACACAGCAAATCAGTGATGAAGCCGGGAACAAACACTCGTACCCTAACAAACATTTTACATTTGGCTTTTGGATTCAAGGGGTTCAGTGCTGTTCTTTCAGAAACACCTTGTTTGCAGCCTTTGCCCTGGGGTTGTTCTGACTCCCTTTCAGCTGCCATATTTTTTATTTAAACAAAAAATCCAGGTGAGCAATTTCTAATTTGCGTGACAGAGACTGTTCAACAGAAGATGAAGTCCAAGTGGCAGAATGCCCTGCCGAACTCCACTCCAAGATTTCTGGTACATCAAACCTGAGCTCTCCTCAAGGAGGAGGAGGGGGTTATTGTCACACTCTCTCTCGGATTAGTCCTTCCTCATCTCTCACTGGGAAGTGGGAGCCTGTAAATATTTTGTTATTACAGGCTCTTCCATGTCTTCAGCCTAGAGTGGCCCTACTAATCCCCCTTCTCTAGTGGACTGTGTCTGGAAAGTCATCAGCCCATGGAAACATGCAACTCTCACAAAGCCTCTCACTCAAATTGGGAACTTATTTAAACTGTGGTTTAAATCACAAGTTGGATGTAAAGAAGTTCGAAAGTGGGGTTTAATGACAAAGCAGCCTGACTCTGACTGATGGCATTTGGTGGATATGCAAAACTAGGCTGAGTTCCATGCACAGCAGTGGTTGTAGCAAAACAAGCAACTCAGGGGAGAGAATAGGATAAAATTGGCTCCCTGCTCCATTTTATTGCTGTTATTTGACACTGAGGTTGGCATTCTACAAAATATAAGCATCAAGACTCTTGCTGTCGCCAAGGCCCTACAGACTACAAGACAAGACAGAAAGATAAGAGGCCCTAGGAGAGCCAGAAGGAGTTTATGGTTTAATCTCTTGAGCCAGTACTTTCCTGTGTGTGCCATATGGACCTCGTGGAAGAAGTGGGTCTGTAGAAGAGATCAAAATGAGGAAAGGTTTTCCATACACTAGGGCAGAATGGTAGAAGGCATGAAGGCAAAGGGGGAGAAGGAAATTTTGTAGCGTGTCAACCCTTCACACCCTTCCACCACTTTGAAAGAGAGTCCCAGTAATTCTACACTCACTAGACTGGTACAAGTTGTTCTGCTTTGCCATTTACATCCATTTCAGGATTAGTTTGTACCTGATGTGGAATTTATGCTGTGGCTTACATCCTGACTGACTTTGGCCCACTGCCCTTCGTGGCTGCCTACTCTGTGTGCTCCTGAGGCATAAAACCCAACGGGCAGACCTCCCCTTGGTGCTCTGTACGTTTGTTTCTCAGCAGAGGCTGCAGATATGCCACCAACTCCAGAACATGACTGATGAGGAGAGCTTACATCTAATAACTGTCTTGGCATGGCTAGTTTCACAGCATTTGTTTGCTTTTTTTGCCTGTGTGCAGTTAGGGATTTCAAACCCATTGGTTAACAATACCGTCATTCACATTTCCACTTCCTAATACAAAAGTTACATGAGGACATTATAAACCCAAGCCTTTAACATTTTTAATGAGACAATTAGATTGGCTCATGAGCAGCAGAGAAGCTATTTAGAGCTACCTATTGTTCAGTTTCATCAGCGTCCTGTGTACATAGTAAAACTAATAGAGAAAAAAGTCATTTTTAAAATAAATGTCATCATTTTCTAAATCTGGGGTTTTTAATTTGCCTTTTAACACTCTCGCTTCCTTTATGGGTCCTAGGTGGGAGTCTGTTTAGCTCTGGCTCCCCTCCATGCAGGTTTATCTTCATTCAGACAAGTATCAGACATAAGGAGTTTATTCTTCCCTGGTTGTGTGCACATAAGTTTCATTAAGCTTATTGGAAATTCTATGCATGCATAAAGAGACCCCTTTAGAGCTTCAAAACAGACTTGTGAGATATACCGAAAACTAGTCTACTGTACATGCTTGGTATGTAGAGTAAGACGAAGTATAAAGCTGATACTGGTGGGAATAAAGGTAGCAATCTAGTATAAACATTTTAGGTCCAACTCTTCTGTCCCGCAAAGCTGAGGGGAACTGTATTCTTAGATGACAAGCTTTTGGGGACAGGAATTGTGACTTTATAGGAGATTATACAGCACATAACACTATCAGGTTCTAACCCTGCTGGGGGCTTCTAGACACTATTGCAGTATAAATGTTTAATAAGAGTAATACATAGTAATAATACTCTGCTTTAGATAAGGGAATTCTGCAGAGCAAGGAACAAAATCCTCACTGCTAAAGCACAAGTAAAGAAAAGAAGATGACAGGACATTAGTTGGGAAAAGTGCCAGACTGGCCAAGAGTATCAAGAGTGACTAATAATTTTTGGGTGTCCAACCTGAGACACCCAAGAGGGGCCAGATTTCTCCAGTGTCCTGAGAATCTGCTCTCGGTCTCAAACCGGGCACCCAAAATCACTAGTCACTTTGGAATAGTTTGGCCTCTAGCCCTATTTATCCACACACGTTCCGGTGCAAGATTGTCAAGATGGAGTAGGGTGGGAAAGACTGAATGGTTTGTCTTAATTACAATCATGTACCATGAAACCCCCTACTTTGAAGGGCTAAACCCCATTAGTACCTTAGAAGTGAAAGGCTCCATATCCCATTATCATTCTCCTGCCTTATCAAGCCCCCACGGCTTTAGGACTAAACTCGGAACTGGTATAAGCAATTGCATCTCCACAGTCTTCAGTAGCATCTGCTTCCATGAGAACTGAATTAGCCCTTAAGGTCCAGCCAGAACAATGTGAAGAAACTAAGCAAATATTCTTATTATTTAATATAAGGGCAGCTCCCCAAGGCTCCAATCAGGACTGGGAGGGCTCATGGTACTGGACACTGGACATGCCCACAGACGGGAACTCCCCCTATCCCAAGCAGCTGACAATCTAAGCAGACAAGAAACACAGGAAGGGGAGTGAGGGAGCCAATCAAATGGATACATTTTTAGAGACACTTGTTGAGGAGGTGCTAGTTTTCTAACTATATAGATAAATCAGGACTTTCCCCAGCTGCCCTCAGCCTAGCCACTAAACATTTGCTGATATCTTTAAGACATCATGGCAAAAGTGGGTCTTGAGAAGGGATACAACACCGGAGAGGGTAGCAGTGTAACTGATCATTGTCATGCATAAAGGGTGTCACCTGGAGAAAGTGTGAAGGCAGTGGTGGGCAGAGCAGACAAGTGGCAACTGAGGCTGGCATAACCAATAGAGCCCAGAGGATGAGGCAACACCACAAGGAAAGAACAGATTGGTTAAGTAGGAAGGGACAGAATTAAGACAAGAAGCTTGAACCTGGGTAGGTGGTAGAGGGGGAGTGAGAAGATGATCTCAGCCGCTGCATTTTGTAGGGCCAGAGGAGGAAATAGAGGTGTGAGAGAAGCCAGAGAGGAGGAGGATGTTGTTAGTTGGAGTGTACAGAAAATAAATCTCTCTCCCATCTCCTTGTTCTGGTCAGCAAAACAAAGAGAAACACTGATAAACAAACCAACAATCTGTGCTAGCACCATTACATGAGCAAACTGTACAGATTTTGCTTATACACAGTAATTTAAGATGCAAACAAAACATGAAAAACTAATCCAGAATTAACAATGGGCCAGATGGTAATGCTAGTCTGAAGCAATAAACATGAAAAACTGCTTCCTTCTGCTACTGCTGATCAATTTCCCTATTTAATAATGTAATCAAAAAAAGGCATGTTTCTGCTACCACACATATTCAGCACTAGAGATGGGGTTTCTTTTTCTATTTTCTTCTTCTTTGCTTAATGCAGCAGCAAAATTTCAGAACTCATTTAAAACATGAGAACTCTTGGCCCTTAAAATGATAATTAAGATGAATACTTACCCTCAAAGGTTCAGATTTAAGCCTCGCTCCCAAATGCCAACAAAGCTGTAGTAAGTTAGCTGCCATCTGCAGTACCTTGATAGGAACACCTACCTTGCTGCTCCAGTGAATTTTGTTATTTAATGAATTTCTCTTTTGAAAAAAAAAACAAGCTTTTTGATATCATTTAAATTTGGAGCCAATTTAACAGCTGAGTTGTAGTGCAAGTTCCTGCTACAACGCATCATACATTCCTTGCTCATCACAAAGTCAAGGACAGAGAATGAAGAGCTGTAGGGTGGAACCTACCATCTGAAAAGTAAATGAATGCAGTACTTGGATTTTACCAAAAATAACCCAATCGAGGAGCAGAATTGACCAACAAAGCAGATAGACATCTGTTTGGAGCTCTTGAGTTGATGTCTTTTTTGTTAGCTGTGTAAATTACTGTCTGAATGCAGGGTGCACCAAGTTATGCTAGAATGGAGACTTCACTGGGAGTGTTATTAAGGATACTATGGATTTGGTGGACCTGGATGAGGCATCATAGAATCTGCTTATGTGAACATAAATCTAAGGTACTTCAGCATGTGCATTAAAAGGTTATTGGTAAGTGCCTTGGATTCAGTGCAAGGCTGAAGGCAAAGTGCCTTCAAACATCAGATGAGTTTGCAGGTGCAGATGACAGTAAATGCACCTCCAAAATCCAAAACTACACTTGCAAAATTGCAAGCTCAAAAGGGGAGACTTTGTGAAACCCAAGTCCAATGAGGACCTGAAAACAAGGGTGACCTACCCTACACATGGAGGGAAGCTAGTATAGAAGTAATGGGCCAAATTCTGCAGTCAGATGCAGAGGCACCATTCCCACAAATATTAGTGGAAGCTGGGTGTGCACTTATGAGGGCAAAAGCTATCTAGAAACAGAAACTTACATACTCTCCCAGTATGGAATGGAATTACCTGATTCTCTTTGGTCTAGTCCCATACTATTCCACCTTCTTGTGATATCGATGTACAGAATATCCACGGAAGCCATTGAAAAATTGCTGTTACTCAGCTTGCAGTTCCTGTTAAATAGAAACCAAATAAAGATCAAGAAGAAGTCTGATTACTTCCAAAGTTAGCCAAATTGTGGGAAGGCAACTGGGATAAAGGGTTTATTCAGGCCAGGTGGGCAACTATGAAGGCACACAGAGCTCAGCTGAAAGCCACGGCCACCTAGCTTGCTGCAGATATCAATCAAACCAGCACTCGTTAAATATACATGGGCTATATAACGCAGAAAGCCCTGTATGTTCTCACTTACAACATCACGTAGACAACCAGCCTTCCCACTTGTTCAGAGCACTCAGACACCAGCTCTGATAGGAACTAGCAGTGAGCAGATCCAGTACTGTGGATACTGCCACACCTCTAAGTAAGTTCTGAACATTCAATGTGTTCAACTTCATATCAATATCCTGAAAACAACAGGATTAACAAGCTGCTATATATGTTTTTCAATCAGCTGGATTTTGCAAGAGAACCAAAAAATCCACTTACTATTTCTCACCAAAAATATGGCTTGACCAATTGTTGCGAACTGCTACCCTTTAAAAACAGGGGTGGGCAAACTATGGCCCGTTGGCCACGTCCAGCCCATCAGGCCTTTTAATCTGGCCCTCGAGCTCCTGCTGGAGAGTGGAGTTGGGGGCTTGCCCCTCTCTGGCGCTCCAGTCGGGGAGCGGGGTCAGGGGCTTTCCGTGCAGCTCCCGGAAGCAGGGGCATGTCCCCACTCCAGTTCCTACATGTAGGGGCAGCCAGGGGGCTCTGCACACTGCCTCCACCCCGCAGCTCCCATTGGCTGGGAATCGTGGCCAATGGGAGCTGCAGGAGCGGCACCTGCAGATGGGGCAGCGCCTGCAGACGGGGCAGTGCGGAGAGCCGCCTGGCCACACTGCCGTGTAGGATATGGTGCTGCTTCCGGGAGCAGCTTGAGGTAAGCATCACCCGGAGCCTGCACCCCTGATCCTGCCTCGCACCCCAACCCCCTGCCCCAGCCCTGATCCCCCTCCCAGCCTCCGAATCCCTCAGTTCTGGCCTGGAACACCCTCCTGCAATCAAAACCACTCATCCCCAGCCCCACCCCAGAGCCCGCATCCCCAGTCAGAGCCCTCACCCCTCCCGCATCCCAACCCCCAATTTCGGGAGCATTCATGGCCTGCCATACAATTTCCATACCCAGATGTGGCCCTCAGGCCAAAAAGTTTGCCCACCCCTGCTTTAAAACAAACAAAAGGAAGTATTGTTTCTCACAACGCACAGTCAACTGTGAAACTCCTTGCCAGAGGATGTTGTGAAGGCCAAGACTATAACAGGGTTCAAAAAAGAACTAGAGAAGCTCATGGAGGATAGATCCATCAATGGCTATTAGTCAGGACGGACAGGGATGGTGTCCCTAGCCTCTGTTTGCCGGAAGCTGGGAATGACAAAAGGGGATGGATCACCTGATGATTACCTGTTCTGTTCATTCCCTCTGGGGCACCTGGCATTGGCCACAGTTGGAAGACAGGATACTCGGCTAGGTGAAGCTTTGGTCTGACCCAGTATGGCCACTCTTATGTTCTACCCTACTGGAGTTATTATTATGAGTCTATCACCGAATGATACTCACCTGATCCATTTGAAATGCCTGTATAAAGCTACATGGAGTATCTAAGAGATTGATCCTGCAAGGAGATGCTTCTGCTGGAAAATATTACATGTGTTTTGCTGTCTCACGCTTCCAAGTAGCTTCTTAACCCACCTAGCTATAAGAGAGATTATAGGGTTTCTTTAGAGGTAAAGGAGATCTAGGGTGTGGGTTGAGCTGTTCTAGGTACCCTAGGTACAGCCAAGAACAGGCTTAGGCTATATTTCATAGTACACCTCTACCCCATTATAACGCCACCCGATATAACAAGAATTCAGATATAATGCAGTAAAGCAGTGCTCCGGAGGAGAATGCAGGGGCTGTGCACTCGGGCGGATCAAATCAAGTTAACCTATAACGCGGTAAGATTTTTTGGCTCCCGAGGACAGCGTTATATTGAGGTAGAGATGTATTTCTTTTTGAGTTCCTTTTCTGAATAAACTGAACCCACTGGAAGAAGATAAAGCTTTGATTGGCTACAACTTGTGAGGACAGGTTGCAACCACCTGCTCACATAAATCTATATACTGACGTACCTTCCATTTCATTCTTGAGAAAGGAATCTAGCAAATGCTCTGATGTGGGCAACAAGAACAGAATCGCTTATAAATTTACTAGAGGATTCTTGGAAGAAGGGCACAGAGACTGAAGAACGCTGAGAAAAATCTAGATTTTACTGACATTAGAGCTGAATTGAAGAGACACCAGAGAACATGAAGGAAACATTCCTGCAGTGAGGTATGTTAGGCACCCATTGTGGGCCCACTTGCCCTGCAATGTCTATGTGGCATGAAGAATGGTCTGCAGCTGAAGTCAGAAACCAGTCTTGATAACTGACCCCAACCATGCTTGTACCTGGCTTTGATTTGCCACATCACTCCTGGGCCCTTCTGACCTGGCTCATTCAAAATCAGTTCAGCGTGCAACTAGCCTTCATGCCTGAGGCCAATGAGAAGATCCCACATGCCAAAGGCAGACAATATCACACATCACTGACAAATGCCCTCTGACAAGATTTGATGGTGGTCTGAGGGCTCTGTACTTCGCCAATGAGGCTGCTGCAAAATGGCTTCGGAAGTTCAACATTCAAGGACAATGAGAATAAGGATTATGGAATAATCTTTAAGAGGAATATCTATCCATCTATCCTGACATTTATACTATGCTCGTCACCACGGTATCTAAATCAAGGTTGAATTCCACAGTAAAAAATACATTGTAGTGAACAAGCCTGCACTGGCCTGTGGATGGAGCAGATGCCCCATAGTCTTTTCTATCTATATAACTCTATTGTTTTTATTCATTCTTGACTGCTAAGGGCATCTGGATAAAAAGAGGATCTCTGTATTTTAAGAGTGCATCTGCTCCTGCTGCTTATTTATTTTGTCATAGTCAATGAAAGACAGAAAATGAGATATGTGTACCATAACTGGAACATGTACAGCCATTAAAAAACAATGAAAATGACAAAATAAAAGTATATGAAAAAACAAATTGAATTCCCTGCCACTGCAAGTTGCAATTTCCCGATGCACATCATTAGTGCACAGTGTATCAGTGAGCAGCATTTGGAAAGCCTCCCTCGTGACTGGGAACAGCAGGGTATGCACCCACAGCTAGGGAAATCACCCTGCTTCAATATCTCCTCTTCCCAATGGCTCAATCCAAACACACACACATTCCTCTGGTTTACTGGAAATTAAACAAGTAGATCTGGACTATGAAAAATATTAACATTTGTTAGAGACCATCAACTGGCAGTGGAATAAAGGCCCAAGTGTTCCTACTGAATAAAGCTCTGGATCACAGGTCAGTCTATGCCCATCTTCTTTTAAGGATCTATTACCTCTCTTAAAAAGCTAAACACGTACCTAAATAACACGTACTGTAAAAGGAAATTACCTTTGTCTCCAATGCTATTATTTTCCTCATTTGTGATACCTGAATTATGTTTGCTACAATGTTCCAGAACTTGCTTTTCCACATACAAGTATGGGAGGAAAAAATAACTCTTCAATAATGTCTATACCCAACAGATTCAATCCACAACGCCAGCTGAATTGAGTGACAAGCCTAAGTACTTCAGAACTGCAGTTTGTATAAGCAGATCCAGACTGACATTGAGCTGGATGTTTTCAAAGCAGCACAGGCATGTACACAATCATTTTATGTGGAGCTTAATTCTTCAAAACAGCAGGCAGGAGTTTCCCAAAGGGGTGAGAGGACAGGTCAACTTCAGCATCAGGAGTTGTAAAATAGACTCCCTGACACTGAACACCCCTTTACACCCTAGATTCCCTCCAACCTTCTCACACCTGCTCCATCCAAATATAAGGGAGTCTCAGTTGCTCAAACATGCATATTGAAGAGCTGGAAAATGGAGCAAGAGGGGACAAGTTAAAGCAAAATGGGGGCTTTAAAAACAAACTAAACTGAGGCGTCAGCTCTATGAATAAATTCTAGATTCCTGTTTAACTGTTTTAGGAAGCCGGTCATACAAAACTAGAATCCTTCGCTCTTACAGCTTGTTCCCCAGCCAAATGGATACTCCTCAATTAGTGGCATCACAACAATTTCCATGACAGCTATTGCCGCTGTCGCAGACAGCAAGTACACCATCATCCAATTACGAAAAAAGGTTACTTAATAAATGCTGACGTACACTGTTCTTATGTGCATAGTGAGACAGTGATTTAGGGGAAGGGGTTACATAGTTCAGGAAAAATGAGATAAATACACTTAGATGTTCCCCATTTTACCAGAAGAAAACAAACATGGGGCTTGCCAGATATTAGCTTAATTCACTCAAACAGCTGACTCGTGTAGCACATTTCAAGAGATGAACACTGAAAACGAATTAAGACAGAGTATATTGTGTTTATTTTCCCACTCTGTTCTGTTTTGGGACGTATGGGTTAGAGTATTAGTGTTGCCAGGATATAGTGCCACTATATTGCTCCTGCAGATTATATCTACTGTATTTTCAGAGAAGGAAATATGATTAAGATATTAGTTTATAATGAGGCAGAATTTAAAACAAAAATTGCCTACAGAGAGCGGCTTGTTAGCAACTACAAAACACTAAATTCACCAGCCAAATAGCTTTGGAAACTCAGCTGTATCAAAGCATAGGAAGATAAGCACAGAAAGATTACCACATTGTCCTTTCATTTTGAAGAGCTTTTGATACAGAGTGCTAAATTTTGGAAAACATTTCACTCAGTAATAATTCTGTTCAAAACTCAGATATTTGCACAATTTCTTCTTCCCTCATTTACATCAAAGGACACTGGTATGAAAATAATACCCAAGATTTTATTTTTGAGACCTTCTGCTCAAGCTGCTTGTTCCTTTAAAGAGACAATCCTCAATTTAAGGAATGACAATTTTTACAGCTGCCAATGGCAATGTCACCTATTAGCCATCTCCTTTTCTTTCCTTGTTAAATACAAAGACAAACTGCAAAAAATGGGAACTCTCTTCTTGTTCCTATTAACAAGAATTCAGGTAAGGGTGTCCCCCAATCCCACGCTTGTGACAGCACAGTTCACTACCATGCAAACAAGTGTGTTCTCTAATACTGGATGATGTGTGATCACTAAAGGAATCAGAGCAGTAGACTAATTATAAAAGAAGAAAACTTTTGTATTATACACGTGTATTTATTTCAGTAATCAGCAATGACAAGAAAGAAAATACAGAAGAGTGTGCAACTGTTCAGTGGGATTTGGGGGAAAATGTTTACTCTGGTCTTAATTATTCTATCACATAAACACAAGAATCGCAGTGCTGCTGGATAGGTCTGGGAGATCTTAAATCCTTTACTACTAACCTTATAAATGTTCGGAAACCTGTTGGCCCCAACTTCATTGTCCCTTTTACTCCAAGGAATCGGATAAACAATGCAGCCATTCTGTCCACCAGTCGTAGATAGTTGAACTGTTTGGCATACTTTGGAAACACTTGCTTGAGACAAAGGGAGGGTAAGCTGGCTTCAGGATTTTTGCTGATATGTTCCAATTGGTCTGTTGATCCTGGTTCCAATAGTTCATCTTTTGTGTCTGCCGCATTCTCAGACAGTTGAGATCTGCAGCACAAACAATAATTGTACCTTGTGAGACATTGTATCAATTCACTATGATTCTGTCAGCATCTTTATCATTAAAACCTATTTTCAGGGATTTATATAGTAACTTGGATGTAAAAATTCATTCTGGGCTGGAAAAAAAACATACAAGCAACTTTGTTCAAAATAAGAAGATTTACAAAAAAAAAACAAACCTCAGTTGAGTTGTCTGGGTTTCAAGGAGGAAAAAGGGATTTCTGGTTTAGGAGACCTTTATACTCAAACTAGATGAGTGGGTAAAGAGATATGGGCCAGTTTTCAAAATCTGCCGCCTAAAGCTAGGTACCTAAATTCATATTTAAGCACAAAACTAAATGCCCTGATTTTGAGAGCTACAGAGTGTCCGTAACTCCCATGGAAATGAATGGGAGTTTGGGGTTCTCAGCACCTCTGACCATCAGATAACTTTTATGTAGGTTTGAACATTCAACACTATTTCATTTTCTTTTTTAATTTTCAAGTGAGTTTCCACATTTGTCAAAATGTTGGCTTAACAGCTCTGAGAACGTCAGCCCTGCGTTATCCAAAGATCAGGGACGGAATGAGCAGTGCCAGAGCAAGCATCCCAACACGCTTCACTGATATGCGTCCACCTGGACATGGAGGACCCACTTCTAGGGTGAACTGGTTTTTCACTCTCAATGCCAATTCAGTCTGTCATTTCTGCACAA
The DNA here is from genome assembly GCF_016161935.1 of Mauremys reevesii. Taxonomy (NCBI): domain Eukaryota; kingdom Metazoa; phylum Chordata; order Testudines; family Geoemydidae; genus Mauremys; species Mauremys reevesii. The sequence goes on from NC_052641.1 coordinate 21,979,554, forward strand.
CCTGCCATCAACAATGCCAATAGAGATGGTGCTTTTTGTAACATGGACCCTGGCCAAGGCAGAAAAGCCAAAGCAGGGACTGCTGGACTTTCAGAGAAGTCTCTACAGTTTTGGATGGACTCTCTCTGGCGTGTGCTGATTAGCTGTTTGCTCCAACCCTCTCCCTCCCTCGCAGTCTCACTGCCTCAGCAGCACTCCTCTTACCCTCTTCTCCCCTTCTTAGTCCCCCTCACCTCCTTCCCTTCAGCTGATCATCCCTGAATTAACTCCCCACACATTCCCAAAAAATCATGGAACGAACATGACATTTGCTGCCATCACATTATTCACGCCACTTGTGCGTTATCTAAGGTGACCAGATGTCCTGATTTTATAGGGACAGTCAGGATTTTTGGGTCTTTTTCTTATATAGGCTCCTATTACCCTCCACCCCCATTCTGATTTTTCACACTTGCTGTCTGGTCACCCTAGGGTTATCCCCTTCCCCCTACCCTGCGTCTGTCTTGTCTATTTAAATGTAAGCTCCTGGGGGCAGGGTCTGTTTTTGTGTCTTAGGTTTGTACAGCACCTATCAAAATATGGTCTTGACCCATGACTAGGCCTCCTATATACTTCAGAAATACATATAATAAATCATCATAATAAAATGCTGAACCAGTACCCAGCATGACATGATGGGTCATGATGTGGATAACACTTTTTCAAAGAGTGATGGTATTAGCCTAGGTTTTCTGGGCATAGTTTGTTTTGATCCTGCCTATCCGAAAACGGAAATACAATCTTCTTCTTCACTTCTGTTCCTAATCATGCGATAGTGCTGTGAGCTGTTGACATCTGCTGCCTTTCACCCTAAAGGTAGGTGAATTGATCCCCATGCATAGTTATGCAAAGCATTTGAAGGGTGAAAGGGGCTAGATAAGAATGATCCTCTATTATCAATATGGTTACCAGGGAATCTACAAAACTGCCAGGAACACAACTTTAATAATACCAGTTACCTCTGGCAAAGTCGTTATTATTTAGAGGCAGAGATGATTAAGGTCTGGGAAGAAGAAAAGAGCTCTGGTCTCTTTTGTCTGCCTCAGTTTCACTTCATTGTCACTATCTGAATGATCCAACAAACGATTCCATTCTATGGCATTGTAAGTCCCACCGCTATCATGTCAGTACAAACTGTCCCACTTCTGGGTGTGCATGTACCAGGTATCCTTCACAGTAGTCTCATTTCCCCCAGCTCACTGTGATAGGCTACTGGTCTAGTACCAACTCACCTAACACAATAAAGAGGTAACGTCATAAAATTAAAACGTATTGGATAGAAATGCTACTATGGGCACCACTATTTAAAGGGTCTCCAGTTACAAATTGACATTTCACTGGAGAAGCTTTTTGTTGCTTCATTATGTGCAGTGCTATTCAGGTCCAATAAAAAGAGCATATCAGTGATGACTGCCTTCCATCAAAACTCAGTGACACCTTTGCATTGTATAAAAGCCCCATTTTACTCTTCTCTAGGTAAACTGGTTATAAACAAAGATTAGAGGCTGTAGAAAGCAAAAATCCTGCAGCAATGTTCACACATGACCACTGAGCAGTCCTAATTCTAGATAACAAGCTCTCAGCAAATTACCTGAAAGGGGAGGAAATCAAATAGTAACTCAGAGCAAGGGGGTCAGGAGAGCAAGGCCAATAATACTGAACTGAGCGAAGGTGTTCAGTGCACAACTCTCTCACTTCCTGTGCCATGACTGTGTGGCACCATCCCCAAGAAGAAAATTAACTTCAGCTGTTGCTGGGTTACTAGCTAACACAAAATCAGCACCTACATGTCATATATGCATCTGCACCACTGCTGGCCCATCTGTTCTGTGCGCTATTTCCTTTGCTTGGGGTGAGGTTGGAGGGGGATCTATTATGAAGAAAATGGAGTTTAGAAATAACTTTGATCTCACTGCTCAACTTTAATCTAAGGGGGATTAATGATGAGACAAATGATTTTATTTTTACACTTGTAAAGATGTACTGTTACAAGTCACAACATATTGACTAAACCAACATAAAAAGGCTCTCTTCAATACAGTCTAAGTACATATCCTAACAATCCTAAATACATATTCTAAAAATACATTCCCATACATATCCTAATATAACCCAACCGGAAATCTGGATAAAGAGAGACACCTCTTCACTGTGTGCTTAAAGGTCATTGCACGTGAGCTCTCACAGAAGAGAGGGAGAAACCAAATCTCAAAATCAATGGCACTCCACTGAGAATGCCCTGTGCACAACTCCCAATGGTCAAAATGTATGGAATATTACCCACAGAATCCTAGCTAATGCAACAAGAGCACACTGGAAGAAGAGCATCCCTCAGGTAACCAGGACCAAAAATTATCCGAGTTTGTAGCTCACTGTTGCCCAGAAGTAACCCAACACCACGCTTTCTCCTCATCATGGTCTTCCAACTTCTACCTATTGCCTGAGTCTTTTCCTCCCCATCAGGCATACCATCCATGCCTTTGCACAGGAGCATTTCCTTACAGGTGTTAGTAGCCATCAACAGCCAGTGCAGTATATTCCCTTCACTACATATCTTCTGGTGCTTTATCCAGTCTATTCTTAATTGACTCTGTGATGGGGTTTGCTATCTCTGTCTTGGAAAACCTTTTAAAATATGTCATCTTGCACTTGGATGGTCACATGAGATGGGCAAAAGGGACCTCAATTTAACATCTTGTACAAAGGACAGGGCCACTTTGCAGCAACTCTAATACTGCACTGCAGTTTCAGCATTGACTAGGAGCTGAAATCCTTTTGTGGGACTTGAACCCAGGATCTTGCAGGCCTGCAGCAAAGACAGGTAACAAATGACATGCTTGCCAATTGCTTTGCCTTCTGTTTATCACAGAAGATATCTTTTTAACCAAAATTTGCTCTAGCTCTCAAATTCCTAATATTTATCTTGTATTGTAGCTAAAAGCATTTTATTTGCATAGACAATGACCTCTACTCTCCACTTTTTTTCAATGAATTTAGTATTTATAAAAGGTGCTGGACTGACTTTGCTTTCAAGAGAAGTCTTCCTTACCACAGAATACATATAGCACTGGCAGCAGCATTGCACGCTTCCCTATCAACACGCCACAAAGCTGTTCTACAAGAAAAGGGACACATTCAATCCTGAAGTAAGCAGGCACATTGACTTCAATGGGAGCTGTATTCAGTCCCCGATCTCTAGGGGTGAGAGAGCATTTGTCTACACTCAAGGCTCCTCACACTTATTTTTTAGGGCTACATACTGCCCACAGATATAAATGTGGAACTCTCATTGATTTTAGTCGTAGTGGCATCCATGTATCTGAAGGCAGAAGTTGGTCCTTACTTTACAAAACCTTAAAGTCTATCTGAGAGACCATTTGTTGTCCCTAGGCACAGCCATGAGAAGATGGGCGAAGAACTGTCTAGCTGGAGGCCCACAAGTTTAGTTGTGCCTTTCTCCTTGATACGTAGCAAAGCTTTCTTCTGTGTCTAGCTTGTTTAATGGTTTGTGGGAAATATTGTTCTTGAGGAGGTGGACAACTGGCGCCCCATTTTTGTTTGCAAAGGCCTTTGGGTTCTGAGCAGTTTAGAAATTAAAATGTTTTATTAGTATTATCTGCTTTAGCATTAACTGGCAGTTCCAGCAGAACCCATTTGTGATAGTATTTTTGTAAGGTGAACCAGTGTTCACTAGTAACTAACCTGAGATCCCTCAATTCATTTTGCAGAGGCCACCATATATCTAATAGAAAGTACCGTTTTGGTCTCTATCCTTCTGGAATGAATCTGAACCAGAGACCAAGATGATGAAAGGCTTTCTACCTTGTTACAACTTCCATCTACTACCTCAATCCTTCTGAGTCATTTTTGTATTCCTTGTTACCTGCCTATGTTTATCCTAATAGCTCAGAAAATCTCTAATTAATTATTTGTGAAAAGTACTTAAGTGGGTAGACAATGCAGGACTATTGTCACAAATCACCAAAGGAAATGAAACCCTGCACTGAAAAAAACACTCATGAGTTCTAAATGAATTAACTTTCTTAGACTAAAACAGTTCGATCCACCTATTATCATAATGTATTCTCTACTTCAGTTTTCCATGGTCACAAACAGAATTAAAATGTGATTTATAACATAAATTATATATTTTTCTTAATCTAGAAACATTATTATATGATCCATCTGAACACTCTTGCACTACAAATCATTTTATTACTGCAATGTCTGATATCCCAAAGAACATGGCATCAAACTGAGATAAGAAGAGGGAACAATTATCTACTTCCCCAGTTTTCACAAGCAGAAGATTATTCAATCTTTAGGCAACACTTTTCCTATAATGCCTTAACATTTAAATGAGGTCTTATTTAGTTTAATTTACACAGTATGTTTGCATACAGTAATATGCACTGATTTACAAGATGAATCCAGTTTATGTTCTTTAAAAAGATCAGGTCTCTATAAATAGATTGGCTCAGTCATTTTAATGTCAGACAACAATAATAAATGAATTGCTACAAACTTTCAAAATTATACAGTGTGACGATAACAATATTTTAGACCCTCTTTAGTGCTTCACTACTTCAAATTACAAGATGCTCAGTCAGTAACTGCCAATCTAGGCCCTTTACAAGTGCACAGAAAACAAAAGCATCTTCGAATCTGGATGTCCCCCCAGAATCTAGAAAAGTTGTTTCCTTTACAAGCAAGATCCCTATATATTAAGGCACACAGGGAGAGATTACATGCAATTTGGCCAAGTTATGGCTGTGACTTTATTTAAATAAATAATCTCACACAAAAATGCAGATATGTTTATATTTTCTTATATCTCTGCATGCACGTAAAATCATGCACGTAAATTACCAGGCAGAGAGGTCTAATGAACTAAAAGAACAGTGCTGGGTGCAACCAGCTACCAAGTTCTAATTGTGCCTCTGCCAATGACATGTTATGTGGCATTCAACAAATTGGTTAACCTCTAAAAGTCTCGGTTTCCTTATCTAGTGAGGTGGAAAAAAAAGGTAGTTTAGGGGTGACAATATTTAATTATCTCCCTCAGTTGAGTGTTTGTGAGGATTGATTGATTGATTGATTAATGTTTGAACGCTTTGAAAACGTAAAGCTCTACATAAATGCTAAGTGCTAGCTAGCTACTCATACCACAGCCAGCACAGTGACAGCAGAGAGCTCCCACATCCACAATATGCTTTTTTCCCTACTTGCTTATACTTAATTTCTCACCCATTTGTCCTAACGTAGGAAAGAACAATTCCTCCTTGGCTGCATGTCCGATGAATATCTCAGGGAATTCCCTCACCCCCAATCTAGCACTGGCGCAGTACTTTTACCATCTTGCTGAAAGCAGAACAAGATGGCACTAATAATGCTGGTGATCAGTCTATAGAAGCACTCGCTAGACCAATGCAGGAAGAACTCCTTAAAATTCTCAGTGTAGACAAGTCTCTTGCAGACGACCTACAACCTCAGGTTTCAGTTCCAAGAGAAAAATATCAGAGGGGTAGCCGTGTTAGTCTGGTTCTGTAGAAGCAGCAAAGAATCCTGTGGCACCTTATAGACTAACAGATGTTTTGCAGCATGAGCTTTCGTGGGTGAATACCCACTTCTTCGGATGCAAGCAGTGGAAATTTCCAGGGGCAGGTGTGTATATATAAGCCAGCAAGAAGCAGGCTAGAGATAACGAGGTTAGATCAATCAGGGAGGATGGGGCCCTGTTCCAGCAGCTGAGGTGTGAAAACCAAGGGAGGAGAAACTGGTTCTGTAATTGGCAAGCCATTCACAGTCTTTGTTTAGTCCTAAACTGATGGTGTTAAATTTGCAAATGAATTGGAGCTCAGCAGTTTCTCTCTGGAGTCTGGTCCTAAAGTTTTTTTGCTGGAGGATGGCCACCTTAAAATCTGCTATTGTGTGGCCAGGGAGGTTGAAGTGTTCTCCTACAGGTTTTTGTATATTGCCATTCCTAATGTCTGATTTGTGTCCATTTATCCTTTTCCTTAGAGACTGTCCAGTTTGGCCGATGTACATAGCAGAGGGGCATTGCTGGCATATGATGGCATATATTACATTGGTGGACGTGCAGGTGAATGAACCGGTGATGGTGTGGCTGATCTGGTTAGGTCCTGTGATGGTGTTGCTGGTGTAGATATGTGGGCAGAGTTGGCATCGAGGTTTGTTGCATGGGTTGGTTCCTGAGCTAGAGTTACTATGGAAATGTTACTATGTTGGTTCCTGAGCTAGAGTTACTATGGAAAAATGTTCGTATCAGAGGGCAAATTAAGGTGTTAAAAATGTTTCTTAAAAGCAACACTTTCTCACTCATTTAAGTCAAAGAGAAGAGGTATTTTATCAATCATTAAAAAAAACCCTCACCTCTGTGCAAAGGAAACACATGAGAAATTCCTGCCCATCAAATACTTTCCCCCAAAAGTGGTAAGAACCTTTAAGCGGGCACTTCCATGAAAATCTCATCTCAGCCCTAACTATGGGTATTCTGTCAGCACTGCTGAACTACATACTATATTGTACATCTTAGCCCCCTCATGGCCAGCCTGACCATGGCATGTTTGGCAAATGCAGCCAATCAAGACCCTGCATGTTTGCATTAGGGGCATGCAATTCACCCAGCTTCTGCCCTAGATTTAAAGCAGCAGGAAAAAAGTAGAGGAGTAAACCTATGAGCATAAGCAACAGAAGCCTCATCATTTGCATGAGCAGAAGAAAACTCTGCATCTCCAGGTGTCAAATCCTCCCCCACAAATGTGCTACACAGATTACTATTCTGCCTGAAGTCTGCCACAGCTCAGTCTCAGGCCTCCGTCTGTTTTTGCACGGGGTCTGGGGTCATTTTACATGCAGAGTGAGAAATAAAGGCAAACTAGCAAAGAAATCCTCATTATATTTATATAAGTGTTATAATTGCATTATTACTCCTCATTATAGCTACAGGTATATAGGAGCTAGGTATTATCATTATACCATGCCCATGACGTGCTTCAAGCTTCAGCTGCTTTTTGTTTAAGTCCTCCTTAAACAACTTTTCTTCTTGAAAAGGGCAAATGTATTCAAATATTGCCTTAAAACACCTTGTGTTTTCATTGATAATTCAGGAAAAACAAAGAAAAATTTCCAAAGGTCAAAATTTGCACCACCTTCAAACCTGGGCCTCTACCCAGTCAACCAGTGAATTGCGCATGGGCTAAATTATCACTGGTGTAATCCAAATGACATCATTGTGAAAACAAGAGTCATACTAGGAAAAGTGTAGGAAGTTTAACTATAGGATTGCTATTAGATTCTTATGAAATATTTGTATGATAGTGCTCAGAAGCTTCAGTCAGGTCATGTGCTAAGTGATACATCAATACATATGAATATATGGTCCCTCTTCCAAAGAGCATACCATCTAAATATTCACATACAGTCTTGCATCTGAAGAAGTGGGTATTCATCCACGAAAGCTCATGCTGCAAAACGTCTGTTAGTCTATAAGGTGCCGCAGGATTCTTTGTTGCTTTTACAGATCCAGACTAACACGGCTACCCCTCTGATACATACAGTACAGTACATGTATAAGCTTCAACACCATATTAAAAAAAGACAGTGTGTGGGCGGTGCTGTTATTTTTCCCTCAAAATCTCTTGCACACACTGTCACAATACATTATTTTATCTTTCTTGTTATTGCTCAATTCCCTAAACAAAAGCTGAGATAGATAATGATGTTCTCATATAAATTCTACATGTTTATTCAGCATGATACATTTTTACATTTTTTCCTCCTTTTGGCATTTTTGGATATAGTTGAAGGTTGCTATCATTATAAGTTCAGAAAGTCTAAAAACTGATGGTAATTACTTGGCACCTACTAAGTATACTCAAGTTTTCATCTTCTTTCCAATAGTTTTTTTAAGTGCCCATCATCAAGAATAAGTTAAATTCACACTAGGGTACTAAGAAATTACTGCTTTTATTACACTGATCTTTTGTGTTCTTGACTAGATTTAGTGCACCTCATAAAGTTCAGTGCAAGTACCAAATAACAACCAACACAGCCATTACCCACCTACAGCACCATAAAAATTATCAAGTCAGACATACAGTAAATCTGTATCTCTTGACATATTCAAATGGTTTCAGAAATGGAGCAGATTTCCTTAGCCCTGTTGCAGCCATTCTGGGCCCATAGTCAACCTTAACACACCTGTCCCTATGATCATTATTTTCCTTCCTCTTCTTTTCTGCTAAACTTTCCTTGAAAGATGTGAATCAATTGGCAAACCACATTTTGCCCTCTTTCGTTGAACTCCTTTCTGTTCTAGGGCTTATTAAAGGTCCCTAGTAAAGTCTCAGTGGCTTCTGTGTCACACAAACTGCAGTATGAGAAGTCATGCTAAAAGTGGAAAATGGCTGCTGCTCTTTCCAAAGTAAGAGCATAAACCAAAACCACCACCACTCACTTAATGTAGTCAAACTGTTGTAAAAAATACTGGGTGAAATTTTCAAGAGTGCCTACATGACTTAGGAACCTACATTCCATTTACCTTCCCTTTGAAAATAGGACTTAGGCTCCTAAGTCATCATGGCTTTTTTGAAATTTTTGCCAATGAGCTAATTAATCCTCACACCACCACAGTGAATTATGTAAATCTCATCCCAATTTTACTAAAGGGGACTGAGACACAGAGGTTAAGGTGGAATTTTCAAAGATGCTCAGTGTTGGCCTAACTCTCCTCCTACTAAAGTCCATAGTAAAACTTGCAGAGATTTCAATGGAAGCAAAGTTAGGCCAACATTGAGCATTTTGGAAAAGCCCACCTTAAGTGCCTTAACCAAGTCAACAAGGTGAGGCAGTAGCAGAGATGCAGATTAAAACTAGGGAGTTTCCAGCTTCCAGACTCCTCCTCAGTCCATTAGACAACGCTACTCTTTAACTTGCTCACCCAGGCATACTTAAAAAAGATTTCAATGCACCAGTCTGAATATTTTCTCTCTAAGGATCACACTAATGTCATATGACAGGATGAGATGCCTATTGTATTTATATAGTGTATGCATTTTAAATCTGTGGTAAAAAATAAGGCAACTCCCAGTATATTACACATGAATGAGGATGAACTACCATCATCAAAACAGAGCCCGTCTCTGTGTGTTATTGAATGACATGAGCAGGTCCCCTAAAGCAGTGGTCTCCAAACTTTTTTGATCGCGCACACCTATCAGTAAAAATTTTTTGAGCATGCACCCCGTGTCGCGCCAGCTCTACCATTTTTGCCACCCCAAGCAAAAAAAAAAAAAATTTAAAAAAGCCACTCGGACTCCCGCCCCGAACTGCTGAAGCAGCGTTGTTCTGGCAGTGCCCCCTGAAGGATCCTCTTGCGCATTCCATTTTGGAAACCTTTGCCCTAAAGTACAATACATATCTAGAGAAAAGGTTAGTAATTTTAGCTCTCATCTCCATTATAGTGCATGTGTCACATACAGAACAACAAATATAAAGATGGGGGTTAGATAACCAGTGTTAGATGTAACAATGGGCCCAAAAGTGCTACCAGAACTAAAACTGTGCAACTAACTAGTAGTACAGTATAACCCTTTTTGCTCCTAGTGATGTATGTCCAAATGTATGGCAATTTTCCCTGCAGGAAAACCAGTTGCACTAAGTCTACCTTATATATAACCAAAAATGAAAAATATATACTTACTAAGATCATGTCTATTTTCTAAACAAACATTTCTAGGGACAAATTTTCAGACCAGCTTCAAGTTGGCCTCTGAATTTATGCACACATTTTACACATGCAACTGTCCGAGCTGTGAAAGACAGCATCCAACTGCAAAAGTTAAATGGCTGAGCATCCACATTAGACAGTGCAGTCAGTTGCAATCACAAAGTGACTACTTAATGCTGGGGACTGGGGCTGAAAATTTGACCCTAGTGGTCTCCAGAAACATCACTTAGTTGCCAATCACTGGCTCGTGGTACTTTTCTTTCACTTTGTAAGTGTAAACATCTTGTAAGAAGAAACCACAGAGAATACTTTGTACTTTCGATGAGTTCACAGTAGTTCTTCATATCAAAAATTGGTGTCTAGCCTCTGCAAGTGGCTAGTAATTGTAAATGCCAGGCCATTGCCTGCTCTGATGAGACTGTCATGCTAGGTTACACAAAGCATCTGTTTTTGGAACAAGACTGTTTCATGCAAACTCTAGAGATAATGGTCTGGTTTTTTGTATATATGCAACCACATGTTCACTGAAGCTGAATATTTCTATATGTGACCAATTTCTTAAGAAACACAGGACTCAAAAATTCTAACAAAGTACACTATAACGAGGTACTCCTGTATGTCCCTCATTCTCTCTAATACCAGAAGCTAGAGCAGTTATATTGTTCCCTGAAACTAGTGCCTGTAGAGATTGCTTAATCCTGCAAGGGAGTTCTTTTCAAAATTTCATACATATGGATCTTCCCATCTGCTAGATGGTAACCTGCAATTTCTCATCAGCAAGTTATTCATCTCCTGTTGGCTACTGTAAATTTGAGTAGGATAGGTGTGCCGGCACACATACCAACAATCCTCCTTCCTATGTAGCACAGATGCTGCGGATTCTATTAAATCTGAGAGAAGTTGTGATATAAAAGACAAGGATAAGATTCCCATCATCAAATAAATAGGGACAATGTACCAATATGGTTAATAAGCAGGCTTTGTACATAATCTTGTGAATATCAATAAGCAGATATAATGAAGTAAGAATAGTGAGCTCCATCAAATACAAATTCCAAAAATGTAAGCTTGTCAACTAGGTGATCCCACTGACAGTCCCCAATATAACTAAAAATGTTATAGCAATCTCTGGTGTACTCACTGCAGACAAAGGACCAAGCAAGCACACTCAGATCCTCTGCACGAGCCAGAAGATTTCCATCACAAAAGAAAAGCTACAGATCTTTTCAGAACTCCCGCCACATTGGGATTCTAATTGCTGGCACAACTTAGAAGAGTTGTTCTCCACAGCAATATCCAAAACTGTAAAATTAAATGAATAAAATTTAAATAATAATAAAAAATAGTGAAAACAAAGCTTTGTTTTCCGGCTGGTGCTGGAGGAAAGGCTGGCAGGAGATTGCTATGGTCTCTGTCCAGCAAGCAGCACAGCAGATAAGCATAATGTTATATTTATTTTCAATTAAGTAAAGCAAAAATGAATAAATTAGCACTAGTTTTCTTTTTACATGCAAGATCTGGTGGTAGTTGCACAGAACACAGGGTACTCTGCAGTTGCCAAAGAGCATACACAAATGTATGCAAGAAACAGATGAGATATACTATATACAGTTTTATTTTTTCCTGTTAAAAGATTTCTTCAGGAATTTAATAATCCCAGATTTTGATTTTATTGCAACTGGGCCTCAACTAAACTTTTGCTACTCCAAAAACAAAACACAAACACACCAAACACATGGCTGTACATTGGCTTACAACAGTCATAATTTTGCTTTCATTTTAACTCAGTCTTTATGGCTTCCAGTGAACTTTTGCTGTTCTGAAAACACTGCATACTTTTTAACTGCAAATTCAAGATTATCTTGTACTGTACATTAATCTGTTAGTGTAACCAATTATAGTTTCAGTTTAGCAGTATTAAAGCTTTGTTTTTGTTGCAATTTCAGTGGCTGTGCTAGCGCTTTACATTTAATTTTCAGAGGGAGTCCTCAGGAGCCAGTTGTAGACTGATCAACTGTGGGAGAAATCAACTATGCCAATGCTTACTGGTTTATATGGGTGGTTGACTTCATACGTGGCATAGCTGAAGCATTGCTCATCACATCTCCATTGTTAAGAAAAAGAAGTGTGGCCTGCTGAGACTACAGCTCCGATCATACACTCTTGAGCTGAAAGCCCAGACCTCCTTATTAGAAATAATGACTACCATATGGTCCATTTTATGGAAATTTAGGTGTAGCTCTCGGTTTTAAAATCAAAGGCCTGATCCTGTCAGGCGCAAAGTCCATCCTGAGAATTACTTGGCAGTTTCTGACTAAGCTGTCAATATCAATTTATTTTCTTTTACAAAACAATAAATCTGGAATATCAAACAGCTCCAAATTTAACTTTTAAATTTTAACTAGTACTCTGTGAATTAAAAGTGGCTAAAAGGGCCACAACTGCGTTGAAATGGGAGTCCCTGGGAATTCCATGGGAAGGTGATAGTTTAAAACTGGTATTTTTCAGCCCTTCACTCTTCAACCCCATTTCCAAAGGTTATCTTAAATGTTAATGGGAGAGAACATGAAAAACATAATGGGCACAGGCCCAGAATATTGTGTGCTTTTCAACATTGCCAATTGGTGCATGATGATGACATCACAAAAAACCAATTAGCCAATCAGAATGTGGTTTTGGGAAAGCTGTGTCCCCAGCTGATCTCTAATAACACTTAAATTACTATTGTAATAACATCTTGTTGAGTTTATCACTCACATACATAACCCTCTCTCTCTCTCATTCTAGGTTAAAAAAGATGTGTAGTTTAGCTAAAAAATTTACTGGATAGCCGAGAAGTCGACAACTACGTAAAGTCATGTGCTGTTTACTAACTGTTTATGAACACTGGTGGAGTATTTTCATTTTGTGCCATTACTAAGTTAAGGTATCTGTTAACAGGGAAATTTAATCACCAGAGTGCTTTCCTCTCTTCCGTATTAGCTGAAGACATCCATGTTGTACATGGCACTCTGGACACTTGCAGGGGGGAGAGTTACAAAGGCACAACTACGAATAAGGCAATCAACTCCCAGTGGACACCTAGCTGTCCTTTGTGGGAGAGAATATTGAAAGCACAGTCTGTTACTGCCTCTTACTGCTTACATTTGTTCCACCTGAGGGACTCAGTCAAGTAAGCTTATTGCTATTTCTGTTATAACCTATGATGGCCACATTATGGATCATCTTTGTCCTGTTTCCTCTAGCATAGGGACAGAAACACTAGGTGCTTACTAACTAATTGTATCTACTGGTAAAAGAATAGAGTGGCAGGTTATCTCACATACTCTTATCCCTCTAAGTGTAACCACAGCTCCTCATCACCTGACTATTGCAAACTTTGAAAACTGCAGATTTGATCGTGGCAATCTGCTTGAGATTGGAGGAAATCTTTGCTTTGAGTCCATACAGGTATCTGGAAGGCTGAAATTAAAAAGCATAAAGAGGCTATTAATGTATCAAATGTAAATAGTCATTTTTCAGAGCTAATAAAGCCCAGGTGTCCAACTTTTGCACACTGAGGGCCACATTGGCAGCTTTCCAGCAGCCTGAGGCCTGTGCCTAATATATATGAATACAGACAATTTTAAAATAAACAAAATATTACACACAACCACAGTATTTTGCTTATACTTTTATCTTCCTTAAGAAAATATTTGCCCCATGTTGTTTGCATTCTTTACACCAAAAGTCTGCAGCTTTGACTTCAGCTTGTAGCTACCGGAGAGAATGGACAATTCATATAATCTACTTTGGGGGGTTGTTTTTTCCTATATCAAAACTGTAATTTTTAAATTAACCTTTACAATTCTCATTTTCCAGATTTTCATCCAGGACATTTGTCTAAGTTTTATGGAATCGCTAGTATGAAGCTAGAGCTAATCTTTATCCAGCTTAAATCAGACTATCTGCTTGCTCCTTAACCAGTTCCCAGTGGGATACTGAACATGAGTTTTCTTTCTGAGCACATGTGTAATGAACACACATCCGTGTGGTTCCAGAAGAATCCAAGATAGCTATGGGAACACCTATCTTCAAGCAAGCATGTACTGATCATGGGTTCTTTTCAAACTATTTCTAGGATTCCACATTTGACAAGCAATTTAATATTCATATCAAAAGTAATTGAGTAGGTAGTGGTTCCCATTTGGCCCCTAATGCAGAGAAAAAAAACCCAGTTACCTACCTTTCATAACTGTTATTTTTCGAGATGTGTTGATTTGCTTTACCAGCAAGTTTATTAAAATATATACTTGTTTGCTCCAGGTATTTGCTGCAGGGAATGTCAATGCACAAAAACAAGCTGGAGTTTGCCTTGCATAGCTTCCTCTGAGGGTGCAGGGTGGGTTACGCACAGCTGGGTGCAAGGGCCAGCATACACCTGTCTGAACTCCAAAGCCAGCTTGTGTCTGTTCAGTACTTGAATGGGAGACCTCACAGGAACACCTGCTTCAGTAGATGGCGCTCTCACACCTCAGCTGGTCTTGAACTAACTGGGCACTAGTGGCTGCTGTGGAAGCACAGTATGGGTGAGATGTAGAACTGAGCCCCTGGCTGCTTGTGGTCATTACAGATCCCCTAGTTCTTTCTGTAGGAGCTGACGTGTTAATCCTGATGTTAGGAAAAACTTTTTCACTAGGAGGGTGGTGAAGCACTGGAATGGGTTACTTAGGGAGGTGGTGGAATCTCCTTCCTTAGAGGTTTTTAAGGTCAGTCTTGACAAAGCCCTGGCTGGGATGACTTAGTTGGGGATTGGTCCTGCTTTGAGCAGGGGGTTGGACTAGATGACCTCCTGAGGTCCCTTCCAACTCTGATAGTCTATGATTCTATGTCCATTCCATTCTAGGTGTGCGCGCGCCCACGTGCACGGTCGGAGATTTTTGCCTTTGCTGTATCTGCAGAACCAGCTGTGGCACACCCTTGAGTGCCACACTCATTCGTTGGTATATCAGGCGCTGGCCCTATGCTCTCTAAGTTTCTTCTTGCCAGCAACTCAGACAGAGGGGCAGGGGGGCGGTAATGGAATGGACATGAGTAAAACATCTCGAAGAACAACAGTTACAAAAGGTAGGTAACTGTTTTTTCTTCTTCAAGTGATTGCTCATGTCGATTCCATTCTAGGTGACTCACAAGCAGTATCAATGGAGGTGGACACGGAGTTCACGGACTTGAAGCTTGCAGCACTGCTCTGCCAAAGCCAGCGTCATCTCGAGCTTGCTGGGTCAGTGTATAATGGGACAGACAACCAGGTGGCAGCCCAACCAATCGTTTGGATTGGTACCTGTGCCAGGAAGGCTGCTGACGACGCTTGTGCCCTAGCTGAGTGTGCTATCACGATTGCTGGCAGAGGCACCTTTGCCAGCTCATAGCAGTAGCAGATGCAGACCGTGATCCAGGACGAAATCCTCTGAGTAGCCACTTAGTGACCTTTCATTCTGTCTGCCACTACAACAAAGAACTGCATTTACTTACAGAATGGCTTTGTTTTATCTATGTAGAAGGCCAGCGCCCTCCTGACATCCAGGGTGTGTAACCTGCACTCCTCATCTGATGCATGAGGCTTTGGAAAGAAGATCAGTAAGTATGTGTCCTGGCCAGCATGAAACTGGGAAACGACCTTGGGCAGAAACGATGGATGAGGTCACAGCTGGACCTTATCCTTGTAGAAGACTGTTTAGGGTGGCTCTGAAGTAGGCACCCTGATCTTGGACACTCTACAGGCCGATGTTATTACGACCACAAACAAAACCTTCCAGGAGAGAAGCAGAAGACAGCAGGAAGCCAGAGGCTTAAAGGGAGGCCCCATGAGCCTCAACAGCACGAGATTCAGGTCCCAGGGGAGGGGGGCAGGGACAGGATCCCAGATGTGTGGGTAGTGATGCTACAGACCTTTCAAAAACTGTGCCCTCATGTCATGAGCAAAGATAGACCTGCCTTGGAATGGAGGATGGAAAGCCAAGATAGCGGCCAGGTGAAACTTGATCGATGACAGGGACAAAATTTGGGAGTTTGAGGTGCAGCAGATTATCCAGGATCTCCTGCAGCGGGACCTGCTCAGCCCGAATATGCCGGTCTGAGGCCCAGCATGTGAACCTTTTCGATTTGGCCAGGTAAGTCACTCTGGTGGAGGGTTTCCTGCTACCCAGCAAGACCTGCTGAACATTGGCAGAGCATGCCCATTCATCCACATTTAGCCAGGCAGTAGCCAAGCTGTCAAGTGCAGCACTGCCAGGTTTGGGTGCAAAGGGCTGCTCTGGCTCTGGGACAGCAGATCTGGCCATAGGGGCAGCTGCAGAGGGGCGGCTACCGAAAGGCTCAGCAACGTGCCAAACCAGTGCTGGCGAGGCCACGTGGGGTCTATTAGGGTAATTCTCGCCCTGTCTTGCTTGATCTTCACAAGGACCCTGTGAATCAATGGCACTGGCGAGAAGGCATACATCAGCGCCCTCAATCAAGAAATGAGAAAGGCATCTAACATGGAGCTCCTGTCCACCCCCTGGATTGAACAGAACATGTGGCATTTTCTGGTCTGCCTAGATGCGAACAGGTCCACCTGGGGAGTCCCTCACTTCTGAAAGATGATGCTGACCACTTCTGGATGGAGTGATCACTTGTGGCGAGACGAGAAAGTCCTGCTGAGGTAATCCGCCAAGTCATTCCTGGTTCCAGGCAGGTGCATGGCTATCAGATGAATGGCATGCCACACACAAAAATCCCAAAGGCAGAGAGCTTCTTGACATAGGGCCAAAGACCTGGCACCGCCCTGCCTGTTGATGTAATACATCATGGTGGTATTGTCCGTCCACTGCCCCCAGGAGTGCCGACACGTGGGCAGAGGCTCGGCTCTCTCAGTGCCAGGGGAGCTTGGGAAGGCGTCAATGCCGTCAGAAGTTTGGGTTCCCTACTGCTTCTGGGAGTTGGTGGTGGATCCTTTAAGGGGCTATGGGCCTCAACCGGGGAGGCACATCCACGTGGCTTTGGAGTGTCCGGGCAGCCCAAACTGGGTCCTTTGCCTTTCTTGCCCCATGCCAGGGAACCATGCTTCTTCATTTTCTTTCTGGGCACGGATGATAGGGAATGGTGCTGGGTGGAGCCCGGTGCTGGGGTTGCGCTGTGCACCAAGGCCGAGGTACTAGGTGAGTCTTAGCAGGATGGCTTGGATGCTGGATGAAGAGCAGCCTCCGTGAGGAGATCCCGGAAATGAATATCCTGATCTTTCTGAGTCCTGGATCAAAAATGTTTACAAATATAACACTTGTCCTTCACATGTGATTCCCCCAAGCACTTGAGGCAGCTGCTGTGGGGGTCACCTACAGGCAAAGGCCTGTTACAGTCTGCGCAGGGCTTAAACCCTGGAGACCGAGGCATGCTCCGCCTGGGGCTCTAACTTCTAACTCCTAACTACACTTAGCAACTACTTAACACTAACTGCTATAAACAACTATTTACAAGGCCCTAAGTCAGAAGAGATGAAACCGCTAGCCCTTGCTATGCAAGGAAAGGCGCTCTGACTAACCACAATGGGCGGTAAATAGGAACTGAGTGGGTGTTGGGTCAGCGTAGAGACAGCTGTGGCACTCACGGGGGCGCCACAGCTGGCTCTACGGATATCACAAAAATCTCCAAGGACTGCGCACATGGGCGCGCACACCTAGAATGGAATAGCCATGAGCAAGCACTCGAAGAACAACAAAGGGCTGTTTGTTCTTACATGGGATTAAGGGATTAAAGATGGGAAAGACCTGTTTAGATTGTAAAAATTTTGAGACAAAGACTGTCTAGTACCCCGTGTTTGTACAGTGCCTGGCACAACAGGGCCCCATTGTTGGCTGGCTCTTAGGCACTGCCACAACAAATATGATTATTACTAATAACAAAATCTCCCTACAAGGGGAAGCTATTAGTCTCCAGAAAGGGGACATTTCAGATAGTAAACCAAAAAGACAACATTTGATCTTAGCCAAGAGGCCAAATTATGGGCTACAGAAAATAATTATTATTGAATAATGACAAAATAGAGGCATTGCTTTAGGGTTCTTCAATACAGCTGTCACTTAGAATTTCCTTCCTTTCTTTCTCTAGTCACCATGGCTGTAAACCAACAACCTCCTTTGGGAACCTGGGTAAAATGTCTGAAAATCCATTTACTATTTGAAGCTTGTATTAGAATAGCTCTTAAACACAGAATTTACAAAGTTTATCAAAAACATCCCTCTTTTTTCAAACACTCTTAGATGTCTCATACACTTTAGAATGAAATATTTTAATTCTTAATAGATTTTCCTAATGCACTGATCAGAACAACTATACTTAATTCAAACCTCCATTGCTAGATCTTGAAATTGCATTAAGTAAAAAGACAATTTAGTTCTTTCAAAGACCTTTTGTTGGTTTTTTTTAATGGTACAATAAAATTTAGTTTTAATTTGTTTTGTATTAGCATTTATTTTTTCTCTCAGATTTTGTTACAATTTATTTCTATTTTGATATGCTGTAGAGCTTAATTATATTAATAATATTATATATTAAAACTGTGAGGAAAAGTAATTCAAAGTGGTGGTGATGTCGTCAGAGAATTTTGCATTTTAAACAATAATAAACCATACCAAAGTCAAAGGCTTGTATGAGCAACCTACAAGCATGAGAGTTCTCACCCATTTCTGTGAAATTTAATTAGCATAAAGAGGCCTATTCCATACGCTCATATTAACCACAAACATGTTCACAAAACATATTCAAAGTTCAATGTTCGGCTACTACCCTAGATACCAAAATTGGTAGTTTTACTTTCTGGGGATTTAATTCATTCAAGTTATATACAACCAATTTCTGTGCACTGGTTGACTTAAATATGTGGTCTTAATGTGACTAATTAAATAAAACTACTTAGCTAAGTATACCAGAGCCAGACACACAGTTAGTTTAAGTTTGATCTGCATTTTTTTGGCCAATGCACAACATATTTTCCTACCCTACTGCTAGATAAATTTTACTTTTTTGCAAATGCCTCATTACATTTTTCTCTGTGCTTCAGCTGCCATCTGCCTTTTATGCAACACAAGGGTAAACTGGATGACATAACTCCCAAAGGAACAGTGTGAGCACTGTCAGTTATATGTGCATTAATGAAGAGGAGAAAGTATAAATTTTTTCCAGAAACAAAGGCCAAGGAGAGAGCAATCAGACCAACCATTTATGGCAGGATTTCCACTTCCATTTCCACCATTATTTCAACTAACTGCAAAATACACATGAGCACAAGACGTATCCCATGTTTCTAATGTTGCCTGTGAGGTACGGGACAATAAACCGCTAAAGAGGAAACACAATCAAAACCTGATGTTCAACAAGATTCCCATGCAACATTTTTCATCCATTTCTTACCTGCTTCAAAAGACAACTTCCAAGCAATGGCTCATTCTGTTCTTGATTCTGGAAGTCCCTGCATAATGCACATGGTTGTTATGCTGCAGTGTAAGAGTGACTGGATGCTATGCACGGGCATAAACCATAAACACTAACCATAAACCACTAACCACATTTCAAGAATGCTCCACAGCCACTCAACTATGCAGGATAACAAAGCAGTGGGGTACAGGGACAGAGAATGGGTGCGTCTGAAGGGACATGAAGTGAAATCAACGGGACCAGGATTTCATCCATGGTGCTAAGCACTGTCGTTTATCTTAGGTAGCATACATACTCTTACTGCTAGGTAGAAGTAACCTGGGGGTTGTTCTCATTAATGCAGGGATGGGTTCCCCTGTATTCTTTGTTCTGCTCATCACCTTGTGCCTGGATGCAGTGTTGCACACCTGCACTGTTCAGGGTCAAGCCTTGAAATTCATTTTTAGGCAAAATTACATTGCTATGAGAATATAAACAACTTTACAGTAATTCAAACTACCAAGCCACAAATCAACCAAAGAAGGAACTCCTCCTGCCATACAACATCCCGCACTATGCTGGCACTCTTCTTTAGTCAAAACCCCAAGCAATAATTGATCCTTGCAAGCATACCCTAAACTTCAAACTGACTCTGTTGGACCAAAAGTTGGAACAAACTCTAGGACTTCAGTCCCCTAAGATTCTTACCAACCCCCCTCAGATAGAGAGTCTCAGATAGATAGAATGTCCCAGTTGAACTCAACTGCCAGGATGATGCATATGGAGTGAGGCTAATTTTAATGTGGTGAAGACTTAAACCATACCTGCCTTTTTATACCAAAACCAACTTTCTGAATTACTTCTCGAAGTGCACTGTTAGCTATACATGCAAACATGCCTACTAGACTTCTTAATTACACATTTCATACTTGCTAGAAGTTGGTGTATTGCAATTCAAATTCTCACTACCCCACTTTGAACTTTATTAATTAAAAAAAGGAAAGAGGGAAATTAGATTCCTCTTGCTGGGGTTCTTAGCTGAGGGTGTGTCATGGAAACAGCTTATTTTATCTAATGGGTTAATACATCTATCTAGAGCTTTCAGATCATTCTTCTCTTGGTACTGGTGATTAATAACATTCTTTGAACACAGAAGAAGTAAGATGTGTTCGGATGCCATTACAGTGATGTTTCATAAAGAACGTTTTGTGAATAACAGAGTTCAGAATATACTTTTTAGGGAGTGCTCTGCAGGATGATGGTGCTGGTGAGGAATCCAATGAAACAATCTGGGGCAAATTACCAGGAAGATAATCTTGCAGAGATTTCCTCTCCTTTAGTCCCCTCCCCATGGGTTTCCGGCAGAGGAGAACTGGGGCAGGGCATGGCAACTGAGCCCTATATTTTGAAGAAATTACTTAGGATACGTCTATACTACCTGCCAGATCGGCAGGTAGTGTTCAATGTATCGGGGATTGATTTATCGCGTCTCGTCTGGACGCGATAAATCGATCTGCTAATTGACACCCGTACTCCACCTCAGCAGGAGGCGTAAGCGGTGTCGACAGGGGAGCTGCATCAGTCGACTCGCCGCCGTGAGGACGGTCAGATAAATTGAACTAAGATACTTCAACTTCAGCTACGCAAATAGCGTAGCTGAAGTTGCATATCTTAGTTCGAACCCCCCTGCTAGTGAAGCCCAGGCCTTAGAATTAATTGTTTTGACTGACATAGTTGAGTTGGACTAAATGAACAAAAGGTCAAATATCAGGTAATGCTCATAGTGGCATACAGAATAAAAGCAAAGTTTAATTTACATACCAATGTCTGACCTCAATACATTAATTTCTGTAATTCTGCTGCTCATGACAGATCTCTCTTTAGAAAGGATCAACAGTGGAGAAAATATTAACTAAATCTTAAAAAAGAATTTCAATTTTAATAAAGCTTATGGAAATGACATCTAAGACTACTTATCTTTTATACATGATTACTAATTTATTAATGTTTTTCCCTGTCTATGTTATATCCCCTTCATTCTTACTGGCCTTAATCTTTATGCAAATACAAGTTGCTGAGGGACAAACAAATTTGCAATTACTAATTAAAGGTTTCAAGATTCACAACATTGTGTATACCAGTATCTAAAATTTAGCTGTCAAGTTCAGAGTAAAATTAGGAAGGAGTTGCTATATTAATATATCCAAGAATGCTCACTTGGTGTATTTCACATTTGGGGAATTGCTAGAAGTTAAGATTAAGCAATTTTTGCATCAGCTGACTGTTACTTACCTAATGAAAGGAAATGCAGTGTTCTGGATTCTTAAGCTTTAATTATTCCCTCAGTTGAGCCTCTATTCTCAAAGCAATGGATATACTAATATAGCTCAAAAATGCTGGAGATTTTGCATGACAAACGTATGTACACTCTAACATATTGTTGTAGTATTTGAGCACCTCCCAAGAACTGAAAACAAACAATAGTATCTGTGTCTCCCATATCAGTAGCTAGGAATCTGTTACCAGAAAGAGAGAGAGAGAGTGTGTTTTGCATTTAGTCCTAGATGCAGTGAGATCTGGGGTCATTCTCATCTTTTGTGGGGAGTAAGTTCCATAGTTTAGGTTCAGCTCACGTGAAAATTTTGTCTCCTTTACTCAAGACTCTTCCCCCATTTGTCCACATTTCATGGTACCAGCAGAAGCAGCTCTTGAAGGAGGCCATGGTCACAGAGGCCACTCTTACTGAAAGAATATCGGGCTTACAGAAACCATCCTCAAACCACTCACCACACTAAGGGCCAATTTCCTCCAGGACACAACTGACTTCCTTCAGAAACTGCATGTTAACAACCTCCCGCAAAACACCATATCTGCCACCCTGGATGTCACCTCCCTAGACATCAACATCCCTCACAATGATGGCAATTCTGCCTGTCTCAAATATCTACAAGACAATGGACAATACTCAGAGCTCCACCCCAAACACATCACCCATCCATTTCATCCTCACCCATAACAACTTTCCATTCAACAACGAGCACTTTGAGCAAACCATGGGAACTGCTATGGGTACTAGGATGGCTTCCCAATATGCCAACCTCTTCATGGGCCACCTTCAGGGAACATTGTTAGACAAATGCAGCACAAAACAAATGATATAACTGAGATACAGTGATGGTGTTTTCATCCTCTGGACAGAGAACCTGAACTGCCTCAGATTGCCATCACAACTCTAACCACCACCACCCATCCATTAATTCTCTCTAGAACACTCCCACACCACCATCAACTTCCAGGACAATATAATCAGCTTCAACAATAGAACACTACAGACAACTCAATACAAGAAACCTAAGCATCACCATACTTATTTTCACGGATCCAGTAACCACCCCCAAACACACCAAGAAATCCGTTATCTAGAGCCACACACTTATATACCACTGAATATGTTCCAAGGAGAAAGTCCAGGATATGCATCTTAACACACTTTAAACTGCTTCACCAAACAAGGACACTCCACCAGAGAAGTAGATCGCATAATGGAATGGGCCACCCAACTACCCCAAGTGAATCTGCTCCAAAACAGGAGAAAAAAATATATATATCTAACCGCACACTGCTAGTTGCCATCTGTCATCCCAAATTGGAACCCATACAGGGTACCATTAGACAATTACAACCCATACTCGATGGGGACCACACCCTGAAATGAATCTTTCCCAAATCCTCTCCTCTGGCCTCCAAAACACCCCCTCCCCAACCTCACCAGCATTAGCAAGCTGCCCACAGACCAGGACATACCAACTCAAAGCAGCACCATGGCCTGCCAGAACAACAGATAAAAAACCTGCAGACACATCTCCACTGCTATGATGATACACCCCACAACACACCTTTCAGGATGCATGGCTCCTATACATGCCTATCACAACACATGGTGTACCTCATCCAATGTGCTAAATGCCCCAATAACAACTATGTGGGTGAAGCAAGACGATCAGAACGCTCTCATATGAATTCACACAGGAAAATGATAAAAGATTAAAACACCATATCACCTGTGGGTGAACACTTTCCGCTAAACAATCACTCCATATCTGACCTCTCAGTCTTCAGCCTCAAAAGAGACCTGCATAACACTTTCAAAAGATGAGTTTGGGAGCTTAAATTCATAACTTTGCTAGACACTAAAAATCCTGGACTCTAATGAAAACACTGGATTTATGGCTCAATAGAACAATCCATAACCCACTAACCCTCCTTTGTCCTATGACTGCAGAGGTGTTACCTGCCTACTTCACATTTAATGGTCTCTTGCAACATGTGTTAACTCCTTAAGCTTACCAATCAGTGTCAGTATTTAGTTGTGACACTCTGAGTACCTTTCCCAGACCTGAAGAAGAGCTCTGTGTATGCTTGGAAGCTTGTCTCTCTAACCAACAAAAGTTGGTCCAATAAAAAAAAAAATAAAAAAAGTACCTCACCCACCTTGTCTCTCTAATATCCTGGGACTAACATGGCTACAAAAACACTGCAATTAAGCAATGTTATTATGTTGGGAGTGACATTTGATGTTAAATGGAAGAGGATATTACTGTTAGTATGTATTATTTGTTAAGCACCTAGGAGAGTGTACACAAGACGACATGCTCCCTATCTCTAGGAGCCGAGTTAAATCATACATTACAATCATGGCATTGTTGACAGCCAACTAGCTCCAAATTACAGCCAGCACTCTGAAGCAATTTTATAATAATAGAGCATTTTCAGAGATAACAGAACGTCATTAATTGGCTCTCCATTATTAATTTATATCCAAGTCATTACATACATTTTCATATAGCATTTATCTTCTGCGTTTAAGACATTTTACATCAACTGAAAAAGTCATCTTAATTTTTTTCTCTGTGATATTTCACATGGTCTATGCACTGGCATGTCCACAAAGTATTTCAGCTGTATTCAGTCTATTAGTAAATGCATCTACTGCTGGTAATTGATAAAAATAAATAGCAAAGGTCTAACAGAACAGAACATTACAGTCTCATTAAAATGACAAGTTCCCTGCCATGTTTACTGATTGGAGCATCTAGTTAAAATAATTAAACCATCGTACACCACAGAAGACAGACTTAAGGTACAGGAGTATTTGTTTAATGAGAAAACAATTTCACTGGTAACATTGTATAAATGAACAATTTGTCAGTGTTTTGAAATCCAGATTATCTGTCAAAATTTAATTTATTCAGGATTTGCTGGTATATTTACATTTCTGTAAATTTGGGAAAACGGCTAATTTGTTTGGAATCAGAAATTCTTCAGGCTATTTACAGCGTACATAGAAGATTGTCATTTATTTGCAGCACCCACCACTGTAGCATCTGGGTAATTTATTTTAAGTACCATGGGGCAGACCTCAAAGACACACAGGGTTATGGTTCAGGGTCAAATTGGCCGCAACTTTTGTCAATAATGAATTGAATTGATTGGAACCTAATGTCAACCTGGAAATCTTTGCTAAACGTGATCCCAGGCCAACGCTCTGCACCAGAAACTTACATGTGCTATACCCCTGAACCCTGAGGATGGCAGTAACCCACTCTTGGGCAGCCACATTTGGGTGAAAAAATTAAGGGGAAATGTTTTCCTTCCTTATGCCTGTAGCAGTTGCTTTAAATCCAGGGAACTTCCCTGGGGAAAATCCACCCAGGCTACGTGATGAGACACAAGGCATGACAGGATCTTCACAACAGCGCTCACCTCTGGGCATGCAATAAAGGCAACTAGGACATGGAAACAAACTTGGAGGTGGAAGGAGTAGACAGGAAATACCTGTTCCACTTGAGGGATTTTGCTATACATCCTGCATGCATATTTTATGTCGGTGCTAGTGCAAGGACAATGCAGCAGGCCACCACATATGTTAATGGTGAATCCTGCATAGGAGATGTTATGAAGCTTACTCATGCCTTTAGCGCCTCTAGATTGTATAACTGTAATGCACAGATTCACGGTTCACCAAGCAGAATGATTACTAAGCTTCAGCTTGGGCAATCTTCCACTGCTAGCCAATGCATCTTTTTACAAATAGGCAGACAAATAGGCATCTTGGAATTAGTTACATCTATTTATAAGACATAGGGTTGATTTAAATGTAATTCACATTTATATAGCAACTTTCATCTGAGGATCTGAGAGCACTTTATAAATATTAAATAAGCCTAACACCACCCGTTTGAAGCAAGTAATGATTATCACCTTTATGAAGAACTAGGGAGGCTAACAGTTTGATTTTCAGAGATGCTGACAATTGGTTCAGCTTCCACTGATATCAGGAAAAGTTATAAGGTGCTCAGTCCCTCTGAAAATCAGGCCCATAGTAACTTGCCTTAGGTCACAGAGCGAGTCAGTGGCAGAGCTGTGAATGGAACCCAGCAGTCATAGTTCAGTTTTTTCCATTATCATTAACTTCAATGCACATCAGAGTCTTAACTGTATGAAGTTCCAACTATTGAAACTAGGGATGCTGACAACTTTACAGAGTGTTTACAAATTATTTTTTCTACTTTGAAGTGGGTACAAAAAGTGAAATCACTAAATAAGGTATTTAGCTTTTCAAATTAAAGAGAGAAATATAAACATTAGGACTTCAGTGGGACAGTGTGTGGGAGCCAAGTTTCACTTTCATGAATCAAGCAGAATAGGGTAAACTTAACAAAACTGAAAACAATTTTGAGCCAAATCAGCTGAGAAGAAGAATTTAATCAGAATAATGTGAATGATAATTGGGAATGATTTAAGAAGAGAGGCCCCAAAAACCACTATCCCACAATCAAGAAAGAAGACTGTACTGGTTAAAAAACTGACCTAATTTAGAAACAAAATGGAACAAAGGAGAAGTTGATAGCAATGAATATGTATAAGAAGCAAGAAACTGTAGAAAATTGGTAAGGGAAGCAATAGGACAAGGAGAAATCTATGGCTAGCAGAATAAAGCACAAGAGAAAGTGTTTTTTTAAATATATTAGGAACAAAAAGAATTCTGAGAATGGTATTGATCCATTACCAGATGGATATGATAGAATTATCAATAATAATGCAGAAAAGTCAGAAGACGATGTTTTTCTAAAAGATCTGCTCTAGGAATTATTTTGGGGAAGTTCTATGGGCCTGTGTCATACAGGAGGCCAGACTAGATGATCACAGTGGTCCCTTCTGGCCTTGGAATGTATGACTATGGAGGTCTCAAGTGGTGTTCCACAGGAATCTGTTTTAGGTCTTAGGTGTTATTTAAGTTTTTTATTAATGACCTGGATGTAGGAATAGAGAGCATACTGATCAAATTTTCAGATAAGAACATAAGAACGGCTGTACCGAGTCAGACCAAAGGTCCGTCTAGCCCAGTATCTGTCTACTGACAGTGGCCAATGCCAGGTGCCCCAGAGGGAGTGAACCCTAACAGGCATTGATCAAGTGATCTCTCTCCTGCCATCCATCTCCATCCTCTGACAAACAGAGGCTAGGGACACCATTCCTTACCCACATGATGATACAACCCACCCACCCAAATGACACAAAGCTGGGGGGGGGTTGCAAACACTTTGGAGGATAGAGCTAAAATTCAAAGGGATCTTGATAAATTGGAGAACTGGGGTACAGATAAAATGAAATTCTGCAAAGACAAAATGTAAGGTGCTACACTTAGGGAAGAAGAAACAAAAGCAAAAATACAGAATAGAGGATAACTGGCTTGGCAGCAGCACTGCTGAGAAGGATCTGGGAGTTGTGGTGGATCACAACCTGTCAATATGAGTCAACAATACACTGCTATTTAATATTTTTATTAATGACCTGGATGTAGGAATAGAGAGCATACTGATCAAATTTTCAGATAAGAACATAAGAACGGCTGTACCGAGTCAGACCAAAGGTCCGTCTAGCCCAGTATCTGTCTACTGACAGTGGCCAATGCCAGGTGCCCCAGAGGGAGTGAACCCTAACAGGCAATGATCAAGTGATCTCTCTCCTGCCATCCATCTCCATCCTCTGACAAACAGAGGCTAGGGACACCATTCCTTACCCACATGATGATACAACCCACCCACCCAAATGACACAAAGCTGGGGGGGGGGGTTGCAAACACTTTGGAGGATAGAGCTAAAATGCAAAGGGATCTTGATAAATTGGAGAACTGGGGTACAGATAAAATGAAATTCTGCAAAGACAAAATGTAAGGTGCTACACTTAGGGAAGAAGAAACAAAAGCAAAAATACAGAATAGAGGATAACTGGCTTGGCAGCAGCACTGCTGAGAAGGATCTGGGAGTTGTGGTGGATCACAACCTGTCAATATGAGTCAACAATACACTGCTATTGCAAAAAAGGCAAATGCAATTTTAGATTGCATCAGAGGCCAATGGGAGTGTGGACTCAGGGCGGGGGCAGTGTGTGGAGCCCTGTGTCCCCCCCGCCTAAGAGCCAGACCTACTGGCCACTTCCAGGGCACAGCACTGTGGCAGGACAGGTAGGGACTAGCCTGCCTTAGCCCTGCAACACCGCCAACTGGACTTTTAGTGGCCTGATCAGCAGTGCTGATCAGAGCCGCTAAGGTCCCTTTTCAACCGGTACACCTGGTCGAAAACTGGACGCCTGGGTCACCCTACCGAAGGCAGGATTTGACCCCAAGCTTCTACTCTACAGTATATATTACCATTCAGATGCTGGATAGATTGTCTATTGATGTGAAGAAAACTCTGACTCCAGATGCTGGGTGGGACTGGACTTTAGGGAATGGATCACTTGATGACTGCCCTATTCTGTTCATTCCCTTTGAATAATCTGGCATTGGCCACTGTCGGAAGACAGGATAGTGGGCTAGATGGACCATTGGTCTGACCCAATATGGCCATTCTTATTAATAATTTCCAATATTCCACAACACAAATGAATAATAATCATGTACATAAAAAGAGCAATCTGACCCACAAACTGTAGGCATAAAGCACCAGTGAAATGCAGCCATCCATAGACTACAATGTGCAAGAGTAAGGAGAGCAAGATTTGGCCAGGGACAATGGAGCAAATCTCTACTCTCTTGAGCAGGTAAGTTGCTTGAGATCTCTAATGTCTTACTGTGAAGACAGGACCTAATTTTTTTCAAGGCCTCGAAAGACCCACATACAGAAAAATGTTTAGATTCCAATCTTTCTATTTTGGATGCATGAAAGACTCAGTTGGCTCTCCTGAGATTTAAACCAGAAGTTTCAGACAGTTAAAGCATTTCAAACCCAATGCTTAGAGCATTAAGACTTCCCCAGTGGCACAGGGGACGAGCCTGATTAGATTAGAGTATATCCAAACACTCTGAATGGTTCTGATTATTTAAGAAGTCCCAAGGGAACAACTGTGATTTGGCAGACAGACATCAGTACAAGAGCACATCAAGCACAGTGATGAAAGACAGAAAGGTTAAAAGCACAGAGATCAGGGTTCTATTTCCAACTCAGCCAGAGAGTGACTGCCTAACTTCAGGTTTCCCCATCTGTATCACTCATCACCCCACATGATTTCTGAGAGTCTGAATCCATTAATGTATGAAAAGCATTTTGAGATGCTATGTGCTAAAGAAATACAAGATTATATTGTTGTTCCTAAATGACATTAATAATTTTTAATTTTCTTATTTAAATAATATATTTAAATCTAATTATTATTTAAATGTATTATTCAAATTATTTACAGAATAATTATAACAAAATTAATTTAGATGTAACTGATTCTGCTGACAATACTGCCTAGAATAATTTTGGGTGCTGTAAAACAAAGAAAATACTAACATAATATGGAAACTGAATGTATAACATGCACTGAAAGAATCTATTGTACTCTAATAAGCATTCAACGTAGAACAAAGATGATGAAATTTGGCCCCCAATACTTGCATTTTCCCCTAGAGGTAGATATTATTCATAGTAGATTTAGACCTGCTCAGTTAATACGGTTTCTAATAGTACTTCACTGAGCTCTTAATTATATGCAGCGTGCGCACTTCTATGCTTTGCATCTTTATCTAGTCATGCAACCTATTGTTTCTTCACAATATGTTTTGTTTCTGTATTAATATGCATTTTAAAATCAGAAACACAACATACCCCAGAAGGAAATCAATTGTCTTATCAAGATTTATAATTACAAAGATCTTAAATTAGCCCATCACATGGTTTACAGCACAACAGAGAACACAGTATTTCTTCCCTATGAGGATTATTTTTGGAGAGCAATCATTTCCATGTTACAACAGAAAAGAAGCTTTATAATGCCCTTCAATGGAGTGGGAACAATACTGAAATTGCATTTTATCAGTAGTAACCCTGTCACTGAAGAGGATGCACTCTATATACACAAAACATGCTGCCAGTGATCACACTGCTGCAAGTCATGTGGCTTTACACTTTCTTTTTGTGGGGGGTTAGGCAGGAAACAGTTTCATTGCTTCCCAATTTTTTCAGGGAGTAATTACTGAAAAATAAGCCAATCAATCCTTTTGGTAAAGTAACACTTGCAGCAGAAGTTAAATAATATAGTACATGGCTGCCCCCAATACATTAATTTCTGTCACTCTGTCACTGTAAAAATTTACAGCAGATATAATCTCTTTGAAGGGGGATCAAGTTGTAGAAAATATGAGCCTAGTTTTAAATAGAATTTTAATTTTAATGAAAGCTTCAGGGAATGCTGTTTATGCTGCTTATCTTTCATACCTGGTGATTAAGTTAATTTATACTTAATGGAAGAGGATATTTCTAATCCCCAAACAGGCTCAACATCTGTCTGTGACTATGTTTTTGGAAGCCTTAAGCTGCTTGTGATGGATGTAATAAAACCAGGGTACTGCAGAACTGACACCTGAAGGATATTTGAAAGAGGGAAAATGTTATTTTTCTGTTCAGTGCTTGTGCTTAAGTCAAGCCAAATTCCCAAGCACTTAATTTTGCTGTCCCTTAAAATCCTACTTTGCAGTCTTTTTACATTATTATGTGAATATGAATGGAAAAAGGAAAGTAAACAGTTCCCAGATATGGTTACGGTCTAATATTCATATTCATTATGTGTGGGATCTAAGAATAACTAGCTTTTTCATGGCCTGGAGCTGATGAGAGTAATAAAGTTTTCCAAAGTTGGAGAAATGATCTCTTAATTCCATCTCCAATTCATTTCTCATTTCACATGCATTAAAGGCCAAAGGCTAGCAAAACAAACACTTGCATTTACCACTCAGTTATGACAGAGAGTTATAAGTCTCTTGCTAGAACAACAGTACTATACGGCTTTCAAATTTTATCCCAAGAATTCACATAATATTTCTGTAAACTAAAGGAAACCAGAAAATTATGTTGAGAAAAGTGTCCTTTCCAGCTATCATGGACATGCTTAATGATTTAAAGTGAATCCCTTCTTCAGAGTGGAAAAAACCATTAGAGATGATTACTGAAGTAGTTATTCAGTATCCTCCTATACCAAAAAGAGAATTCCAAATGTTCAAAGCAATGCAGGAGTTTTGGCAGAGACACTTACAGATCCAATTGAACTCAAGTAGTAAAAAATACTGCATCCTGCTTTCAGAATGGAGTTCAGAGACTCAAGTGGGATGTATTTCTAGCAAGGAGAGGACAATGCCTAAAATAACATCCAAAGAAATCTGTTAGAATGACAAGCATTTTCTTGACTGCGAACAATGTGCATGGGTCAAAGGAGTGCAGGAACATTTACCATCCAAATACCAAATAAAGTGTCTTGGGGCAATGTCTACAGTTCAGAGCTATCATTTCCTCAAGCCTGTAAACAGCTTATTACCTTAAAAATACACCAGAAAACACTGATTTGTGAGAAGGACCTTGATATTAAATTGGGAGTCTAAGCAGTAGCTTGTTCTCAGCAATCAAACAAATTGAGGGCCATTAATTTGTTTTTTTTCAAGTAGCAGTACTTGTACACTGAGAATCAGGCCAGTTCTCTCTCCTTGAAGACAAGTTTGTTACAATAACTGTCTATTTTATGCACTGTGGCAAAGATGATTACCTTGACTGAGAGGAAAGGACGGCAATCCTAGAATAATGTTTTCATTTAAAGTGATTCTTCCAGATCCAGACCCAAAACCATACATGCAATTCCAGCATTCCACTAACAAGTGTGTAAAACAAGCAGCACTGCACATAAATGTGTCAAAAGTATATGTTGTATAGTTTTTACAGGTCAGGGACTTGAATTTAAAATTGTCCTCCTCTAACCCTTGTATTAGTAGGAGTAACAACTTCCACTGGAGGTGTCCATCTGTAAAATTAATTTGCATTCCCAAAGGCAAATTAAGATACTTCTTAATTCATCTTCTTAAAGAAACTTTATTCAGCTGTAATTCTGTTTCCCAATTCCCCTTCCATTCTGTGGGCCCTTAAATTTGTTTCACCTTCCTCTTCCACATTCTTCTCTAAAAGACATCACTTTATAGCTTAGAGTAGGTGATGGTTAGAGGGTGTTGAGTTTCTCATCTCTCTATCAGTATTCTCTTGAGATGGAAAAAGATCTTATATCAACTTTTGATATCTGACTTTGGAGATTCCTGGTTGAAAATATGTAATTTAAGTGAGAAAAATCATTGTGTAAGAGACGTAATATCTCAGCAGTTCCCTGGTGTACTCCTCTACACTTAGACATCTTCTAAGTGTCAAACGGAATTTTTCCAGTGGTCCCAGAAATCTTTAGCCTGATTTTGAACTCTCTTCATTCACAAAGAACCCAAAATGTTATAACATAACCAATTAGATTACAGGTCAAACGTGAGTGGGAACAAAGCTTTGAGTCTCAAAAGTCACTAAAAGATTTCTCACTCTCTCAAAGGATGGTGAAAGAATTCATGGTTGCAAGTGGAGGTTGGCAAATTTAAGGTTATGCAGTTACCTATGGATCGCTACAAGATCCTTTCCATTAAGAAAATAAGAACATAAGAATGGCCCTACTGGGTCAGACCAAAGGTCCATCTAGCCCAGTATCCTGTCTTCCAACAGTGGCCAATGCCAGGTGCCCCAGAGGGAATGAACAGAACAGGTAATCATCAAGTGATCCATCCCCTGTTGTCCATTCCCAATTTCTGGCAAACAGAGGCTAGGGACACCATTCCTGCCCATCCTGGCTAATAGCCATTGATGAACCTATCCTCCATGAATTTATCTAGTTCTTTTTTTAACCCTGTTATGGTCTTGGCCTTCACAACATCCTCTAGCAAGGTTGACTGTGCATTGTGTGAAGAAATACTTCCTTTTATTTGTTTTAAATCTGCTGCCTATTAATTTCATTTGGTGACCCCTTGTGTTATGAGAAGTAGTAAACAACACCTCCTTATCTGCTTTCTCTACACCAGTCATGATTTTATAGACCTCAATCCAGGGCTGCCTGGGGTGGGGGCAAGTGGGGCAATTTGCCCCAGGCCACGGGCCACGCAGAGGCCGCCACAAGAGTTTTTCGGGGCCCCTGGAGCGGGGTCCTTCACTCGCTCTGGGGCCCCGGAAAACTCTAACGGGGCCTGCGCCCCCAGAGCTTCTTCCACTCCAGGTCTTCGGATTCTTTACTGCTGAAGTGGGACCCACCGCCGAAGTGCTGGGTCTTCTGCGGTAATTCGGCGGTGAGGGGCCCCCGCCGCAGGTCTTCAGGGCACTTCGGCGGCGGGTCCCAGACCAGAAGGACCCTCCGCCACTGAATTACCGCCGAAGCGGGGGGCCCCTGCCGCCGAAGACCCCAGGCCCCCTGAATCCTCTGGGCGGCCCTGCCTCAATCATGTATCCTCTTAGCCATCTCTCCTTGGAAGCTGTTCCATACCCCTAATCATTTTTGTTGCCCTTTTCTGAACCTTTTCCAATTCCAATATATCTTTTTTGAGATGGGGCGACCACATCTGCACACAGAATTCAAGATGTGGGATGCACCATGGATTTATAGAGAGGCAACATAATATTTTCTGTCCTATTATCTATCCCTTTCTTAATTATTCCCAGCATTCTGTTCGCTTTTTTGACTGCCTCTGCACAGTGACTGGCTGTTTTCAGAGAACTATCCACAATGACTCCAATATCTCTTTCTTGAGTGGTAACAGCTAATTTAGACCCCATCATTTTATATGTATAGTTGGGATTATGCTTTCCAATGTGCATTACTTTGCATTTATCAACATTAAAATTTCATCTGCCATTTTGTTACCCAGTCACCCGGTTTTGAGAGATCCTTTTGTAGCTCTTCGCAGTCTGCCTGGGTCTTAACTATCCTTAGTAATTTTGTATCATCTGCAAATTTAGCCACCTCACTGTTTACCCTTTTTTCCAGATTTCCAGATTGTTGCTCATCTCAAAAGCTCTGAAGCATGACAAATCAGCCTGTTTCAAGATTATTCAAAAATATCTTAAAATCATTAAGAAAAAATGCCTCTCTTTCTATTGAAATTCCCAACAACAACAGAGCTGAGCTGACTTTTAAGATGTCTAGGGCCTTTCCTGAGACATGCAACTGAGCGAATTTACTACATGCTGTAACTGAAGAGAGGGACTATCAGTTACTTCCAGTCAGTCATGAAAAAGTTGGAGTGCTCTTTGCTGAGAACTAACAATATCAAAGAACTGGTGTTTATATGTTTCAGAACAGTAAATTAATGGCTTACATCAAAAGAAATGAAAACACATAAATGAACAGTGGTTTTTTTTATAACTACATGCGGCAATTATAAAATCATTAATCTCATTCCATAATTCACAACTCCACCAAGGGTGAAAAATTACTTTCTACCATAATTCACATTCTTAAAGCTGATATCGTATTACATTACAAACAACTAATTCTAAGAACACATTTGTAGATACAAAAAAAATTGCTGTGGGAAATTACACACAATCTATATCCATCCATTAATTTATTTTGTGTTATTCTAATATTAATAAGATAATATCATATAGCCCTATTTCACAGAAATGATTTGTAGCCCTTATTAACATGGAAGGTGATGTATCTGAGCCAGCACCTGGCTGATCTATTCATTATAACTTTGTCCAGATTGCAGCAGTCATATTTTAAAATAAGTATGTTTCTGGACTGTGTCATTCTTGAGGGGACAGAAAGTACAAGCTGCAATTCCATAGCCACATTAAGAGTTTTCAAAGCTATTTGTATACCAACAAGCTAGGTCAAAGGCCATACAGACTGTCTCACTCTGCACCCCCATCAAAATCAGTGTGATTTTTTGGTGAACAAGAAATGCAGGGACAAGCTTTGAGACCTGGTAGGGTTGGGGCCAAAAAGTAAAACATGGCACCCTTTTACAATACAGAATCCTCCTTCTTTTGATCAAAGGCAATATGCTTTCAAATAATTATTTCTAGCAAACCTCAGCATTAATAACAAAGGAGGCCTCTGATACTCAGTATATATAGGGATCTTATCTGAAATATGGAAAAAGACCACAATAGAGGCTTAAAATGCGGGAACAGAGGGAAACAGAATTTGCAACTACTGTCACTGCATTACAGGGCCATTGCAATGAGTGATGGGAAAAATCCACCAGATCACTGTGACTCTCTCCCCCTCTCCCTTGTAACTGCAGGATTGTTCCATGCTGGAAGATAAATATTAACCTTAGATATCAATCTTACTGGCGTAATCCATAGGGTCAGCCTCACTTGTTTAATTATGCAAGTCCTCAAGAAGTCCTGGGATCCCATGTAGGAGTTTCTGAATTAAGTGCATCATACTGGTTGGATCACAGGTACTAATATATATATATATATATATATATATATATATATATATATATATATATATATATATATATTACACACACACACACACATATATATACATACACACCAATGTGAGATTTCTAGAAGTAGCTACAGCACTCAACCCAAAGTTTAAAAATCTGAAGTGCCTTTCAATACTGAGAGGGACCAGGTGTAGAGCATGTTTTCAGAAGTCTTAAAAGAGCAACAGTCTGATGTGGAAACTACAGAAATCGAACCACCAAAAAAGAAAAATCAACCTTCTTGGTGGCATCTGACTCAGATGATGAAAATGAACATAGGTCAGTCCGCATTGCTTTGGATCATTATCAAGCAGAACCTGACATCTGCGTGGATTCATGTCCTCTGGAATGGTGGGTGAAGCATGAAGGGACATATGAATCTTTAGCATATCTGGCACACAAATATCTTGCAATGCTACAAAAGTGCTGTGTAAATGCCTGTTCTCCCTTTCAGGTGACATTGTAAACAAGAAGAGGGCAGCATTATCTCTTGCAAATGTAAACAAACTTGTTTGTCTGAGCGACTGGCTGAGCAAGAAGGAGGACTGAGTGAACTTGTAGGCTCTAAAGTTTTACACTGTTTTATATTTTAGTGCAGTTTTTTTATGTACATAACTCTACATTTGCAAGTTCAATTTTCATGATAAAGAGATTGCACTACAGTACTTGCATTAGGTGAATTGAAAAATACTATTTCTTTTGTTTGTTTTTTTTACAATGCAAATATTTGTAATAAAATATAAAGTGAGCACTGTACACTTTGTATTCTGTGTTGTAATGGAAATCAATATATTTGAAAATGTAGAAAATATCCAAATATATTTAAATAAATAGTATTCTATTATTGTTTAACAGAGGGATTAATAGCAATTAATTTTTGTAATCGCTTGACAGCCCTAATTTTTTAATTTAGTGATTTGGCTATAATGAAGCCAATATTTCAAGGGACACTGTGGTAATGGCCCTAACACTGATCTAACCACAATAAATCATTTACACTGTTTGCATTAATATATTCAAAGTATGAATGCAAATTTACTTTCACTGGCACAGAAGTTACATTGACTAACCATACACAACATCATTCTCTCCACAACCAGAACCAGAACTGAGACACCAACCTAACTGATGTTTTAGTCAACAGAAAGCTGATCCTTTGTCATGCTGTTCCTAGATAGTATATAGTTTTCATACAAAGGCGATATAAAATATGAATTATTCTTATTTATGGTAGAAACAGTGGCTGAAGTCCTTTGTTTTGAAACACTATTCACATATAGAGATCACAAAATACAATTGTCATTAAAGGCATTAAATTCAGTTTCCACAGCTATAATTGCCATCAGAAATCAAGGGTAAGAAAGATGGGCTGGTAAGATAATATTTAGTGATAGTGAGTATCTCTTACATTTTTAACCTTTTTAAAGTAAATCTGCTTTTCTTCATTAATTACTGTATTACAACCTTGTACTTTATTTAATATGCATATTTAACATGTCTGTCTAGTAGTAACAAAAGGTTTTATTTGTCTCTTCCATTCCGTTCCTTTTAAAAATAATATAATTACTTATATTAAAGTTTCTAAAGTTAAAAAAAAAAACAAAACCCAAACACAGGAAGTCGTCTGTTTGGTTTCTCTTCCTTGGAAATGTTTCCCCCACTTTTTACCATTAAGACTCACTGAGCCGGATTTACATTTACACTAAGGACACCTTTCACCACCATTATATTTTTCTTCTGACTCCCAACTATGCGATTGGCCATCAAATTAACCCCTTTTCCAGTGCAAGAGAATTTTAGGTGTCACATATATTTGGAACCAAAAGCTGTGCAGAAAACTAAGGATTTCAAGATTTCTATCAGAAAGCACTCCCTATTTTTTTCCAAGAATAAAACCACACTCACATCATCTCCTATTGTGGAACATTTCACAATCCATTTCCCTCTTTTTACACACACTCACATCATCTCCTATTGTGGAACATTTCACAATCCATTTCCCTCTTTTTACACATTTGTAAAGTATGCATATCCATTTAAGTTTGTAATAAATTACAAACTTAAATGGATATGCATACTTTACAAATGTGTAAAAAGAGGGAAATATTTACATACGGGGTGGTTACTGAAAATGAAAGCAATTACCGAATAATCTACATTATGGAGTAATTGTCTGCAATATGTAATTTAAAGGTAGAGCTGTTTTTAAGTAATACAAACTGGTAAAACTGGATATCCAGGAATAATAAAACCCCCAAATTAAACATATACAGTTCCATATACTACACACACAAACTACACTAAAAGAACATTAAGGTTGTTAAGTCAATCACTCAATAGTTAGGAAATGCCAGGTTGCCTACGCAAACTTCATTCATCTCCCTTGTGAGCATTCATTATGATACAGTATTTAATTACATTATCATTTCCAGGGAAAGTCCCACTCAGCCCCAGGCTAGAGCATGCCCAGTGTAGATGAAATCTTCAGGGAATTTACATGTGTAGAGCTCAAAGCAAGTCTCTACTGAGCATGTGTGAACTGCAATTTTTCATAGGCTTAGAACTTTTCCAAATTTGGGCAGATTTTCATGAAGATGCCAAAAGGCGTATTGCTGACACAAACACCACCTCCTTGCCAAATTTCAAGTCCCTGCACCAAAGCATGGAATCACTTGAATTCCTTAAAGAAAAAGCTATCCGAATTTTTTAACATGAGCAACACAATTTATGTTTTCCTAGTCTCATTCTTGGAAACAGCTGAACCGTTTTGGCTGAAATTTTCAAAAAGAAATGAAGCCTAAGGTGCACTCCTTGCATGGACAATTTCAGCCTGATTTAAAGTTTGGCAAAAAGTTATAAGCAACTGAAAACAGCATCTTATGATGGGAAGTACTGGCAACCTTCATATTAGGTGGAGCCACCAGCCCTGCCTATAACATAATATAATATTCCTAGGTTGAGAGTCTGTAAACCAACTTTCAACCAAGAACACATTTTATGGTGGAGGTTTATAATGGGAATTGTGGCAGACCCTTAAGCAATAACAGAGCTACCTACCAAGGAGTATAATGGACCGTCCAGATTCTCATCTAGTGTAAATCAGTATGAACGAAGCGAGTAAGAGTCAAGGAAGCTAAATCCATTTACATCAGCTGAAATCTGACCCAAAGAAACTGAATAATGAGCCTAGAGTTGACTGCAGAATCTCAGATTCATGTTAGTCCAGGAATCTTTGGGAGGGAATGGAAAGGAGAAGCAAAGAACTACCAACCTGAGAGAGATGGCGAGATTAAATGTA
Source organism: Mauremys reevesii (assembly GCF_016161935.1). Taxonomy (NCBI): domain Eukaryota; kingdom Metazoa; phylum Chordata; order Testudines; family Geoemydidae; genus Mauremys; species Mauremys reevesii. Next base: position 22,017,906 of record NC_052641.1, read on the forward strand.
CTGACACACTGGGTTAAATCTTGCTCACCTTACTCACTTGAGTAATGCCGCGCTAAAGGATGACAGTACACCAACTTGTATGAGTAAAGCAAGCAGGTTTTGGTCCATATTCCAATACTGGATGTCCCAAGACATAAGAAAATACGTATCATTAATTGCAAATGCTGCAGCCTTTTCTATGCTGAAAACTAAGGAGTAAATTATGCCAGAACCTGAAAAGAAAGACACAGCATTATCTTTAAAACTGTATGAAATTAAAAAGACGACTGAGCAGCTCCCCAACACCGAAAACATCTGTTCATTTTTCTTCTCCTTTTGGGCACCAGACAGACCATGATTAATACATTATGGCTGAGAAAGAGATGAGATGGTATTTGCAGAATGTGAGCCAAGGCATAATGTTTTTTTCTATAGAAGGGACAAAGTACATTTTAATCAAATCAATTTCATAGGCAGAAAGTTACTTTCCCAACTGGCTCCTCAGTGACACTTGAGATTCCTTATAGGGTACACACACTGGGCCCTGTTTTTCCCTGATATAACTCCACTGTCTTCACTGGGTTTCAAAACTGTGTCCAGTTTGTCTAGATGTAAATACAGGACAGTTTTAAATCTTCAGAGTTAGTCCAAATTAACATTGTATGGCAAAATGAATTAATACTTCGTGGTAGGATGCCTAGGCTACTGAGGGCATGTCTACACAGCAGCCGGGAGGTCTGATTCTCAGCACGGGAGACAGAGCCGAGCTAGCACGACACTATCTAGTGCGCTAAAAATAACAGTGTGGACCTTGCTACGTGCGTGGCAGCTCGGGCTAGTCCCCTGAGCCGAAGCCCGAACAACTCCCAAGGTCCAAGCTTGTGTGGCCAGCCAGAGCCACCAGTGTGCAGCAATGTCCACGCTGCTATTTTCAGCGCACTAGCTCGAGCTGAGCTAGCAAGAGTCTGTCTACCCACGCTGGAAATCACATCTCCCAGCTGCAGTACAGACATTCCCTGAGGCCGAGAGGCAAGGAAGAAGCACAGCCATGCTGAAAATAAATTAGACATTAAGCCCTTGTTAAATCCAGTAACATTAACCCCTCTCAGCTTGAAAAGATGCCAGCCTTGAGGTAGCACACAAGAGTCCGGAATGCTCGAGTTAGACATTTCTCCATTGTTTTAAAGGAGTAAGCCTTCCTTAGTGTGAAAGGAAGATCCACCAGCCTTACAGGCTACACCAATTTTGCCATCTCAGTTCAGTAAAGCACTTAAGCACGTGTGTAAGTGCGCTGATGAATCATGGCCTAAATGGTTACTTTTCTTTCATCATATCCAGGGTAAGAAAGCAAATATCACAAAGTTCAAATTCGTGATTGTACTTAGTTTAAATTCCCATTTCTTTCAGTGGAAGTTTGCAATCAGTGAGGGCTGAGGCCCTGATTCAGCAAGCCATCCCTATTCAGCAAAACATTTCAGCATATGCTGAAGTGCTTTGTTGTACTGAGGCCTCTGTAAAGATGGCAATATGGAGTCCATAATGCTGCAAAGCTGAGAAAAGTCAATATTTATTGATATTGAACTCAAAATGATTATTAACATTTTGAGAAAAATCCATATGCAATCACAGGACTGTGAAATAAATCCTTTGAATCGGTTAATGAATTCTAAAATGAAAACCAGCTTTAAATGAAAAATATTGGTAGCTTAATTATAAATACTCTGTAATAGGCTACAATATAATGACTGTCTGTGTAAAAAGAGACACAACCAATCTGCAACTTTGGCACTTATGCTCTTAAATACATTGGTATTTAATATTCAACTCATACCATGTCCTGGCTTTCCAATGCATGTTTGGCAGCGGAAAATGAGCAGCTCATCTTGGTCAGGTTCAACAGAAGTTGGAGCAAGAGTTCATGGAAAACTGGTATCAACACTTTACTTATGGTCTCAGATGCAAAACACCATCCAATACTGCAAACCCTTACTGTCTAGCTTATTATCACGAGGACACAGAAACCAATAGGACTGCTTATGCTACTGAGTGCTACCCCTAGTTGTAGGGTTTCCAAGATAGGATCATAAAGCAGGGCACAATATTTGACTTCTTTGTATCTCAGTTCACTGTAAACAAAGAGCCATGCTCTGCCCTCATTTATATTCCTGCAGCCCCCTGACTTCTTATGCTGCTTAGGATGGCTGTTCTCCATTGTCTCCCAGCTTCTTTACCACACCACCATTTTCTGCACAGATCCCTAGGTTACACAGAACTTTTGAGGCTGGACTACAAGAGACTGAAGGGGTGGGAGAGAGGAATGTGAGCACCTTTCCTGCCTATACGTTATATCCCATAGTTTTGTTCCCATTGGAGAATCACAGGGAGGGAAGGGGAAGCGAAACAGCTTAATAGTGATCAACTTGTAATCTAATAATATGTCAATAGCTATGCTTTAATTCTATTTTTCTGATACAGCAGGATGACTGACCAGTTTACACTGTATGGAAACATGTTTAATTCTGAACAGGTTACATTCTCTAGTTCATTTTCAAAAGCAGAAACTTTTAGTAAGAGAATGAAAAGTAAAAAGAAAGGAAAAACAGATGCTAATAAAATGTAATTAAATTAGCTGCTTCTCAAAACATTATAATTCAACTTTAATTGGACAAACAGGTCTCCCTTCCCAATCTGATAATATAAAAACAGACTGAGGTTAGCACTAGAACTAGGGGCACTGCAGCATACCAATTACTGCAAACGTATGGTACATTTTTGGGCCAATTAATTGCACAGTGCTGAAAACGAAACCTTTTAAAATTCTGCAACTCTCATCAATTCTTGTCCATTAAAATTTTTTAAATGAATTGGGCCTGTCATTGTCTTACTTGTGTGGTATGTTTGAAGCGCTTCCAGCTGTCCCTCAATGTGGGGTCATTTCAGAGATTCAAAATAAAACTGAATTCACTCTCTGTCTAGAGGCAGGAGTTAATGTGGTGACTTTAAAAATCAGAAATAAATGTTCAGAACATTGCATATTAATGCATGTACACAGAAAACCTTAAAAAAAGTGGATCATGCATAGCAGAAGTCTTATGCAGTGGTGAGAATTAAGACAGACAGTCATAATCCTAAATAAATCTGTTGTCGAGCTTGCCGCAATTTAGTGCAACATTTGTGTGAATCTGAGTGACATTTCATTAGACCTCTGACTTCCTAAATAAAGAACAGTCAAAATGAGAATGAAATTGTGAAAACAACCTCACTGCGCTTTGTGTGGATAACTTTGAGGAGAAACCCTGTGTTTTATTGTAATGTCAAGATGAAAATGTGCTCAAAATGGTGCTTAAGGTATCGATTTAAGGTGTTGTGAAAAAATGTAATGATTACAGAACAGTGTGCTGTAACTATAGAGCACAAAAGGAGTGGATATAAGGTGCAAATAATCAGTAACTACTGCTAAGATGGCAAAATAAAAATATGCCTGGGAAGAGTTAGTAGATATCGTTGAGAACAACAGAAGAATGCCTAGTCTCACCTTATACTTTCCTTTTTGAAAAATTTTAAGTTTTACTGCAAAATTACTAACACTGCAAGGTTAGCAATAATTATTAATTACTTTCTAATTATAGTAGCACCTAAACTGAGACTGGGCCCCATTCTGCTAGGCACAGTATATAGAAAGTGAGAGGCAATCCCTACCCTGAAAATCTAACCAGACAAGAGAAAGGGTGGAAAACATTATTATCCCCACCACATAAATGTAGAACTGAGGCATAGAGAAATTAAATGATTTGTCCAACATCACACAGGAAGCCTGTGACAGAGATGGAAATTTAACTTGCATCTCCTGAGTCCAGTCCAATGTCTTAGTCACAAAACCACTCTTCCTCTTTTAAAATTATCATCAATGATGGTTTGATAGAGGAAAGTATTTATGTGGATTATTGAATATATCAATGGCAGGGATATAATTTTATTTATTTCTGAAGACTTAAATCTATTACTGTCCAGATGTATCTAGCTGAACTGTAAATTTTTGTCCATTAAACATGACAGATTAAATGTGAGCTAAATTCCTTTAATAAATAAAACAATCCATATCTCTATTAGCAGATCTCTTCTTCTTCACATTACATTTGGTTCCAGGGCATGTACAAATTATTTGCTGTACTTTTTAATTGAAGACTGCAGTACTTGTTGTAGTAGCCTTTTCCCATCAAGTGGCTTTCTAAGCTATTGTAAAACAACCCCCACCACCATGCCCACCACCAGCATCATCTGCTCCTCCTCCATTTCACAAATTCTTAAACTTGGAGACGTTCATTATAAGGGAACTATTTTAAGTCTGTAATTAATCAATGGAAGCCCAGACAAAAAACTCTTGAGACTGAAGGAGGAATAAGAATGCAGAAGCAATACTGGAGAAAGATGGCACCCAGGCATCTACTAGATTTGCTTCACACACTTTTAAACACAGTAATTCAGGCTTGTACTGCTCAGACATTAATTGATATAATTTTTAACTTACCCATCACCCTAGTTTCTGTACAGTACAGAAAGACAAGGTAACAGATTTCGCCGATTTGCTTCAAGACACTTGAGACAAAGAGTCACTTGTGAATGTTCCTCTCCATATGGCCAACTCAGAAGCTGACTGAATGGCTAAAGGAAACAGAGAAAGAATGATACTGAAGTTGGCAGATTGACAGATGAAGGAAAAAAACAAACCATGTAGGGAGGAGAAAGGGTCTGCTCAGTGTACCCAAGAAAGTGTATGCCAGAGAGCTCCTGAACAGAAAACTGGGTCACATTTAGATGCATGTAGGAAAACAGTAAGACGTTAAAATTAAAGGGCTTAGAGAGTCCAATGTCAAAAGAGCAATGTGGATGTGCTTTGTCCAGTTCAAAGCAGAAATATGGCTTGGAATAGAGAACTGGAGGGTAGAAATTCCTTGAGAAGCACTTGAGTAGCTAGAAACTTGACTAGATTTATAAAGACGTACAAGAGAACAAAGATTGCTGTAAAAAAACAACGAGGAGGCTGGTGGCACCTTAAAGACTAACAGATTTATTTGGGCATAAGCTTTCGTGGGTGAAAAATCCACTTCTTCAGATGCATGGAGTGATGCATATAAAAGCCATGGCCAGCGTTAAGGGGTAGCAAGCAGGGCAATTGCCCAGGGACCTATGCCACAGGGGGCATCATGAAGCTACGTTGCTCAGGCTTCTTCTTCAGCCCCAAGTGGCGGGGCTTAGGGCCCATGCTTCAGCCCCTTGCAGTTGGACTTCAGATTTTCTGCCCTGGGCCCCAGCAAGTCTAACACTGGTCCTGCTTGGTGGACCCCCTGAAACTTGCTTGAGTCCCCTCAGGGGGCCTTGGACTCCTGGTTGAAAACCAATGTGCTAAAGGTTCTAAACAGAATATAGACATGACGACTCTTTAATTGCTTCCAGTACCATAGCTAAGAATATAAGTTCTGAAAGTAGAAAAGGGAAATCTAATATCAGCAACAAAAATGCCAAAATTTTATGAGTGGTAAAAGAAGAACAGAAGAATGAATGATAATGTAGTAAATGGATAGTAACAATAAGAAAAAGGAAGTAGCAGCTAAGTATGTATGGCTGCAGAGGCGAGCACAGTGCAAAGCAAGGCTTGCTCAAGGACCTGAAGCAATGCACTTATCAGGAATTGTCTTGATGAGCTACAAAACTACCCTTGAGGAAACTTACATGTAGTGGAATGTGAAAGAGCACGCTCCTTTATAGTTCTATAACTCCTGACCTTCATGGATGCAGAAGAAACAAAGGATGAAAATTCAATGGTTTGTTGTAGTGAAGCAGACTGGGTATCGAGCAGCACAGTATTCAGTGGCCATCAACTCACAGAGTAGTACAGAATTTTATAACAAGGCACTTACACTAAGTATTAGCTGAAGAGATGAGTCTGTTTGAGAAAGAGCAACATGGAAAACTAAACTGAGATGGACTGAATCTGAGGGTGGAGGGAGTCAGAATACAGCATATGGAAGCAAGGTCTTTTTTGATCTAAAACACAGTTGTACTTCAGCAGTGTTTGTCTAATGCAGCAACAAGCCAGGACAGGGTATAACGTAACTGGTGTAGGGATTATTTCTGTTACCTTCAGTGATGAGGTCTCATCCACTGAACTATTGGAAGCTAGTGCAAATCTAGGACATCAAAAGGCACAGCTGCTCAGAATGTAACTTCAGACAATCAATCCAAATCTCTTGTTAGGTCAATGCAACTACTGTATAGCGCTTCCTTCATTAAGCTGGGTGCAGACCGGTAACTTGCTTGAAACAATATGTCTCTGATAATGGGCCCAAAATGTACAATTTATGCCAGAAAAGCTTTTTTTGTGTACAGCATGCAAACTCAGCCCTTTCTCCAGTTAATGAAGAAGCAAAAAAACTGAAAAAAAAATGTACCAACATTGGTTTAATTTTGTATCATGCTACATTGTAAATAAGCCAATTAATAGTAGCAAAATAATACACCTTTTACAATTTTCATTTCTTTAACTCAGCAACACACCAGAATTAATGCCATTACTTTATCTGTCAAAAACTGATGTTCGAATATTATAATTAAAGATAAATCAAACTATGATATAGATATAAGCTAACCTAGAGTTTAATTTTGAGAACTCTTATAAACATATCAGGAAGTCTTAAACCTCCCCCTTAAATCATACTGAATATTTAAAGATTTGACAATTAGCATAATAAGCTCCCATAAGATGGATCCTAACATCAGGACTTCTACTTTTTGAACACCAGGTTAATTCACCACTGTGTTGCTCCAGTTCTAATGGAATCACACCAGCACAGAAATGAAATAACGCTCTGGTGAGTCAGGCCCATTGTTTTTTAATTTATGCCTTTACTTCCCTATTTAACATTGATCCAAAACATTAAATTTGTATTACCTCTATTTTTAATTCCAGCATAACACTAGGGTCTAACAGGAGGTACTGGCACACCATGGTATCACACTACATGCTCAAGGGGGGGTTAGTTTTAAATGATCTCAGCTGTATACAGTGACTGCTAATTTTCTCTCTCTTATTTCATTCCATTGTGTTCACAGCATGATTTTCATATCCTGGCCAGCTCCCTAACTGTAAAATCCATCTATACCGGCAGGGTTATTTTCTTTGGAGATGAGGTGGAGTATTCCTTGAAGGGAGAAAAACTAATTATTAACAGGGGTTAAAAAAAACAGCTCAGGCAGCAGTAAAGAGTAGCTTGTTGGCTTTATGAAACCTGTAGTAGATGAGTTCAACCTTCAACAAACAGTGCTGTATGCAGTAATAGAGAGGATGCCTTTAAGTAGTGGGTTTGACTGAGTGACCCTGCAAGCCAAGTATACAAAACCACAAACCAGATCTGTGCCACAGATTTTGGTCTAGATAAGATTCTGCTACATCAGTCCTGTTGTAGACTGATTCACTAGCTACTATTGTAATGGTTCTAGAACAGAGGTCGGCAACCTTTGGTACGCGAGCCGATTTTGCCTGGCACGCGGCTGCCAACCGAGGTCCTAGCTGCTGGCCCTGTTCAGCACGCAGCCGGCTGAGTGAATGGAACCCCAGGCCGGCAGGAGGCTGAGTGGGGCCGAGATCCCAGACCGGCGGCAGGCACGCTCCCTGGCTCCCCCCTCACCACGCTCCGGTTCTGCGGCTCCCAGGAGTGTGAGCCGCTGGGGCACTGGGCCCTGAGCCTGCTGCGGAAAGGGCAGCGGCGGCTCACACTCCCAGGAGCCACAGAGCCCGAGCGTGGCGAGAGCCGGGGGGCGCATGGGGACCGCTGCCCGCATGCAACGACTGCAGGAGTCCCGGGGTGGGGGGCACCAGGCTGCAGCCCAAGCAGGCACATCCCCCCGGCTCCCCCCTCAGTGTGCTCGGGTTCTGCAGCTCCCGGGAGTGAGAGCCGCTGGGGCACGGGGCCCTGAGCCTGCTGCAGGAAGGGCGGTGGCGGCTCGCACTCCCGGGAGCTGCAGAGCCTGAGCGCAGCAAGGGGGGAGTCGGGGGGCGCATGCGGACCGCCACCCACATGCAACCACTGCAGGAGTCCCCAGCTCCCCCCTCAGCGTGCTCGGGTTCTGCAGCTCTCGGGAGTGTGAGCCACCGTTGCCCCTCCCGCAGCTCCCCCCCACCCGCTACCTCAGCGCTCCACGTAGAGTTTTGCCTCCACATGGAGCCAGTGTCTGACCGGCCTGGGCATGGTAAGGGGAGTCCCGGGGGGCAGTCAGGGAGCAGGGGGATGACTGGATGAGTCGGGAGTTCTGGGGGTCTGTCTGGGGGCAGGGGTGTGGATAAGGGTTGGGGCAGTCAGGGGACAAGGAGCGGGGGGAGGTTAGGGGTTCTGACCGGAGCAATTGAGGTGGAAAGTGGAAGGCAGTGGATGGGGGCAGGGCTAGAGCAGGGCTCTCCCCTCTGTTTCGATTGTTGAAATATGGTAACCCTAGGCGAGGGGGGAACGAACCAGGGGGTGCATGGGGGCTGGCACCTGAATACATCCACTGCAGGCTGCAGGAGCGCCCGGGGGGGCACAGGGCCGCAGCCTGGGCAGGAGGGGCGCAGCGGTGCCACCGCCTTTGCAGGGCTGCTGCCCCCCTGCACCGTGCCAGCTCCTCCATGGCTGGGGCTTGCAGCTGCCGCAAGTGGGACACTCTGGCTCTCCAGTGCCTCCGGAAGGCGGCTCCTCCCTGCAGAACTGCTGCAACATCCCAAGCCCGGCAAAGCCAGTGAGTGGACTCGAGGCAGGGGCCACCTGGGTGGGGTGGGGAGGGCTCACGGGGGGGGCTGTGCACCCTCCTGGGGAGTTCAGGGGGCGGGAAGGTGGGAATCTGGTCTGGGGAACAGCCCCTGGGCATGGCTGACCCCTGGGGTCTATAAAGGCTCGTTGGGATTTGCCCCTCAATGAACCGATGTGCAAGGGGGGCGGTGCAAGGTAGAAGTTTTGCCTAGGGCACAAAATATCCTTGCACCGGCCCTGCCCCAGGGGGTGCATGCACCCCAGGTTAAGAACCACTGCACTAAACTGATAAGATCTGCATTTAAAATTTAATTTTAAATGAAGCTTCTTCAACATTTTTAAAAACTTGTTTACTTTACATACAACAATAGTTTATAGACTTATAGAGAGAGACCTTCTAAAAACGTTAAAATGTATTACCGGCACGCGAAACCTTAAATTAGAGGGACTAAATGAAGACTCAGCACACCACTTCTGAAAGGTTGCCGACTCCTGTTCTAGAAGATGTGGTCTGCTAGAGGGTGAGGACAGAAGAACATGTCAAGAGCACAAATGAAAAACTGGAGGTTGCAGATAAAAGGAGCAGACGGGGGTTCTAGAGCTCACATGTAAAGTTAAAGCCAGATGTGGCCTGAGAGAACCAGGCTATGAACATCAGACTTGTGCACTTGGTTCATGGCCTCTCTGTGAGAAAATAACTTAGTAATGTGCACTTGTCTAAGGTTACACCGTCTCAGACAAGTACAGCTGTTCTTATAGCTTGACAGCAGCGCATTTGTTTGTGCATGCTGGAGGCCCACTAATGACTTCTCCCCATAAATTAATTTATTGAGTGTGCATCTTGTGATGTCTGTACAGAGATTTGTGACAGCTTCCAGTTGTGTAATGTAAAAACAGTTACATTTTAGAAAGTTGGTTGCTGTGATAACAGCACAGGTTTTTAATTAATTCAGTTTCCACTTTCCTTCCTGACTGGTGGATTGTCCTCTGAAGAAGCTACAGAAACGACTAGAGAAATGCAGCAGCATTCATTGGAATGGACAAAATGCATCCTTTGGTGACAAAAGCCAACATGTTTAAATGAATCTTTAAAAATGAAAAATGAAGTGAGTTTGGCAGTGAGATGAGTAAGTGTACAAGCATTTCACCTATGAAGGCTGTAGCTTAAATTAGGAATAAATGAGAATGGGCTGTGAGTCTCTGCTTAGTCCTCTTTTATGAACATCACAAAATCACAGCATAATCCAACTCCCTCTGCACTGGAGAAGTCTAGGACTAGAAGAGGAAGTGCTGCATGTCAGGATTCAAGGCACTCAGAGTTGGGGGAGAACTCTGACTGGAATCACAGAAACTGCAGTAGGTCAGGCTTTGCGTGCACTGGAATAACAGGAGAGAAAAACCTGCCAGTTCAGATGCACTAGCAGTGGTGTTGACTGGGAAAGTTTAAGATCCTACCCCCCCACACAACACCATGCCTCCAGGCAGTGTTATGTCTTAATTTTTGTGAGCATCAAACAGACTCCAAAATAAAATAAACGGAAAGGAATACACTGGCAATTGGAAAGATAAAATCACTGCAGACAAACATACAGTTACCTGCATAAGCAGACACTAATGGTTCTAGAAGATACTAAAATAAACAAATTTGCAACTGAATTACAGAACAAATAAGGTCACAGAGTTTCTCATCAGTGAGAGCTGTAAAACCAGTATTCTATCATCACCTTCTCCACACATTTATGCACCGAGACTCTGATCTATTAAACCCACCCAGGTCACAATACCCTTGTCACAGGCCCCATGACTGAAACAGGTCCAGCTCCTCTGTGCCAGAGCTGGTGCTCCCAGCTGAGCCAATTAAAGGGATGGACCTGCAGCTGGGCTATAAAGGGTCAGAGGAGAGGGAGTTCAGTGATAGCAGGGCTAGAAGGGGAATGGCAGAGTGGAGCTGCAGGGAGAGAGGGTCTCCTGCAAGACTCCTTGAAGAAGGGAACTGGGGTTGGGTAAGAAGACCCAGCTGAACGTTATTTTTCTTCTTTGGAAGAAGGCAAAGCAGGCGGGCCCAACCTGGCATCTTCTCCAGCTGTTCAGGCAGCCGGAAGGGACAGTGCCTCAGGGAGGAGAGGCTGTGCCTGGCTTAAGGCTGAGTGGAAGGTTCGGCTCTGTGGTTGCTTTTTGGAAATTTGTGTTAATAAAGAAACCAGACCCCAAGAATGGCTGTGATTGAATAATCAAAACTGTGGGGAGTTTTGTTTAAGGATCCCAGAAGGAGGAGAAAAAGGAAGCAGGGTATCCCTGGCCAGGAGGTGGCATCGGGTGGTGGCCATCCTGTTATAATCATATCTCAGAAATATGTACAATGAGATAAATCAGTAATCAATGGCAAGAATGATTGATTTTATTTTCATAAATATTTAGAGACACCATTACACATTCCATATTTCTGTATTCTCTTTAAACAGGACTTGGGAGCACTGGGGAAGGGAAGATTATGATACTGACTAAAAAGCATCTGGAAAATAAACCAAATGCAGCAGTCTAGGTGATTTTGCATTTTTTAAAATGGAAATACAAATACCAGAGGCCTATCTGATTCTCAGCATCTAGGTATTAGCAGCAATAGTAAGAAACGGGACCAAGTAGTAGGAAGGTTCACAGCTCTCTTATAATGGCTTACAGCTCAGCTAGCAGAATTAGACCTGCCAATCACTGGCAGAGAATGGGAGCAAGAACATAGGAACGGCCATACTGGGTCAGACCAAAGGTCCGCCTAGCCCACTATCCTGTCTGCCAACAGTGGCCAATGCCAGGTCCCCCAGAGGGAATGAACAGAACAGGTAATTGTCAAGTGATCCATCCCCTGTCACCCAATCCCAGCTTCTGGCAAACAGAGGCTAGGGACATCATCCCTGCTCATCCTGGCTAATAGCCATTGATGGACCAATTCTCCATGAATTTATCTAGTTCTTTTTTTGAACACTGTTATGGTCTTGGCCTTCACAACATCCTCTGGCAAGGAGTTCCACAGGTTGACTGCGCGTTGTGTGAAAAAATACTTCCTTTTGTTTGTTTTAAACCGGCTGCTATTAATTTCATTTGATGACCCCTAGTTCTTGTGTTATGAGAAGGAGTAAATAACAACACTTCCTTATTTACTTTCTCCACACCAGTCATGATTTTATAGACCAAGAATATTGCATTCTTTCATACTCATCACTGCAGAATATCATGTTCTCCCCAACCCACAGCCCACTATTTTTGCCCCATATCAGCAGAAGTTGCCAGAGTGAGGCAGATATGTGACCTTTCCACTGGAAAAAAAGAAAACCAATTATTAGTTTTCTTATTCTTCTGTGCAAGAGAGTCTCTGCAAGTACTTAACTGAAGTTTCCTTCCTAGCTACACAGTTAAAATAACCCCCTGATACAAACTGGAATTAGAGTTGGTCTCTCAGAACAGTGTGGTATCAACTAATGCTTGCACACTGATCTTGTAAAAATTTGTGGAACTTCCTGAGCAGAAGAATAGTTAATCTCATCTGTCACTTACTAGAGCCACATAGCCAGAGAGTGGGAACTGAGCATATAGCACCAGGTATCTTGCAAGAAAGTAGTCAAACAAAATAAGACAAATAAATTTCAAGGCTGAACTCAAAACTGAAAAGCCCTGGAGTTGTCTGTTCTGACAATGAACACTTAAGAAGCAATACAGATGAACAGTACAACAGTAAGATCACACCAGTTAATGAACACTTGTTTTTGCAAACATGATGAACTGATCATTTTTGTAAAAGCCACAGATTAAATTCCACTTGGTTTGTAAAATGATTCTTTTCTGTTCTCATCATTGGCGACTTCAGTGCAGAATAAAAGGTGTATATTATTTGTGGATTTGCACCTCCATCTTTTTTATTAGGTGAGAAGCAGGTATTATTCCATGACCAACTGATATCTTTAATAATAATAAATATGAAATATTTGTGAAAATGCACTGCTAAATACCCATGTCCCATTACATTTTGCATGTTTTCTATGTCAGAAGTACAGAATGTTTAGTATATCTCTTGAGCCACGTAGGAAACATTCACCTTATTCCAAGATAAACATGTAAATCCAAATAATCATAATGGGACCCATAATAAGCACCAAGATTTAAACAATAACTATAACAATGGGTTACTATAACTGCAACTATTTTCTGAAAAACAATTCCGTTATTTTCTCCGGGCTAATTAGCATTAATAAGCCAAGACTCAAATATTTCCTTTCAGCACAACAGGGAAGCAAATCATCAGTGCTGGAAGGAAGAAATTAAGATAATATGAATGATTTTCAAAAGATATTTAGAGCATACACACTCTAAATTATATACATGGCTACCAATTAAACACCAGTCAAACTATCTGCATCTAACAGCCAATTGTGAATATGCAGAGTGTACTATCCACACTTAAGTTTAAGTATGCTAAGGAATACACTCTCGTCCTTAAATCCAAAGCTTTTCTGAAGAGGAATAAATTGATTACAGTTAAGAAATGGCTATTAACCATTTTAATTTAAAGCCTTTATTATTGCTACTACAAATGCTTAAAATTAGGTACCAAAAAAGAAAAAGTTTTGTGAAACCTTTTGAAACAGAATTTCAATTGGAGGCACAATCTGAACAATAATTTGCTTCAGTGATTATCTTAATTAAACTGCTGTTTACATGAGCAAAGTTGATTTATTTCAGTATTGCTTAGCATCATTACACCATCCATTTAATTGTGCAAAATTTCCTTTAGATCAAAATCACACACTCCACCTCAAAAAGTTATGAAATGCATGTGAACCACAAAGAGCAAACTCAGAGCAAATTTATCTGTAGGAAACATTGTAATATGGCAGGATGTGTTTTACAACACAAGATATAAAAGACTAATACTACATCACAAGGCTATCGGTCTAGATGATGCCTCTATAAGCTAACCATGACCACCAAGAAGGACATGTGTCTCTTTATTTTACAATCAATGCCTCATTCATCTTGATAAGAAAATACACACATGATCTGATGGTAGAATACTGACTATTAATGGTGCTGAGATGAAAGTTTTCAGCATACCTTAAGTTTGGGAACAAAATAACTACAGTTGCTGGTTAATAAATGAAACCTGGAAAAAACACTATATAATGTAGTTCACATTAGTTATAATGTAGTTCTGAAATCGGAAGTGCATAAAGGTTCAAATCAGAAATTCGGAGGACAGTGCATTTATTGGCTATTCATTCCAAGTTTTCAATAATGTTATTCAACAGATTTGTCGAGAGTTCCAAATACAGGCTCTCCAAGGAACAAACTTGGCTCCAAGTTATTGGGCTTGATGCCAAAATTACTGGGTAAGATTCTATGGCTGATGTTCTGCAGCAAATCAGACTAGATGATCATAATGGTCCTTTTAAGCCTTAATATCTATGAAAAAAATACTACAGCACAAAATTAAACTCACTGGATAGTGGCTTCATTAATGTTTTATTTATTTCCTTTTACTGATTGTGAGTGAACCTCCAGTTCTGAATTAAGAATGCCTAAAGAAAGGAGAATTAGTCCTGGAGATGAAAGCTATGCAAGAAGAAAACCTAAATTTTGGCTCATGGGAATTGATTTGATAATGTCTAAAAAGAGGATTTTCCTGTAGCTTTTAACAATGCATTTTTTTCAGTTGGACCCTTTTTTAAAATGAGGAGAGCAAAAAGGAAACAAGCAATGAAAACGTGTTTGGTTAGCTGCCTTTTGCTTTAGCTCTTGTAAGAGCTATCCTAGTCTCTTGTTTGTAAACTACTGAGCAAAAAAACTGCATATACTGGCTAGAGTTATAGGGTATGTTGAAGGAAACTTCCCAGATAAACCTCATGGAGTTGGCTCTGAATTCTCCTCTGTGGGATACGGAGAGATGTTGTCTCCAGGCAAGAGGCACAGAGTCCCAAACCTAAAGAGATTGGGGATTCAAAGGAGATAGGAAGTTCCAACCTTGTAGATTCTGCACCCTCAGACTAGTAGGCCTCTCTCGCCCAAACAGATCTCTCTCAGGAAATTTTGCTATGATTGGTTCCTCTGCAGGCAACTGGCCCTTACCAAAGAATACAGACACAAGGAGGAAGTTAATGCAGCAAAGAAGAGCATTAACTTGTACAAGATTATATGCCAGTGGTAGACAGGAACATACTGCAGACAGTGGGAATCTCATGCCTCCTTTCCAGCTCAGGACATACCTCAAAAATACTCAGCCCATCAACGTGGTTTTCGTATGAATGAAGGGGCGTCCATGGGCTTGGGGGGAAGGAAGGGAGAATGCCATGTTGGTTCTACTTTTCCCTTCCACTCTGTTTTGCCCCTGTGTACCTCACATCATTGGGCAGCAAAGGACCTCTCTCAATACTACATGAAAAGAACTCTATTTCTCTATTATTCAGTATGCTATGGAGCGCCCGATCATGCAAACAAACACTTATGTATATACTTAATTGTAAGTACGAGCGGTCCCATTGAAATCAATGGGGCTACTTTGAGACATAAAAATTAGGCAGATGCATAAGTATCCGCAGGGTCAGGGCAACACTGTAGAGGGCTATAATGCTAAGCAAATGCCAAATTTAGTACATGTAGCAAATACATAGTCCACAGATGCATTTAGTGGTCCTCATTGAGCTGGTCTGTATCGCTGTAAATTTTCAATTACTTCTTATTGGCATTGCCAAAATAATTATTGGCTCTTAGTGGATCTGAAGGCTCTAAATGTTGCTGGAGAAAATCAGATGTACAGCATAATAAATGCACTGCTTTGATTTTGCTTAACTCGCACATTCAATGTAATATATCACTTCATAGGGGAAAAAAATCAAAGCTCCATAAAGAGTAAAAACTAAAGAAAAAATTTTACTACAGAATATATATGACCTATTAATTTTGCCTGATAATGAAGTGTTTTTTGGATGATTTCTAAAACTCACTTTCATTTTGATGCTTCATTTATTTTAATCTAGGAAATAATTAGAGGGAAATCAAATCCATCCCCAAAGCAGAATAGTCACCTGTCTAAGATGCCATTCATTTACAGCTTGCCGTTTCTTTCTAAATTTTTTCCCATATGTTCAAACTGAGTGTTACATACACTGCCAAATTTTATTTAAATCAATGTCCATTAACAACTTATCACTAAAAATAAAGTGGAGAATGTTTGATGCATGGCTGGTTTTCAGAACATGACTTCTTTATGTTATTTTTCTGGTCTTAATGGGCCTGATTCAGTTATAACCATGCAGCCAATAAGAACTGGAATAGCAATAATATTACAATGGATACATATAATATTTTGCTTAGTCCTCTGTGTCTTTAGCTGGTTATTTAGCTATAATCTTTAAATGGGATCCTTACAAAGAAGGAATGTGTGGGGAAAGGGGAAACAGAGGCACATTTTAACACTCACTGAAATCCAACTGAAATGGGTTGAAAGAAGAAATGCACAAAATGAAAATGCTATAAAACATTTTCTAAGAAAACAACCCAGAGGTAGTTGGTGCTTGAGCCCTATCACGCTAAAGTTCTGCACCAGCCCAATGTCGTTACACTAGTATAAAACTGGGACATGGTAATAGAATCAGGCCCTTGAACCTTTGCACATAGTGAAGTTTGCACTATGGCCCACATCTCCCACCAGAATCTACATCCAATCAACCACCTTAAAGTCCCCTGAAGGTTTTGAGTACAATTCTGTTCCACCTTTAATTGACTACTCATTCCCCACTAGGCAACTGATTTTTTTTCGGACATACTAGCCCACGACTCCAAAAGCTTTTGTAGACTTTAAACAAAATTAACCCTTGTTGCACATTTTCAGTGAGAGTCAACTCTTGAGTGAATCCTCCTGGAAGACACTCTGACAGGGGCAGGCCATCGTCAGTACAAGACGGTATTTACAAAGAGGAGGGATAAATTGTACCTTGATGCAAGGGGAGCTGTCGCACCTGAATTGCTATCCATCAAGATGAAAATATAACACATACTAAGAACGCAGCTCAGACATGGGAAAAACCTCCCTGAGAAGCACTGAACAAGACAGTCTTGTGCTGATAATACCAAGATACCCAGTAACAAGATCATCTGTAACCAGATTATCTTGAGAAAAGCTATGTTACTGATGAATTCATGCTGTGATGAGACAGTGGTTTTTCTCATCACAGGATAATCCTATTATAAATTATTTTGCAGTGAAAACGTGCCATAAAGATACTCAATGGGTAAGCATTCCAAGCACATACTTCCTTATTTGTTACCATATGCTGCACCTTGCATCCCATACTTAAATACAATTAATGAATGCATGGGATAATGGCTGAATAAATATAAAGGAGACATAGCTTAATTACAGGAATAGAGAATAAGATTCGTTTTGCAGCTCTCAGTGTTAAAGTAATCTTACTAAGGGTTAAAATTAAATATAGTTAAGATCAGAGAACGATTGCTAGGTAATCAGTCAGCATGTATACTGGCTACTGCAACAAATACATGTAAACACACTGCATTTGAAAAAAAATAGCTGATTTTGTCAAAAATCATGCCTTGATTGCATGCTCCTTAGGCAAGCAGAAGATAAAATTTTCCAACTGTATATAAAAAAACCCAACATATACACAATTCTACTTTTCCTGCTCTTTCTTTCAATACAAGGACAGCAAAATTGTCCTTGAACTCATCATAGAATACGAATAACCAATTTAAGCTTACTGCTAAGTGACAAGAGGAGAAAGGCAGACATTTTAGAGCAGACACAGACTCACAGGCAAAGGCTCCTGAGTGAAACACCATTTCCCCCTTTCTTGGCTGCAAGAGATTGCTTTAAAACAAGGTGTTTCATTAAAACAGAGCATTTCTGCTTTCTCTTCTTAATCTTGTCCTACCACTGGCACTTCTGTGCAGGCTGTATTACTGTTCCTCCAGTGCAAGTCCCATTCCCAGATCAGCTCCAACTTTAAAATAGTAACTATTACTAATTACTGACTATTTGTGCTTTAGAATGATTATGTTTATTGTCACAGAACAAGGAAACGATTTTTACATGCAATTTCTACTTATTTCAGTTCAGATAAATAAATAAATAAATGGAGATATCCTATCTCCTAGAACTGGAAGGGACCTTGAAAGGTCATTAAGTCCAGCCCCCTGCCTTCACTAGCAGGACCAAGTACTGATTTTGCCCTAGATCCCTTAGTGGCCCCCTCAAGGATTGAACTCACAACCCTGGGTTTAGCAAGCCAATGCTCAAACCACTGAGCTATCCCTCACCGTAAGTCATTGGGGGCAAGTCATTTCTCAGAGCATTGTGGGACTTTCAAAACAAATTAATATACAAATCTGCATTTCCTGACTTTGTGAGTCAAAAATGATGCTTGAGAACCAAAAAACTTATAACGGCAGTAAGCATGGATTACTAGATCATTGGCACTAATGTTGGATACAGTTATTAGAATAAAAGTGCTCAAAAACTATTCGGATGAGTATGCAATAAGGAGTTATGCACTGGTAGTTAGAGCTGATCTCACTGGATCACACTGTAGTTCTTTAGAAAAGCATGAACAATTCTGAAAGCAAGGTTTTAAAACCTAAATGCTTTTGAGGATTACTTTTAGGATTATTGGTGGGCACTGCTGACAAACAGAAGTTAAGTCAATAAACTTACTGATTATCTTTTTTCTTCTTTTTGTACGGGTCCATTAGACGAAGGGTATCTCTGATGACAGCTACTTTTATTTCTTCATCAACGGGGCTTGGGACATTTTCAAACACTCCTGGAGAAAGCTTTAATTTGTAAAGGATACAATTGTTCAGTGTAGAACTGCTGCTTATTTATTACGTAGCTGCTCAAGTCTTATTCTTATCCCTTAGGTCATAAATATACAATGACAGAGCATAGAACACTTCAGTAAAGAATAAAAATTACCTGTTGACATACACAAAATGATACTATGGAAATTTTAGTCAAGTCACCTAAATACATTGAAAAAAAGATCATCGCCATCAATGTTACCATTTATATACACAAACGTGAAAAACGGTTAATATTCACCCAAATATAATTAACTCAACTGCCAGGATGTTGAATAAGAGTATTTCTAACAAAGATGATGGAGAGCTTTCACAATTCCAATAAGTCATGTTTCAAGAGTATCAGGTTAGCAATGATTGCAAAGCCAAATATTACAAAAAGCCTTACAGGTTTCATATTAGCCGACAGCTTCCATCTTTCAAAAATGCAAAAAGACCAAAAAACCAACCCCCAAACAATTACATTCTAATATCATGTCAGACTGGAAGGTCTTACCTCTTGCTCATGTTCTATTCTCATGCTGGGGTTTGCATTTACTTCAAGTAACACAGGCTTCAAATTTTTCATTAGGAGAATGTCAAATCCTAAAATCTGTGCATAACGCAACATAACATTACTTTAACTTGCTGCGATTTCTTTTAGAGAATTGCACATATCATTACATAGACAAGTTATCCACTTAACTAAAGGAACGTCTCTCCCAACCTACCCATGGAACTGGAGAGCTCAACATGATTATCTAAATTCTTTGTTTTCCCCCCATCGTTGGGGAAGCACTTCCCCAGAGTAGAGACATGCAAAATTCCATTCCCACAAAACATTTTAATAATCATCTTTTAGACCTCTTCCTTCATGAGCAGGCTGCTATGCCATCATGCTGTAATAAGAAGGGGAATAGTTAAAGCCTTTGGGTGGGATTCAGGAGATCTGGGTTAAGTTCTTAGTTCTGCCACAGCCATCCTGGATGGCTTTAGGCAAATCACTTAAGTTCTTCATGTCTCGCTTCCCCACCTATACAACAAAGCTAATATTTCCTTTCTCCTGCACTTTATCTGCCTTGTCTGTTTAGACTGTAAACTCTTTGGGACTGTCTCTTCCTATGTGTTTGTATGGCATTTAGTGCAATGGGGCCTTGAGTTCTACCAGAATTTCCTTGGTGTGGTCATCTTTCCTTGCTGAGCCCTCTGAGTTTTTTCTGTAGCATACCAAACACAGTGTCTGCTCAGCCTTTGCGAAGTCCTGCTGAAGACACTACCTACTTGCCTTCAGCCAGTTAATGCAATTGTGAGATTTTTGCAGATCTTGATTAAAGAAAAGTGACCATCCTTGCCTCCAATTTCTCCAATTCATTCCAGTATCTTAGCTCTACACTCAACCTGCCATTCCTCACAAAAAAATGAAGTCTGATTTCACAAAACCTCTTTTACCAGGATAGGTTTTTTCCTCAGCCGATCTGGTGGTTTGTACAGTGCACTGCAGCATGGACTCTCCCTTCCTGAGGCTTCTAGCACACTATAGAGACCATTAAGGTAGGCAAAAACCCACCTCTCTCCTGCAGTGGAAACCAATTTACTGTGGATTCATCTAGTAGTTGTGTGTGGCCAGAATACAGATTTGCCCCTACTTAGAGGCTCTTTGTTGTGGGGAGGGAAATAAAAAATGTTGGAAGTGTAGTTATCAGTAGAGCATTTTATTGTGGAATTGGACACTAATTGGTAAATTGCTGCTTCAGTGGTCATCTCCACTTTAATAATAGAGTTTGTTAATATAATTATAGCCTGTCACGGTTTTCTGGTGAGACCTGCCTGAATTACAGTTCTGCAAAGGTCATTTGTGATGCTGGACATTTCATGACTCATCTTTCTTCCTGTCTTCTCTTACAAAAAACCTCCAGCAAAAATACCACACGGATGGAGGAGATTTTTCCTGGTTTAGTGAGTTGGTTCATAGTACATATAAACCATTTAAACTGACTGGGCCAGTTAGAAACCACAATGTGACAGACCACCTAACTTATCAAAGTGGCAATAATCTGAACTGGTCTTTTATGTGGAGAATACAGATGGCCATCCAGATGCCAACGTTTGGAAGGTAGAGGTAAAAGGGAATGAGAGGGACGATAGGGGGATTTGGAAATGTGCTAAGTGCTCAGCATTTCCCTTATGTACTGCCAGTGGCTACCTTCATCACTCTATTTATACTACACTCATCACTATCTGAGCATCTATGATTATAATGATTTGGAGTTTTCAACATTGCCATCTGGAAGCTTCAAAGGGGAGTGTCTGAATGTGACTGAAAACCCACAGAAACTATGAGGATGTGTTAAAGGGTGGTGGTAACGTGGCTTCAGTGACACTGATGAGGGTCTGCAAGCCAAAAAATGTGGTGAAGAGAATATAAATTGTAAACTTGCACAGGACATTGCCCAGTTTTCAACTACTAACCCCACTAGCGATCAACAAAAAAAAAAAAGAGAAAACTTTTTGAGAAGTGAATTAAACATACAAGCTTAATATATGCATTAAAAAACTTCACTCCAATATTGTTACAGGAAGGGCTATAGCAATGATGAGGTTATATATCATGGGACTGCACCCCTTACATAAAAATTCCTGACCTACCTGGAAGCAAGTTGGCCCAGGCTTTCCAGCTGGTATATCAGATTGGTAATAAACTTTCAGCTCTGGAGTCAGTGCAATAACAGTCTTAATCACCAATGAAATTATATCTGACCACAGTTTCTTGATGTCAACCCCTTTGGAAGACAGTCTGTAAAGAACGCTTGAAAAAGTCCTTTTGCTGCCAGTGTTTACATTGTCAGAATGGATGAAGTTCCCACTATGAATATTCAGTGAATAGTTGGTTAAGTGCATAAAAACCTGGTGCAAGTTTTTCAGGGTGGGTTCTTGATACGGCTCTGTACAAAATCTAGAGAGTCCATCTTTGGCTATATAAATCTCTAATGGTTCTAAAGATTTCAGTAAGACATATAGACGAATATCAAATTTCAGTTTGTCAATCAGCAGCGGTTTGCTGATATATTCCTGGACTACAGCTGGCCGGCTCTGTAGATTTCCTGCCAGTCTAATGTCGCTGGGGTCTTTAATGAGGTAGATTCCATCCCCTTGACACCCGCCATCAGGTTTCACAATGAAAGTGGGCTTCCAGGGTGGATCACTCTCTTTCATCATGCGAACCTAGAAGGAAAGAAGGATTATTAGATCAAAGGAGGACATGAATACAGGGAAAACACCTTGCTTATTTCTGAAGGAAAAGCTTTAATGCTACGACAACATGTGAAAGGAAATTCCATGTACAAGTAAAAGACACAGCATTGCAGAAGTAAACATCATGCAAGTAAGAGTGGAAAATACACAGTGGTGCTTGCATCTTCCCAGTAAGGCTCTGTCTACACTTATGGAGGTGTGTAAAGCACAGCCACTACACATGTAGATACAACCACAGTGACCGGCTCCAGCTGCTGGAGCCTTTCGCTATGGTGAGGAAAGGCTCCAGCAGGGAGAAGGCAGTGGGGAAAAGACCATCATCAAGGAGCTCCTGGAGCTTTTCCCCGCTTCCAGAGCCTTTCAGTGCCTTTCAGCCATATCCTCCCTTCCTCCCCCAGTCCAGCAGGACTAAATCTTGTCTGTTGTATGGCAAATCCATGGAATTACTGCACACAAACTCTTGAGCCTTGAAATCAGCACCCCTCCAGACATACACACCCCATTAGATGTGTGGCAAGCACAACTTTGCTGGAACCAGATCTGTCAAGAAATGAGAAATGTTCATTTTCCATCAATGAGTGGTTTTCACCAAAGAGATAGGTTGTGTTAGAGAAGCTAGGGCATACTAACAATACAAAGTACCACAACAAAAATATTTCTCCCATTGAATAGCATACTCTATACATGCCTCTAGTGGCCACTGCTCTTCAGTTTGTAACTGAATATTTCCTGTAAATTACACCATTGGTATATTCAGGCCTTGAGCTCAACTACTAATTTTCTGATCAAAAAGAGCAAAAAATGTTGTCTACCATGATCACAGCAACTTCTAGAAGTGGTTTTACGTCACATTAGGGAAATCTGTTCCTAGTGGATTACAATCTGTCTAGACACACAGTATGAAATAAGAAAGTGAGGAAAGTTAGGCCAGAGAGTTTGATGGTATTTAATATTGTAGCTAAACCTTTGGTTGAATTTGAAATGCATGACATGCCTAGCTTTGTATCCTTTCCAACTTAGCACACTTCTGAGATTTTCAATTTGCCTGTGTTAGTTCGCCTCTATTATATTAGTTTTGCATGAAGTGTATTGCCCCCTAGTGGACGACAATTAGTTATTTGAAACAAAAACATTAAACAAAGATTTAAATGTGAAAAACCTGTTTAGGGAAACCACCACACTAAATAAAGTTATCTGTAAAACAACTAACACTTATGTGCCTAGATAAATCATTTTAATTTGCATTTTCATACTGTGGATTTCTCAAGAATTGAGTCAAGTGTTTTTTATTGTTACTGGGTGATAATGTATATTCCAGTACATTTTGTTTGCAGAAATGCATATTGGCTATTGACTTGATAACCAGTGTGGGTTGGACTGGGGTGGGTGGAGGGAGATGCCCTTACTAGAAGAGAAATTACTGGGTAAGAAATACTCCATTCTACCCTATATCACCCCCTAATGTGCATACATATGGAAAGCAGCTAGTCTCAGAAGTAGAGGGGGAAGGGCAGGAAAATAGTTCATTTTGGTACCACTGCTCACAGCACCTTCCTACAAAAGATGTCTCTGTTGATAAAAGAAAATTGACTTTGTAGTGCTTACTAAGGCCATGTCTACATGAGGACACTCTGGAAAATTAAGCTGAATCAAGGTGTAACATGAGAATGCACATAAAGTGCATTAACTGCCCTGCCACTGACACTCCCACTCCCCATGTGGATGCTCTCATCCAAGGAGGATTAAAAGTTACAGCAAATGAAGGCCACTTTGCTCCTGAATGAGACCATCCACATGGGGTTAACATGCTTTAATTTATGCACATTGACTTCCAGAGGAACCCTATGTAGACATGGCATAAGAGCACTGCTAGTAGACAGGAGGCCCCTTTGCAGATTCCTCCCAGTGTAGCAATGTCCTTTCTACTTACAGTACAGAGTAGGCATGTAACATGAGTCTTGATTACTTCTGACACCTGTCTGACTGATACCTAGGCCTCCATGATGCGTAATGCAAGCCATCATGCCAGGGAAATTTTAGCTCTGTAATACAGTCTGTATCCTAGATCCTTGGGGGTGAATATAGGGCATGATTAACACCAAATCCCTATGTAACATGGTCAGCCATCTCCCAAAAGCCCCCTCATGGCTGCCGTGGCTCTACAGCACTCTGCCTGAGTTTCCCTCTCTCATGAGACTTCCCAATAACTCACCCAGTCCACAGCATTCCACAACATTCCCCTCCTGGAGAGGGATCAATGTAATTACCTCAGACACACATTAATTCTTCATGCCAGCTTTATCCAGCTGGCCACTGGTTCCACAGGTCCAATAGTTCTCTCTCCTTGATACAGGAGCCCCCAGTCCTGCTTCCCTGCACTGGATTCAGTTCAAACTGTCCCTTTATTCCTTGCAGCACTCACCTACAGCTCCTACTCTTCAGTTAGCTGCAGAGTTCCCCAGGCTTCTGGCACACTGCCACTCCCAGCCCTCCTAGCTGGAGTATTAGGAGCTCAAGTGGAGCCTTTCGCCAGGGACCGCTCCAGGGAGTCTGTCTCTTCCTCCCTTATATTCTCAGCCCTGGCCTCTTCATTTATTATTAGCTACCCAAGGAGGTGAGCTGATCTTGTCACAAGTGGGCTAAGGCCCCATTCCCTTTAAAAAGTCCAGTCACCCTGTGATACCCCCTCTCTGCTACCAGTAGCTGTGGAGTATTGGAGGTCTTGTCAGAGACCCAAAACCCCTACCAAACTCCAGAGGTGACCTATAAAGCTCAAAAGCATGAATGAAGCTGGTAGAAAGAGCAGGTCACTTATGCAGCAGAAAGCTTCCATTTACACACAAGTGTAGAACAGCAGTAATGACAGCTAATGGGAGTTACAAAGTTCAGCTCTGGACCCAAATGCCCCCAAAGTTTGAAGTCATATAGATTTGGAGTTTTTGCCTGGTCCTCTGTAATTTCCACACATCAGTATCAGCAGGCTTTTAACTTTGGTTGAGCTAAAAATGCTGGCAGTAATAACAGAAGATGGTAAACACAGACTGCTATGGTAACTAATAACTTCTTGGACCAGCATCAATAAATGTCTTTTTACATGTCAGCATGAGGTCCAGCCAGAAGCAAAAAAACATCCTGGCCAGTTTTTCTTTCCTAAAGAACCAGTGATCATCTGTAAGAAAATCAGATGACGCCCTCTTAGAAGAGATTGTGGTATGCTGGCAGGACCAAATAGAATTATTTTTAATAGGGTTAGTTGGCCTTTGAACACCACATGTTAGTTGATACATTCATTTAGGGCTAGTCTACACTTACCAGCCGGGTCGACGCGGTGAGTTCGACTTCTCGGAGTTCGAACTATCGTGTCTAATCTGGACGCGATAGTTCGAACTCTGGAAGCGCCGCGGTCGACTCCGGTACTCCACCACTGCAAAAGGCGGTGGCAGAGTCGACCTTGGAGCCGCGGACTTCGATTCCGCGGCGTCTGGACAGGTGAGTAGTTCGAACTAGGGTACTTCGAATTCAGCTACGCTATTCACGTAGCTGAACCTGCGTACCCTAGTTCGACCCCTGCCCTTAGTGTAGACCTGCCCTTAGTAAGTAGTGTTTGGAGGCTAACAACATTCCCAGTTGGATGCAACGAATCAGAATTTAACAGAATACTTATAACTAATCACTGGGCTTACGATCTGCTCATACCTAAACTGCACCTCTTCTGTCAGTTCTTTCAAAAACAATGTAAGAAAGTTATTTTTCCCATAGAATAATCATGACATCACAAGTTGCCTACATTATTACATTTCAAAGAAAAAATAAAACCTCAAACTTCAACTTTTTATTTAAGAGGACAAACCAGAAAAGTTGTAACTAGGTCACTGGGAGGACCTGACAATATCAGCTGGATATATAGATCCCTCATGGTGCATCAATAATTCCTACTACCCAAGTTTTATTTTCGCCATACAGAGCAATAAAATCAAAGGAGAGAGACTGCCAGGTCTCAAGAAGGACAATGAAAATTGTGATAGAGGGGCAGGCAAGCTTCAGAGCAATCTAAAAGAAAAAGCGTTCAAAAATATAGCATGCTTTACAACATGTTAGAAGGAAAGGAAAGAGCACAGATATATTTTAAGTTAGCGAAGTTGACATGCTTCAGAATTCATGAGCATGTCGAGGATAAATCAAACTCTTTCGCATGTACATAAGCAGTTCAAATCCCCCCAATGTCAATGATGCCCAATGGCTGGTCCTATCACGACTGTTTGAGATTGTAAATGCACTTAACGGTTGGGTCCTTACTGTACATCTCAAGAATGGTATAAAACTATCAGGAGCTGGCTCTAATTGGCAACCTTGTTGACAGTCTCCACAGAAAAGCCAAGGATTGAGTGAGACTGAACTACTCTCTCACCCTTTAAAAGGTGGCTCCTGCAGTTTAGGGTTGAGGTTCAGGGGCAGGGCCAATGTGAGAAAGCTTGCCCTGCTTCTGTCAGTACCACATATGATCTGCTGATAATGCTATAGTCTACAGGGCTGGACTTCCAGCCACTCTCATGAGCCTTACATTCACAGATATTTTAAATTTTAGAAGTGTTAAAGCACTGTGTTTTCCAGTTAAAAACAACCACCACCACCACCCCACCCTACAAAATCCATGTTCCCATGGAAAGAGAATGATAGGTAGGAGACCATGAAATTCAGAACAATGCAGGCAAGGGAGCCCCAAACAACCAGGGGTAGCCAAGGTAAATGCAGGATGTATAGCAGCAGGCCACATTGTCTACTACACAGGAGATCCAGTGGTTCACGTCTTCAAGAGACTTTTTAAAAACCATCTTCTCTCTCCAAAGCAGGTGGAAGCTACGCTAGTTTCTTGAATACCAGGAACAGTCTTAGTACACTCTGTTCTTTTCTTGAATTCATACATCACCAAATAAAAACGAAAACAAAAAAAGAAAATGAAAGAGGCAGAATTAAATTGCCATACTAAACTAATCTAGCACTACACAGGAAGTGGCTGGTGCTGTTTTACATGTGTTCACAGCAATAGCCTGCCTTCTCTCTGGCACTGCTCTGAGATTATTTTTCTTTGTTAGTATCCCGAGGCACCAGCAAAGTCGATCGATTTCCACAACCTGTCCTGGTACTGCAGGAGGAAAGAAAAACTGTGACATAGCAGAAGGCTGGCTACCATTAGGAAAGTCATGGAATTTCAGGCGTGACTGTCCATTTCTAGTGGCATCATTAGCTAATCCATCCACACTACTTAGTTCTCTTATACTAACCCTCAGATTTTCAGGGGATAGTGGAGAAGTTTTTTCATAAGACCCACTTACTTTACTGGGAATCACACCACTCTTCCTTCTCACTATTGTGTGAATTCAAATCTAATTATTTAAACTAGGGATTTTCTCAGGGTCAATTAATCTTAATGGAATGAAAGGTCCTTTATCAGAATAGGTGGTCACTTCAAGGGATAGGGAGGCAATAGACATCAGATATTTTCCCATGTTTTCTAAATATGGCCAAATCCAATAAGATCAATGGGACTAGTTGGGATGGGAGAATAAGGAAAGCAGAATTTGGCCTCTAATGGTTTTATCTACAAGGGAATAACTATCTTCTCAATTATGTTTAACTACAGAATAGAGCTTTCCATAAGAATATTCCAGTTTTGTATTTGGTCAGGCTTATACATTAAACTCCCTGCTATAATTTCTCTCTCTCGCACACACACGCGCGCACACACACACCATTAGAAGGACAGAGACAATCTGTCTCCATTCCCCATTTCTGCTGCTCCTGCCTCAGGCTTTTTCTGCTCTGTTGCACAGGCTCTCTATTGAAGAGGAAAGTGCTTTTTGGGAACCACTATTTTGAGGATACAGTGGCAACCTTCTTGTTCAATACAGTATTTTAAACAGTCATTTCAACTGCTATTCAAATTCAGAACAAAACACCTGTTTCCTTCAGACAGAGGAAAATGTTTTGTATCAGCACTAATACATCAGGTGCTCCAAACCTGCTATCTTCAAAGGGCTCAAGCAAGGAGCTTCCATTCTGAATGCTCCAACATCAAACATAACAGTAACTCATTTCTCTGACCAAAGAAAAAGTGAGCAATGTCTCAGACTAAAGTCTGTCTAGACAAAAACACCAATGAATCACACTTCAATCCATGCTGGCTGAAGAGAGATGCAGCACACACAGCCTCATAAAAAAAATGGCAGCGTTGGTTTATGTGTTACATTTAAGACAAAGCTGGTTACAGAAAATATCAGGGAGAGAATGCAAAATGCAAGAATGAGAAAGGAATCCTACACACAGTCAGGGTAGCCCATCAAAGGAAATTCAGAACCCAAGACTAGAAGTATTAGTTACAGCAAAGTTGCTAATTCAAAGCCCCTATTTGTGTTATTAATGAAGATCAACCTCCCTTTACTGAACTCCTTCCACAATCCATCCATTTCCACCGGAGAGGGCATCATTTTTCAACTTTCGCAGACAGTTATTTCTATTTCAAGACCAGTAATAAAGCAGGAAGGCATTTCCAGTTGAGGTGAAAACCCTGTTCCTGTCCTGGAAACTATTCACTGCTCTCCTTAAGCCTTCCAGTCCATCATATCTTAAATACACCAATCAACAAGAACAAGACGTAAAGAGAGGAGGAGGATCTGGGAATGGATCAATCTACCTTCTAGGAGATTGACTGGCCTCAAGGAAATAGAAGAATTCTTGGTATTGAAGGCAACTCTTGAAAGTCTTCTTTATAACCAGCAGAAGCCTCCAAATACTTTCTTTGAACAATCATGGTTTGTATAGACTGGAAAAATAAGTCATGTTGGAAAATGAGTTAACTCACAACTTTGCACTTAAGGCTTGTTGTATTTTGAAACATGTTAGCTGGTCATTGTTAACACTGGGAAGAGGGAAGGGGCCTAAGACTGACCATGACCATATAATACATTTTGTGCAAAGTTGTGCTTTTGACTAACACAATTTTAATATTGTCAGACATGCCTTATCTTCCCCATTTAGACAAACCCAAGGGGAATGGAGAGTACAGTAAAGGAATAAACCTTGGATGATGACATCCAATTTGGACTTCAAGCAAAGTTCATACGTTTTTACAGAAGAGCTGAGGAGATCTAGAACACAAAAGAGGTCTTTTTGGCAGGCAATAAGCCACCACAATGATATTTGCCCACTAGCTTCCAATTCTGTTTGACACTTAGATTTTCAATAAGGAAACACCAAGATAAGTCTAAGAATTCTTCATTTGATTTAACAGGACAAACTGTTAAGACTGAATACCCTTGAGATATTTCCAGATCTGCTAAACAAGCTGGATTTCAAATTTTCTTCCATCACTATGTCTGATGTGATGAAAAAATGCACCAAATTGCACCAAATGGTCAAGATGGCAGTTCTCTTACCAATTATTATTTTTTAAATCAGGGAAGATGTTACTGAAGTGGTTGCAGTATTCTCTGACTGGGAGTAGGGTTGGGGGAGGACAGAAATGGGAAAAAATGGACACCACTTGGGTGGTCCAGTTATTTATACACATGTACAATATGACCACAGAGTCTTGTCCACAGGAGGAATGTTAAAATATATAACAGGCAATTTTATTTTGGCAAGCTGTGGAGGCTCAGCAGAAGGAAGCAGGGAGATCTCAGAGCTCAGGGAAATGTTAATGATGCAGCAATTTTAGGTTGCCTGTTCAAATACAGACACATCTTATAGCTGTTTGGTGTCTGACTCTAGTTCCAAGAGACAATATCTCACATCACAAGGCCACAAACATAGATAACACTGAATATCCTCTCACACTTGGAGGTCATCTTGCCACTTCAGTGCTAAGGCACAGTGGGAGAACAATGTGGGGAAAGTTGTGCAGACGTTGCCCAGTCTGTATAGTACCGTCTGGATAAACAGAAGACTTCAATCTCCAAGGGCTGCCAATCCAACAACTCCTCACCAGCACTAAATTCCCACAACAATTAAAACAATGGAAAAAGCAAAATTTGGAGAGTTCTTGTTGGGAATGGCCTCACCAATCTACAAGTGACGTGTTCTCCACACTCATCCCAATCATTTATGGCTTATGATACAGAGTTTTATTCATTTTTTACATTGCAAACATTTTGTTAAGTAGAACATAAACTCTTACAGCATAAACTATATTGTTTGATAACAAAAATGATACTTTTCTCAAACACAGATGGAAGAACACATGCAAGGGAAACTCCAAGCAATGTTTTATTGGACATCTGCTCTTCTTGGAATGGAAACCAAAAATCGTCTTCACATTGATGAGCTCTTACACACGGAGCAATATTTGTTTATCTGCAGTGCCACCTGCTGACAGCTTAAAGGTATAGTCCTTATAAATTGCTCTACAGTATGATGCATTTGCAGCACTGCCCAAATAATCAGTGCATAATAACTAGGAGTCAACATGACTCTCACAGGAATCAGTTACAACCCAGTGTACTACTTGGAAAGTTTACTCCCAAATTGTCTTCACTCAGTTGGGTTTGGTCCTGCTTTGAGCAGGGGGTTGGACTAGATGACCTCCTGAGGTCCCTTCCAACCCTGAGATTCTATGATTCTATGAAATGCCTGCAATAGCTAATCTGATTGCAATTTACACCTCCTTTTACAAATCTGTTTTACATCGACAGCTGAGGATACTATAGGATTCTTGCTCATTTTTACTGCCATTAGTAAAGTGTCAGAAAGATGACCCAGCACACTGGAAGATTACACATTAGAAGATGATCATGAATTTAACTTGACTGCTGATAAAAGTATCATATTAAAAAGTGACAGAGTGTGTAGAGGTCTAATAAAATTTATACCTTTTTCTGCTCACTTTTCCAGCAGAGGATACTGTAGAATACAAGAATACACTGGGTGAGTCAGACAGGGTTAAAATTAAAAACATACAATGTTTTTAAATACTAGCAGCAACAGAACAATACATCCTCACACAAAAGCAAAATAATTCTTTCTGGGTTTCATGAAAACCAAACAGTTTTATTACATTTTGAACATTTAAACAAACCATTCGAACACCAGTTAAACACAGAGGAATATGCGAGAATATATAAACATCGAACACATTAGGAGAGACAGCTTGTACGAATTATATAAAACACACAAGATATACTAAAAAGACTTCAGTGAAAATGACATCGGTGAGATGTCACATTCCACAGAGTCCAGTCTCAGAACATCCTGCTACTCACTCTTTCTAAGCTCAGTAAAATATGCTGGGGAAAGGAGT
This sequence comes from Mauremys reevesii, assembly GCF_016161935.1. Taxonomy (NCBI): domain Eukaryota; kingdom Metazoa; phylum Chordata; order Testudines; family Geoemydidae; genus Mauremys; species Mauremys reevesii. The sequence goes on from NC_052641.1 coordinate 22,049,049, forward strand.
TTAAACTTCTGCTGTGTTTAATATTCAAATACCCTTTTTGGTGGTGAGGAGGTGGCACAGTTGTTTTGATATTAATTCTAGAGCATAACAAGAAAGAGCAGCTCAATTAAACAATGTCTGATCTGAGGCAAACTGAAAAGAATATATAGATTCCGTGGAATACAAATGTAGTTTTAAATAGTCTAACCAATATGAAAGTAAAGTAAGTGAAGAAGAATGACATGGTCACAAATATCTTACTGGCAGCATTATTCAGAGAATATGGAGAAAATTGATCTACCTCAGCAACAAAGAGGGGAAACTCTTCTGGCAGAATCCATGAATGGGGATAGAAGTTGTACTCTTCAGGAAATAGATCCTGCATTGTTCGCACTGCCCGACTCAGGGTAATTTTACGCACCATTTCTGTCATGCCTGGAGAAAATAAAGAAGTGTTTGGAAGTGTTCAAGATTATTCACTTAGGCTTTGCTCTGTGCAGCAAAATAAAGTAAGCCTGTGTGTTGTTACTTACCATATGTTTGTGCTCTGGCCATTGTATTCAATATATAACTAAATATTTGAAGCTACTAGTGATACTGACTGATTTGTAGCTTTTTACTTGGGTATTTATTTATACTGCACTTGCCACCATATCACATGGTTTGGGAAAGCTTGAAGGTAGTTGCCCAAATATAACTGGGAATCAAGGAAGAAGAATTTTTGTCCAAACATTAACTGACTCTTTGCTCCAGTCTGGAATTTTTACCTTATTTTGCCAGTGTTGCAGAGAAGAAACAGGAGACATCAATTGCTTCAGACAATTAGAACTGTACCTTCCTAAACTATTTACCCTTATTTAAACATTTACAGTATGTCAAAGAGAAGAGTCTTTCTTTTCATATAAAACAACGGTTAGGTCTAGTCTTTCAATGGCCCAATTCTGCCAAGAGCCTTCAAATCTCATGGAAGTAAATGGGAGGTGGAAATGTTGAATACCTCACAGGAGGTGCTTAGCAGATCATGGGATCAGGCCCCATTAACATTCCTGGGAGTTAAAAGTGCATTGTGAAGGGACTTCAGGATCTCGCTAACCTGTTTTTGTCAACTCTGCATCCTTCTTGCTCACCACATGGGAGGCAGGGTACAGCTCGGGCAAATATCATACACATGGCATGAGATTTAAACCACCAGAAAATTATAGCACATTATCAATGTAGGTGCATTGTCCACTTTTGTCTATATTTTTGTTCACAAGCAGACAAAAGTCAGTAAGTGGAGCAAAAAGTTCTGTATATGGGTTTTCTTACTCACACAGCATACTAACAGCAGCAATATATCTGAAGTGAAGGGCTTAGATAAGTCAATACCTAAGCTCTTAGTTCTTATTCAGCGGGATCTATACTGGAATTGAATGAGAAATAAGGGATCTTAAAAAAGTAGAATAGTCATAATAAGAGGAGAGTTGACATGAACTCTTCAATATTAAAAAATCCATTTAAGGAACTGTGCTTTGAGATTTTCCCAGAAACAAGCCAGAGCTCAATACAAAATAGATTTTTATTTTTTATTTTTTTTTAGTAGAAACAAATCCTCTAAGGAGGAGCATTTTTACTGATGTTACAAGACACACAAGAATTGTTTAAATTATTTTAATTTAATTACAACCTAAAGATCAGGTTTCTCTGAATTAATATGTTCTATATATGTATTGCTCCACTCATCAAACATCCTTAGTGTCCCATTATACTCTCAATCCATAAAGAATTTGAGTCACCCATTCTGGTATTCATACCATGTCTTAACTAAATCTCTAATTATTGATTCATAAAACATGCCCAATAACAGGAGTCAGAGTGATCCAATTTGAACATCTTTTTTCAATATATAACTACTCACAAATGAAGAATATGGTATACTGTGAATCAAATCATCTACTGATGAACACAACAGGAAATTTGCTATTCATTTCAATGGGACCACGATTTGATCTGATAGATTTGTATCTGGGCATCTGGGGTCCACTCCCAATATAAGAAGCCATGAAGCCCGGTTTCATTTCATATTTATCTTCTGATTAATGAAGGCTTTCAGAAGCATCCAAAAGGTCCTTTCACTTTACTTAACTAATGGTTAATTTTAGCATCCCTTTTACTTTATCAGAACCTCAGGATCCAGATCTACTGTACTGTAAAAGACTTCTACCAATTATCATGATCGTTTCTGAGAATTTACATATTTGATAACTGCAGAAAGCTATCAATAGGAGAGTGCAAAAGACTGAATACAATCTAGACGAAAGGTCCAAGGAAGATCCAAGGTAATAAAAGATGGCACCATTTGTTTAAGGCTTTGTTATTGCAACTGTAATCACCACTATGCAAGCAGCAAACACTCTCCTTGATGGTGAAACAGATAATCAGGCATTTACTTGCATCAGGTTGAGAACACCAGACTTTTGATCAAAATAAGATGAAACCTTTCATATTTTGCAGACTGTTATAAGTGGTAACTGCCCAGCATATTACCAACAAGGTGGGTGAATATTCAGACAGCACGAAGAACAGTTTAAAAGCATTTCTTTAACTTCAAGCACAAGATTAATTACCTGGAAACTTGTTGACTTGACCTGAGAATATGTCATTATCATGAAACGATACCCCATGCCAATAGATATCACAGGGCAAGCGCCGACCAAATGGAAACTGGAAAAAAGATATAATACAGATTTTGAAAGAGATTGGCTACATCTACAAGTTTCTTACCTTTGTAGAAGTTCAAATAAAAATATAAGCCCTTCAGAGAACAGCATTCTGGACATCAGTAAAGTCCACGCTTCATATCTAATGCCCAACTTCAATGGGAAGAGCTTATTGTAAGATATCAAAGTTGGGTCCTTTGCTAGTGTGTGAAGTAAAAGCTATTTTAAAAAAATATTCAACTTTCTTTCTCTCAATAAATACAAGAGAAAGATGTGGCTTCTTTGCCACTACTCTTTTGTAAATAATTACTGTTCAAATTTAATTTACTAAGTTAACTCTGGACACACACAAATTAATAATAATTTAAATTTGCAGTATTTAAAGTATTACTTTTTCCAAATGTTGACTGCAGCTTTTCAACCAAACTGAATCATATGCTTGAGCTCAGGCTCAAACTTAAAACTGAGTGCTCAGAACAGGATATTTAAATTTAAATACAGTAGCTTTACATTGTTTTAAAACAAGGGGAAAAAATCAAACTATACCAGCACGGTTGGCCTTAGGGGTGGGCCACCAGGGCGACCACACAGGGGCGCCATGGTCAAGGGGGCATGCTGCCAGTATAGAGTCAGAAACTGGGCAGGTGGGGGGGGGGGGGTGTGTGCAGATTTCTCCCTGCTTCCTCCCAGCATAGGAGCATGGGGTTGGTGTCTCCTGCAACATTCCTCCACGCCCCCTAGAGGGCTGTTAAGGGGGAGCAAGGAGTGTCACTTTTCCAACCTGGGCTGTGAGGTGAGCATCAGAAACTGCTGCTCTCCTGCCCTGCCCGTATGCAGGAAGCCCTGACATCCCTCCTCGCTCCCCTCCACAGCCCTCTAGGGTGCACAGAGGAGCAATGCTCAAGGGGGACAATGAGCAGCAATGTCTGCTGCTCCATGCATCCAGGTAAGTTTCCCCGCATGGGTGCAGGAGGGGGGTTCAGGAGTTAGAGGCACAGGAGGGAGGTGCAGGGGCTAGGGGTGAAGGGGGCACAGTGCAGAAATTAGGGGCGCAGGAGGGGGTGCAGGGGTTGGGGCACAGAAAAGGGTGCAGGGATTGGAGGAAAGGGAGCACAGTGCAGGGGTTAGGAGCAAAAGGGGGATGGAGATCCTGGGGATCCCATGGAGGCCAGGAACAATGGGGGGGCACCACCCCCACAGGGGCCTGGGATGCCAAAATACAAGTTCGCCCAGGGTGCCGTTTTCCCTAAGGCTGGCCCTGTTGCCAGATTTTAATAAATAACATATATTTCTAAAATACAAAGTGAAGCAGATGTACTATACTTTTCAGTATCAACCAGGTGCCAACTATAGTTTACATTTAAGGCCCTACCAAATTCATAGCTGTGAAAAACATCATGGACCGTGAAATAAGCCCCCTCCCCCATGAAATCTAGCTATTGGAGGGGAGAAGAAGGGGCAGGGCTGAGGGCACCCCATCTAGGGGCTCTAGTGTTCCCCGGGCTCCAGCTGCTAGTCCCCGGGCTGGGATGGGATTTACTCTTCCCCTGCACAGCTGTTCTCAGTGGGGGAATCAGACCCACCTCTAGGTATCTCCCCCCGCCGCAGGAAGCTCCATGGCAGCAGTTGGGCTTTGAAGGCAGCACAGAGTGAGGGTGGCAATCCTGCAGACACCCCCCCACCCCCTCACACACACAACAGCTTTGTGACCCCTTCACATCCTTCTTTGGGTTGGAACCCTGGCAGTTACACCACCAGGAAATTTCAAATGTAAACCTCTGAAAATGTGAAATTGACTAATTTTCAAATCCTAGGGCCATGAAATTGACCAAAATGGACCTAAATTTGGTAGGGCCCTATTTATACTATTTTGTTCATTTTCTTAGCAGCAAATGGACAGCTTTTTAGCTCTGTGATAGGAGGTACAGGAAGAAGGAATGAGAAATCTATATTTGTCATTTTCTTCCAGATATTAGTATTTTTTTAAAGAAAAGAAAAATAACTGAAGTTAAACAAACAAGCAAGCTTGCAAACAGACCAATCATAGGCAAAATGTTTATTTTAATTTATCAGTTGGAGCAGAGAAATTATCCCTACAGCATTAGCCACTCACACATGTGAAAGGGTAATTTTAGCATAATTACATATACCACACTGTTGCATCCTATTGTCAAAAGCTAGGTCGTTCAAAAAATTAAGCACTGCATTAAAACAGTGTAAAGCCTCTCAACTTCAACCAGTCAACCCTAGCAGGACAGGCTATATTCATGAGGTCAATTTCCCAAATACACAATATGTAACCCATAAATCAAAATATTGTTTGGTTAAAATGTATACACTAATTTTCTCTAAATCACTCCTCCAGGGCTATTCTCCTGAAAAATGGACTACACAGTCATTCCTACCTGTTCAAAATTATCATCTTTTCCTCCTGTGAATCCGTGTAGGTGCCATTAATTAAATATGTGATATAGAGAATTATTCGCAAGAAGATATTGTACTAGGAGATCAAATCACTTCGAGACAAATGTGTTATACTTCCGCTTCCAATCATAGTACTTTTAGGATCCTATCTTGTGAAAAGTTAGCATCAACGCCCACTGACATTAAACAATTGAATTATTAAAAACAAACTAACAGCATATTGAGCCCTTAACTAAACTCAATATACACTACAGCAATTTGTCTGGCTATTTATGGTTAAGTTTAACTTCCCTCCATGAAAGAAATCCTTATTAGCACTAACGTATATTAGGCAAAAGAAAGAAAATTTAAAAAAAAAGTTAAAAACTTTTCTAGTGAAAATCTGTTCCTTTATTTGCAACTTCAATTAAAAGTGCAGTTTATTTAGTAAATAACTGAAAAAATAATCAAAACACTAATTTGGCAATGCATTCCTTTCTCCAATTCCTAATTCATAGGAGTAACATGCACAACATAACAGAGCTAGAAAGCTCTGGTCTCATTTCATTATTATTCAGGCTGCAAAGAGAAAAAAAATGTGTTTTTATGTGTGAGAAAATTAATTCTGTTAGGCTCTGAAAGACAATCAGTGGCCTTAACCCTTCTCTCCACAGGTATATTCAGAATAAAAATTCTGTGCTGGTTCTCAGACTGCCCTTCCCACTAAAAACTTGAACAATTTATTTATTTATTAAATGAAATTGAAATGAAGTGAATGAAATTTGCATTTATATAGCACCTTTCATCTACAGAGGATATCAAAGCATTTTACAAACACTGCACAGAAACCATTTCACAATGGATGAAGTATAAGCACCTCAGGGCTGGAACATGGCTGCAGTTTGCACCAGAACATTACTCAGAGTGGGACTTCCCCACTGTGAGCAAATCAAGTGAGTATTTATGCAAATCAAATTCTGGATTTACCCAAAAATAGGACTAATACCCTGACTCTTCTGAAATGCCACTGGTTCTTCAGTGTCTAAACCATGATTTAAACTTCAGAATATAGTTTATAAACAAACAGGTCAGCACCTTGGGCCCACGGCTGGTGCAAGGATATTTTGCACCCTAGGCAAAACTTCCACCTTGCGCCCCCACCCTCCTCCTCCCCTCCCCCTGGAGCATCGCTTATTATAAACTTTCAAAAATGAATACTGCATAATGTGGAGTTTGGAAGCGGCACCTGCGCCAGCCCTTTCCCCTCCGTCGCGCTGCAGGGTTTAGTTTCACTTTCCCTCACCCCAGGAGGCGGCTGCGCCCAGCCCCAGGCACAGCACATTGGAGGGCGAAGCTCACCTGAGCTCAGGACTGCGTCCTGCCTCCCCCAACGGCTCCATCCCTCAGCTGCACTGGTTGCCACGCCTGGCTGGCTGTCTCCTCCTTTCTCTGCCGCAGGCTCCCACTGACCGTCCTGCGCGGAGCCCCTTGCTGCGGGGGCGGATTTGTTATGGAGGTCTCGCTCCCCGCCCTCCCCCACTCAGCTGACTTCCGTGACACTGGACACCGCTTTATGGTGCCCCCAAATCTTGGCACCCTAGGCGACCGCCTAGTTTGCCTAGTGGTTACACCGGCCCCGCTTGGGCCTACTCTGGCAGCTAAACCCATCTTAAATCATCCCTTTGAGGAGTATCTCTTTGTTGGGGAATACATACGTAGAACAGACCTGTTTTAATGGTTCTTCTTCCATGCCCACCTGATGCAGATGGAAAAGGGGACATTATTAAGGCATCCCTCGTACCCTGATAATACCGACACCTATGGTTAGCTGGTATAAGCAGCCTCAGGACTCTAATTTATGCCTGGCACTGGGCAAATTCACAACAGCCATAGGATTTGGGAACCATAAAAGTGGCTAAAGTCACCTTTCTCCCCTTCTTCGCAGTCTTGTGCTGAGATGACAAGAGAATCTGGTCCCTGAAGCTTTCAGTACAAAACAACTTGGGGCTGTGCCTGTAAACAATTAATCTTAACTCTTCAAGCCATTTATTTAATGCCCTCCAAGTCTGAACAAAAAAGATCTTTGAACAAAACCAGGAGAGAGAGCATAAAAATGAACAGATTTGTTTTCAAAACTCTGACCCAATTAATAATCAATCATAGTCAAACAGCTCTGACCAGGCTTTTCCAGCTCTTGATAGGAAGCCAATAATTTAAACTGTGTCCCACAGGTCACATCAGTCTGTTCCATCATGTTATGGACAAGCTAAGTGACTCTTGGCTTCTTGTCAGCTTTTGCTACCATAGAATTTCAAACTGTTTCTCTGTTGCTGTGCCTCTACTGAATATATAGGCAAATGGAACATTTAATGCTAGGACATTTGAGGTCTCAGCCATATGTTTCTTCCATTTTCCTGTTTGTGTCTAGCTGAAGGATTAATTTACTGAGACACAAATAAATTCAAGGCGCAAGCTTAATTTATGCCCATTATTTTATTCAGCATATCATGTCCATTTCAAGAATCTGACACACTCAGTGAGATAGTCTGCTCTAGAAGCATTAATAATTGCTTCAGTGGTATGCATATTACAATTCTGCAATGCATGTTGTGAGCTCCACCCCTGTGCATCAGCCAAGACACAGCTCTTGCTGTTGTAATTTTATTCAAAATTCCCACACCTGAAAGTTATATTGTTTTCCTATTTGTTGCTTTTGATAGCAGAATTTGAACCTGTCAATTACCCTCCTCAGAATCTTTCCCATCTTCTTGATATATCAGTGTTAGCATATATAATTCATTCTCCACTCAGCTTTAATGTTATTGTTCTCTATGGTATATTTAAACAATTTGGCTTCATTTATTCAACCAACTTTGACCAAGCTGATTACCATTTTCAGCTGTGATTGACAGATGGGGGCCCCCTGATTACTAGCTAACAAGGCAATCACATTATCTCTCTCAGATCATATTGGCATGGCCCATCACTGCAAGTTAAAGCAAAGCACTTCACCCTTGGCTTTGAGTCATCTTCCTATCTACAGAATTTCAAACAATTCCTCTGCCCTTTTTTATTACTTCATGTACCTGAATATGACATACAATGTAATTTGCAGTGTTGGTCCCAGGATATTAGAGAGGCAAGGTGGGTGAGATAATATATTTTATTGAACCAACTTCTGCTGCTGAAAGAGACAAACTTTCAAGCTTATACAGAGCTTACCTCACCTACCTTGTCTCTATACAATGTAATGATCTTCTGGAAATCACTGAAGAGTAAAAGTTATTCCCAAACAAAATGTTTATGTAAAAAAACCAAAACGTTATAACTTTAAGGTTGATAGTGTTTCGGTGAAGTCCAGCTAACCTTCCTCTGCTATACCCCACTGAAACAAGGTAGCATCCTGAGCACTGAGGTTGCTACAGTACTGGAAGCCTGGAGATTTAATTAAAGTCAATTAACCCATTTCTGTACTGACACTTGCATGGCAGTTATTGGGCTAATGAGGCAATTGGCTCAGTACTGTAATTGGGAGGATGTATATTTGGGAGGAAAAAGAAGTAAAAGGGACTTAAGAGAAAGCTGTGTGGCAATCACCTCCTGCTGTATACCTGTGGTTCTTTATGTTTTAAAACTGAAGATTAAATGCACACATGGTGAAAGAGAACAGCTTGCACAGATTTGTAACTAGGAGACAGAAGAAGAGGCTAGGCAGCAGTACTCACAAAGCAGGAGAAGGGATGCCTTGTGACAGTCACCCAAAAAGTTATACTTTCTTTATAAAAAGTCTACACATCTTTGAGGGAAAAAATTGAATGACAAAAAATTAACAGTTAAAGGACCCAGTCAGTTCCATACTGCCATACAATCATTCACTATAATACCCCCAACCAATTTCCAACACTCACCCAAATTAAAGACTATCACCATATTTGGTCTGTAATGGAAATATGCTGTTGAATGCATACTCATTACTGTTATATGTTGTTTATTAAATGTATAGTTAAGACTTTGAAAGGAATATAGTCCCAGGGGACACTATAGCTGAATTCGATAATTCTCATCATGTAGTATGTTGGAGTAGAGGACTACATTTCATTAATAGAATTGGAACATCAATTTGGTGTTATGAAATGCAATTGATTATATGGTGATGTATTTGGAGAGCAGTTAGGATTAGAGTTTGAAAACAGGCTTATAATGAAAAGCTTGCTTCAACCTTAACTATGGAGCAGCAGCACAGGAACGGACTACTTCCTTATATACACATTTGAAGAACACCAAAATGAGATGAAAAGCAGTGACTATATTGACATTCAGCATGACAAGTCAAGTTATCCCTGCTACAAAACAATTCTTTCTAAAATAAGAACAAAAAGTCAGTGCAGCTTTCCAACATGTAACAGCAAGAGAACACACAAAGGGACAAACTGATCCCTAATGCAAAGGCCTCCATGGGGTTACACAAGAGGTGAATGCTGCATCCTGTGTTATAGCTTCACTATCCCTGCCCCTTTATATATAATCATACATATCACAAATGATGACTAGGTTGATGTTGCTGTTAGATCATAGATCTATAATCTATAATCTAACAGCAACATCAACCTAGTCATCATTTGTGATATGTATGATATATATAAGGGGCAGGGATAGTGAAGCTATAACATAGAATGCAGGAGTTTCAGAAAGTGTCTTTTTTATTTTTTTAGACAATAAAAACAAAGTTACGTTTATTTTGACTATAACCCCCAAGGACATGATACACTAGTTCTAGATGTTCTCACATTAGTCACTGTTCTGTATTCTTGTCAGTTATACCATTACAGTCCTTGTTAGATCCAAATGCACTTTATGGTATAGGAGCGCTTCCCAACATTCACATCTGTCTGCAACTGGCCCTCAAAATTCTAGAGAAGCAGGTATGTCTACACACACACAATTTGCACTGGTTTATACCAGAGGTGTGATGTTGCACCAATTTAGCTACCATTGCAACCTTGTATGCAGATGCTCTTAACATACCTTAAGCAACAAAGGCAAGCTACATTCACACACAAAGTTACAATGGGTTAGCTAAATTGGTGCAACATTATCGGTGCCTCAGAAAAAGTTAAGTTATTACAAGATAATCTGAAAGGTAATTTACTGCTCAGACTGTGTTCCTCCTACAAGAGCTGACAAAGAAGCCTATAACAGAAATGGGAATGTAAGAAAATTATGTTCTTTGAGCCACAAGGGAGAATACCATCTAAAACATGTGAAATACAACTTTAGCTTTGGTAGATATAAGGAAGGAGTTATTTGGCTTTAGAACATATTTGCTTTAGAATATATTCATTTGTTCTTCTAATACATACACTTATTGAGATCTTAAACTCGGTTTTATCTTCCCTTTAAGAAAAGCATTTCAACTCACCTTTAAATCTACATCAAACATATAACAGAAAATATATTTGGAGAAGATTGAGAATGATTGACAGAGATGTCTGTAAAAGAAATCCTTATAATTTCACCCAGAGGAGATAATGATCTTCCTTGAAATATCCTTGCAGAAGTGGAAAATTAATTTCTAAAATTCCAAATGAAAAAAATCTCTTAAAGATGTGAATTTAGGGGTCGTTATGGGCATACTGTCAATGTTTTTTCTAATTCTCACTGTTTTAAAAGCACCCCTTATTGTTTAGGCTTCTATTCCTTCTCTCATGCTAAATCCAGGATAATGTGGGTTTCCTAAAAAAATTCATAGAAAACTTCATAGCATTAGGCTGACGCAGTTTAGCTGTTTGTATAATGGTGCAGCAATATTGCTGAAATAAAGCCATTCTGAAATACCACTGTAACTATGGCAACCAGTGTTCAGCATGTAAGAATACAACTAGAAACAGCACATGTTGCATTGTAATATTGCTCACTATTAGGAATGGAAATTATCAGTAAGTGGATACCTACTTTATGAGAGCAGAGTCTAGCAGTGCCTCCTGCTAGCCATTTAAGCAAACACAACTCAGCTTGAATCAAATATTATAAATAGGAGCAAAATAAAAGGATGGAATAGGCTAGTTTAAAAATTATATATATAAGGTGAGGGTAAAAGGTAGGGACAGGGGAGAAGGGGACATATGAAGTTAAAACCTAAAACCTGGCAAACATAAAAGGTGTTTAATCTGGAGCAGGAGAAGGGGGAAACCTCCAGATCATTAGTTTGTAATATATAATTTTCACTCGTATTGCCCAGAAGTTTTAAAAAGTTGCGTTATTTTTTTGTTTGGGTTTTTTTTAACATGGGTTTTTTTTTATGGTGGTGTGGGTGGCTGGAGGGCTCCCACAAGAAACAGTTTGTGGTCCCTCTGCTGGGTCTGTAATAGAAGTTAAACACTATTCACAGAGCTGTACTCGCATCAGTGATACAAGTGTACAAAGAAGCTGGCGGTACTATTGTCAATGTCTAACACAGATAGTGTAGCCTTGCTTAAAAGTAATTTGTTTCTTGGATCATTAGATTTTAGTGTTGCTCATTTTTATTCTCTGTTCCATATTTCTTGTCTTTTCTAACCCATATACATGTATCAGCTAAACAATAGATTTCACTTTCTTCACTCTCCTCCATTGTACCAAAACAGAATATTCAGCTCTTATTAGTATAAAATCTTAATTTACATTTTTCTTGTCCCTTCTTTATATAATTATTTCATAAGAGGACTTTGAAGGTGAAAATATATGTTCAGCATTTAGTATTCAATATACAACAATTCTAATGAAATAAAATCATTCCAGAATTCCATTGTAACAATGGTAGCATCCATTTAATGTACTTTGACTGAAATACTACTATAATTGGAGGAAAATGTGTCCCTGGAGTATGCATTTACAGTACAGAACTCCCTTCCCAACATCCTTATGGAGAAACTAGTCCTTTGTGTCCTATACTCAGTCAGGATACAAATGGTCAGCCAGTTCAAAGTGATTAAATACCTCCAAGTGCTTTGTAATGGAATTTAAAATGGGAATTTTTTTGTAAACAGTACTACCATTTCATTTTCCTTGTGTGTGTCTATTTTCCTGGCCTTAGAGACAGCGTGTGATGAACTCCCACTAATGTTAAAGTGAGCTTCAAAGCCACATGAGAGCATTAAAAAAGGGGGAGGGGGGGGAGAGAGAGAGAGAGAGAGAGAGTCTCTCCCAAACTAGCCAAAAGCAGCATCTGTTTGGGATTTATCAAATAGCCACAACTGGCCCTACCATAAAATGAAGCCTTTAAAACATGCAGGAATTATCATGGTATTTTTAGTTTGAAATTTCTTAATCATGAAGAACAGCACTATTTAAAGTTGTCTGAACTTTGAAAAGAAAAACAAATTGTCATATAAGAGAAAGATGGAAAATGAGTGACTAATTTACAACAAATAGTCTTTCTGAATACAGAAGTCACAATATCTACACAACATATTGGATACATGTGTTTCTCTGGTGGCTGCCCACTACCTAATCAGCATCTGAAAGTGCACAGCTGTACAGCAAACAAATACACAAAACTGAATCAAAGACATCAGTCTAGAATTCCGTAGATTAAATTACATACAGCAAAGGAAGACAAAGCATTCAGCAAACAGCAATTCTTTCTGAATTACGTAAATGTTGCTGAAAATAAAAACAGCTTCAAAAAAATTGAGCAGAAGCAGAATACATCTAACAGGACCCCTCAACATGCGTTAAATCATTTTATTTTATACATAGTAATATATATTAATAAATTATGCACACTTTCTGTAAGGTCCTGGCCTCTAAAACAGTGGTCCCCAACCTTTTCGTCTGGCAGGTGCCAGATGAAGGACCGTGGCAGCGGTCGAGCATCCGCCGAAATGACATCGCTTGTTGGTGGAGCCCTGCTCTAAAACTTCCACCACTCTCTAGTCTTAATATTGTACTAAAATCAGTGGCTCTTAAAGAAAATAATACGATCTCATTTGTGGAAGTCTCTAGCTTTAGGTTTTCTCAATGTTTATTAGACTGGGCACTCCCTTGGACTTGGCTCCTGAAGGCTAGCGGTGTTATGGAGTTTCATACTAAGGCTATGTCTACCTAGAAACCTTCCAGAGGCAGTTAGAAGCGGTAAAATGCTGTGGGAACCTTTATGGGCAGCCTCAAGCAATTAAAAAAAATGCCAAAATCATACAGATACCAAATGACACAACTTATAATGTGCAAAAAGACAAAAAAGGAACAGAAGAACTGTCATCTGGAGCAGCCCAATGGCTCCTCCTATTGGCATTCAAACTTTTTTTTTTTAATCAATTCATCTTTAACCCACTTGCTAAATACTCCCTTGTAAACACTGATGACAACACAAACATCAGATGTCAAAACAGGCCAAGAAACATTTTGCTACATTTCTCTGTATTGTTTTTAGATGTTAGTAACAGCATATTTAAAGGAAGTGAAAATATCTCCTAAAGAAGTGAATCCGCTGGAAAAAGAACGGGAAGAAAATGTGGTTTGTTTGGGACTGGATGGGAGGGTTCTTTTTTAAACAGATTCAGAAATAAAATGTCTCCCGGAAAATCAAACTTTTTTCCTTTTCAATATTAATCTGTCATTGTAAAGGTAACAATCCTGCATAACACATTTATTTATATATGGAAGTATAAATTAACAGAGCTTCAATAAGTGAAGAGTCCATTTTTCTACAAGTGTTTTATTAATGTAAAATGCTGTGCTTCAGTTTTTATATGACATTCGTTGTTTCCAGTTATAAATACAGAGTATTGCTTTTAGATTCCTATTCTCATTAGAAGCCTTTAATATTACTACATGAATGACAAATTAATATTGATATTTCAGAAAGATATTGTGCTTGATTCTCCGTGGTCCTGTACTCTGTAGTTATTTATACCAGTGTAAAGTGGATATAAATTGCTACCCACTTTGCCCTGGTGTAAATGGTGCAGGGTAACAGACAACTGGGCCTATTGTTTACCACTAAAGTTTCAGACAACACTAAAACTGTCCATTAAGTTAGGTTAGACATCTCAGCTATTTTCAATCTAAAATCATTATATTGAAATAGCTCCTTTGATCCCAAAGGATTCTAAAGCACTTTAAAAGCGATCTATAGAAATCATTTTACTCACTACTGAGCTGTAGCCACCTCTAGGCTGAAACATGGTAATTGGCACACACAAGAAAACAGTACAGAACAGGTTAGGACCAGAAGTAAAGAATGCTGCAACCAACAGCAACTGCAGGAGCCAGAATAAAGTACTCGAAGTGCAATTTAAAGAGGATTCTTGGAGGTCTGAAGGCTATATGCCTGCTCCTTCTGATTCCCACCACCACCTTCGCCTTCCCCCTCTGGAGAGTATGCAAAGGTAATCAAGTGAAGTGGACATGGACCTCACCAAGTGTCCTAAACTCTCAGTCCCTCCCTCCAAGAGGTTCTTCCATGACACAGTATAACAGTCCCAACATGACCAAGATACTACAGGACATGAAGGAGAAAGACTTCTGATGCCTAAGGGGTTAATAAAAAAAGAAAAAGGCTTTGGGAGCAACCAGGAAAGCTATATAAACAGCCAGTTTGAAATCAATACAGAAAACTCTGAAAGAACTGCAATGGTTTAGGTAAGTGATTACTGAAAAAGCATAATATATGCTGTTCAATACAGGTAAATCTAATTTTACAAAGTTCTCAGAGATATCCAAATCCTTCATAAAAACTGAATACTTTGGTGTCTTTGTCAGGGCCACCACCTAGGAGCCAGAAGGCAGCTGTCCTGGGCTTGGGGACACCCATAAAATGAACTGTTCAACAGCAAGTCAGTCTTGATTAACGCAACAAGAGGCATGTCTGACTGATGCCTGAAACAGCCATAGAGAAAGGATACAGGAGCCACTGCAGGGAAGATGTTGAGAGAATAGCTCACAGACAGAATATGAGGAGCTTGGACTTGCTAAGGATTTTGGAAGACTTAAAGATCAGAAGAATATTCAGGGTAGCAAAAAAAACAGAACACAGAGAGGGAGGTTGCAAGAAAACAGGAGAGCAGTGGTCAAAGAAAGGTGAGGGTGAAAGAAATCAAGGAGGGATAAGGGACAGAACCCCTTATGTGCTGGGGCTACAAGGGGTCAGGTCAGAAAGGAGCTCTAATCCCATCTTGCCCCAGGCACTATGAATCCTTCTAAAACCCATACAAGTCAGTGAATCAGCACTGGCATCCCTATTTAATAATAAGCTGGTTTCGATCCAAGTTACTGCAGTTTTCTTTGCTCAGATTTGTTTGCTTATCCTCATGTTTATTTTATCATCACTCCTGCCTTTATACAGATAGTGCTAGCGCTTCGCTAAATGGACAGATACCTCACTAGTTTCACTATAGCCTCTGTGAGCACTTCTATATGCTTGGCTGAAATGCTCTTGGGTAACTCTTACAGCAACACTCACTGAACAACATATCCTTGAATCAAAACTCTTTGGAGGACAATTTTTCCTCTCTCCATCAGTGACAGTCTACTACTGTCAAAAAGGCTCTGCTGCTTCAGGCATTTGTCCTCTATATCACTTAATGTGGCAGACCTAAAAATTGCTTATAAATGAAGAAAAAGCTGCCAAGAATTGAGTGTAAGCAGAGAGTGTCATACTGCACAAGGTATATATGGGTCACAGTGAATGGTATTTGCCACTAATTAGCAAAAATGGCAAATCTTGTGGACGGCAAAAGAATATTACACCGCTACCTCGATATAACACCACCCGATATAACACGAATTCGGATATAATGTGGTAAAGCAGTGCTCCGAGGGGGCGGGGCTACGCACTCGGGTGGATCAAAGCAAGTTCAATATAACACGATTTCACCTATAACACGATAAGATTTTTTGGCTCCCAAGGACAGCGTAATATCAAGGTAGAGGTGTACTAATGCAAAGTGTTGCAAAAATAAGGTTTCCTATCTTGTAGCTGTAAACACTTTTGTCTCGTTAACATGCACTTGCTATTACACCAGAGACATTCGATCACTGGTTTGTATTACACTCCATTTCTCTTTAAGGAGAAATGTCACCATCAAGGTGGACCAAGAACAGAGCACTAGAAAGCTTCCTCATGGCCGATTACACAAGAGATCAGAAACACATACGCTACACCCATTTCTTACAGAAACTGACAGTTCATGCTTAAGGTAAAACCTAACACTGCTATTAACTGCTGTCACTTAATTCTCTATACTTTGTAGAGTGCCATTAAATATAGTGCAATCAATACTAAAGTTAGTGAACTAATATTAGTGTTAGTATAGTAAAAGTAACACAGGTTACGAACGAATTTCACTACACTATGGACCAGTTTTTAAACTGCTCAGCAACTGCCTGTAAAAGAACAAGTCCTCAAAGACATTCAGTGAACATCACTACATATTTAGAGGATAGAATCTGACCCTTAATGAGGTAACAGTTAGACCTAATCTACATATGCTATTTAAAAGCCCATCCCCCTCCCAAAAAAACTGGTTTGCTACTCCAGTTGTTATGGCAGCTGCTTGCCAGTTGCTCTGTAGTTCGGCAGTTTCTTGTCATAAAGCTCATTTTCAGCTTCCCCAAAACCAAATCAACTTCCCTGCAATTTCACAGGCAGCATCTTGTTGTTAGATTGTGGGGAGGATAGAATTTGGTGGAAATCAAGACATGAATTTTACAAGCTTCTCTCTTTTTTCAGCATTTTCCTGAAGTTTCCTTGCCATCCCATATCTGACAAGTAAAGACACTTTACTTATACAAGTGCATTTTCATCATTTTAAATCTCCACTAGGTGTTGGGAAAGGCAATTTGCATGTTCCCTCTTCAAGCAGGCAAGGGAATCTGACCTATTCTGTCTATTCAGTGACAGTGTAGAATAACAATAGTATGGTATGAGTGACCAGAGTGCAGCCTGAGTATAATATGGTCCCTATGAGCCTGCACTGCACATAAGATTCAGCCGCTGCTCAAAGGGAAAAAGGTGCCTTAATCTGGGACCAACGAAGAAGCAAAAGGCTTAAAAAAATAACCCCCTGATCAGATGCCACAGCAAGATGAAACTGCCTCCTATTTTGACTAATTATCCTGCTCAGACTCCCTGTTTACCTTCACCAGACCTGAAGAGCTCTGTGAAGCTCAAAAGCTTATCCATTCCACCTACAAGAGATGGTGCAATAAAAGATATTACCTCACCTACCTTGTCTCTCTCTTTATGGTATATCATGTCATTTAAACTACCTGATAACCAGGGATCCTAGTTTTCCATGATTTAAAAAAAAAATTCATCAATAAAAAACATAAAAATCCAAATGCTGAACTTTAGTTTCCCTACCCACAATATATATAGGCATCCACTGAACACATTTTATTGATGCATTTACAATTTTTAAACTGACAGCCTAAGCCCCGCCCATTCTCTGAATTTTTGATTATCTGATCTGGCCCCCGTCCCAATTAGATCAGATAATTGGGGTTCCACAGTAGATGTTTTTATTTGTTCACAAAATGTAAAAACAAAAGATTCTCTGTAAAAACACAAATTCTGCATTTTTCCACATCCTTCTGTGACAAATGGATTTCCAGGATCCCTGCCAATAACTGAATATTAAAATTTCTGGTATTCAGATAAATGAAAAACTAGAAGGGCTTGTTTTAAAATGGCAAACTTAGCATGTATGACCTGGATGGGTGTGTTAATCAAAAATCTATTCCAATCCAGTCTTTAATTTGGGGATTACGCACACTATAGTTGGCATTCTAAGGCTATGGCTCCACTACACTGCGTCGCTAAGAGACAGCTTTCCCATGAACTTAATTACTCCAGCCCCTGCAAGCGGCAGTAATATGTTCGTGGGAGAAGCTCTCCCACCTGCATAGCGCTATTCACACCAGTGCTTAGGTTGGTGTAACCTGTGTCACTCAGGAAGTGGCTTATTCACACCCCTGAGTGACATAACTTATACTGACATAGCCTAAACTGTCACCACTATTCCTTATTCAACCCCCTCTTCTACCTGAAATTTTGTGTTTGCCACACATTAAAATCTGTTCACATATTTTGGACGTACACTTCATTTCTTATCATGTTTCTATCAATTTAAGGGAGGACCAATCCTTTTATTGTGATAAAGTTCCTACTACAGAAACTTAAGATCATAAACACCTCCAGCTAATCTACTAAATATTTAACATCCCTTGTCTTTCTATCTGAGCTTTAGGCTCACAAATTTCAGTCAGTCACGCAGAAGTAACAGAATCTGAGAAAGAAAGCAAAATTTTATAAGTATATCATTCAAAACAGGCACAAATCTTCTCTGATGAACTAGAGAAAAGACACTTGAAAAGAGACTTTACTATAGTGGGTTGCAAACCCATACAAATTTATTATAAGGACTTGTTTGGGCAGAATGAATTATGACTGACTGTAAGTGGTATAGCCAAATGCCTTAAGAGTCACTATTTTGGCTGAAAAGCCATTATTAAGAAGAATGGAAAAGAGGTCAGAGAGAGAAGCAAGGCAGACTAAATGAAAAATATTGACTGAATTAATGGGTGGAGGAGAAAGGATATTTGTTTATTGTCTCCATCAATAAAGATTAAGCAAAGTCAAAGTGATTGCTACTGTGGGATAAAGAGCTGGAAGGAGAATGCTCATAATACAATGTACATGTTCAAGAGGAAAACAATAGGGTGTGCATAGTTCCGTTTCTGGGACAAAACACATAATACTGAGCAATCTGGGGAATCAGATGCTCAAAACAGGTCAAACATAAGGGACATAAATTTAGTCCTGTGGATTACATTTATACTCAGCCAAGTTTATCAGTTAATTTTAGTATTTATCAGACTTTCAGAAGCTCTCATTACAGTAACATGTGGATGAGTCTTGTATAAACTTTAACTCTACGGCAGACAAATTAAATGGTAGAACACCGCTGTTCTGCACTTTACCTACAAAAAGACTGGAGAGAAGCTGCAGGTGGACACTCAACAGGTGCACCTATGTATCAGTGTAACAAGGAGCAAATCTATCAGGTAATAATTTCACACCATTGATTTTTGTTCCTATTTTGTAGTGTGCACATAAGATGATGATTTGGGCTTTTATGCAAGGGAAGACTGATTTTCTGCAACAAGATTTAAAAAATAAAAGGCTGAAATACAATAGATTCTGTTTCCATAATGTTTTAAGTATATACATATCAAATAATAGGAAACAGGAGCAGGGATGTATTTAAAAATACTGTATGAAATTCATCTTGGTTTACAAACTCTGTTGTCCAGTGCCATGAGTCAAACCTAATAATGATAATAAGTGGTTTCCAGCACCCACTGACTAGACCTTCTTTTTTTTTTTTTACCCAATCAACTTCACATGCTGGATCAGTTAATCAGTGTTTGTAATCTATCACTGTACGTATAATATATGGGCTGAAATCCTGGCTTTAAGAGTGCTACAATTTCACCTACAGACCCGATCACTGCAGTGTCAGAAAGTCCATGTGGTTTAACATGAACTCTACAGGATTCTGTTTATACTTTAAGATAAGTACATTATTTCATCACCTACTTCCTATTGCAAAAATCAGATTTTGAATCTGCAAATACTGAAAAGTTTTTCTAGTGTTATCACACATACTAGTTAGAATACAACTACCACAATGATTATATTGCAGTGTTACTAAATATAAAAGCAGTCACTGAAATTGTTGGCTGTCGTAACAAATCTATGCAATGCAATGTTACCTTAAAGAAATATACAGAATAAGAGTTAATGAAGAAATACTTCTCAGTTTTCAATTTATAAGTAACTCACACAAGAAACTGAGGAAAAGTAAAGTTATCAGAAGTGTTCAGTCCTATTCTACCTAATAGACCACCCTGCAATGTCATTACTTGATAATTAATGCTACCTAAAACTGTCTAACAATACAATACATGGAGCACAAGACAAAAGTTAGACTGAAGAAAACAACTGATTCTAATGTTATATGCACATATTATTAGAGTAAGTAATATCCAAGTTTTTCATGTCAGGGAATGTGTCGGTCTTTGTGTTGTAGGGCACCTACAACATTCTGAATATTATAAAGGAACAGGAGAGTCAGATCTACTCTGCACCAATCCTCCAGAAAATAGTTTTTTGGGGTTACAAATGTCCAGTTCTGTTAGGAGTAATATGGACCGGACCGCATCCCTCGGATCTATACAGGGAGGGCCTCCTCCATGCAAAGTTCTCTCCTTCCCACATGGAAGAGGGGGAAGCTACCTCCATGGAGCTATGGGATCATCTGTGGGATGAAGGGCAGGAGGGGATCAGGGAGAAGCTGGCATGTCAAAGGCAGCAATGAAATGGGGAAGATGTGCCAAGTAACATTCCTCCCCCCCTCAAACTCTGTAGGGCTCCAGGTGAAAAGAGAATGCATTCCCAGGCCTTATTACATCTCTGTGCCCCCAACCCCATTATAGAGATCCTTGGGGAAGTGGCCGGCTATAAGAGACCTATCAGCTCCATTCCATGGAGCCATGCAACCAGTGCAGGTGAGAAGTCTTTAGAGTCTGAGACCTGATTAACATTTTGCAATTGGGGAATATTTCTGAACTATTTCAGTGTTTATCATGTGAAGTTTTAAATATTATCTTTATTCACTCCCCCATACAACCCTTTCAAGGAAGTTCCTACCCTCTCCAGGTTTAGTCATTTTAAAAAGCCAATGACAGGTATTTTGTTAAACTGTTTAACATTGTCATTTTTCTATTAATACAAAATGTTCTTTATCGTGACTTCAAGCTCACCTATATCTGAATTTACTTTTACAACATAACAGAGAATCTGCCATATCAGATGAGATCTCTGGTCCATCAAGGCCTCATTTTCTATAGATGGCAGTGACCTATATTTAACATTTCTTTGGGGAGGGAAACAAAATGCAGCTTTTTTTTTTTTTGAAACTTATTCAAGTGGTAAGTTTCCTTCTTGCCCCTTACAATGGTCAATTTAACCCAGGAAGCATGAAATCCAATTACCCTATTTTAGCATGCATAATTACAGAAGGTATTAATAAATCACAAAGTTACCAAGTCCTTTTAAAATCCAGCCACGTGATCTGACAGCTAATTGTACAATACAAGAAACGTCAAAACAGCAGCCAGAAGACTCCTTCAAACGGATGGCAACCTTTGCTACTGAGCCCGTTTTTGCACAAGCGGCACCCTGGACTGGATGACAGAACTACTGGGGGGAAATGGGGTGGGAGAGCCAGCTACTGGAGCGGGGCTCACAGAGCACTGTTGGGCTAGCAGAGATGCGGGGGCTGACAGAGGCCTGCTGGAGCGGGCAGAAGGAAAGCGGCTGGGGCGAAGGGGGCCGCGCAGAGAGGAGTCCCGGGGGGCTCTGAGGGAGCACAGAGCTCGGGGAAGGCTCGGAGCCGCCCGACGGGAGATCCGGGCGGCGGGGAGGAAGAGCCGCTGGGGAGCCCGGGCCCCGGAGCGCGCAGGCCGGGCCCCGGGGGAGCCAGCCAGGCAGGGTCTGCGGGAGGCCTGGGGAGTGGGAGCCGGTCCCTTACCTCCCTCCAGCGGAGCTGCCGCAAGCTGAGCTTCAGCGCCTCCAGCGAGGTCTTGGCCTTGGAGCTGTCCACGGTGACATGGGCCCGCCGGGCGGGCCGGCCTCCCTCCTCCCCGGCACGGCGGGTCGAGCCCCGCTTGGCCCGGCCCCCCTTCCCCGCACCGCACCGCTTGGCCTGACCCTTGGAGCCCGGGCCGCTGGGCCTCCTGCCCTGAGCCGGCGGGGGGACCCCTTCGGCCTCCTGCTGGGGCTCCGGGGCGGCCTCGCTCCGCTCCGGCTCCTCGGCGGGGAGGGCCGGGGACCCTGGCGGCTCCGGGGCCGGGGGGCAGCTCTCGGGCTCGGTCCCGGCCGACTCCATTACCAGGCGGCAGAGCTGCCCCGGGCCCCTCCAGCCGCTGTCATTGCCGCGTCCCTCCGGGCGGCGCCGGTTGCCATGTTCGCTCAGGTGGTTGGCAACGACCAAGACGGAGACCGCAAAGGACCAATCAACGTCAAAGGCAATCTCGCCTCCCAGCCCTCTCCCTCCCCTGGGGAAATCACAGATGCGAGGGGCGGGGCGTAGCCCTTGGCTATGGTCACGTGACTGTGGCTCCGGCTACCATCTTTGCAATGGGCAGAAAGCTATTCACCAGTAGGACTGAAGCTATGAAGGAGGCCATTTTGGAAGTAGGAGGCAAGCTCTGAGCCAATAGACCTGAAGCTATCAAGGTAGCCATCTTGGAAGTGGGAATTAAAAAAAGAAAAGGACTGCAGCCACGCCGTGTCCTGGGTGCCAAACCCTCAGGAATCCCTCCTGTCCTGTGGGGAATTTCTTTTGGGGGACAGGGGAAGAAGGGCTGATTGGTTGACCCACAATACTAGTGGGATACGTAATGTACTACAGCCACCTGAACTGCAACAGCTTAAGGGACACGCTGCACTTGCTTACAGCTTGGAATCCCAGGGGTTCCATTCACAGGCCAAAAATCCCCTTAGCTGGGGTCCAGCACCTCCCCAGTTCAGTCTTTGTTCCTCAGGTGTTTCCAGGAGTCTGCTGGTGTGGCGAGCGAAGAACACCAGATGCTGTCACGCCCCGCCTTATATCTCTTTTGCATGTGGTGGGAACCCTTTGTTTCTAAGCTTGGTTCCCAGCCTCGTCTGTGGGAAAACACTGACATCCCAGGATGGAGTCCAGAGACATGTGGTCTCATCGTCGGTCCTTGCAGAGTCAAATCAGCCATTACTGGAGGCTGTCTGCTCCGCAGGTGGGAGATAAGCTTCTCCTAAGGCATATTGTTTTCTTAATGGCCCATTCCCCATCCACTATCTAGAATTAAAGTATCTTGTCTAGTGGGTGTAACTACGTTTGAAATAGAGAGATAGTCAATATTGATAACTTCAGATACAAAAATGATACATGCATACAAATAGGATAATCATTCAGCAAATCATAACATTTTCAGTGACATATCACATGACTTGCATAAAATACATCATAACTATGTCATAATCATATAATAATATGACTGAAGAATATGAGGTGCAGTGTCACAGAAGGCTTTCATGCGAGGACTTACTGGGGGCAATGTTTGGCATGGTGTGCAGGGAGTGAGGCCTGCAAAATAATCCCTTTATGATTAGCAGGGAGCATATGCATCTCCCCCCCCCAGCAAATGTTGTGGAAGTTACCCTGTGTAGGGATCTTTGTCTCTCTCCTTTGCAGTGAACATTTTCAGTGACGGAAAGGATGACCTCCCCACAAAAATCCCAGGCCAGCCAAGGAACATTCACCCTTAGACAAGGATTATCAAATCTCTGTCTTTAGTTTCAGGATACGTTTTAATAATCTAGTACAGCCCAGCAGACGCACAGTCTGACCTCCCCCTTTCCCAACCCTCCTGCCAGTCTGGCTTTTACAGATGGGCCATGTAGAATAGGAGAGGTAGATGGGAAGAGTAAAGTGGTGTGATTTCTTATTAGCCACTCTAGTTTGGGCTTGACAAGATTAATCATAGGCACAGTTCCACTAGGCCAAAGCCAGTACAATGTTCTGCAGCAGTGACTGAGGCTCTTCATCTTCATGGTGGATTTCCTTTCCCTTTCTCTGAAATGACTCGTGCTGAGATTAGACGTGTGCACTAGAATAATAACATCTCCTTAGAGTCAGACATGTCCTTTGCTTGCCTAAAAATAATAATTCAAGAAGGTGCACGATAAGAGAGCAGCACAGGAAGCCGCCATTCCTGTGTTTGCAGAATGATAGTCTCCTACATTAACCCTGTACTAAAACAGAACTGGCTGTTCAGGAATCTTGATCTTGGAGGGCACTTGTGTTTCTAAACCCTTTATATCTCCTTCAAAATACACACACTCCAAAATCAGCCTGGTCTTTCTTAGTAACCTACATATTAATTGTTGCTGAAAAGGAATTGCTGGACTTGGCTTTCTTGATGGATGACTTGGTAGCATAATAAATAAATAAAAAAATAGTAATAATAATAATAATTAATAAAATAAAGGCTGTTCACAGTCCAACATAAAATGGGTTGGATATAGTCTAGCTCAGGGTCTAAAATCATCCCCAAAATCACCATCATTAATTGGCCCCCTTGTTCACAGGGTCAACATAGGGACGATGCACTGAACGGGCTTCAGAGAATAAATGTGCTGGCAGAGGTAAGACCTTTGGCAAAGCAATGTGGGGAAATGTATAGGCTCATGGCTTGGCTGTATTTGTTCTGCCATTAGAGAACAACCATTTCCAGCTCTGCCAAACTGACGTCTTTCATCAGAAAGTACCTGAATCATTTACTGTAAGATTGATATAAACAAGGATAGAACTTAAGGAGGTCCAATTTCAAAGTGTGAATCTAGTATGTACGAAAATTGTTAATTAAGCTACTAATCCGACATACCTAATTTAGCTGATACAGAGCTGGCCTTTGTCACTTTGAGACTAGAGGATTGTAATGCTTTGCATACTGAGATGACTCAGAAACTGAAGCTAATACAGAACGCAGCAATACTCTTAATAAAGTGAGTTTCATTATACCAGTGCTCTGGGATCTGCACAGATTGCCAGTAAGTGTATAGATCAGATTCAAGACATTGAACTCCCCAAACAAAGAACTACCCAAGTTATTTTAATGGATCAGATGGATAGCATGAAAATTGGCATTTTTCAGTGAAAACAATTGCTCTTATAGATATATAAAATAAGCAAATATAATACTTTGGTTTATGCACAATTAAATCAAACATATCAAAATATTAATTCAGGAAAGACAATGACTCTGAAAACTCCTGGGAAACCTGAAGAATAGTTTTTTAAATAACACAAGTATGTCTTCTTTTTGCGATTAGTAAAGTTAAATAGAAAACAACAAATCTTGGATGACATGTTTTCACTTAGCCTGTAGGTGGCACTGCAATCTGCTGTGAAATTTATTTGTTACTCAGAAAGTGCGCCACACTATTCTGTTACAAAAAATTAAAATATTCTGTGTGAGAAAGAAGGATCTCCAGAACTAATTAGAATTCAGGCCAAGATGGTAGCTCAGACCATGCTATCAGTCACTGGAATCATGTTATTTATGTGGCAAAGGGGACAAGCACGTCTGCAGGAGGTCCACCGGAGCCGCGGGACCGGCGACCGCCAGAGCGCCCCCCCTGCGGCATGCCGCCGTACTTGGGGCGGCGAAATTCCTAGAGCCGCCCCGTATATATTCTTTTTAAAGGGACATCTAGACAATGGTGGGAAGTAGAAAGGAAAAGCACTGTCAGGAAAATTAAAATGCTACCTGAGGAATTCTAAGTACAGAAGATAGGATTCCAGGAGTTACCAGAGTAGGTCAGATTTTAGGAACAAGACTGTGTCTAAAGATTGGTATCCCATCTTCATCCGCCGTCACCACCTCCTGTTTCACAGAAAAGGGGGAAATAGAAAACAATGTACCTGGCTAATCATATGATTCTGCTGAAGTAGGAGCAGGGGTGACCCTTTTCCACAGGTGGACAGCGTCTCGGCGCAAATCACAAAGCATGAAGTTTAATCAGCCTGATGACGTCTTAGAGTCACCTGAGATCATAAAATTAGCCACATCTTTTAAAAATCCAATTGCAATATCTATCCTTCTGACATCTACTCCCTGCAGGGCACTGAGAGATTAATTAGGGGAAGACTCTACCTAAGGAAGTGTCAGTCATCGTCAGGTGGCTATTAAATGTAGTGCCTTGGCTGCTTGATAGCTGAACAGATTCTTAATGAAAAACTCGGGAGATTCCCTGAGAGCATGACTTTTATGCTAGCCCTGAGGAGGACTCTAAGCAGAGCTGTACCAAGAGGAAATTGTGCCTTGGGCAGGTACAGTCTCTCCAGATGTTGTTCCTTATGCATGTGTCCTTTTAAGATTAGTGTTGGGCTCTTCATATCAGGAAGAATCTTTGTAGTGTGTGAATACAGAACTGCTGATTTCACAGACCCAGAGGCTGAAGTCTTCTATCCATCAGATACAGCACAGATCATGGTAATGTCCCACACGAACCAGCTAACATCTAAGCCCTTTTCTGAAGGGACCACCTCTGGGAGGAAAAGAGGAGTCTCTTTTCTCATCACTCATTCAGTCTTTGGTGTCTCTGTTGAGACTGCCTAAAAGGGTGCCAATTCTAGTGGTGGTTTTAGTGATGACAGCTGTTCACCAACACCTCTCACACTACAATTATGATTCACAACTCATGTCACACGGATCGCCAAACAGCCACCAGATGGTAGCAACTGCTAATGACTGCCAGCTAGGGTGGGATTTAAACTGGTGACCTAAAAGTGAAAGGCTCCTTATCCTATTATCAGCCTCCTGAGCCATCTACCCCCCATGGGACAATGCTTTGTAATGTATGTTAGAGCTTTTTCATCACAGATGTTAGAAATGCTGAAGGAAAACCATGGATTTAGCTGACATGGGCCTGAACATTGACTAGCTTTTTGAGCACTGGAAATGCCCCGAAGATGCCAAACAAAATGACTGCATAGGAGTATTTTGATATAAAGTTTTGATAGAGCCATGTTTCTAAAAGGTTAATAATTCACTACCTACCTCTACCCAGTCATACACCAGATAACTGGTTTGCTTTATGCTACATGCATAAAACCTTCATTTCCTGTTGAGATAAATGGGGATGGTATGTACTGTATGGCGTGAAGTCAGACTGTATGTAGTATTCCTCTACTGCAAGGTAAGGGAGTAAAGTATAGGTTGAGTAGTAATAAGGTAGCAATGGCACAGCAGAAGGAGCATGTATCATGCTGTTTATTGCAGGTTAGATCTAGTGGCAGGGGACAAACAAGCCTGAATTTTTTAAATCTCTCTCTCGTAAGGTCAAGGGAAATTGAAAGTTTCTGTGTGCTGCCAAACACAGATTTATATCCTAGAGAGCCTCTCATCTAGAGATATTTGCTCAAGCAATCCTTGTGTAATAAAGCTCAGACACATATTCCCTGTAGGCGCTGTAGACCCATTAGTTCATATGTAGAACTATGATGGGAAAAAATATTTATGAAGTGTTTTTACTTGAAGAAACTCTTACATCAAGCATCAGAGGGGTGCTAGCCTGGATCTGTAAAAGCAGCAAAGAGTCCTGTGGCACCTGATAGACTAACAGATAGATTCACCCACGAAACCTCATGCTCCAATATGTCTGTTAGTCTATCAGGTGCCACAGGACTCTTTGCTGCTTTTACATCTAGCAGCAGCCATGTCAGCTTGGTGGTCCTGACAATACAGGGGACCACCATGATACCACAAATCAGATGAGGTCTGACATTCTGTCATCTGAGGACACGGTGGTGCTCTCATACACATTAGCCAATACATTATCCAGTCCCAGTACTGTACCTGATAATGGAGTAATCTCGCCAGAAAGAGGCCTGGATTTGAGTCCTACTTGAATGGCCTTTGTAACTATTACTGTAAAACAGGGCTATCAAATCACACAGATGGCAGTCTCACCCCGCAGGGAGGTAGCAGGCAGGCTGCGAGTTCAGATTGTACTGTACTCTATCTATCTCCTAGCTAAAAGCTGTGCTCATCCCTGTGCTGATTCATACTTTATTGGGTCATGTGTAGCATGATATATTCCATGCGTGTACATGCCTTCCCAAAAGGTGCATATGTAACAACTGCTCAGTACTGGATAGATATCAGGGCTACTCCTGTGTGATCATATTGCCACTGAATGGCTAGTAGAAGCCACTAAAGGTAGAAGCCTTAATGCTACAATATAAGCACAAACATTTCACTGACTAATGCTAAATGACTATTTTTGATTCTTAAACATCTGAGAACCTGATTCTACAAGTTATGATTGCGCAGTCAGGAAACTGATGTGTACCATATGACGTGTCCAATCAAAACAACACATTAGGAATATCAACAGCACTGCAAACTCCAAGCATGCAAAACTCATGAGTCAGCCTTCAAAGAATATCAGGAGATTATCTTAAAATTCATGGGAATTTTGTGAATAATAAATTTGGGGATCTTTTTATTTCCCCTCTGGTTTCTAAGTCTTTACAGTGAACTTGGGTCACAGTTTCATGCTTTTTCCTGTAGTCATGAAAACTAGCAACTTACTTCTTTCAAAAAATGAAAGCTGAGATTCTCATGTAATCACAGGACTCCAGAATCCAGGTATTTAGGATCAACATCAAATATCATGAGACCTGGGATTTAAAAAAAAAAAAAGGTCACAACTTTTGTATCAGCACCAACACCAAACTGGTCTCCTGCAAGCTGCAGAACAAGAATTATTTGCAGATATTACTCAGCAAATCATTTTGAATAAGGAATAAATTTGAGAAAACCTATGGTACATTCATGGACAATTCACAAACAGGCACAAGGAAAAGTTAATCAAATAAGTTATCCATAGGAACTATCCACTCTGCTCTGTAGTAAGCGGTTCCTTCTGTAACCATGGCGGGAGGTTGGTTTTTTATATAATTGTGCCTTTACTGGTCAACAGGAAAACAATGTTTTAAAAATTAAAAAAAGTCAGGAGAAAGACTGGTAAATACAGTCTGTCTTTGGGAAATGTCTCTGTTGTAATTATACTTCCCAGTCTGGGTTTAAATTAGTTTACATAAGCATATGCTCACAATGTTTATGTTAGACCACCGAAGATTTGTGGTTGACCTACATATGCAAACAAAACAATGGCTGCATACTTTGGAAAAAATTTGCATGATAGAAGATTATGAAAATATGCATAATAGTAGATGACATTTCTCATTCCTGAATCCTCTTGTACACAACTTAGGAACTGGCGATGCATGAAAGAGGCTTGCAGTTGTAATGGAGAGATTTTCTGGCTACACTACAAATCTGAACCTTCAAGACATTAGTCTTCTGTTTCTCCCTGAACACCACAAATCTGTATAACCATCTAACCAAACAGAACCTCCACCAGCCGAGCAGATATGTGACACTTAAGGACAGCACTACCCAGCCTGATCCACATGTCACGTCTTGATTTGGTTCATGTGGCAGCTCAAGAGACTCACTGCAAGATTGTGCCCAGGAGTTTGCCCTATTTTCATCTAAACCCCACTGCAGCTGAGGGTAATACCAGCTAATTTCAACCAATAGAACCTTATTTATCTAACCTGCTCCTTTGGGTTTAATCAAACATTAGCATTTACAGACATGTGAGGGGGTCTCCAGCTATTTTTGGCTAACCGGGATTCTAGTGTATCACCTTACTGTCCTGAATAACAAAGAAGGGAGCTACCTGATGTGGAACACACAAGAGGAATCCAGAGTCAAAATCTTCAGCCAGCTGTGAACTAATTCATCCATCTTTATTTTATG
Source organism: Mauremys reevesii (assembly GCF_016161935.1). Classification (NCBI taxonomy): domain Eukaryota; kingdom Metazoa; phylum Chordata; order Testudines; family Geoemydidae; genus Mauremys; species Mauremys reevesii. The sequence continues at coordinate 22,078,550 of NC_052641.1, forward strand.
CAGAAAAGCTCAGCTCAGGTTCAGCACATGGTTAATGTTCCTGCTTTGTTACCAATGTTCTGTGTTAAATTAAAGCACAAAGTCAGGTTTTTTGATCAAGGTCAGACACTGCCTTACTCAAGTTTGCTCTAACTACTAGAAAGCATCAGCTCCTAGAGCAATGGAGAAGCGGAGCATGTATGGGGTCTTCTGGCTTTACAGTGAAACCAATGGCAGCACGTCAAGGCTGAAGAGAATTCCTGAGATGTGTGAAGAGCTGGCTGGTAATGCCAGTTCATGTTCCTTTTTCATCCCTGTCCTGATTCTGTGAGCCCTGCTTGCAGACATCAAGTGAAACTGACAGATTTTTCTGTCTTAACAACAATGCTTATTTCTGATTCTCTGTGTTCTGAGGGTAAAGTAAATGATTGGATGGAAAACAACCAAAAAACCCTCACCGTGAAGTATTGAACGTCTCAAGCTTTGGAAATACAATCAGGACTTGCATTTTATTTATTTTGTTAAATGTGCAGTCTTAAAATGTTAAGCCCATTATGATGGTGTCCTCGCTCCCCTCCCTCACATTCTTCAGAGCATCTTGCTTTGCAGTGGGAAGGCAGGCAGGCTTTTGGAATTAGTTCTGGGCTTGTTATGCAAAAAAAAATCCACCCCAACATTTAAATAAATATTAAAGTCCTGATCCAGAATCCATTTAAGTCAATGAAAGACTTTGATTCCGGCCCCAAATGCTTCATTTTTATTTACCTCTCTCCAGGAACGAAGCCAGAGTTGTTGGGTTTTTTTCTCCCCCAACACGCATGTTTTAGATTTAGCGGCCTTTAAATTAATGTCTCAAAGATACATCTAAACTACCGGATTTTGATCCCCAACTTCACATCTGTCCCAGATCCCCTCTTCATCGTACAAACCTCACCTCAACACCCACTGGCTTTTAGTATCCTAAAAGTGAGGGAACACTGTCTGTTTCCTATTCTTAGTAAACATACACAGCAAGACTGTGCTTTGCAAACAAACTCCCATCTCACAATTAGCGGTAAGTGAATTAACCTTTTAAATCTTATAAGGCTGTCTGCCAGAACACTTGAGGACCTAGCTTGAAGACCTCACCTGCCCGTGGTACTCCTGCTACCCCACTAGCTGGTATCGGAGGTACTGTACTGCTAAAACTGGTGTGACAAAAAGTTAAGAGGAGATCAAATATACTGAGCTGGGAGTAAAGTGCATAGGGCTTTCAGGTCTTGCTAGTAGGCTCTGAAAGTGTCTCCTGCAATAAAGATTTTCACTAGCATTACCCTAGGTCTGGCTTGTTGTTTTTGCTAAGCCATGTTATTTATTGTTTTAATCAGCATAGCTCTGCAATGCAGAAACAAGTCATCCTTGCAAGTATAAAAACATTAACAGAAAGGGGGGACATAATCTGCGACATCAAAACCAGGCTTTTTGGTCTGTTAAATGTGTGTAATCAGAGACTTCACTCAGGCCTGCTCTACACCTAAAACTTAGGCTGATCTAGCTACTTTGCTCAGGGGTGTGAAAAAAAATTCATGCCCCTGAGAGATGTAGTTAAGCCAACCTAAGCCCAAGTGTAGACAGCACTAGGTCAACAGTAGAACTTTTCTGTCAACTTAGCTACTGCCTCTCGGAGAGGTGGATTTACTAAAGTGACCGAAGCTGCCCTTCGGTCACTGTAGTAAGTGTCGATACTGCAGAAGCGGAGCTGCAATAGTGCATCTGTGCTGCTGTAGCGTTTCTAGTGTAGACATACTCTCAGCTTAATAAAGTCACTAGGGGTATGTCTTGACTAGCAACGTTAGAGTGCTGCTGCAGCAGTGCTTTTATGTGGCTGTGTAGTCACGGCTCCCAGCGCTGATGCACTCTACACTGCCACTTTACAGCACTGAAACTTGCAGTGCTTGGGGTGTGTTTTTTCACACCCGAGCGAGAATGTTGCAGCGCTGTAAAGTGGCAGTGTAGACAAGGCCTAGAAATGACATGTCATGGGTGTTGTAATGATGCTCACTCTGCTATATGGCAACACCCTGTTAAACAGAGAGATCTGATGATGGGCCGGAATGGTGTCCCTAGCCGCTGTTTTACAGAAGCTGAGAATGAGCGATGGGGGATGGATCACTTGATGATTACCTGTTGTGTTCATTCCCTCTGGGGCACCTGGCACTGGCCACTGTCGGAAGACAGGATACTGGGCTAGATGGACCTTTGGTCTGACCCAGTAGGGCCATTCTTATGTTCTTATGTACTGTTACTGTATAATGTCTCTTTAAACAAAAGCTCACTGTTGTTTTGTTTCTGATATTTACATATCAAGGATTTGTAAACCTGTGAACACTTCCTAAATAAATAAATAGTTCTTTAAAAAGTCTTCCTTTAAAAGGTTGCAGTGTCCCTGTAAAGTGTGAGAGGTAAACCCCTTGTCCCAATTGTTAGGTTGGTTGGGAGCTGGAAGAAACCTATTTGAAGCTGGTGGGTGTGGCAGCTGCCTTCCATACAGGCTAAAGGAAGAAACAATTAAATAAGCCTTTGTTTAAAGATAGCTGAAACAACAGCAGTCACCACCCAAAACACAGGCCATATGAAAGGCCTCAGGAATTTGAGCTATGTGGGAAGAGGGACTTCACTATGGGCTTTTTAAACAGCATGTTGTCTAATTTGGCCCATTGGGCTCCCAGGGTTGCTATCATTGGAAGACCCGAACACAACATCCTCTGCCAGCAGCGTAGGGGCCGAAATATTGCACCTGTCCCATTATACTCAGCACAGCTCCCTGCAGCAAGTCTATAATATCTGCAGTTTATAATGTCTGCTGTTTGGAACTACACCTCCTCTGGCTTTCCACTGAGACTGGGGGCAAGGGTTGTGACACAGTGGCTAGCTTTGTGTACAGCAGAGACAAACCAAGTGGTAGTGGGAAACTTGAGCACCATGGATAGCGATTGTGACTAGAAATGTGGGGTGAAATCCTGTCCCCAGTGAAGTCAATGGGAGTTTTGCCTTTGACTTAAATGAAGCCAGGATTTTACCCATGGTGTGTTACAGGCATGCAAGGTTAGCACACTAACTGGCTAGTGTAGACAATGCCTAGATCAGGGGTCAGCAACCTTTCAGAAGTGATGTGCCGAGTCTTCATTTATTCACTCTAATTTAAGGTTTCGCGTGCCAGTCATACATTTTAATGTTTGTAGAAGGTCTCTTTCTATAAGTCTATAATATATAACTAAACTATTGTTGTATGTAAAGTAAATCAGGTTTTTAAAATGTTTAAGAAGCTTCACTTAAAATTAAATTAAAATGCAGAGCCCCCCGGACCAGTGGCCAGGAACTGGGCAGTGTGAGTGTCACTGAAAAATCAGCTCGTGTGCCACCTTCGGCACTTGTGCCATAGGTTGCCTACCCCTGGCCTAGATGCACTGCCTCCCATTCAGTGAACAAGAGTCAAAGGAGTCTCCCATGTGAGCTCCAAGAAACTTTTTGAGGCTCACATATACCAAACAGCTGCAGCAGCAGTGCTAGAAGGCAGTTTTAAATGAGAAGTTGGGATAATGGCCATTCTCTTCTGTTTTAAGGAAACCAAACAATTTCACCTTACCCCATTAAAGCGATACTCACAAGAAGATAATCTAGGTTATTGATTCAGGCTGGTTGGATTTTATTTCCATATTTTATTAAATTAAGACTCCTGAAAATATAAAGAAAAAAGTGCCAAACATCCTGAGCATTCAGCACACAAGTGTGCATAAAAAGCTATCGCCTAAAGAGAGCTCATGAATCTGCAGGTGCAATACAGAATCTGAAGAGTGGCACCTTCGATAGCAAAAACAGATTCATTTAATTGCATATGTAAAATGAAACCTATATTGGGGTTCTCTGAACAAATGAAGGATTAGCATAAATCTGTGTGCATTTAAATGGGAAATGTGATATTATATTATAGCCAGGGAAAAAAGAAGCCTGGAGACAAGACAGACAGAAGAGCATAGCAAAGAAGAGGCTAATTGAAGGACCTGTCATTGCCGACTCAACCCTGAGTGATGCCCACAATATGAGGAAGATCTGCTTGCAACCATGGTATTCCTGAATGCATGGACTCCAACCAATGGTACATAGAAACAGTACTAGTTCTTCAGGCTGCCCCTCCCTCCCTTAATGATAAGGTTCTGTAATTGGCCAGTTTGTGGCTGCTGCCTTCCTCCCATTGACTTGTGCGTGCTCAAACCTGCCAAGCCATTTGGGCCAATCGCAGTCATGGGAGTGAGACTTGGAGCAGCACAGCCTCCACTGTGGCATAAAGTGTGCGTAACTGAATGGGAGGAGGTAGGTCCAGGCTGGCAAAGCGAAGGACTGTTGTCATAACTCTTGCAATAATATAGATGTCCTGGCAGAGGATCTGAGACCAGAACATCAAGAACAACCACTTGGCAATATATATCCTTTGATTTATCAGTTAGCCGGCACACTTGCAGTATCAGTCACAAGGTTACAGTTCAGTAATGGGAACCCCGCATCCTCTGTGGTTTTCGAACGAGATACCCTGTTATGATATCACTGATCAAGCTCCATATCTTGAATTCTACACATTAAAAAAAACCAACTCTCTCTTGTTAAAATAGATATCACAGAGAGTACAGTGTGTGATCATATTTAAGCATGGTGATATTGTTTGTGTGATAAAAGGTTATAGTCACTCACTTAATAAACAAGGGCCCAGATTAATTCCTGGTGCAGCCCTACTGAAATCAATAGAGTTACCCCAGGGATAAGCATGTCTCTGACTTTTAGGCCCTATTCAACTTACACCTTTCAAACCCGATTTTGCAACTGATTAGTGACAGGGTTGCCTTAGAAAGTTGCACATGAAATGGCTCAGCTTTTCTGTCATCATCACAACCATGCTTGTGCATCTGCTGTTTGCGTAAGTTCATCCTGGGAAATTTGGACAGCTACCTCACACTGCCTCAGCAAGGGATAGGCACTACACAGCAACCTCAGCAAGGTGTGACACAATACACCATGGGATGCCCTACCTCAGAAAAGGCTGGAAGGAGGGAGGACCAGCCAAACTGGTTGCACAAAGATGGCAAAGATCCTTCACTGCAAGAACCTGTAACTGGTTCAGCACCTGTGGGAAGTCAGCCATGTGACACTCTGCCTCTGGCAGGGGTGCTACACTGGTGTGGTTATTAACAGAGCCTTAGCCATATTGTGAATTGATAGGAAACATGGGTAGAACCTGCCATATCTGGTTACAACCTTGGCTAGAAGTTGTAGTGTGGACACGGCCTTAGACTCCATCATTTTTTGCACAGTTGTACACAGTAGGGAAAAAGGCACACACTAAAACCAGTGTTAAAATAACAGATGTACGGTTTAAAACAGAGAAAAGACAGACAGATCAATTACGGTGGATATTCCATCCTTAACTCATCCTGCCACTTCTCTAGCACCGTAGCTCACCTCATCCACTGTTTTAAGGTGCCATGGGACAAATTGCCCCATGATGTAAATTTCACTTCCACCATAAGGTGAGCTAACAATTCAGTTTCAGGCTCCTTGTGTGCTTTTTCAGTCAGATCCTTACTACTATGGTCAGTCATGTGTTTGTATTTAACGGGACGCTCTCAGGCCAGCACGCCCCCAGTGCAGAGTTTGCAGGACAAGATTCCAGAAGGCTAAACTCCATTAGAAATGTCCCCATTACTGGTTTTCCGGACGGGCGCAGAAAGCCTCTTTGTAAAGGGGTAACGTGTCCCACCGGCTCTGGCAGCGCGCTGCTAGTGCAGGGAAAGGAGAAAGCGAAACGGCTCCGAACCGACCGGAAAGCAGAGGGAGGCGGGTCTGCGCCAGGTTCCGTCCTGCCAGCTGGGGGGATGCGGGAGGCCGGGCGGCCAGGGCCCTGAGCGGGAAGCAGATGCCATGGACAGGTGCCTGCATGTCCCCTCTGGGCGGGCTCAGGAGCTGACCCACAGGGAGCTGGCTGGGGAAACGGCCAGGCCAGGGGTGGGGGCCGGGCTGCTGGGCAGGGCCATATCCCCCCCTTCCCGCCCGCGGTCCCCGCTGGAGCCAGCCCCGCCCCCGCCCGTCACGTGAGGGAACTTGGGGCCAATGGGCGGGAGGCGCCGCGGGCAGCCGGGGGAATCTCATTCAAAACGCGGCCCCAGCCCCGCCGCCTGGCACCGGGGCTGCGCGGCGCTGGCGCGGGCTCGGGGCCCGCCGCGCGGAGCCGAGGGGCCGGCAGCGGCCGATGCCCCGGGGCTGGGGGGCGCCGCCGCCGCCTGAGCGCCCGGGAAGATGCCGGTGAAGAACAGGTACAACCTGGTGGACGATGGCTGCGACTCGCGGGTCCCCCTGCACAACGAAGACGCCTTCCAGCACGGGATCCACTTCCAGGCCAAGGTGAGCCGGGCCCCCTCCCCTGCTGCCGGTGCCCGGCCCCGGGAGGCCCCGGCCCCTTCCCCCGGGGCGGGGGACAGTGCGGAGCAGGGCTCTGGTGCCCCCGGGATACACGTGCCGGGGGGAGACCCGGCTGCTCGCCGGTCCGACAGTGCCGAGCCGGCTTTGCAAAGCAGCGGGGCGGGCGTGTGGCCCCGTTGTGCTCCAAGAGGAGCCGGGGGGAGGGAGTTAGGGGGGCAGAGCAGGGAAGGGCAGTGGTACAATCAGACCGCGGTAGCTGGGCTGGACATCGGGGTGGACTCTCTGCTCTGGATCAAGTGACTTTATTCCCTTATCGCGACCTGGGGAGTTACAGGAGCAGAGTTCTGCTGCTCCATTTCCCCCAGCCCGTAGTGGGGTATAGTCTGGGTTACATAAGAGTGGCTCTGCTGAGTGAGACCAATGGTCCATCCAGCTCGGTATCCTGTCTCCCGACCAGGGCCAAAATCAGATGTTTCAAAGGGAATCAACAGCACAGGGCAATTATCAAGTGATCCATCCCGTCATCCAGTCTCAGCTTCTGGCAGTTGGAGGCTTAGGACAGCCAGACCATGGGGTTGGATCCCTGACCATCTTGGCTAATAGCCATTGATGGATTTATCCTGCATGAATATATTTAATTCCTTTTTGAACCCAGTTATAGTCTTGGCCTTCACAACATCCCATGGCAACAAGTTCCACAGGTTGACTGGGCGTTGTGTGAGGAAATGCTTCCTTTTGTTTGTTTTAAACCTGCTACCTGTTAATTTCATTGGGTAACTGCTGGTTATTGTGTTATGAGTAAATAACACTTCCCTGTTCACTTTCTCTGCACCATTTGTAATTTTATAGTCAGCTTTCATATCTCTCCTTAGTTGTCTTTTTCCCAAGCTGAACAGTCCCAGTCTTTTTAATCTCTCCTCATATGGAAGCTGTTCAATGCCTGTCATAATTTTTGCTAGCCTTCTCTGTACCTTTTCCACTTCCAATATATCTAATTTGAGAGGGGGCAGCCAGAACTGCGCCCAATATTTAAGGTGTGGGTGTACCATGGATTTATGTAGTGGCATTATATTTTTTTTGTCATTTTGTAGAGAGTTCCTTGTTCACTATGAGCAGCTGCATCCTCTGCTTGTGTTGCCAAATTATCAATATGATGCTGTTTGTTCGCTCTCACAAAGACCTCCTGCTATGCCGCTCATGGTATTTGTCCTTTAGCTTCTGGGATTTTGCATCTAAAACTTTTTTCTTCAGGGCTCATCGGGTTTCTATAGCGTTCCATGTGCTGGGTGTAATCCACTCCTTCCTTCTCTTCTACCTGTAGTGTAGACAGGCTTCACTACTCTGTTTATACATTGATGTTACTTCATCCCACTGCTTGTTGATCTCCTCATCTGCATTCCCCATCTCTTCATTCTAGATATTCTAGCACTAGAAAAAGTTCAGAAAAGGGCAACTAAAATGATTAGGGGTTTAGAGAGGGTCCCATACGAGAAAAGATTAAAGAGGCTAGGACTCTTCAGCTTGGAAAAGAAAAGACTAAGGGGAGATATGATAGAGGTATATAAAATCATGAGTGATGTTGAGAAAGTGGATAAGGAAAAGTTATTGACTTATTCCCATAATACAAGAACTAGGGGTCACCAAATGAAATTAATAGGCAGCAGGTTTAAAACAAATAAAAGGAAGTTCTTCTTCACACAACGCACAGTCAACTTGTGGAACTCCTTACCTGAGGAGGTTATGAAGGCTAGGACTATAACAATGTTTAAAAGGGGACTGGATAAACTCATGGTGGCTAAGTCCATAAATGGCTATTAGCTAGGATGGGTAAGAATGGTGTCCCTAGCCTCTGTTCGTCAGAGGATGGAGATGGATGGCAGGAGAGAGATCACTTGATCATTGCCTGTTAGGTTCACTCCCTCTGGGGCACCTGGCATTGGCCACTGTCAGGAGACAGATACTGGGCTAGATGGACCTTTGGTCTGACCCGGTACGGCCGTTCTTATGTTCATCAAGGTCTGCAGGTACTTGAAACCTGTTCTTTAACTGCAGAACGAAGGCTTTCTGCACTTTTATCTGTGCCAAGCAAGGTATTATATAAGATCATAGTCCAGCATATATCAGAGGCAATTGATAGTGTTCTCAGAAAACAGCAAGCTGGTTTTTGGAAAGGGCGTGGATGCACAGACCACATCCTCATTCTATGAAACATAATAGAACAGTGCTTAGAATGGCAACAGCAACTCTACATAAATTCCATAGACTTTGAGAAGGCTTTTGATAGCATTCACAGGACCAGCTTATGGCGCATTCTGCGAGCATATGGAATTCCTTTCCGTATAATCAACGTCATCAAAAGCTTCTATTTCAACTTTACATGTTGATGACAGTGAGTTCAGTTTGAAGTCAAAACAGGAGTATGTCCAGGGTGTGTCAGGTTTGCAATCCTCTTCAACATTCCCATTGACCGGGTAATGCAGCATACAACAGAAGACATGCCAAGAGACACTGAATGGACACTCTTCTCATTCCTTGAAGACCTGGACTTAGCAGATGATGTTACTCTCCTACCACATACCCAACACCATATACAAGAAAAACCAACTCAACTCAATGCATTCAGCCAGCAAATTGGACTGAAAATCAACCGCAATAAGACCGATATCATGACCTTTAATATTGCCTCACCATCACCAGTACGGATAGAGGGGCATCTTCTCACCAATGTAGAAACATTCACATACTTGGGCAGCACCATCGGCCAGGACGTCTGTAACAAAATCAGTAAAGCCAGGAACACCTTCAGGAGCTTAAATACGTCTGGAAATCATCAAAATACAACATCAAAACCAAACTCAAGATTTATCAGAGCTGCATACTTTCTCATTCCCCAGCATTCTGCACTATAAAGTAGTGTTGAAAGTATGACATGTCCAAACTGTCTTAATTCCATACAGCCTGCCGCAGAAAAATCCTCTGTATCTTTTTGGCCCAGAACAATCTCAAACCAAGATCTATTGATACAGTGCAGCCAAGAGGATCTGAGCACCATAATTTCTAAGAGGCGTTGGAGATGGATTGGTCATGTGCTTTGGATGGAAACTGATTCCATCACCAGAGTAGCAATAAGATGGACACCTGAAGGCAAGTGAAAATGAGGCTGCCGGAAAACAACATGGCGAAGAGCTGTGGAAGCTGAGCTGAAAAACCTGAGGCACAGCTGGCAAACCACTGAAAGACTTGCCAGAAAGAGACAGGAGTGGAAGAGCTCTAAATGCCAGAGGCGTTATAGGAACATGATGATGATGATGATGATAGTTACGGTCTTACTGTAATCAGATAATGGGCAGGCTCCCATTGAAGTCACTTAACACACGGTGTGCTGAAAAGAATGGACTTGATCAGGCAGCGCTTGGTTGGGAAGAGGAAGAGAAGCTCTCACTGACTTGGCTGCTGGTATGCAAGAGCAGTTGCGAGGCATCTACCGTCCTGTAGCTCAAGGAGGCATTTGGCTAAAACATGTAACGTGGAAGTGCAGAGTGGAGCCAGGTACAAACTGAACAGCTAGGGCGTGAGCTTTGCAGAAGGCCGAAGGCTCAGGAGATGTCAGTGCACTGGGGTCCTCAGCCCCCTTACCCGTTAAAACATTGAGGCCAATACTTTCCAAAGTGTTCACTGACTTTAGGTGCCTTGAATGTTGGGTGCCTAGCTTCAGGACCTTGCCGTCCTAGAGGTGCTGGGACATGGCTGCCTCCCAACCTTGGACTTTTGAGTGGCCTTGCACTCTTACTATCAATAGACACTTCAGCATTTTTGGCCGCTGGGCTTTAATTTGGAGCTGCAGGTGGGTGCTGGTACTAAATCGCCATAACTGGAGTTCTAATGCACTTACATGGCTAGTAAAGTCACATGTGTTAGTGTTGGTGTCACGGGTAATAAACCATGAACAAGATCTAAAAGGCTTTCTGCCTGTCCATCTTTCATTAGTGTTCTGAACCTGCTGTTCCCACGCTAGTTTCAGCCCCATTCAAAATATGTTTCTCTCTGCAAGTGAGCTTTTTAAAAAAAAAAAAAAAAAAAAAAAAAAAAAGCAAAGGAACTTCAAAACATGCCAACAAAATGTATTACCTTATAGTGCTTTTGAGCAGAGGAAGTGTGGAGGGAAAAATAGCAAAAGGTCACTGAGGCTGTGCAGTTATGCTCAGATTAAACTGGTTTGCACTAGATTTTTTTTTTTGGTGTAGCTGTTTTTGGAAGTCTAGCATCTTTTAAAGCTTGGAAACTTTCCCGTGCAGTTCACTTGGGAACTGATCTGGAAAGGCTCCCGTTGACTGCACTGGACTTTGCATCATGTCCTTAGTACTTTTCTGTCTATGGCAAGTGCCAGTGGGTGCTGGGTGGTAGTGGTGGCCTGTGCTGTACAGGAGGTCAGACTAGATTATTTAATGGTCCCTTCTGGCCTTGAACTCTAGTGCTATGATTCTAATAGTATATGTATCATGGGCATTTGTACTCAGAGGCTCCACTTGGACTGGGGAATTGTTCAGACACATAAGGGTACATGACCCTGCCTCAAGGAGCTTAATAGTTAGAAAAAATACTTCCCTGGATACCAACATAGTAATGGCCATTGTGCTAAATTCCGTGTTAGTATCTTGGCCCATTTGACCCACTATGCTGCAGGAAAAGCTACAGAAGGCCAAGTGTTAATTTAAATAGAAGTAATCTTGGGGCAGGATCTGAAGAACTCCTGATATCATTGTCAGGGACTTTATATTGATCATGAAAAATGTCCAGGCATGACTACATCTGCCTTTGAGTAAATGACTTCATTGTAATAGACTTCCTGTAGTCAGTGCAGGGGGAATGAGTTTATAATTTAGCTGACAAAATGAATTGCATTTTGCAGGAGTAATTCTAGTTTGTTTGCAGGTGGCCTGACAGATTAGAAATGGAATTCATTTCTCCCCTCCCCCGAGCTGTAAGGAAAGGGAATGCATTCAAATAAAGCTTTACAAATGTTGTTGTGCAATTCAGTTGTCCTGCTGAAGGAGCTGTAGATGTAAAGAGGATGTGGGAGAGAGATCTGTTTAAATTCTCAATTGCTTGTATAAAAATCTAGCTTTGCTGGACAGGGAGATACAGTATTTTGAATGCTTAAAACAGAACAGCTGCTATACTGGATGCCACCTTGACAGGCGAAAAGCTGTTACCTTAAGGAACTTTTAAAAGTTACTATGAAATGAATTTGCATTTCTAATGGGTAGGACAGGCACCTGCAGTCAGCCAGCTGTAGGACTACCATGCTATTGAGAGAGTAGATAGCGCCATAGGTATCCAGCTACTTGCCCAACTCTCCTCTTCCACCCTCACAGATGAAGTTTGTATTACCTTAGTAACATGCTTATTTAGTCCTACTATAGGGTCTGTCTCTTCCAGTTAACAGTTTCTCGCTGTAGGTACAGCAGTCTGGCTGTGCCTCTTAATGACCAGCTTATTAATTATCTAGCTTGCTTGTGCAAGACATTTGTTTTATTGGTAGTGTTTCTGATCTCTGATTCTTTCCAGGTTGTAAGTACCAGGCCACATTGCATTATATTAGTGAGTTTATATTTCAGATCTTTAGGGATGAACTCTCAATGCACACACTTGGCCATGTAAGACCTGGGTACTGCAAGCTGCAGGTGAGCAGCCTTACACTTGGGTGGAGCCCCTGGTGAACTCTAAGGGGCTCTCCATAGGCAAACACAGAATCATAGAAGATTAGGGTTGGAAGAGACCTCAGGAGGTATCTAGTCCAATCCCCTGCCCAAAGCAGGACCAACCCCAAATAAATCATCCCAGCCAGGGCTTTGTCAAGCTGGGCTTTAAAAACCTCTAAGGATGGAGATTCCACATGGATCAGTTTGCAGGATTGGGACCTGGCTGCAGGGTCTGAGAGCAAAGCCAACAGAAGTGTTCTTAGCCACTGGCTCTCTCCCCATTGCCTACTGACAGCAAGATTGCAAAGTGCCAGCCTATTGCATTACATTGAATTTTTTCATGCATCTCCCTATAGACCATGGCCCTTTGTGAATGGGGCAAACCAAACAGATCCCATTTTGGGATGTTAATGTACCTTTGCCACTATAGAAAGGGGGGGAGGAAAAGCTAGTTCTTTCCCTCCCCACGGACCCCAAGTAGTGATACTCTGGGGCCTGGATCTCTCTTGTGGCTCACCGAGTGGTTGCTGTAAGTAGTTTCAAAATGGCATGCCTGTAGAAGATGTGGAGCCGTTTACAGATGGTGTAGGGAAATGAGATGACCTTTCAAGATGCTTGCAGTGCTTATTTCTAGGCAGCTGAAAGAGCAGTAAATACTGAGCTAAGACTGCCAGTCTGTGTGGAGAGCTCTTCATTGAATGCAAGCTTGCAAAATAAAACTCTACAAGCCGTTGGGTCTTGCCAGCTGCAACTCTTGCATCAGTGATCTCAAAAACCCATAAAGATGTCAGCATGCCCTGTGAGAGCCATGGGCTGCTCTTTAGGAAGAGCAGGAGCTGCCTGCTGAGCTTCCATGGGGGCTTCCCTGACTTGCTGGCCACAAAACTTCCTCTAGACTCACAAGCCAAACCCTCTTATACATGGAGGCTGAGCTTTGTCAGCACCAGCGGCCCTGATTAATGTTGGGGAGGAAGGCAGGCTGCCTGCCATGGGGGCTGCATGTTCCACCGATGAGAGAATGCTAATGCTGACACATTGAACTGGCTTTTGGAATCGGACTCCCTCACTCCAGCTGTCTGACTTCCACAGCATATGGTCGGAGGACAGCAACCCGCACTCCCCAGCACTGACAGGATGCTGATCGCCCACTCGGTTCTGCTTCTGTTTACTGGCTGACTCAGGCTAGTCTCCCTTCGCTCCCCCTTCCAGTCAGCTAGGCTGCAGATGAGCCAGAGGCCCCGTGGAGCGTTCCCTACCCTTTGTGCCACACACAAACTGCTCTGCCTGTGGGCTGTTTGGGATTTCCCCCATTGCTTGGGGCAGAAGGGCAGCCTGGATCTCAAGCACTGCACTGGCTTGCTTTGGTTGGTGGCTTTGTGGGCAGCACTCTGCTCTTCTGCATATTCGTCCCGTCCTATATGCCATCATGAGTCCCCCTGTCCTGCAGCAGAGTCCTCCCTTCCTGTCACCGTTCAGATACCTTCACTTGGCCGGGTTGGCACACAAGTGTGGGCAGGTTGGGACTGAGCATAAGGTAGCAGTGCTGTCACCACAGGGGAAACCTCTGTGGGAGGGTTGGCGCCTGCTGTATCAGGTAGGCTGTTAAGCTACATTTTGTCCAAAGCAAGCGTATGACCAATGTATATGGTCCCGATGCCATCCAAGCCCATGGGCAGGACTATAGGTAGCCAGGATACAGAAGGCTGCGTTTGTTAATTGGTTGTGGGCAGGTTTCCATGCTGGACCTGGAACTTACCATCTGCCTTGAGCTTCAGCAGCCCTTGTTCAGCAGACGGAGGTGCTAATGCTGCAAATGTAAGTTTTGCTGTCTTGTTACAGGATGCTGCGCAACTTGCTGTTCCCGGTGGAAATGTAGGGCTGCAGCTCCCATTAGCTCCTAGTTATTGACAGGCTGGGCCAGCCCAGAATACCAGTTCTGGCACGTTGTCCAGGATCAGCTAGGGAATTCTGCTAGGCCAAGCAAGCAAAAAGGCAACTGATGTCCAGAGACGCGCAGCAGAGACAACGAAGGGTGTCTACCAGGGATGCAGACACATTGCTCCTCATCAAAGCCAGTTGCCACAGAGCCATGCACTAGCCCCAATCCTTGGGGATGCCTGGCATTCTGAGGTTTTCAAGAAGCTTTTCTTGGTGAGGGGATGATAGGGACCAACGTTGGGGGAGATGCAGTGTGTGTAGTACTTGGCTAGCAGCTGTCCCTCTGGTTGTGTTTGCCAGCAGTAACCTCCTTGCTCTAGTGCAAAGTATTAGGGTCTCTAATGGATCCATTAATCTGGATCGTGCTTCCAGGAGAGGGGCTAGCTTTTAGAGGGATGATGCAAATTTAATGTCTAATGTATCTACAGGCGTTTCTAGAACTGGAAGAGCTCAAGGGCTTAAACCTGGCATTAAGGATCCATTGATACCTGCCAGGGATCCTCCTTGTAGGTGCTGACAGAAATGGCTGACAGGAGTCAGAGGAGTCTAACTGCCCAGCCACTCATGGGTTAATTATCAGTCAAAGGTGCTGTTCATTTTGAAGACGTTGTGACTCCTTCACTGCAATTTTTTAAGACCATCTCACCACTGTTCTGTCTTTCAGTACATCGGTAGCCTGGATGTGCCGAGACCCAACAGCCGTGTGGAGATTGTAGCAGCCATGAGAAGGATTCGGGTGAGTCTGACTGGGAGCCCGAGTACCCACTGCTCATGGCAGGTTACCTTGAATGGAAATATGCAGGTGTAGTTGCTCTGTGCTGCCCTTCCCCAGACCCCTCTGCTTCTAACCGCTGGAATTTGAGCAATTTGACTGGTTTTCTTGTATGGCTTTGTAGCCACGCTCCTGAGACATACAAGGACTAGATCCAGCACCCTGTCCTCCCCAACTTTCCTCTCCAAAGCAGAGAGAGGAAACCAGCTCCACCTCCACTGAGTTACGTAAGGTTTCTGTTTTCCTCTCTGGACCTCACACACCCCACATTTCTCTTTTGCAAATTTTTATTTTAACAAAGATTTGGTGAGATTTCACTTTTCTTCCTCTACAAAGTTATTGGAATATCTGTCTCAGACCAGTTTTGAAGTTTCTCAAGTGCAGGTTGATTTTCTCAAAGCCTCCATCCAAGAAGTAGCACTGATGGCTGCTCTGACAGTCTCCATGTTTATTATATTCATACCCATCTGAAATACTGGGGTGTTTAATCCAGAGACTGTTCATAAATGTCTAACTTCAGCTGAAGTAGGTTTTGAATTGTGCATTTGAAGCCTTCAAAAAGGGATTATCCTGGTTTTCTTTTGGTGTTTAAAAATCTAACAATTTAAAATGGCTTTTTTTTTTTTTTAAAGCTTTGCCTGTAACCAGCTGGAGAGTTGATTTATTCATCTCCAGCCAAGTGCAGAAATGAGATTCCCTGCCTCCTGCCTGCCCAGAGACTATTAACATAGCTCCTGCTCATAAAGGACACAGTGCAGTGGCAATCTAAATTGCCAGATTATTTATCTTAAAAGTGGAAGTTAATAGCAAAGAGGCAACGGATGGGGGCCAGTGGGGCAGCTTGGAAGCTGCAGTGAATAGTAGTATATCTTGGGCTGCATCATCTTTTTGGCCTGTCAGATTTAAAATTGCACTGCAGAAGAGGTTCATTTCTGATCCTTTAGTGGCTATTTTTAAAAAATAAAATAAAGGTGTTTTAATTCCTGTTCCTGTGGACAGCTGCTGATTGAGCACCTGCTATCAGCATGATGAATGGCTTAATATCTATCAGGGAATTCTGGCAGTGCAGCAACATGCTTGGGTGTTGGGAAGCATGTGACAATGCCTCTCTGCTCTCGTGGATGCAACTGATTAATCTGGTGACTGAGTTGCAGCTTTATCGCACTGTATTTTAAAGCAGCTATTCTGTTTGGGGTTTTTAACCTCAGCCCATTGTTTAAAGGCAGGACTTCCCTTTTCCCTCGTGTGTACGCTGTACAGCAGGACCGTATCCAGACACGTCCGAGCTGTGTGGAGCAGAGGTTGCTGCTCTACTGAAAAGTTAACTAGCACTGATCTCTCTCTAGAGGATGAGGAACAGGTTGTTTTGAGAGGGATACTTGTGCAGACAGCATAATAGGAACACTGAAGAAAGGTAGTGGCTGTTTAGTGCTAACTTGCATACGGAGGCCTGGTCTACACCCCAATTCTTTAGCTCTCCTGCCAGTGCAGCTGTCCCTGTGGAAGGAACATGGTACAGCGACAGGCCATGGGTGACTATTACTCTTTAAACTGCAGCCTCCTGAAATGCCAGCATCCTGTCAGTGCTGCGACCAGCACGGCTCCACTGCTGGGAGCAACGCTGGGAAACTCTAAGACGTCCTACCCTGTCCTTGGCAGGTTGCAATCTATGCAGACAAGGCATCTGGGACATCAAAGGCTATTAAGGGAAAATGGGTACATACAAAACTAGTGCTTGTGAGAGGCTCCGGAGTGACGAGAGCAGAGATTGGTGTTGTCTAGCCATAAGACGGGGTATACAATGCAAGCCTCCCCTGTGACCTGAAGGAGTGAGGCCACTTCCACCAAGATTGGCAACAGAGCGAGCCAGCTGGGATGTGGGCGATTGCCTAGTGGTTCTGAACAGAGGCCACAAACTCGCATAGGGTGCTGCCGCCCTGGATGGGCACCAGTCATCTGTATGAGAAGCTCAGTGTCCCAATCCCCAGAGTCAGCCAGCCCCACCCCGCTTTTTATTTTTCCGGGCTGTGGCAGAGCTGGTTAGTCCAGTCACTCATTTCTGGAAAAAAAATTGTATATGGGGTTTGAAACTGAATCCCTACTCCATGTCTATGGACAATCCTGAATCTCCAGCCGGGGCGAACTGCTAGCTCGCTATAGGGGCAGGGGGGACAACACGGGCTATTTATCACACGCTAAACTCAATGGCGTCATCCCACCTAGAGTTGCATGGAGACTTAGAAGGAGGGAGCAATTCATGCATCTAGCTCAGGGGTAGGCAACCCATGGCATGAGTGCCGAAGACGGCACGCGAGCTGATTTTTCACTGGCACTCACACTGCCCGGGTCCTGGCCACCGGTCCGAGGGGCTCTGCATTTTAATTTAATTTTAAATGAAGCTTCTTAAGCATTTTAAAAACCTTATTTACTTTACATACAACAATAGTTTAGTGTTATAGTCTAGACTTAGAGAAAGAGACCTTCTAAAAATGTTAACATGTATTACTGGCACGTGAAACCTTACATTAGAGTGAATAAATGAAGACTCGGCACAGCACTTCTGAAAGGTTGCCGACCCCTGATCTAGCTGCTCAGAAAGTCTCCACCCCTTCCCGCCTCCGCATTCTGCATATGGCTGCTGCAGACTTGCAGCTAAAGCCACAAATGAAATATACGAGACAGACCCAGTGACACTAATCCATTGGTGTGCTCTTCCAGCTCAGCAGACCAGTCTGTCTGCAGAGTTTAGGATACACACAATATTGTTGTTGTGCACAAATAAGCCAGTTAGCAACTGCCCAGGATTTTTGGCTATCTGAGATTCTCATTCATGAATCTAACATTGGTCTGCTAAAACCACAAGCTGTTCTTATGAGGCAGAGGCTTTTTATACAACTTTAAGTGGTAAACATTAAATCCATATTTCTCACTGAACAGATCCTATCACTGAGTTATTGGCATTCCTTTTGTTTGTACTTATGAAACTAGATTCCATTTGCAAGACAAACTGAAAAACCTTGTTGCAGCTCATGTTTCCTCAGTTAGAGAAACCTCAGGCAAATACAGTAGGTAGAGCAGGGGCAACTGCCATTTTCTCTGCTTAGTTTTTCATTATGCAGTGCTAGTCATACATTTAAGATTTCCTAATCCTCCCCCTAGATTATTAGCTGCATATAGTTGCCATATGATCCTCTGGGTTCAAGCTAATCCCCTGCCCCCTCCTACACTGACAAAGAAGGTGATGAAATTCATTTAGTACTTGAATAATAAGTAGAACCAGGAATATGATGCACTGACAGGCATATCTAGTTCCAACCGCTGCTTGGTCACTAGTTCTTAGTGCAGCTGTAGCCATCCAGTCCAGGAGAGAGAGTGCTTCTAGTGGTGACGCTGCACAGAACCTGTGGTCTGGGGAATGAGTGTCACACAATAGCTGCATAACTTTTGTTCCATTGCCTGAGGCACTCCAGGTCTAAGGCTTTGTCTACACTAGCACTTTTGTCAGCAAAACTTTTGTTGGTCAGGGACGTGGGAAAAACCCCCAAACCCTGACATAAGCTTCACCAACAAAAGCGCCGGGTGGACATCGTTTAATTATGTGTCCATAGTGTAGACATCGCCTAAGAGCCTGCAACACTTTCTCTTTTGCTGTCAAGCCCTTGCCACGTGCAGAGGCTGTAATTTATTCTGAGAGTGTTGGAGTTGATTGAGCTGCATGAGAACTGCAGGTGACATGACATTCCTGGAGTTCCAGAAAGCCAGGGGGGTAATTGCAAACATTTTCTTTCTGCATGAGTCAAAGGAAAATTCATTCTCGTGAGCCAGAATAAATCAAAGTGATGCAGCAAATCTCTTGGGGGCGGGTGTATCTGTCATCCCTGCTCCCTTATGCCTTCTAGAACGAAGCTAATGGGCAAGGTTCTGCCCTTGTGCAATGGTGAGGCTCTCCCTGAAGTCCTTGGGAGAGGAGTGCAGGTCTTAGGGCAGAACTGGGCCTGCTATTTGTAAGAAGGTAGTTGTGGGGAAGCTAGGGCTGTGGAAGGGGTATTTGACTCTAGGAATGGTAGCACAAAGATCATGGGGCCTACGATGTGCAAAACTGAGTCTTCCCCACCCACTGGGGTGTGTGCGTGTGGATGGTATGAATGGCAAAGCGGCATCTCCTTCCAGTGCAGAGCTGTCTCTCCCTCTGCAGTCTGTCAGCACTCAGCAGGCCTAGGAACAGCTACGGTCCCTTCTCAGGGCAGTGGGATTTAAGATTCAAAGAGCATCATAATTGACAGCTGATGCGTCACTGGCTTGCTCTCTGTGGTTTGGGGGTGGGGCATAGACTTAGCCGATGGCAGCACACCAGAGCCCAGAAGTGCAACGAGCATAACCCAGGGGTAGACAAACTTTTTGGCCTGAGGGCCACATCTGGAAATTGTATGGGGGCCATGAACGTTCACAAAATTGGGGTTGGGGTGCTGGAGTGGGTGAGGGCTCTGGCTGGGGGGGTGCAGGCTCTGGGGTGGGGCCAGAAAGGAGGAGTTCAGGGTGCAGGAGGGGGCTCCAGGCTGGGGCAGGGGGGTGGGTGAGGGGTCTGGCTGGAGGTGTGGGCTTTGGGGTGGGGCTGGGGGATGAGGATTTGGGCTGTGGTAGGATGATCCAGGCTGGGACTGAGGGGTTCGGGGAGGGGGATCAGGGCTGGGGCAGGAGTTTGGGGTGCAAGAGGGGCTCAGGGGTACAGGCTCTGGGTGGTGTTTACCTCAAGCAGCTCCTGGAAGCAGCCACATGTCCCCCCCCCTCCAGCTCCTACATGGAGGCACAGCCAGGTGGCTGTGCACACTGCCCCATTCGCAGGTGCTGCCCCTGCAGCTCCCATTGGCCATAGTTCCCAGCCAATGGGAGCTGTGGGGGTGGTACTTGGGGTGGGGACAGTGCGCAGAGCCCCCTGGCTGCCCCTAAACATAGGAGCTGGAGGGGGGACATGCCGCTGCTTCTGGGAGCAACACAGAGCTGTGGCACACACACATGGAGCAGCCCCTGACCCTGCTCCTCAGCAGGAGCTCGAGGGCTGGATGTGGCCAGCGGGCCATAGTTTGCCCACCCCTGGCATAACCCCTCTCCTTTTCTCCTGCCTACAGTAGATCCTGGAGTCTCTGAACACTACCAAATATGTATAGTAACAACAAGTCATCTTACATTTTTTGAGATGCCAAAGCATTTCAGACTGATACAGAATTACTGAAATGCAGCCACCTTTTTGGGATGAAGAGTGGCCTAGGAACACGAGTTCAAACTCCTCTTCTGAGTAGCATCGTAGGATCCGCAACATACGTGCGGAGCAGACTTCTAACAACTCACATTCAGCTGTGTGGCTCTCCAGTTATCTACTTTGAATTTATGTGCCAGTAGTCTATAGATTTCAAACTTGATACGTAGACCCCTGTGGCTATTGGAGTTCTAAGCAAGTTTGTCTCAACATCTAGAAAGAAGCCATAACACCAGTGTTGGAGGTTTAACATAAAGCCTCTTATTTGTAAAGGCAGCAATTTACTGACACTGCTTCCATCGTGCATTACTAACATCCAAACAAAAAGTTAAACCTCCAAACTGGCGTATTCCTCCTCCTGTTTCCTTCTGATAACTCTAGGCTTCTCAAGATAGGCTGTTAAGTCTTTAACAACTGAAACCGCAAAGAAACAGGTGCACACTTACAAACCCTCAGAAGATGCACTGAATAGATTCCTGAGGTTGGTTTGGTTTTTGTTTGTTTTTTTGCTTGGAATTACAACGCAAGAAATCCCAATCTGGTTTATCATTGCCAGTTTGCTAATACTAGCTCTGTTTCCATGTTTTTAGCAAGTGTCTTGAATAATTCTTGCATTTTAATGCCAGGTTTCCTACCTGAAGTATTAACCTGCCCTTAGTCTAAACCAGCTCTTATGGATTGATCGGGAAAGCCTGCAAATAGCCGATGAGTGGCAGGACTCTGAGCTGGACAGGAAGAGCTCAGACTGGTGTGGTGGTTTTTTAAGTAATACTCTGTCTCAGAATTTCAGTAAAACTCCAGTAAAATTGTCATGGATAGTCTCAAAGCTTCTTAGTTTAATTTTAGCTTGGCAAATAGAACACCTACCGGGAGGAGAGTGTTTGTTTTTCTGTTGCACAGATGCTTCCAAAAATCTCATTTTTTTGGCTCCCAGCGACTCCTTCCTGAGTTGTTATGCTTGGAGCTAGGTTGGATTTCCCTGCCAGCTTTGTGGTGTTTACAGCTTGCAGCCCTGTAGCTCAAACCAAACGTGAAAAAACAAACAAACAAGACACTGGGATTCCTTGATTGGTCTTTGCAGCCTGTTCAACTTCCTCATTTTCATGACACTGCTGGTTCTGTGGTGGTTGGAGTTCAGACCTGAAGTGTGTGAAACTTCTCTTGCATGGCGCATACAGGGCACCTGCACCTGTACAAGACTATGCAGCTGCATGACCGGCGCTGTTGCTGGATAGGGATGTTGTGCTGCCAGAAGCTGCTGTAGGGTGTTTCCCTTTTACCTCCCCAAAAAAGAGTAGGGTGACAAATTGTTCCCCTTAACCACTGAGGTCAGGACAAGAAGAAATGGGCTTAAATTGCAGCCAGGGAGATTTAGGTCAGACATTAGGAAAAACTTCGTCAGAATAGTTAAACTCTGGAACAAATTACCTAGGGAGGTTATGGAATCTGTCATTGGAGATGTCTAAGGACAGGTTAGACAAACACCTGTCAGGGATGGTCTTTATCAGCATTTCTCAATGACTGCCCCATGGACCAGCACCAGTCCTTGCGAGCTCCCTGACACAGTTTAGGAATGCAGCAAGCTGGTCCCTGGTGTCAAAAAAGGTTGAGAAACACTAGTCTAGATAATACTTAAAGTTGCCTCAGAGCAGGGGACTGGATTAGATGACTTAGCAAATTCTATGAAAAGAAGCCAAAATTCTCAGGTAATGCCTCAGAGGCAGAAGGGGACAGACACACTGCGTTAGTGTGGGTTACTTCAGCAGTTCGCCGATTGTTAGTACAGGTCATGCTGTCAATCTTGTTGACACCTCCCTTCCCATTTACAAGCTGGAAATACCCCTGTGGCAACTCCAGCCATTGCTGACATGGGCCAGGAGTTAAAAGGTACAGTGACTAGAGTGAAATCCCTGCAAGCTGCATGGACACTTTTCAAAGACACCATAATAGAGGTCCAACTTAAATGTATACCCCAAATTAAAAAACACAGTAAAAACTAAAAAAAAAAGCCACCGTGGCTTAACAACCATGTTAAAGAAGCAGAAAAAGATAAAAAGGCATCTTTAAAAAAGTGGAAGTTAGATCCTAGTGAGGTAAATTGAAAGGAGCATAAACACTGCCAAATTAAGTGTAAAAATGTAATAAGAAAAGCCAAAAAGGAGTTTGAAGAACAGCTAGCCAAAAACTCCAAAGGTAATAATGTTTAAGTACCTCAGAAACAGGAAGCCTGTTAAACAACTCGTGGGGCCCCTGGACGATTGAGATACAAAAGGAGCACTTAAAGACGATAAAGTCATTGCGGAGAAACTAAATGGATTCTTTGCTTCAGTCTTCACGGCTGAGGATGTTAGGGAGATTCCCAAACCTGAGCCGTCCTTTGTAGGTGACGAATCTGAGGAATTGTCACAGATTGAAGTGTCACTAGAAGAGGTTTTGGAATTAACTTATAAAACTTAACAGTAACAAGTCACCGGGAGCAGATGGCATTCACCCAAGAGTTCCGAAAGATCTCAAATGTGAAATTGCGGAACTATTAACTGTGGTTTGTAACCTGTCCTTTAAATCAGCTTCTGTACCCAATGACTGGAAGATAGCTAATGTAACGCCAATATTTAAAAAGGGCTCTAAAGGTGATCCTGGCAATTACAGACTGGTAAGTCTAACATCAGTACTGGGCAAATTAGTTGAAACAACAGTAAAGAATAAAATTGTCAGACACACAGAAGAACATAAATTGTTGGGCAAAAGTCAACATAGTTTCTGTAAAGGGAAATCATGTTTTACTAATCTATTAGAGTTCTTTGAAGGGGTCAACAAACATGTGGACAAGGGGGATCCGGTGGACATAGTGTACTTAGATTTCCAGAAAGCTTTTGACAAGGTCCCCCACCAAAGGCTCTTACGTAAATTAAGTTGTCATGGGATAAGAGGGAAGATCATTTCATGGATTGAGAACTGGTTAAAAGACAAGGAACAAAAGATAGGAATAAATGGTAAATTTTCTGAATGCAGAGGGGTAACTAGTGATGTTCCCCAAGGGTCAGTCCTAGGACCAATTCTATTCAATTTATTCATAAATGATCTGGAGAAAGGGGTAAAGAGTGAGGTGGCAAAGTTTGCAGATGATACTAAACTGCTCAAGATAGTTAAGACCAAAGCAGGCTGTGAAGAACTTCAAAAAGATCTCACAAAACTAAGTGATTGGGCAACAAAATGGCAAACGAAATTTAATGTGGATAAATGTAAAGTAATGCACATTGTATAGTTGGGATTATTTTTTCCATACAATATGATGGGGGGGCTAATTTAGCTACAACTGATCAGGAAAGAGATCTTGGAGTCATTGTGGATAGTTCTCTGAAAACGTCCACCCAGTGTGCAGCGGCAGCCAAAAAAGCAAACAGAATATTAGGAGTAATTAAAAAAGGGATAGAGAATAAGGCGGAGAATATCTTATTGCCCTTATACAAATCCGTGGTACGCCCACATCTTGAATACTGCGTACAGACGTGGTCTCCTCATCTCAAAAAAGATATACTGGCATTAGAAAAGATTCAGAGAAGGGCAACTAAATTGATTAGGGGTTTGAAACGGGTCCCATAGGAGAAGAGATTAAAGAGGCTAGGACTTTTCAGCTTGAAAAAGAGGAGACTAAGGGGGGGATATGATAGAGGTATATAAAATCATGAGTGATGTGGAGAAAGTGAATAAGGAAAAGTTATTTACTTGTTGCCATAATATAAGAACTAGGGGCCACCAAATGAAATTAACGGGCAGCAGGTTTAAAACAAATAAAAGGAAGTTGTGAAGGCTAGGACTATAACAGGGTTTAAAAGAGAACGAGATGAATTCATGGAGGTTAAGTCCATTAATGGCTGTTAGCCAGGATGGGTAAGAATGGTGTCCCTAGCCTCTGTTTGTCAGAGGGTGGAGATGGATGGCAGGAGAGAGATCACTTGACCATTACCTGTTAGGTTCACTCCCTCTGGGGCACCTGGCATTGGCCACGGTCAGCAGATGGGATACTGGGCTAGATGGACCTTTGGTCTGACCCAATACGGCCGTTCTTATGCAGTTTTAACTAATAGATCATAGAGCTGGAAAGCAGCATTAGCATCATGTGACATCCATCTCTCTCGGGCCATCAGTACCCACTTTGCAGGCCATGCTGAGAACCACTGCTTGTCTGCTGCAGAGAGAATAACCCAGACTTGTGTATTTGTACTGGCAGCGCATGAAGGCCCAGCCAAGACCTGGGGTCCTATCACGCTGGGTGCTGTACAGACAGAGGAGGAGATAGGGCACTGCTAGCTTCTTCCCTGAGTCCATTGATAATTATTGGTGTCAGACTCTCTTTCCGTGGCACCTCCTTGAACGGGAAAAAGCGACACAGTAGTGGGGCAGATGGGCACCTTAACTGCTGTAGTTCTTGATCCGCATTCATATTTACAGCGGCAAGATGTGCAGGCAGAGAAAGCGGGTCTGTAATGGGAGGTGAGGCAAGTGCTTCAGGAGGGATCAGACACTCACCACCACCTCACTGGCCTGCGTGTTCAGTTTTTCTACACTGCTCCACTATAAACTAACCAAAAAGCCCACAGCTGCCTATGTGTGGAAACCGCTGCCTGAGACCTGCACCTTGTGCGGCGAGGTCAGGGGAGACCAGTGTGGTTTCCCAGATTAGAACAGGAAACCACAAGTTTCCCTGAGTGAGAGCAAGAATGCACAGTTCTAAGAACCAAGCCCTCACGCCATGCCCAGAACACAAGACTCCTGTTAAGGCCGCTGCTCAGCTTTTAGAAGGGTTATGCTGACTTTTTGGTCCCTAGTGCTGTATCCATCATAGGGTAGTAGCTGCAGACGTGGGGTGGGGTGGGGGGAGTAGGAGGAGGGGGTGTCTTTTGGTAACCGAGAGCTCTTAGAGAAATAGAAGAGTCTCCCTTCCCCTAGGAGGGTGCAGGACAGAGACAATGTTGCTGTGTCAAAGTACTGCAGAGTCTTCTCCCCTCCACCACCCCATAAAATCTGGAAAGGCTGTTTCATTTTGAGCACCATCTAGGTTCTACCTTTAAGCCAGACCCCTAATAAAATATTCAGATTGAAAGACTAGAACCGATCTAACATTTCTTACTGTATGGTGTTGTACAAAAGAGGTAGGAATAAACGTGCATGGCACTTCAGGCACTGGCCTGAATCTTCAGAGGGGACTAGCAGTTTTGGGGTACTTCTATTTTGGGGTGTCCAGCTTGAGACACTCGTAGGAACCCAAAGTGCTGAATTCCCACCCTTTAGAGATCAGGCCTTTTAAGATGTCTCAATTTGGGGTTCCCACACTAAATGGTCACTTCTGAAAACAAAGGCCTCGGATCCCAGATCCCAAGTCAAGACGACTCTGTAATGAGGGATGGGAACAAACATTGGGGGACAGGACGACATGGGTAACTGGCACTATGCTGTTAGTTAGGTTAACAATGTGTGTCATTTGGATGGGGGATTCTGACATCAATTGGACTCCTTTTCTCCTCCTGTCTCCCATCACTTCTTATGGCTGTATGCTCCATCTCCCATCTAATCTCTCCTCTAGCTGCACTGACACGCCTTCCCTGATGCCTTTTGTCCCCTGCCCCTGTGGACAGCGCACCTCGGCCTGGTGTGTTGTTTGCCATCTGCTCTGTCTCATAGACACATTGATGAGCACTATCAAAATCAATATCCCACTAGATGAAGCAAAGCTGCAGCACTAGAAAAGGACAGTTAGTCACCCAGACTAACAGGCGGGGGTAGCAGAAGTGACATCCTGGAATCAGAGCCAACAGCACAGAGCAGGCTGACTTGATGCAGGGTGTTTCTCTGCAGCGTGTGCTTCTCTATTGCAGCCAGTAGAACAGTCACCCAGTTCCTTGTCCAGTAGGTCTGACCCTGGGACCCATCTGCTGGCCTTGTGAGTCACTCAGGCTAGCATGCTGAACATCTCTGCAGTCTCAAATGGTGTAAAGAATCAGTAACACCTCACAGGGACATGCAAGGTCCTATCAGATGCAGAGTGACAGGATTTAATGCAGTTTAAAGGGTTCTGTCACATATGATTAGGCTAATCTGTTACACTTTTAAGGGACCTGGCCAATACAGTGACTGGTTTTTTTAGGCTATTAAATGTTAATTGCAGCTATATTTAGCTTAGATCCCTCAGTCCAGATTTAGTTTTCCTTTAGTCGTTGCAGCTACAGCTCCTGAGTCTCCCACATGGCACCATGATTGCTGACAATACAGTTGCTGGAATCCTGGCAGAATGGCCTTTGCATTTTCAAAGCCTTTGTGGATGGGGGTATCCTGCATGAAACCCTGGAGTCCATTAAGATTATTAACAGACCCTGAAGGGAATCCCAGCTAGCTCTCCAAGCCCAGGGGGATGGTACCCCAATGGGGCAGCAGAGTGTAGTTACCATATAGATAGGCTTGGAAGGATTAGATTTTTATTGGTAAATGTTAATAAACGTCACTTTTGTCTGTGTGTGTCCAGTGAAATAATTTCCATCAATAACAACTGAAATTTACAGGAACATTCTGTACATCTAGGCAAAGTAAGAAATGCTGCCTGAGAATTTAGAGGCAAAAATCCAGTGATTTAGACTTTTGAATTAGGCTTGTTACAGGAGGAGTAGTGGAGGAGTAGTAAGAACCGGTTCTATTGGTTGATTTAAGGATATTTACTTTGTATATTTTGACATATGATATTGACAATTTGTGTGTTAACAGTTTGTAAAGCTTTAACGCTGAGGCTCAGCCTCTACTTTTGTTAAATAATTGTCTGACTCCCCCAGAATTTCTCATAGACTCCTAGATGTTAAGACCAGAAGGGACCATTGTGATCATCTGGTCTGACCTCCTGCACATGGCTGGCCACAGAACCTCACCCATCCACTCCTGTAGTAGGCTCATAACCTCTGGCCGAGTTCCTGAAGTCCTTGAGTCCAGATTTAAAGACTACAAGTTACAGAGAATCCATCAATTACTCTAGTTCAAACCAGCAAGCGACTCAGGCCCCATGCTGCAGAGGAAGGTGAAAACCCCCCAAGGTCTCTGTATATCTGACCTGGAAGAAAATTCCTTCCCAGCCCCAAGTATGGCAGTCAGTTAGCCCCTGAGCATGTGGGCAAAACCCACCAGACACACACCTGGGCAAGAATTCTCTGTATTACTCAGAGCCTGCAACTGTGAAAATTTAAAATTGCTACTCTCAAAAATTGCTTAAGAATAAACAGACATTTATCCATCAGAATTAAAAAAAAATTAAAATCAAGTTCTGCTAAGCCTTCACATAGACAAGTCTGCATGAGAGACTGTAGCATTTGTGCCTGGAGATGTCCATGCCCATGCCCACACCCCCACTTTATAGCCTACAGGCTGCCTTGTTGTTGCCATGGGCCTGTACCTCATTTCTCTAGATCCACAACAGCAACTTTTCCTACTTTATTCTGTGGCCCTCCCTTTACAGGATGCATTAGTTGCTAGAGGTAGTTGAGTACCCACATTGAACGTGTAGGCTACTATTTTTCCAGCATCCTGCTCTAGAGAGGCAGGTGCTTTTCTGAGTATCTGTTGTGCCACAGACATGTTTTGTTTGTCTTAGTGCAGGGAACAGAAGTAATAGCCCCAGCTCCCGTGGGCTTCCATATGCTGTATTCAAGAGAACCCCGCTGTCGCAGGTGCTTACCTTTCTGCAAGGAGCTTGCTGCCTCAGTCTCGAGCTGTAGCTGATCTCCCTCTTGCTACAGTGTCGTCTAGTGTGTTCCCTTGTGATGGAATAACATGGCTTTCCAGCTAGACTAGAGAGTCCTCCCCAAACAACCAAAATCCATTCTGCAGCCACCTGAGGCAGAAGTGTGCAATAATCCTTCAACCCTTTGCGTGCTTAGCTTTCCCCCTCGATGCAGGACTCAGGTCAGAGTCAGCTTCTTCACCCTTCCACAACTAACAGCTTGATAGTCCTTTTCCCACCAGGGTCTCTCCTAGTCTCTCTAGGGGAGGCAGATGGAGCTGATGGTGTAACTTCCTCCCTCCCTTGGTCCAGCCTGGGGCCTCTAAACAAAGACAGGTGCTAACACCAGGCTTCAAACCCTCACCATTACTGTGGTCCCCAGGCCTCTTCCTTCACTGTTATAGCCTGTCCCTGTGGGACTTGTACAGCTTATCCTCCTTTGCTTCCCTCCTAGCTACCCCTCCCACTGTCTAGAGAGAACACCCCTCTCCTATGCTCTCTCAGCAACTCCAGCTCCCTGCCATTCTTTTTTGACTGAGCCACAGGCCACTTTATATAGAGTTACCCACTCTTACCCAGCATGCCTTGAAGCAGCCTACTATACCCAGGGTCCTTCTTGGGACTACATCTCCCAGAATTCCCATAAAGGCCAAGCACCAGGAATAGTGGCAGCTGCTCTTAAAGGGGCAAATGTGTTCTATTACACTCCTACTGAAGACTTCCTTGTTGTTTAGCTGGTAGCCCATTATGCACATGGATTGACTGGAGTGTATTTCAGATAAAAGCTTCCTAACTAGTTTTATGGTGACATTTTCATTTCTAAGCTGATTGCAGAAAATTTTTTTAGAAACCTGGAAGGTATCTCTGAAACCATTTGGAACAACTGCCTGGGCCATATCTCAGACTAAACCTAGAGCAGTTTATGCAGCTGCTGCTTTTGAGAGGTAGTTAAGATACCATCATATTGTCATAAGGCAAAGGGAATAGGCTTTTAATTAAACTTGCATCTGCAGAGCCTACACCCAGCCTTATATAGCTGCCATAGAGAACAAACTATTCCCAGCTCATAAATCATGATGGGGGAGGGGAAGGAAGTAGACTGCTTTTGTATACGACATCAGGAATCCACGATAAAATACAACCTTCTGTCTACCCTTTGGGGACATTTAATTATGGTATGACACTGGGTACAAGTGAAAAGCTGCCCCTGCTGCTTTCATGTCCACTGGTCACCTCACTGACTGTTTTCCTTTGTCTCTTAGCAGCACTTACACATTTCTATCCTAAAAAAAAACAACAACAACAAAACCCCCACAACCTTTTGGTGGAGAATAGTAACTGACATTCTTTTTAAACACTTAGGCTTGTAATTTTGAAATCATTGAGCCTAATTCTGCTCTTAGGTACACCGGTTTACTTCTGATCTTTTGCCACTGTAACAGAAAAGAACTTGGACCCTTTGCTGTAGCCACATTCTGTGGCCTAATTTTTCAAAAGTGACTAGTGATTTTTGGATGCCTTAATTTTTAGATCATGTTCAAAGAGGATGCTAAGTATGATTGATAACAGATGGATGGAGGCATCAGTAAATGAAATGTGTAATCGCTAAACAAGTGACCTTTTAATGCCTTCCTTGGATTGCTGAAAACTGGTTGGCTTCTCAAATGTGGGGGATGGAAATAGATATGTTAACATAGTTTTGCATGGGAGTCATGCTAGACTGGGGTTAGTTTAGAGCAGTGGTTCTTAACCTGGGGTGCACACAGCCCCTGGGGGTGCAAGATGCCCTTTCTGGGGGTGTCAGACATGCCAGATTTTTTTTAGAAGGTAAATAATTGAAAACACAAATTAAGCACAGGCACGTAAGTACAGCTACTTTGTTTCATCAAACCTATGTATTTATTAACATACATTTTTTAAGGATTACTGTAATATACAAACAGAAAATATCTAGGTTTAAGGGGTGCGAGAACATATTTTGAGAACCAAAGGGGTGCAGACTGCAGTCAAGGTTAAGAACCACTGGTTTAGAGGCTAATAAATGGAGCAGTTAAACAGATAAAAGTTAAATTGAACTGTTAATACCAAACCGAGTAAGAAAGAGCTCTTTAACTGGCAGTGCTACAAGGCAGGGTGCCTTTTTATTCTAAAGCAAAGTGGTTTTAACAGTACAATCATTTTATTACACCATGTACTAGCACTTGGATTCATTCAGTAAAATATTGCTGGATAAGATCTCTACAAGGACTTTTAGCTGGTTTGAAATAAAGTGGCTTTTTCAACAAATTATATTACTGGGTAGTAGAGACGTATAGAGATGAACTATCACAGCCTTCAAATTACATTACTGTGTAGAACAATCAGCCCTGCCTTAGATCTTTTTCTATCTGGGTATCTGAAAAAGTGTAATTGAGATGGCAACCAGAGAGGGAGCAAGCGCATTCGATTAACTCATTAATGAGAAGGTACCTTAATCCAAGTGACAATTGCACTGGGAGACTGTCCATGTTAAGCAGGTCTGACTGGTTGTTTAGCGAATGCCTCGGCTGTATTTCTGTGAAGCGGTGTGGCCCTTGCTTGTAGACCAGATCTGAGCTTACTAGCTGGTTTCTTCTGTAAGAATTGTTGCCCCAAGGCATGTTATCACCACAGCAACTTGACACAATCCAGAGACGGGAACAAAATAGAATGGTCCATAAAAAAACACACAAACTTAAGCCTGCCTCTATGGTGAGGTTTATAGAAATGAAGGGGGAATTTTCATTGTGGTTTTTTTTCCTGCACTCAACATGAAATTCTTGCTTCTCTAAATCAGCTATTAGTCTTAGTGCAAACTACTGCCTAGATACCCCCTCCCTTGCTGTCTGTTAAAGTCACATTGGCTCTTCTCCCTACACATGGGAAGTGCTAGTCCTGATGCTGTGGGGATGGGGACCTTTACGGATTAGTTACTGTTGTACTCTGTATGTCCGTGGTACCTTTGAGCCCCAGTCGTGGCTCACAACCCCGCTGTGCTAGGTGCTGTGCAAAGCCAGTCCCTGTCCCAGAGGTTGTGCTGGTTTCTGTTTAGGCTCCTATACCTCACCTGGCACCATGGCACCCGAGTCTCTTATACTTTACAGGGCCCTGTTAGTTCTGGGGGGTTCTCTGGGGCCACAAAACCGTCTGGTGGTTAACAAAATATGTGACTCGCCAACAAAGGCTTTGTTCCACACTTCCATTCTTCACTCGGCTTTCGCTCGGTACTAAATGAGGCCTGAAGGCAAATGGAATCCATGCTGCTTAACATAATCATCTGACAAGCTACTTCATGTTTTGACCAAATAACTCTGTGATAAATCTACACAATAAAAATTCTTAATGGATCCCTGGAGAAGGGGAATGCTTTGGCAGGGGAGCAGCGAGTCTTAAAAGGCTTTAAATTAGTTTTCTTCCTCTTCTGCTATGATTATTAGACACTCTAAATAGACTTTCCTTAGGCCAGCTGGGCTCTTTGGACTAATTGGCAACTGCTTGGCTGTTTTCAGAACACCTGAGTCACTTCCCCTCCCCGCTTTTCTCATTCCATCACCGTTGGTGACTAACTACCAGCCGCGTAGAGAACTGGGCTGACCCACATTGCAAACTGTGCCATAATCCTAGGGGATCTCTGTATCGTGCCCTGTCTGCAGGGCTGGGTATAAAATGCAGCCAGGGGACCAAGCTGAACTCTGTTGCTGGGCTTCCAGAGCTGCCAGCCAAGCCAGCTATGGCTTTGTTGTATTGTAGCTCTTGGCTTCAGGAGAAACCTTCTAAAAATAAACGTGTCTTTTTTTTTTGTCATGGGGTGAGAGAGCGGTGAGATTTGTAGGGCTAAATTGTACCCTCTGCATGCTCAGTGGAAGAAGCTCTGTAGTGGAGGAGGGGGTGTTGGGTAGCTGGGGACTTTTGCTCTGAGGTTGGGAACACCTCACCACAGCTAAGGGGCACTGGGCACGCCCTTCACTTCATGTTGCTGCCTCCGCCTGGCAGCACCAGTCTCAGGCTAGTCCCTGCAGCCCGGTTGTGAGGCACCACAGTCTTGTGGCAGGGAAGCACCCTGTAAAGTTAAGTATTCGTGGGTAACTGGACGTGCTGCCGTCACAGGCCATTAGCATCTTCAGCTTTGTCTCCCTGTAAGAAATGATAGTAGGAACTCTGGGCCAGATTTTTCAAGGTATTTAGGTGCCTAAAGATTCAGACAGGCAGGTTTGAAAATCCCACTAGGTGCTTACCTCCTACTAATGTCAATGGGAGTTGCTGGGTGCTTGAGGAGCTCTGCTTGAGGAGCTGGCAGCTAGCAGCAGTCCGGGGCAAAGGGAGCCAGCTATTTGCTAAAGGAAGGGCATTGTAATGCGGGCATTCCAGGGACTCCGGTAAAGCTGCCGAACTCCATCTGGCAGTGCTGAGAGCCAGTGGCCCAATCCGATCTGTTGCACCATCAATATCGAAAGATGTGCACACCCATGAGCATCTCCATCCTTTGCAATGCTGGGGGCCATGGCTAAGTTTGACTTTCCAGGCCTTCTAAGGTTGTGGTAAGTGTTCTCTCCAGTGGAAATACTCTTACGTAACGGATACAGCTTGACAGTGTTAAAAGCAGCTGAAGATGGTTCTCTTGCCTGGGAATAAATGAAATGGTTCTGTGTCAAGGTGCACCAGCCCTGATCTGACTGAGGCCAGGTGGGTGTTGGGTTTGTTTGTGAAGGCTGCTGGCTTAGGAATTGAACAGTTCAGCTGTACCCAGGGTTGGAGATAGCAAGGGGCACTCTGCCATGAAATCAGAGAATGAAGCACAGAGCCAAAGGGGCATGAAGCTCAGTGTGAACATTGTCATGTGTCAAGTGCCTCAGCGCCTCTGGTGACTTGCTGATTGTATCTGTCAGTTGAATGCTGGGTTATGACTGTAGATGGAGTCAGGCTCTTCAGTGCTAACCTGCTCTCCTCCGAGTTATCTCCACCAACCCTCTGCTTGGAGGCAGAGAGACAGATGCCTTCGCCTGGCTTCAAACCTCCCCCGGTGGCCTAGTTAGTCTTCATTGCATTCTGCATCGCAGGCTGAGTAATGTGTTTTGCTCGCAGTTGGAGCGCTGGGTGTGGACGCTTGGCAGTTTGCAGGCTGAAGCTCTGCCGCTTGGGGAACTTGAGTGACCTTGTTTTCTTGTTTCTGACCGTTGCTTTTTCTGTCTAACTATTTTCGTGCCTAAACGTCGCTACACTGCTCAGCTCCTGGGAGCTCAGCTCGATGCGTCTGGCAGCTAGCCAAGCCCTGGCTCCTCCCTCCTCTAGGGCTCCTGCCTTCAGATTTCATTTATTGAAATCAATTGTTTCCTTAGAGAAAAGAGCTTGAGAGTGGGAGAGGAGGGCACTGACCTTCTTGCCATGGCACCCCCCACGGAGACTGAGCCCAGACCGGCTTGTAGAGGGAAACTCCTTGAGTTAGCTGGGCCGTGTCGTATCTCACCCCCTTGTGCCAACTTCCTTGCCTCGCCACTTCCCCTTCCATACGGGGAAGAAATGTGCAACTTCCACTGTTCTGGGAGTGGGAAGCCCCCTGGGGCTTATATCTTCTCCTCCCGGGAGCTAATTAATGTCAGATTAATTGTGTTAAACCACTCTAGCCAAACACAGCTCTTTCCAGAATGTAACGCAGGCTGGTTATCCGTCCCGCCCAACCAGCGCTTCCGATGGCTGCGGTACTTTGTTCCTCCACTTCTCCCCACTTGTAGATGCAAGTAACAAATACTGCTCTGGGGGGAAGGGACGTGGGGAGGCGGTAGCTGAATGGAACTTAATATGGGAGGTAGGAGGGGCTGAACAAAAGCCTAGAAACATAGGATGAGCGTATCTCAAAGTGCAGATACTTCTCAGAAAGTCTGAAGTCTGCAAAATGGGGATGGGGGAGTCAGGAGTGCAGACTTGCAGACTTTAGCAGTTTGTAAACACAGGCCTGAATCGGATTTTGCTTACACCAGCATGAGACCCGAATCAAGGCCATATGGCATTGCCCTCTGTTAGGATGGGCGAGTGTTTCTATCCGTAAACATTTTGCCCTTCCAGCCCTTTGGCAGTGTATCATGTATGCCGAGAAAGAGGTGCTTCTCTCTCTTGCAGAGGGTCTCTCCTGTCTGTGTGCTGCTGGCTAAGGGTTCTTGTTCCGTACGCACAGCATGCTGGCAGAGCAGTGACAGACATGCTGCTGGAGTCCCTGGGCCGACAGCATTTGTTTCTGGAGATTGTTCTGTCGTGCGCTCTCAGGGTTCCTGAGTCCACATGGGAACATGGCCCCTACAGGCCTAAAACCTGGCAAGCTCCATGCTGTCATATTTCACGTCTTGCCTCCTCTGCTCTCTACTGTCATTGCAATGGGATTTCTGGTGGGGGTGGGTGATGTCTGTGATAAACTGGTCCTAGGATGAGATCATAGTAGAACTTACAGCTCAGGAACAGGCACCTGTGAAAGAAGGACTTAGGCTCCTTATGCGGTATTGCCCCAAAACGTCTTTCATATTCCACTCTCTGGTGAAAGCATCAAGGGTCACATCATCTTCAGAGACAGGATTCTCTTCCCACAAGCATAGCAAAGCAGAGAGAAGCCACAGACCTGCCGACTGCTAATGCAGAAATTCATCCCAACTACAGATGAAAACCGTGAGATGTCCATGCCTGCATGACTTCATCTAGCACCCAGCCTGCACAAGGCACTTCAGAGCAAATAAAGAGCCATGCCATGCCCTTGCCCTGAAGAGCTTCAAAAAGAAGTGGGGTTGTTCTTAGGGTGGTAGGAGCATCTCCAGCGTGAGCTGAGCCTTGCAAACAAGCCAGGCTCTGCTTTTTCTTTGGGTAAATAGCTTTGCTCCTAGTGGATCTGGGATTGGAAATACTCAGCACAGACCTTCTCCAACACACTGAATTCACATGCTGCAAGGAGGAGGTTGCAGCGGTGTGGGGGTGGTGCTGGCAGCCTGGGCCCTCAGCCCATGAAGGAGGGACACCACAGCCAGAGTCAGGCCCTTTTATCTTAGGGCTTCAGCTTTCTTTGTTCACAATGAAGCCATTCCACACACAAGCCCAGTCATTCCCCCTGCCCAGGGTCTTCCGTTCCCACTGTACCAGCCACTTGTCTGAGAGACGCCACCTGCTCCCTGTATCTCTCCACATCAGCTGAGCTCTTTCAGCCTTGAATAGGAATCAGGGCTCATTAGGCAATCACCTGAACCCTTCCCAGCTGGATCTGATGAGCACCTCTAACAGGCCTGTTCTGAAAGGGGCTCTGCATAACCACAGGGCTGGCTGGCCCCAGGTCCCCTGACCTCCCGGTTACATAGGGACCTCCAAGCATCCTAGAAGTTAGATCTGGGAAAGAACTCTTAGATGATGCAATGTGTTTCCCTGTGAAAGCAGGGTGTAGTCCCACGGCAGCTAAGCTCCTGATCTGATCAGAAAGGCCACGGCCCCTCAGGCTTGCACATTCTTTAGTGTCACTCTCCATCTCGCGCCTTTTGCAACAACAGACACATTGGCCTCCTGGCACCTGGGTCGGATGGAGTCTGCCGTGTAGCCCGGTGACTCTGCGTACCTCTGACCTGTCACACTCAGTCCTGCCTGGAGAGCACAAGCTCAGAGCTTCCTCTCTGGCTGCTCTGGTTTGCCAGAGGAATAAAAGTTGTGAGTTCTCATTTTGAATATATGGCCTAAAATAGCACCATTACATAAATGTACAGGGAAGTGCTGCATTATTTAGTGTCCTGAAATCCCAGCGCCCGCCCTCCCTCAGAACCAGGAATTCTCACTGTGTCTGGGTCAGTGTGCTCATTAAATACCCCCGAGCGTAATGAGCTCGGCCTCAGCCACCCTCCACTCATATGCTGCTGCTCTCGCACTCCCTGAAAGCATCCAGATAGGAGCAGACATGGCAGGGCTCTGCCCACTCCCACATTAATACCAACTGCTTAAAGTCTAAATAATGACACGCCTCTCTGCAGGATCAGTGACATGAACGTTCCCGTGAAGAGCCAGAGAAGAATTAAAAACATCTCTTAATTTATATTCTGTCTTTCCAAACAAGTCCTACCATGTACAAGCAATAAACTCTGTCTCCCTCAGGGCTAGGGATGACACAGTCCCATTAATCACCACTGTGTCCTTCCCTCCCACCTCCCTTTCCCCTGTGCAAGCCACAGATCCTCTCTGCTGCCAGAGGAAGTAGCTGCCAAGCATAGCCATTGTACTGGCCAGTGAGGAATTCAGCCAGGAGCCTCCCTGAGGCTCACACATCTTGCCCAGTGTGACGCCCTGTGGCTGGGCTTGTAGGGCACAATGTGAGAGGGCAGAGGAACTGACTGGACAGAGAGAGCGTTGGAAGGAGTAACAGGAACCCGGGGCCGGCAGCACTGTACAAACACACAGCGTAGGACGGTCTGGGCCCAAAGAGCTAACGCTGTGAACAGACAAGACCGAGGGTTATCCTCACTCTTCAGATGGGGAACTGAGCCCCAGAGAGATCCGGGGACTTGCCCAAGGACACCCAGGGAGGCTAGAGCCCCCGACTCATAACACAGTGCCCTAACCACAAGCCCATCCTCCTCCCACGTGTGCCAGTGCTGAGCGTGGCCCGGTTGCCTGAGCTTTGCCATGGAGCCGTCCCATCCTGTGGGAGGGGAATCGGGCGTATTTGTATCGTTTAGGCTTTTGTTGTTTGAACATTTAGGGTTAAAGTTGCAAGAGCGTCAAACCCGACATCTTGCCATTTGTGCAATGCGTGGTGCCAAAGGAGACACCGCAGGCCGAAAGGGTAGTGAGAGCGTGAAGTGCCCCGTGTCCAGAAAGCGGCACAGGGATGAGCCGTCCTCCCTGCCTGGACACCGCTGTTCACAGAGAAACACCGGGACAGGCTGGCATCCCAGCCTACAAATGGCAGCATCCGT
The DNA here is from genome assembly GCF_016161935.1 of Mauremys reevesii. NCBI lineage: Eukaryota > Metazoa > Chordata > Testudines > Geoemydidae > Mauremys > Mauremys reevesii. The sequence goes on from NC_052641.1 coordinate 22,115,346, forward strand.
TCAAGGGGCTGGGTCAGGTGAACCTGATCTGCTTCTCCTCAGATTAGCATCTCTTGCCGTGTCTTTAGAGGGTATCAGCTCTTTGAGACAGGGACGGTCTCCACTTATGTGTGTGCACTAGAGTGGGGCCCGGATCCCTGACTGGGGCCTCGAGCCACAACCTCAGTACAAGTACTAATGAATGCTCCTGGCTGTCCCCGTCCACCGTGCAGCCTCTGAACAGCTCTCCTGGGGCATGAGTCCACACAGACCGCATGGGTCTCCACTCGCTGAAAACAGCAGGCCTTGTGAATCCACGGGAAAAGCGGGTGCAGTATATAAATCTGGAACAGCTTGGTACTCAGACCGTAATGACAGCCAGCCAGGTCTGGTGTTTGACCGATGGGGCACAGGGCAAGAGACTGAAAGTCTAATTCCAGTAGAGCGAGAGCAAAGTGGTGTTTCCAAACTCCAGTCCTTCAGCGCTCTCCGCCTGTCTGGAACGTAGAGATGGCTGCACACAGGAGAAGCTGCTGAGTTCACATGTTTGGCCGAGAACTAGCCTGTTCTGCTTTGATGCAGAAGAGGCCAAGTGATCCACATGCTGCTCAGGCACCACAGGACAATCTATGAGATGCCAGCTAATGCCGCCTTTGCAGCCCTGCTCTCCAACCCACCCAACGTGCATGCACGGGGTAGGGTGAGTATCGACGTTGTAGCAGCCTCACCAAGCTCCCTGCACTCTCCCCCCAATACTCGTCTCTCGTCGCCAGCCCTATCCTGGCGAAAGGTCCCATGCGGACGGCCCTGGAGCACGAAGGCCTCTCTTCATCCCCTGAGCAGGCACAGCGCTGAGCGCAGGAGGGCAGCTTCCCCACCACAGGCCTCCCTCCTGACTGGGTCAGGGTGCTCTTTTGTGGGCAGAGGGTAGTTGAGTCTCTATGAGCCCGTCACACCGTGGCCATCTCAGCTGGGAAGCCAGGAAAGGGGTGGTTCTGGGATAGGCACGTGTCCACTGAGAACTAGACATAGCCCAGATTCATTCACCGGCCACTGGAAGGTAACTTTCGGGCCCTGGGCTGGATTGACCTGGGGCTCTAGAGGTGACGGGCTCATTGGCTTTCACCCCCTGCCTTCGGCCTGGCTGTCCCCAGCGAGAGGAAAGGCAGCCAGGAAAGGTGCCCTTGTTCCCTTTCAGTGAGTGAATGGCGCTGGGCTGCCCTGGTGAATTGGGCCTGGCCCACCCCAGCAACAGAGCAACTGGGTGTGGGAAAGCTCCCTGTTAAACCTGGGCAGGCCAGGGGGTTCCTGGAGTGACAGTCACATAATGGTGCCTTTGTTGGAGAAGCCCCAAAGGGCAGATGATGTCACCTTGCACTGGGCTGTGCGGCCACTTGGGTCGCTGGGGAAGAGAGCTGCTGAATCTCTTTGGCAACGAGGCAGCCAGGAAAAGGCTGCTTTTATCCCGTCCCTTTCTAACGCGGGTGAAGGGGTTTTGTTCCCGAACAGCACATGTGTTAGGACTGGAAACCTCCAATCAGAGCTGTCGCCCCCACCCCCTTGTGTGCCCTTGGCCGCTCCCTGCACTGGGAGCACCCACTTCCCATGTCCTTTGGACCGACACGGAGCAAGCGTTTGGGCTCCAGCCACACCTTTTGCCTTCGTTATCCCCCCTTCCAGGTGGACGGGGTTGGCGGCAGTGGAGGCCATCTGCGTGAAACACCCAGAGGGCAGGAGTTTTCTTAACACCAAATCTACTAAAGACAGAGCACCAGATCAAAAGAAAGAGTTTGCTAGGGTGACCAGACAGCAAATGTGAAAAATCGGGACAGGGGGTGGGGGATAATAGGCGCCTATATAAGAAAAAGACCCAAAAATCGGGACTGTCCCTATAAAATTGGGACATCTGGTCACCCTAGAGTTAGCACTGTGTGCCCATCCGAATGCTCTTCATAGCCCAGACAGGCAGGTCCCCTCGGCCTCGTTACAGAGAAGAAAGGAGGTTCTCGTGTGCCTGGAAATAGTTCTCTTTCCTGACCCCCTAGGTCAGACTGACCCCCACCACCCTGCTGCAACCAGAGAGCTCATCACCGTGCGCCTCGCTATTAACCCCCTCAGTCCAGGGCAGGACCTCCTCCTGTTTGCCTACAGTGTTTGCCTTTTCCAGGAGACTGTCGAGGGAGGGGGAAGAAAGTTCTTTAAAGGAGAAATAATTGTTGCTTTCAGATGCTTAAAGACTGAACTCAAGCACAGGCTGTCGCAGTTCATCTGGCCTGGCTATCTCGTTTCTTCAGCCCCCTTTTTAAAAATCCTCTATCAGTTTTCCCTTGCCATGAAATGTAAATGATTGACAATCCCCAACCCCCCCTCTCCCAGGAGCATCAGGTAAACCTTTACTAACAGCCTGAACTCCACCCCAGGGGAGTGGATCTAGGGGGATGCTCACTTACATTTCTCCTGCTTTTAATTTAATCTCAAATATCTGACCCACTGGCTTTTCCTCCCTCCCTCCCTGTAAGGAGCAGCTGAGCCTCTCTCCAAATTGGTCTGAGGCTTCGCATGGGCTCTTAGGTAGGGCACACATCAATTGAGATGCCATGCCATGCAGCCCTGATTACCCCAGGGGGCTGGGCATTGGACATCACCGGGAATCGTTAATGTAATTAAATGACAGACATTGGAGGATGGGACTCTTCTGGGGAATAGCAAGTTTGCACACGCTTTACAAGAGAGCAGTGTGATCCTAAACACATGAGCAGGAGCCAGGAACTCCCAACTCCTAGTCCCAGTTCTGTCATGACTTGCTAAGTGGGCCCTTGGCAAGCCACTGTGTTGTGGTTTCCAAAACCGTAAAATGGGGTAATGTTTCCCTGTCTCAAAGAAGTGCTGCGAGGATCCGTGTTTGCAAATGACGGAAAACCTCTGTTTCAGCAGGAAGTATTTGGCTCGCTCAGTCACTTTCCGGTTGCTTTTAGATTCTGAGGTGGTGTGTGTGAGAAAACAGGAGATGCTTAGGATCTTGGAGGGATTCTGCTGAGCTGTGCAGAGCAGGCCCCTTTCCTGCAGGGAAGGTGGTTGCAGCGCAGTGTTCCTGTGGGATCTGTTTTCAGACCTAAAGCCTCACTTAGGCACTAGCCAATGGGAAGGCTTTGGCAGTAACACGGGACGATGTTTTCTGGAATGGATTTTGGAGGTTCCTTTCGATATTTGGGCTGAAACCAGCTGGCAGTGCAGTTTCAGCAGCAAAGCTGGTGAAAGGAGGGTGTGTATTCTGGAAAGCCCTGGTCCACAATTTGATCTCCTGTTGTCCACAAACTGTGCTTAGTTGTGGCTTCCAGAATTGTATAGCGAGAGTGGGGGTCAGTCTGTTCTGCAATGCAGGAGAATTTTGCAAAACTCTGGGAGCTGTATTCTGGCTTCACACAACAGCAGCACATGTGCAGCCCATCAGGAGGCTGATTTGTCTCTGAGGCCAAAATATGAATTAACAGGAAGCGGCCAGGGTGGATTTCACCCCAAATGTGCCCAACGTACCTACTATAGCTGCTGGCAGAAGCTTTCCTGTCCCCTGCAAAATGCCCCTAAGGGAGACAGAAAATCCCTGTGACTCTGCGAGGATCTGAAGTATGGCAAAAGGCTGAATTAAGAGGAGCTTGTACTGAGCTGTTGCTTCCTTTTACAGGCAACTTTCAAGTAGCTGGTCTCAGAGCTGCATTTACAAGCTGAGCACATGAACCGCCTATGCCTGGCGAACATGACCTGCTCATTTAAGGGTCACTGGGCTCAGGGCCAAGGAAACCTGAGGGTCAGATCAATTAGAAACAAAATGTTGCTGGGAATGCCAAGCTGGAGGCTTTAGGAAAGGCAAAATGTTCTACCGGCTTAATCCCAGGATTTTGCAACGCTGGACCCCTCAAAGTGAATCAGGCAAGCCCAGTCTGCAGTGTTGCTTGCAGCTTTGGGTTCAGCGGGTATTGGCTTGAACCAAAACACTCCAGGCCAGTAATCATTAATGTAACTCTCCAATGCTCCAAGGTGATTATACATGCTGCAAGCCAGTCTCCTCCTCGCCTATGTTTCCATGCAATGGGATATCCCTTTGGCCATAATAAACACAAGCTGTGCAGGATTGGATGGCTTGTGAGCGAGTAACGGGCTGCAAAGGCTCTCACTTCTCTCACCTGCTCAGATACCCATGTGTATCAGTTCATAACCCATGTGAAAAGAGCTGGTGCTCGCAGTCCAGTTCCTTGTGGGCAGACATCTGCAAAGAGACTCTGCTCAGCACCTTGGTGACGGGCTTGGCAGTGAGGCTACGGGTGGAGGGCTGGCTGCTGGCTCGAGCAAGGGACTGGAACTCAGGTTTCCTGGGTTCCCTTCCCAGCTGTTTATCTGTCTTGCTGTTACTTCCACTTACCAGCTCTGGATCTGTCTATGCTTCTATTTCCCCATCTCTCAAAGGGGGAAACCGCTGCCTACCTCACAGAAGCATTGTGAAGCCGCCTATTTAAAGAGCTCTGAGACCCGGGGGTGACATGGGCCAGAGAATTTCTGGGCTCGGAGTCCAGATTCCCTCTCACTCCTGAGGCAGTGTCTGCGCTCAGGCTTCCACACCATTGCTCTAACACACACTACAGCTGCTCCCCTAGTGTTAGCATCGGCAGGGTTCTGGCTCTGGCCAGCTCTAGGTGACACAGGTCAAAATGCCCCTCCTGATACTAGCAGCAGTGGGAAAGCTGGAGACGCCAAGGCCCCAGACCGAGTCCCAGCAGACCAGGGCTGTGGTGGGTGAAGCTTCCGCCCATGCTGGGCTTGTTCTGGGCATAAACATGAGGCTTTTTAGTGGGTCCAAGCCTAGCTGTGAATTTTGGTTGGAAGTGGAATCCCCGGTAAAGGGGCTGGAGATACGGCACATGGGGATTCCACGCCTGACCCAGAAACCGAGCCGCCTGCCCACACAACTTATTTCCAGGAGCGGACTGCACAGAGCAAAAGGCTGTTTGTAAGACCGGCTGCTTCCACTGAACTAGCAAGAAGTGAAGAGGAATTACAAACCTTCCTTAAGGGGGCAAGAGGCTCCTCTTTGTTCTCCCCATATGGGGCCTAAGGATTTGGAGGTGCTTTGTAATAATTTGTTAATACTGTATGTTGTCTGTTTATTGGGATGTTTATGCTAGATGGGGTTAACTCAACAGAGGGCTGGCTGGGAAAACAGGCAGGCAGGAAAAGAATGGTTCATGATAGTCACCTCTCAGCAAACACTGAGGAGTTGTTAAGGGACAATGCCAGAACTATTAGCTTTGATAGTTTTACCTCCTCTCCAGCCAGCTTACAGAACTAGTTCTGGCCAGGACAGGAAAAGGCCTGGAACGTGGAGGAACAAAGGAACTGTGGCAGGATTTATGGGGTCCCTCTGAAGAAAGGTTGAGTACTCATGGGGAATGAGACTGAGATCCAGTGCCCCATTGGGGTGCTCTGGAGAAGCTAGGCTTGATTAGATCGCCCTCACAGGCTGGTAGGCCTTCAGGGAAGACAGACATGCATGGTTGGGGAAAGCTGGCTGATCACGGTATTTGTCATTAGTCATAGATGGCTGACGCAGAGAACCCTAGGTGTCCGAACCCAGTCAGCCCTGCAGGGTAAGCACTGTGGATACCTGGGGCCCGGTGTGAGAACGGGAGGATTGCGAAATTCCACCCCAAGCGCGGTAAAGGCATAAGGCCTGACGCCCGGCTGGTGCCTTCTGAGAGGCCTGCGAGGGGACAGAGGGCAGCCAGGGGGGCAGTTATCCAGGCAAAGCAGGGGTAGGTCTGCCAGAAAGCTTTGGGTGGGGAATGAACTCCAGGCTCGGTGATAAGTCAGATGGTGGAATGGACCAACTTAAATTAGAAAAAAAGCGTATTCAGGATATTTTGCCAACCTCGTCCAGTGTATTCCCTGCTCGTTTTCTGCTTTCCAGTGGCCACTTTTATGTTTCCAAGGATCATAAATCCTCATTTTTCCACTGGACGGGAGGCCCGACACTCTAATCAGCAGCGATCTGTGTAGTATTGTTTAAATGTTGCCCAGTTACCAGGATACAGGCCCAGCCTGTGCTCAGCTGCACTCAAACATGCCAACTTCCTGCGAATGTTTGACCTCCCTGGCGGCTGCTCGCAGTACGTGGGGCTGGGACAGTCATATGCTGTGAAAGGGAAAGAGCCAAAGCCCTTCCCCACCCCTCCGCACCCACCCACCCCGTGGCAGGTCTGGTGCACTGGTAATGCGCTGAGGCTGAGAGGGAAACTCATGGGATCTTTAAAAATAAAAAACTAGAGTTTAATTTTCTAATCACATCAGTTTCAAAGGTCAGTGTTTCTAATAGCAATACTGAGATGAATAAAGAGAGCGCGAACATGGCCTCCATGTGTGAGAGGGGCAAATTTGGTTTGAAACAAGTAATGTTCCATACATTTAAAATATTCACTCTCCCTGCATTATTAATGCTTACAGAGCCACTCTCCCGCTTCAGAAGCTCCAGCCTGCAGTTGCTGCAGGAGGGAAAGGTACCTCATTAGGTTGCATAGATAAGCTACTTGCTGCATCCAGTTGAGGAGCGGAGGCATGGAATAGACGTCCCACAAGCCATGCAAGTGGGATACTGTGACTACCCGTTCTGTCAGTGGAGCAGAATTGCTCAGAGTTCCATATACTTCCTGAGTTTGTTACTTCACCTGCAATCTCTAGTAAGGTGTGTTTTGAGGAAGGAGGTGGAGCTATTTATTTTTCTAGAACATAAGGGTCCAGAAACAGCACATTTACGGCTGAGAAGTAGTGGACACACGCCACGGTATTAACTTTAAATTTACATTCTAGCTCCCTGCACCCCAGTTCTTCAAAAGCTAAATCTGCAGCTAGACCGGCCTCAGTTGGGATCTTGATCTCTAGAAGCTAGATAAGAGCAGTCCTGCTACTGTTGGGATAGGAAATCCCACAGGAAAATCCTGGTTATTCAACGGGGTGGGAGGTGGGGGGACTTTGCTCAGCTGTAATCTTATATCCAAACCATTTCCCTCTTTAGTGTCAGTGGGACACCGCAGCTGGAAATACTCTCTTTCACCTGACACCTAAAATGGAGGTCCTGGTCATATTAAAAATCCTGTGGCATTTCCTCCCCACCCCCCCCATTACCATCTGGGTACTTGCAGCCTGCCTCCGTAGACTCCTCTGCAGTGTTATCTGGACAGAGGGTTCTTCTAGACTTCTTTCCTGAACTGTTCTGTGCTCCTTTCAAAGGATGCTACAACACAGTGGAAGTGATTATATGAGATAAGATTGTAAACTCTTTGGGGGAAGGCCCTTGCCTGACCTCTGGAGCAGGGCCCAGCACAGCATTCCTGATTGGGCCTTTTGGGGTTACCACCCTGTAAATGATAATATGGAGTTTGTACAACATTTGGATTTTTTGCTGTGAAATTGGTCAGACAGGGGAGCTGCAATTCTCTCAAATTGAGGTGCAGAGCACAGCCACTGCAGTCCAATAGCTAGCTGCAGTCCTTGTAACTGAGAGTGAATGAGAGAGACAGTCACGATTGCAGTGCCTTTGACCGATCATTCAGAAAATGCTAGTTTCTGGCTCAGAACAAGTGCTATGATCTGGTCTCTGTGGAGAGGCATTTTCAGGCTCTTGTGTATTCCTGCTCCAAAGAGCCCAAGCATCTCTGCTTCAGAAACATTTTTCTCTTAATGCAACAGATGTGACAGGATGACAAAATCTCAGGTGTTATGTCAGTGATCCTGGCCATTCCTGGCTCTGGGGGTTCTCTTCTGGCTGCTCTTTACTAACCCGAGAGGCTGCATCTCGCAGAGCCCAAGTCAATTTCAAAGACCCACAAATCTTTCCATTTTACCATGGTTTTTCATTTACATAATAAAGGCCCCAATACCTGGAGTAATTAAGGCACATTAAGAATTGCTTTCTCGAATAATTCTCCATACATGCAAGTTGTTCCTAGCTCTGGCTACTGCAAGTGATTTCAAATGTGCATTAACCAGTCTCTTTCATCAGCAGATGGAAGCCAGTATCTGCATATGTAATTTATATCTACTTGAGTGGAATTAGCAGATGAAATATGCATTACATGGCTCCATTAACATTTTTTGCTCATACAGCTTTTAGTTCTTGGTAAGTTAATATTACAGACCAAGAGTGTGCAGGTCCTTATGCAAAGCAAGGAGTTGCACACAGGGATTTAAAGCAGTTACAGAGTGTATTCCAGGTCAGGCAGGTTTGACTGTCTCTAAATAGAATAAAATTTAGCTGCTAAATTACAAGAAAGCAGGCTGGAAAGAGGCATTGCCTCTTCTTTGAAGCACTGTATGTAGGTTCTTTAGATCAGACAGACCTTTGCCTGTGCAGTCTCCCCCTTGAATCTCCCAAATCTAGGGGCATCTTCAGAATCATTAATATCCACAGGTATTTCTACCCCCACCCTGCACGATCATCAAAGGACTAACTACTGAAATCTGGAAGTCAGCAAAGAAACTGTTGCTGAATAGAATTTGGTCCTCGGTACCACTGGCAAATTTAGGGGGTAGGGGAGGAAACAGAAATTGATTTGATAAAATAAAAAAAATGCAAGGAACATCGACCCCTTTCTTAGAAGCCAATGTAAGGCTAACCAATGAACCACCTGCGTTCTTCTCTGTTAGTTTACACACTAAGCATTTCCACTTTGCTAGGTTATAAAACGTACTCATTTGAGTCCAGTTTGGGGATTTTTTTGCATTTGCTTTTTCCTCCAGATAAAATATAAAGGGTTTAAAATATAACCCCATTGATTCTTACTAGAAAGGAAGTGATTAAATGACTCTGCAATTGGATCCCATCTGCCACTTGTGCTCAGAGATTGAAAGAGACGCATTGACAAGAGCTGATGCGTGGCTTTTTAATGGGATAGTAGTGACCTCTCCTCGGTGTGCCCTTTGCAGTGCTGATCTCTCTTGCCCAGCTGGCATAGCTACTTCGAATGCAAAGTGGCCCAAAATGGCAGTGCCAGCCTAATGCCTCCTGGGTTCACTCCTAGGAGATGCACTTCAAGGGCCAATGAGTTTTAATTACTTTGAAGCCAGGCTAATGCTGCTTGCCTGCTCTGCTGCATCTTGCCCGTCGCTGGAGACCTGTCGCCTCCCCTGTGCGAGAGGTACATTGTGCACTGGCCCGTTAGAGGTGATCCAGCGGGAAGGCCGGAGCCAGGTGGGAGCAGGAATGGCCACAGCCAGTGTGAGGAAACTGGTACTAGCTAACACACAAGGCAACACATGGTAGATCCACAGCCAGAGAGCCAAATCTGGGTCCGGTGAGGGAAGCCTGAACAGGACTTTGCTGCCAGAATTACGACTCACGCCAGGGCTTTCGTCCCTCACCTCTGTGACCATTAACGTTCACTCCTCCATTTAAACACAAACGCCCGTCTGGTACGTTTAGCTCCTGCTTCGCACGCTATGGCGCGACAGCTAGATTTTTAAACAGCTTGTCTCAGAGAGATCAAAAGGGTACAGCTTATCCGGGGTTTGCCTGCCATAAACAGTGTAAAGTGCTGGAATTTTATCAGCAGCACGGACCCCTGATAGACAGGAAGGCCACCTAATGTTTGTGGCTGCAAGGCTGATGTGGTGTGTAATGGGTTTTGGAGGCTCCTTTTCTGCAGTAGGTGCTCAGAGACCTCACTGCTCGGAGCCATATGTGAACCTAGGTACCACATGCACATGTCGCTGCACGGTGTCCACACTCCAGTGAAGGTGTTTCACTGGCCCCATCTGAGCACCTCACACTCGTTAAGGGACTTCGCCTGGCAAGTGACAGCCTCTGCGTGATAAAGGGGATCTGTGGCAGGGCAGGCCATTGAACCTGGGATCCCCACTCCCAGCTAATGCTCTAACCACTGCATCTGCCTGTCATGAGATGTAGGCTTCTCGGTGGCCTTTCCTGGGCAGGTGCAGCTCCCTTTGGGGAGGTTCTAGCAGAGAAAAGGTGATTTTCATCAGGGTTCTCATTGCACCTCAGTAAGGGAACTGCCTGGCTTCTCCACCCTGTCTGCTCTTGCAGATCAGTGGCGCTCAGCCCTTCCAGACGACTGTCCCCCTTTCAGAGGTCTGATTTGTCTCGCGTACCCAACTTACACCTTGCTTAAAAACAACTTGCTTACACAACCAGACATACAAATACAGAGGTGTCACAGCTCACTGTTACTGACACAGTGCTGACTTCCTCTTTGTTACCATGTAATTATGGAATAGATTTATTGGAATATAAATATCGTACTTAACGTTTCAGTGTCTAGAGCGGCATAAACAAGTCGTCGTATGAAATTTTAGTTTGTACTGACTTTGCTAGTGCTTTCCACGTAGCCTATTGTAAAACTAGGCACATCTCTAGATGACTTGATGTACCTCCTGGAAGAGCTCTGCATACCCCAGGGTACTCATACCCCTGGTTGAGAAGCACTGTTGTAGATCATAGTTAGACCCAGGCCCACAGTTAGGAGGCAACATTCTCCGGGGGCAGATTATCCCAGGGCTGCCTACTGTGTCTGGGCTTGGCCCCTGGGCTGCTGCAGTGTGACAGTCCCTTTGCGCCTAGAATACGTGTGTTCAAAACCGACTCTCTGGACCAGGAGACAATGGGGATGGCAGCCCAGGAATCCTTCTAGCAAAGTAACAGCAGGAACCAGGGCCTGTTATTTTAGAATTCCATGAAATATACTGCAGAATCCCACTGGGAGCCTGTTCGCAGTTCGTTCTGGCTGTGGGAAGGGGCTCCGCCACTCTCTGCACTGGGGCTGAGTCTAAGCAACACGGGGCCCACCAGAGTGCCCAGAACTACATGAGCCCTCCGCCCGTGGAGGGCTGAGCCCTCTCTACTGGTGGCGACGGAGCACTGATTGGGCATGCCAGGACTGCCCCTCCCAGCTGCAGAAACTACTTCTGCCCAGCCAGGTGCTTGGGGTAGCAGGCTGGCCCAGGAGGTACCATGATGGGTCCCCGCCTGGGGCCTGGTTCTGCCTGCACTGCCACAAAGACCCTTCTGGGATCACCCTAGTCTGTATTTTAAGGAAAATGAGAAACAAACCGACCCTGATCTTGCAATGTCAGAAACAACAATGTCCAGACTGACCCACTGTGGCAATCTCACCATAGCCCATGCAGGGAAAGAACAAATCCTAGCCCTCAGGCCCGGGTTATGTGTCTCTTGATATTTTTAGTTGCAAATTAGCAGCAACCAGGTGCGAGTTCTTTGCCTTTAAAAAAAAAAAAAAAAGTAAAAAAAAAGTTTTAAATCTCTTCCCCTTTAAAAGGAAAATGGAGTAGGATGGGTAAGGAGACAAGGGACGACCCTTTTGGAGATGGGAGAGCCCTGGGGCAGCAGAGCTGCCTTTGAGTGCATTGCCAGCATCTGGCTACTACCCAGGATCGAGACAGATGCGCCTGCATCAGGGTCTCCATGACTCTTGCAGGATCTTGTGCAGTTTTGAAGTGTATGTAACATTAATGTTCACAGCCTCACTGCTGTTGTTTACAGGGCTATGGCTGTCAGGCAACGGCTCCTTTGCTGATTTCACCAGCTCAGTTACAGCTGAGTTTATGTTATTAGACTATTAAAACAAGGATTTATTCTCACTGCTGTCAAGCAACAGTAATTCTTACACCAAGTTAATCCTGAATACTTTTTTAAATAGATGCACATGACCAGATTGTCAGCTGGCATAAATCACTGAAGCTACACTGACTTCAGTGGAGCTGTGTTGGTTTACAGCAGTTGAGGGTCTGGCCCAGGCATGGAGTCCATTGTTCACACAGGGCCAGCTAAATCCTGTGTAAAAATATTTAGCAGCTCAGAACGAAGCCCAGAATGGGGGCATAAGGACTGGGTCTGTAATGTAAGTGTCTGCACACGACACTGGTGGATGTTCAGTCTCGCTATCGCTTGGGTTGCTCCTTAGCTTTTGTCAAGGGCAATATTTAAAAAACAAACCCTGCAATGTTTAAAATAAGTGGAGTTCAGCAGGAGCCTGCAGACAGGAGCCTGAAGTGTTTCAGGGGTACTGAGCCCATCTAAGTGGATACGATTAAGTTAATAGCCAAGATAGGAGCAGCAAAAATGCAGTTATGGTCCCCCCTCCGAACGTCAACCGATCTCACCTGCACCGTGCACTGCAGTGCCCAAACCCAAGGACAATGGAGCTGCCAGAAGTCTTCAGTTCCTAGCTTTTCCTGCAAGCAAGAATCCCTGAGTTAGGAGGCTAGATTTGCCAGCACTTTAACGCCTACCAATGGAATTTCCATATGCCAGTGTGTTCTGGCTGCTGCCCCCTCTCTGACGAGAGTGCCGCCCCCGACTTTATCCAGACTGCGTGTGCTGTGTCCTCTCCCTGCACTGCAAGCCCATTTATGTCACTTGCCACTTAACTAGTCATTAGCATCAGCAAAACCCATCCACCATGTGCTTCCCTCCCCCACACTCCACTGGCACCTCTCTCAGGCTTGGCAATCACACACAAGTGAGAGTCTACCTGTCAGTTCCAGATTTGACTTGGGTAGATGCCAACGTTCATGTTCCAGCCACAGGCCTCAAGAACATGGCATTTGTGGCCAGACTTTCAGTGCTCAGCTCCCATTAAGAGCTGGGGAAACCGTGGGCTTTGAAAATAGCCCACCAAAGTCAAGCTCAGTTTGTCTCCTCTACAAGGGTCATTTTTAAATTCTCTCTCTCTCTCTCTCTCTCTCTCTCTCACCCACACACCTTTGTCAGTGTGCCTTTTGAACACGCTCCCCTCAATGGCACAGAATGGCTCCTACTTTAGCTAGAACTAGGCTAACAAATAGATTTAAAAAAAATATAATTTAGGCTAAAATGGCCTGTTTTGTCCAAGTCCATCCCAGGTGTTAACTATTGACCTGAAATCTCTTCTAACTTGGGTTTCTTTCCCCTTCTTCCCTTAGTATGAATTCAAAGCAAAGAACATCAAGAAGAAGAAAGTGAGCATCATTGTTTCTGTGGACGGGGTGAAGGTGATTCTGCGCAAGAAGCAGAAGGTGAGACTTCACACTGATTAGCCACGGCTGGATCAGAACCCAAAGTCCAGCAAGCCCAGTGTCCTGTCAGACAGTGGCCGGGATCAGCTGCTTCAGAGAAAGCTGTAAGAACCACACAGTCACCAGATGTGGGATAATCCATCTCCCACATTAAGTCTCATCCTAATCTCTAGTAGTTAGAGAGAGGTTTAAATGCCAAAGCACGAGATTTAATATCCCTGCCAAAATCTGTATAATTATGGAAACTGAGGATGCTCTGCTGTCCAGTCCCTCTTTGACTCTTGGTGAAGTTGTGGCCTCATTTGGCTGACATCAGTATGTTTGTTTCCTACAAAGGAGCTTTTTGTATGTGGTGTGAAGATAGTCAGGGAAGTGAGTGAGGGGGCGGAGGGAGGGGTTTGCACTGCCTGGAGCTGGCACGTTAGCTGCTTAGTGGGAAATTCTGACAAGCGTGAAGGATTCTGAGAGGCCAAATCAGATTCATTTTGCATACAGGGTTTTCTGTGATGCCAGTGCTGGGTCCAAGTGCTAGAGCTGCTCACAGTGGATCTTGGGGAGCAGAATTTTGATGAAAAATGACTTTTTTTGAAAGAATTTTCACCAAAAAAAAATCATTTTCTAAATTTTCCACCAAAAACAATTGACTGAAAAACTGTTTTGACAGTTGAAACCGTTGGGTGGCGGAGAGGGGTGTGTGTTTTGTTTTGTTTTTTCTTTTACCAACAAAAACAAAGAATTCTCACAGGAAGTTTCAACAAAAATTATTTTTAAAAGATTTCCCATAAAATAATTAGTGGGTTTTTGACCAGCTCCACTAAGCGCCTCACGTACATTAATACCTTAATGGGCTAATCCTCCGCACCCTGGGAGGGCAGGAATTACCATTATCTCTATTTCACAGATGGGGAACTGAGGAATTGAGATGAAATGATTTGCCTATGATCACACATGAACTTTGAGGTAGAGCTGGGAATTGTACCCAAATCTGCTACGTCCTAGTCAGTCCAGTGCCTTCAATGCCAAACCTGCCCTTCCTCTATCTCATGACCATTTTTCAAGCCTGAGGGACGGCTAAATGATCCGAAACGTGCACTTACATCCAAGGCACCAGCTTTTCTTCAGCCAAATGACTGTCAATAAAATAGTCAAATCCTGGTCTAGATCCTGGTTGAGGTAAAACCCACTGTTCTCCTTGGGTTTGCATTACAAACAGTTCATCAGGCACAGCAGTGTGGCTTCAGCGCCTGAAGTGTCTTATTCCTTTTTTCTCTTCCCTGCTTACAGAGAAAAGAATGGACCTGGGACGAGAGTAAGATGTTAGTGATGCACGATCCTGTCTACAGGTAGGCTGCGGAGCATTGTGCTAGCTAGCTCTAGAGGCAACTGATCAAATGTAATAGGATGCATTCAGCATGGCTCCCGTGTGCCGAATAATTGCCTGGCGATGGTTGTGCTTCCCAGAGGTCTGTGTTAAATTAAGAAGGTGGCTACATTACTTAAGAAAGGAATTCTGATTCCCTACGTTTTTGGAGAATTCCTCTGCCATTTAGGAATATATTAGTTTAAAATAGATACATATTATTTGTGTTAGAAGAGGAGGGTGACTGAAAACGATTGCTCTTAGTTGCTGAGAACAGTCAGTTGCAACACAGACGGAATTAAGGAAAAATCCGCCCCGTTTCCCCTTCTAACCTAGCCTCGGTGCTCTCTGCCGCGTGCTCCCAAAGAGGGCATTCGTTAATCATCCTTCTAGCATGGACAGGAATAGGGTGAGGAAACTGACCCATACGAAGCCCGGTACAATAACAGTGCCTTTCCCTACAGTCTATCTCAAGATCTCCAAGCGTTTGCAGGCAGAAAGCTCCCCCAAGAGGCAGGTGTTCTCCACGCTTCACAGATGGGGGGGCGGTGATTTACCCCTCCCCGCACAGCAGGTCAGGGGGAGAGCTGGGATTAGCTAGGTGGTTGTTGTAACCACGGCACCACAATGGTCCGTTGGGTCTGGGCATGTGGCCATGGCCAGATACAGTCACATGGTTTTAAAGCCAGTGGGATTCTGTGGTCTATGAAGAATGGGTGCAGGCTGCCTTTCGGCTATGGATGCGTCAGCAAGAGGCAGGGAAGACTGAAGGGAGAGACTGGGGGGCTGGAGCAGCCCCTTTGTCCATTAGTTCTTTGTGACCGCAGCCTAGGCTGTGCCTGGCTCTGAAAGGTTGAACAAGCAGAGCCCCTGCTGGAGGGTTTCCATCCCAGAGGATAAAGAGTTAATGCTGGGTGGGATGAGCCCCCCAGCTAAGAGCAGACCCTTTCTGGGCAATGGGATGAGAAGAGATGACTGGTGAATCCACGTCTTGCTGTCAGGCTGGGGAAGAGCACGCAGAGGCTGCCTGGCGGGCGTACAGCGGAACCCTTCCCCTTGTTGTAGAGCTTTGGGCCATTGTGCTTGGCACGAGAGCAGCATTTCTTCCCCAGGAGCCAAACGTGGCCCCGTTCTCGATCCCTAGGCAGAGCTACAGTACAATACCTGGGCAGCCATTCAACGCCGGGGACTGGAACACACGGGGAAAGTGGGTGTCCTTTAATTGCTTCTGACACTGGTAACTGAATCTCAGGTTAATCTCTTGAAAGGACTAAAACCAATCACTTGCCATCCCCCCCGTCCCACATGTCAAGTGGGCAGACTAGACTCGCTAATGAACATCTCTGAATTCTGGTGTGTGAGCCGTCTCTCGATTCTGGCTGCCTTAGGACATATGGTGCTGGAATTCCTTCCTCCCCTGCAGCCATCATGATGCTAGGTCATCTATAAAACTAACTTTCTAAAGGCCCTAAATTGGTGGAGGCTGTTAAATCTGTTAAGCCAGTAATTGCATTGTTACAGCAAAGCCCACAGCACTAGGAGCCGAGATACCTACATTTTACATCCAGCGAATGGTGGGGAAGAGTTTCCAACGCACACGATTGATATTTGTCTTATTCTTGTCCCTCTCCCTTCTGGCAATCTTAAAGGAGATGGGTCTGTGTGCCAAAGGGGGAGGGTAATTTCTATAGACTCTCTAGAAAGGAGCTTGATTGTTACTAAAATAATCTTCAAAGAAGACGACTTGCTTATTACAGGGCCAGGTCGGTGTTCTTGATAATTGTCCTGATTGTGGATTCAAGGCAGAATTCAAAGGCAGAACTGGAGGGGGAAGGAGAAACGCATGCCTGTCTCCCTCGTTTCCTCTGCATTCACAGCTGAAATCACTCAGTGCATTCTTACCCAATGAAATATCTGTGGGGAATAAAATGAACAAAAATTTGAGTGGAAAAAACGTAATGTGGTCTGTGGAAATGGATTTTGTCAGGTGGAGGAGGGGAAGGAGCCAGGGCTAACGGGGGTAGTGGGGGCAAAGGGGGGCTGAAAATCCCTTGAGCTGGGAAGCGGGCGGAGAGTGAATTCTGCATCCTCAGACGCATCAGAAGGAAGCTGGCTTTTGTATTGAACCCTCTGTCTGTCATTAATGATAATGGGCCTGTGCTACCACTTGCTGCCGTGTAGGCTAGGACAAACTAGCTAACGGCGTTTGATGTCGCTCACTGCCGAGTGTTTTCCCCAAACTCTGGTGGGTTCCTGGACTTGGGAACCTCTGCCCCGAACCTGCCCCTGCCAGGCAGGTGGTCATCTGTGGTCCCTTCGGTCGTCCTTGACACTGGGTAACCTGGATCTTTCCTCTCTGGTTGAAAGGGTTCCAGTTCCTTGTCCGCCGAGTGGCAGATCTCACTCAGGTGACGAGGGCTGAGGCAAACAGGCGAACACGTGGAGGCTAATGGCTGAAGGAGAGCTAAATGCAGACTGCTCCTGTTCCCTTCGAGGTGACAGGAAGGGCCCGAAACACCCCCTGTAACTTCCTAGCCCAGATGTCACTGGGCTGAGTGAGCGCTAGGCACAATGTGATTTTAGATGTTAGAACAGCGTGGCTGGTTCTCTCTCCCGATGCTGCAGCGGGAGCCTAGATTCACTGTCAGGAGCTAGGGATATGCCTGGTCTCTAATGCTGTAGCTTTTTAGTTGCTTCACAGAATCTCAGAAGAGTTTATACCTGCTTTAGAAACAGGTGATTTGCTCTCCGACATGCGAAGTGCCACCGTACCAGCTGCTTGTTGGCCTTGATAATTGTAGAAGGAAAGAGGAATCTCTCTTCCAGAAGGTGCTAGAACCCATGTGACTGTTCCTATTTTCCCTTTGCCCCAGGATCCTTCTGACTGGCCGCTTTGTGCCTGACCCTGACCTTGGATGGCTTGATTCACGTTGCCCATTTGCTGTACTGGAATCTAGGTTTCTGCCATGCTTGGTGCCTCCGATTCACACTGTGTCTTTTCTAACTAGGATCTTCTACGTGTCACACGACTCACAGGACCTCAAGATTTTCAGTTACATTGCAAGGGATGGTGCCAACAACTCGTTCAGATGCAACGTTTTCAAATCCAAAAAGAAGGTGCGGTGGGTCATTCACAGGGACTAGCTTTTCAGAGGCGTGTACCCTTTGTAAGGGTCTGGGTTATCCCGGGAGAACCCCCCCATCCCTAATGGGTACTTGGCACAGCAAAGGGGCGAGTGAGCCTTGCTGAGAATTCATCCCAGGTTTTACCCGGAGAACCAAGGACATATTGTAGGGTTAATTATCCCATTTATGGCAGACTCCTAGGGATGTTGAGCGACATCAGTAGGCTCATTCACTTTGGCTTAAACGTATCTCCATCACGACTAACGCTTCCCAGTGCAGCAGCTGCAGAAGTTAAAGTTTATCCGACTCAGGCTTGCCTGGACTCCCCCAAACTCTCTCTAGCAGGCACTTGTACAGTGCAGATCTACTGCCCCAGCCCCTTCACACAGATAACTGCCCAGAGTACGCTCCAGTCCTAGCAAACCAAGGAATAAAGTCTGTGGGAGCCAGGAGTAAAACCCCGTTGTCTGGGGAGGCAATGGCACAAAGGGATGCAGAATTATCTGTGCAGAGAAGTGGGAGCTCCAGCCGGAGGCAGCTGCATTTCAAAATGGGAAGTGATTAGCGCTGTTCTAGTCCCCATTATCTGATGCCTCCTAAATGCCGCTGCCCCAGAGCAGCCTTGTGGAGGTTCCTGGGGCCTGCATGCTGATAAGTGTGCCTAGAAGGCTCCCTGTTGGGCAGGGGGGAGTTTGGCCCTCCAGGCAGGCCCAGGCTCTGTTTTGGGATGTGGAGGGACGGCTCCCCATCAGCAGAGCTGTGGTGGGAGGCAGGGAATAGCAGGAGTCTCCTGGGAATGGTTGGTTTCTGCTCCGTGACGTAACCTGTGGCAAAGCTCCTGCTCAAAGGGCTCTAACCTTCTGCTCCCCAGAGCCAGGCCATGCGGGTGGTGCGGACGGTGGGCCAGGCCTTCGAGGTGTGTCACAAGCTGAGCCTGCAGCACGCACTGCAGAACGCGGACGGCCAGGCGGACGGCGCCAGCGACAAGTCTGCGGAAGAGCAGCCTCTGGAAGGTGACTCAGCTCCCCGGGGACAGCTGCAGAGCCCCCTCCCGAGGCAGCTGGCGCACTGGGTGCTCCTGGGTGGGGGACGGTCTCTGGCGCTGCATCGCCGGCTTGGTGCTAGCCCTGACCGGGGGTTACGTCCGCAGCAGGGCTCGCAGCCCAGAGAACGTGTGTTTTACGGACTCTGCTGCTCCAGCCCCTTCCGTGCAACGCCAGCAGAGCGCCTGAAAACGTCCCGCGGAGGGAAGTATCCCCCATGTGGACACTGAGCCACTAAGGGCTGAGGAACTGGCCCAGCCCAGCGCTGCGCTGACCCTCCAGGGCACGTTTCCTGTCTGTTAACTTTGCTCCAACACCTGGAGACGGCTACAGGAAGCCGAACTGTTCCTTAGCTGCTCTCCCTTCCCCTGCCAGCCCGGCCCCGCCGCTCAGTCTCCTTGCTCTGATCCGCTCGCATTTGGGTTCCTTCATTTATTTTACTCTCTCACTTGAAGTTCACCAGCAGGGGGGAGCCAAGATCGTGGATGTTGATGAGGCTGACGTGGACTCCGATGGCCTCGGCCTGTCTGAGAGGGGCACTGAAGAGCTGCCCTCCCCCATGGGGGAGCTGGGCATCCTGAAATCCGGACAGATCGTAACAGACAAGAGCTGTCAGGTAATAACGGGCGGAGCTGGGGGGAATTGGAGAGTGACGCCCATTCGCTGATATGACGCATTTTCCTCTGGGGGTTCGTTCCACAGCCTCGCTCGGGAGGGCAGTTCACAGCACCACCAGTCCCGGGGGGCTAAACTGCCTTCGTTTCGGCATGTCCCTGGGGAGAGAGCCAGTGGGACAGCCCATTCCTTTGAAAGCTGCAGTAGAGAGGCAGGTCAGGTAGCCACCTGTCCAGGCTTCCCCAGCTCCATCCTACACGCTGCATATCTTGCCTGCAGGACATGCACTGTCTGGCAGATCTGAGGCTCCATTCATGTCTCTAAAGCCTCCTGAGCTCCTCTGATAGAGGACTGTTCATGTAGGACTTGCTGTACAGAATGAACTCCCCTATGACTCTCTGCAGCGGGCCACTGGGACGGGAAGAGGAGCAACAAACAGGAACTGCAGCAACTGCAAACAGCTGGCCTTCCCGGGTGGGCTTGCGGCATTAACCTGTGGAACTTGCTGCCACAAGATGTCACGAAGGCCAAGAGCTCAGCAGGATTTTAAAAGGGGTTCGATGTTTGTGTGGCTACAGAGAACACCCACACTGTTAATGTTAAACAGGACCCAAACCAATGACGATAAACCCTCAGTTTATAGGCAATAAGATGTCCACTAACTGATATAATTTAGGAAGAAGCTTCCCCTGTAAGCAGATTATTCTGAGGTTGTCCAGTCTGGTTTTCTTGCACCTTACTCTGAAGCATCAAGTACTGATCACTGTTGGAAAAAGGATACCAGGCTGGATGGACGACATCTGATCTGCTATGGGAATTCCTGTGTCCCTTTCCTAGCCCAGTTGCTAAACAGAGGTGTCCAAAGAGGTGCTGGAGGCAGCTGTGTCACAGTGTTGAACTCATATAGCGATTACGTTGCTATTAAACCGACATAACGTAGTAATGAAAAACTGAGCCGAAGATCTGTTTCAGGGAGCATTTCCTGGCTGATTGAAATGCTCTCAGCCAGACTCCGCAAGTGATGTAAGTGACTAGTGAAACAGATGAAAATGGGATGTGTGTCATGGGCTTGGAATCTGGGTATTTCCGAGGTTTGGCTTCCAAAGGTGATCTGCCTGAATGACTGAGAACCGGGGCTGGCCCTAGTCCAGCTGGGCACTGGAGCACCTGCAGCTGCGCTCATCACACCAGCCCAGGGAAGGAAGTGAGTTTTAAATGCAAATTCTTAGGGCGAGTGGGACTGGTTGGCCATGGCTCCATGCACTTCCCCAGGACAGAGTGGGTTAGTGGGAGCTGCTGCAAACTGACAGGACTGGCTTTTCTCTGCAGGGAGGTCACTTTTTTCTCCCAGGTGGAATGCGATTTTGTTTTACACCCTTGACTTGCAGGTGTTCCACTAGAGAGGTGCTGCGGAAATCCTTCATAGCCAAGAGAGGAATGGCACCGCCCGCCCCCCCCGGCTCCCTGAAGGGTGCATTAGAGAGCCTGATCCGAACCGTCTCCCACTAGAGAATGCGCAAACACATCGTGTAGCCCAACGCTGTCACTCCCACCCCGCCTGGAAGCTCCTGTGCCAGAGCCATGCATTGGCGTGGGCCTCCTCTTCCTAAAAGTGGAGAAGCTTCGCCAGTCTGCAGTGCCATCGCATCAACTTCCCTATTGATTGGAGCAGGGTCCCTCCTGGGAGCACCTGTTCACTGCCACACGTGGCATGTTGGTGGTTTAGCGGCATGTGGCTCGTTCCCCTCCATGGAGAGCATGTGCTGTTTGAGGCATCGCTGTCCAGGGGTACTGCTGCCCACTGAAGACACCCGGGAGTTTTTCACAGGAGTAACGGTGTTAAACTCAGCCCTTGCTAAATGAGGTATTCCCTCTGAGAGCTACACTCTGTCTCTTGTCATTCTTTCTCCACCTTCCCTGGGCTGCGAAGTCACCTCCTGCCTCAGGCTAGCGTGTAGCATTTCTGCGTGCTCGACACCCCGTGGCCATTGCGTAGTCGCTGTGTGTCGTCGGGAGGGACCCTCGCAACCTGTGCAGGGCTGGCTTCTTTGCAAAGAGCCTTGGGAGCCATGGGGATGAAAGGTGCTGCCAAGCAACGAGGGGACGCCGCCCTCTCTTCCCCGGCTGCAAGTTGACAGCTGTGGTTCTCAATCACCAATGAACTTCTCCCCTCTAAATCTGGGTTTCCTTTCAGATGGCGCCCAGCGGGCTAAACCTGACAGTCTGTTGTTAGTGGGCCGTTTGACTGGGGTTAAAAAGAGTGACCCTAGAGTGCGGTGGCCAGAGAACCAAGCTTGAATTGATTGCTGATGCCACTCCACAGTGTATTAACAAGGGCTGATTTAGGCGGTTAAGCATGAGAGCATTCACCCAGGGGGCTAGGATTTAAGTGAGAGAGAGTGTGAAACTCCTGTGGGCTCTGACACTGCCCAGCCCGAGAGAGGGAGAGATTCACCTCCACTCACCTACGAGCCAGAAAGGCAGCTCTGAAATCAGTCAGATTTACTCTCCAGCGTCATTTTAATTTCCGGTGATATGATGGGGTGGGGCTTGGGTCTCTGAGGTTTAGTGGATGGGGAGGAAACCTGCTCTGCTTAATTATTAATGGTGTCTGCCTGCAGTGTTTTAATACGCTAACGGATCTGGCTCAAGTCTATCTGCTATCATTCAGTTTAATGGAGGCAAACGTTTCTGGCTGCCAAACAGCAAAATTCCTAGTATCTATCGGTGATTCTGGGTAGCTGGAGCATTTTGGAGGCTAGCTCCCATTAGGTGGTTGCTGGGAGATTCGAGCCACTTCCTGCCACTGCTTCCCAGTAGGAGAAGGTACCAGGGGAAATAAACCCTGCCTTCCTCTTCTGAGCGCCAGATACGCACGCACGCACACAGGGATGTTACTCATTGCAAGTGGCATCACTGGAAAACGTACTCCCTTTGGAGCTGGGAGAGCGTGTGCAGGCACCTGTACAGCACCTAACACCAGGAGCCTGTTCTTGCTTCAGCACTTTGGTCAACATACTGAAGGCCTTGTCTACACTAGGGTTTTCAGCTGTCAGTAGCCAGGCACTGGTGCAAACCCCTACTATGGATAGGCAAAACCGCTTTAAGCTGCACAGTGCATCAGTGCAGTGCTGCCGGGGGAAGCCGCACCAGTGCAAAGAGCATCTTTGCTTGCCTGCGCTAGGGATCGGTACTGACGCCTCTAGCCAGAGCAAACCCTCTGGTAAACAAGGCCAAAGTCTCACCAACAGCTGAGCTGGGAACTGCTAAACTTGTGGCACTAAGCCTGTTTCTTTGTGCCCAGGATGCTGAAAACTGCTCCATCTACCCCTCCGTGTCCCAGCAACTGCTGAGTGCAAGCAGCCCCTGCTCCTCTGCCTCGACAACCCCGCTGGCCTCCCAGCACTGCCTGCAGCTCCTCCAGCATCAGCTACTGCAGCAGCAGCAGCAGACACAGGTGGCTGTGGCACAGGTAAGGGGCTCCACGGCCCTGTTTCGGGGGGCGGGGGGGAGGAAATCTCACACACACTCTCCACCTAATGACCTTTGATTGGCAACCACTTCCCCTGCCTTGTACGAGGTTCCTTTTCCTACTAGCCCAGCTGAATTAGCCCTTGGCTAACTCAAGCCCTTCACTGCTCTTTGCTCTGTTCCCTGGCCGGGGCCTGTGGGAGTCTTGCACAGCAATCCAGGGTCGAATGTGGCCCTTGGCGTCACATGCAGCTAAAGGCAAAGCAGCAGGATTGCATGATAAAGACTTAGACACCACAATGGCGCTCTGCTCTGCGACAGCATTGGAACACAAGCACGTTACAGACCTTTGCTTCATTGTCCCCCAAACCCGTTGCTAGAAAGGGAAGGACTCTGAACATTTACATATGGGGAAACTGAGGCACAGTCTCTCCTTCTCCCCCTCCAGCAAAAAAAGTCGTCCATGTCAGAGGCGGGTCTAGAACCCAGAAGTCATAATTAAGGCTACGATTTAGTCAGGTCATGGCAGTCACGGATTGCATGACTTGACCGGACCTCCGTGACTTCATCAGCGTCAGCTGGAGCCGGGGCTATGATCCCCACATAGCCCCGTGGTGGGGGCTGTCACCGGGCCCATGAGCCCCTGCCCTGCGGCTCGCAGTGGGAGCTGGAGCTGTGCACCGCTGCCGTGGCTTGTATGGTTAGTTTTAGTAAAAGTCACAGGCTCCGTGAATTTCTGTTTCTTGCCTGTGACCTGTCCGTGACTTTTATCAAAAATAACCGTGACAAAATCTTAGCCTTAGTCATAATCCCCAGCTAGCTGCTGTTCCGGGGAGCTGCTCTTTTTTAAACCTGTTGTTATTTTGTTAATCCAGCCAGTGCTTGATGGGCACTGACCCCCTTCCAGCACCTACTCACCTGAACCAACGTGGTGGGGACCGGGCTCCACTGGGGTGGCTCGGACGTGGCCCATCGGGGGAGGGGCTAGATTTAGCTCAGAGGGAAGAGTCCCGGCTCCTGCCTTTGCACCGCTGTTCCACGTTGCGTGGCTGTTCCACAGCACGTTCCCCGCCATATGGCTGGCAGATGGCCAGCCCCACAGCAGCTGTCACATCGCAACCGTCTCAGCCACTCGGCCTGACACCACGGCCGCCAGGCAGGGCTCAATGAGTTTGCCTGGTTACTGGTATGCAAATGTGCATCTCCCCGTTAGCCCGGGGGGGTGGGTATGTACCTGGAGGGGACAAGGGGCTGACTACAGCCTGCAGACGCTGAAGTGCCCCGGAGAACCTCTGACACCTTTCATTGCGGATTTCCTTCCTTTTGTAGGGGGAAGGGAGATGGAAGGAGGGATTCCCTGCAGGGGAGCAGCCAGATCCCGTGGAAGCAGCTCCTGCGATGTGCTCCGTCCCTATAGCACAAGGGGCTTTACAACCTCCGTGCCTGCTGCCCCATTGACATACAGCCGCCTGCGGGGTGGGCCCTAGTTCACAGCACAGCCGGAGTGAGGGGGACGTTTTGGACAAGAGCAGGCCCCTGCTTCCAAAGAATCTGCCTGGGATATTTAGGGGGGGGGCTGGGCAGACAGGGCCCTGGTTTTTAAGGTGGCGGCTGAGTGACCCATGCTGCATGCAGTGCACAGTGGGAGTATCTGCTCTGAAGGCAGAGCTCACCTGGCTGGGACTGGGCGGGGGGGGCGGGCAGGGAGACCTGAGGAGAAAGAACAGAAGCAAGTTTGGCCAAAAAAAGACCCTAGCCAAGTTCCAGGAACTTTCCCACTCTGCAGACTCAGCCGGGTTGGGAGAGAGACTGGGACAGAAGGGAGCCAGGGTGCAGGGCTGCGTTTTTGTCAGGCCCCCCTGGAGCTCTGGGCAGCGTAGCCGCGGCCTGGCCGCACCCCGGGAGAAGGTGACGTATCGGCGTCTCCTGACCCTGCAGGTGCAGCTGCTGAAAGACCAGCTGGCTGCTGAAACAGCCGCCCGCATCGAGGCTCAGGCCCGGGTGCGCCAGCTGCTGCTGACCAACCGCGACCTGCTGCAGCACGTCTCCCTGCTGGTGAAGCAGCTGAAGGAGCTGGAGATCAAGGTGCAGCGCAGGCAGCCAGGTGAGGAGGGCGTGGGGGGCCTGGGGCTTATAGAGCCGCCCCACAGGGGTGGTGCCGAGAGGCCAGGACCTCGCTCCAGCCCCCAGCCAGGGGGAGCTGCTGAGAAGAACCCAACTTGACTCCTACAGGCAGCTGCTGAGAGCGAAGGAGAGGACAGTGCTCTCGTTGGGGGCACCGGCCACAGAGCCCTCCCCAGCCCACGTGCTCATCTGGCCCAGAGCCCCAGCGTTCCCCTGAGTCAGCCCGGGAAGCGCACGCTGCTGGGACCGAGCTGGCTCCAGCCAAGCATTGCTCTAATCCAGCACCCTCCCCGCCCCGCTGGCTCTGCCCTGCCCCAGCACGGCTGCAGCGCGGCATAGCACGAATCAGGGAAGGGGGCTCCCTGCCAGGGCCCAGGAGCCTGAGCAGCGACGGCGCTGGTGCTGCTTTGGCCTGGATGAGTATTTCCTGCTTGTCGGTGGGGAAACGTCTGCTCCCATTTCCAGCCCCTGCAGATGGGGCTGCAGCTCTCAGGGGGGACTGGATGGTGCTGCAGGCAGCCTCTGATAATCCCCTTCCTTCCCTGCCCGGCCAGCCCCTGCCTTTGCCCGGTTTATGGAATACACCTGTCCCAGGCAGGGTGGCAGCCTGCTATGGAGAATCCCCACCTCCACCCCCTGTGAGGTGCTGAGCAAGGCAGGGAGGCTGCGTCGAGCTCCAGCCAGGGCACAGGCAGGGGGGTGTTAACACGGGAGATGAAAAGTGCCCCCCTGCACTGCAATATGGGTACACTGATCCCCGAGGAGCCCGCTGGAGGGGGGAAGATCTGACCTCGTTTCGTAGATGGGGAACGGAGGGAGTCGGGTCAGACCTCAGGATGGGAACTAAACACGAGACCTCAGCCTCACCGTCCTGGGTCTAGCCCCACGGTCGTTCCAAGGCCCATTCCACTGCTTCACGCAGCAGCTCCTGAGGCCTGAGACGACCATGGGCCTTGTGAGCGGCACTGGGCTGGCAGTTCTGGAGACTTCTGGCCTCTGTGCACAGAGCAGAGCGAGCTCTCCTGTCTGCCCTGCCCACGCACCCCATCCCGACCCCGAGGGCAGGGCAGGGCAGGGCTGCCTGCACGTCCTCCAGCCAGGGGCCATGCAGCCCCTGCAGCCAGTACCTGATTGTGGGGTTGTTTTTTATGCTGCAGACAGATGACTGAGACCCAACACAACTCAGCTGATAGAGCCTCTGACCGGCCCCAGAGGGGCTAATGGCAGAGAGCGTGGGGGGGGGGACACACACAAAGCCAACTCTGGGCCCAGGCGGCCATCCTCTTCCTCCCTCCCCTCCTCCTGCATGGCGAGAGTGGGCCTGGTTAGCTGGGGCTGGAGCCTGCCCTCATCACCCTGCTGCAGCTCACGCTGGTTCTAGCTGCCGTCTCTGCTGTGCCAGCAGACCCCCAAGCCCCCCTCTCCCCGCCCTGCCTTTGCTGGGCCTGCTCTAAACATCGCAGGGCCCTGCCCAGGCTCTGAGGGGTGCGGCTGGGCCTGGGGGAAGCGCCGCGGCTGGGGGCCGCTAGCACTTCATCCAGGCTGCTTCTCTTTGCCTTGGCAGTTGACAGATCCTTGCAGAACCTGTCCCTGGCTCAGTCCCTGTCTCTGAACCTGAAGAACCATTACAGCCTGGAAATCAACCTGCCCTCCACCTCCACCCCAGCCAGTGTCCTGGGCAGCCCGCTGGCCCCTGGCTCGCTGGCTCTGCTGGGCACCAGCGCCTCCTACCTCAACCTCCTGAGCCTGGAGAAAGGCGGCAGGGGCCCGATGGCCACGGACGGGGACGAGCGCCTGGTGGTGCTGGAGGGGCAGGATGGCCTGTGCCGGCGGGTGGAGGGCTCCGAGGTCAGCGACCAGGCTCTGCTCAATGGTGGCGGCAGGCAGAAGGCAGGCGACCCGAGCAGCAGAGCAGAGGACGAGAGGTAGGTCGGTCTCCCTGTCCCCCCACTGCTGGTTAACAGCCACCCGCACTTAGTCTGAGGCAGCGGGAGGAGCAGGGACCCTCCCCTACTTGCTGGCTGGTCTGTTTGGCGCGGAGGCTGGGCCAGTGGCCTTGGCAGGCCCGGGGGGTGCACAGAGCCGCTGGGCCAGGCCACGCTCCCCAGTAGCCTGCAGCCCACAGTGGAGAAAGGCAGGCGAGTCTTGCCCCTGGGCCAGGCAGCTGTGCCCACCCCCGAGCGGTGCGGGCTGCAGAACACACATTAAACCAAAAAGGAACAGTAAGAGGACAGGGTGAGCACGTTCCTGGCTCCTTCACACCAGGCCCTGTGGGCGCAGCTGGAGCTTCCCTGTCTCTGCCCAGAGCTGGGGACAGCAGGGGTGGGGCTCGGTCCCCAGCCTGCTTCCCCCTCACACTCTCCCCAAGGGCCCAGGAGCGACCAGGGGGCTGGACGGGAGGTGCTGCAGGTCCCCCCCACTCCCCCTATGTAGCGAGAAGGCAGCTGGTCTCTGAGATCTCTCAGAGCTGAGCCCAGAGCCTCAGCAGAGACGTGCTTAGACACGGACGTCTCTTTGCTCTGTGCTCTCAAGGTCGCAGCAGCCCATCCCCAAGCTCAACCCCCCGCCGCCCATCCTGCGGAAGAGGTCGAGCAAGACGTCCCCGAGCCTGGAGGTGGAACCCAAGCCTGAGAACGCTGCTCCCACAACGCTGCCCAGCCCCAACGCGTCCAGTCTCACCAACGTCACCATCTGCTCGCTCGCCAGCTCGGAGTTCGAGTCGGACGCCAGGACTCCTGCCCCCGGCACGGAGCTCTTCCCCAACCAGGGGGCCCGGCTGGCATGGGGCAAGGACAGGACTGGCGAGAACGGCCATGCGTCCCCCATGTCTGGCACCTCCCGTCCTTCGGAAGGAGCCCCTGCCCCTGGAGAGATGGCTGGCAAGAACCCAGCGAGAGACCTGGCAGGCACAGCCGACACCATGGACAGCACCTTGCCATTCTCCTCCGCGGGCACCGAAACCTGCTTGCACATCAGCTTCTCGGAGGATGAGCAGCTGGAGAACGAGGTGGATGAGGCCAGGGGGCTCAGCAGGGTCCCTGCTTAGCCCCCAGTTAACTGGCAAGTGGTGCAGGTGCCATCACTACCTGACATTAGAATGTAGGTTGGCACAGACCTCGGGGTAACTAGAGTTCTTAGTACTTAGCCCAGGAAGGAGGTTGCTTCCCCTGGCTTCTCTGCAACACGGAGCAGCCAGGCTGGTTTCGTAACGCCCTCCCCAACAGGCTGCTGGGGGCTACAGGACGAGGCCCCTGGCGCCCCCCGAGCAGTCACAGGCCGTGGGCTGCAGCCCCCACTGTGCAACAGACATTGGCTTGGAGAACAAATGGTAGAGTGCTGCTACAACCGTCCTCCAAACCCCCAGGTGGCCGAGGGCCTCTCCTCGTCCCGCCGTCCTGCTCCGTGCACAGTCCAGTGCCGCACACGCAGCAGGGTGCCTCTCTGAAATGCTGCCCCGGGAAGGTGGTGCTCATTCACTGCCATGACTCTCACTGCCCCAGTCATGGCCGGCTGCTGTGTCTGCCAGACAGCGCCATCCTCCGCCACGCCCCAACCTGCCATCCCCACTGCTCTCCGGCCAGGCAGCCGCGCCGCTGAACATGCCTGAACGGCTGTGGTGCCAGTGCAGGTGCCGCTTGTTTACCCCGGCCAGAGGAAGCAAGTCCGTTCCAGTCCGTGTTTGCTCCTTTGCTGCTCAGCCCAGCTGGGGCTCAGGTCTAGGCTCGCCCCCTTCGCCAGCACTGGTGTCTGACTTGTGACAAGCGTCCCCCGATGCTGTGCAATACGAGTCTCTTGGCTGGGGGGGGGGGGATTAGATCCTGCCTAGCGAGCCCCAAACAATGGGCACAAGTGCAAATCCTCAGATGCGCCACTCCTGACCACTTGGGAATGGAACCAGTTTATCAGCTTCTTGAACAGGAAACTCTGCATCGGTAGGGCTGGGCGCAGGCAGAGCGGGCCCGGGGTGCTGGCAGGCTCTTTGAAACGCCCCCCCAGCTGCGACGCGGGAGGCTAGGCTGGAGAATACCATGGGAAGCTCTCCGGGCAGGGGTGGGCAGAGCACAGTGTCCCTGGGTTGATTAACAATCCAAGTCCCCTGGTCTCCCCGCTCCACAAAGCGCTCTGCAGCTGCCAGGAACAGACGGGGCCAGGATGTGGACCTGTTACGCTGGCTCCATGGGTCTACTGATCCCCCTTGGCTAATGGGGCAGGAAGAACAGCTATCGTGTGGCAGGGGGAAAGCTAGCTGGGTACAGACTAGTTCAGCCACCGTTACCAAGGCTTGGTATCACTGTATCCCCCCAGCAGGGATTGGGACCATCCCTCCTGGAGGTCACTGCACTGGCTTCAGGCCCCAAACCATCTAAGGGTTTGATTGGGAGTGTTGCTGAGGCTAAAAATCCATTGCTAGCCCCTGGGCCCTTCCCCCACCCCCAGACCCTCCTGGGAATGGAGGGGCAGGAGGCACCTGGCTTCATTTGTAGTATGGCCACCAGTCCCAGCCCAGCTCGTATGCATGTGACAGGGGCTCTGGCTCCTACTGGGGACAGGAGAGAGGCTTCTTCCTGCGCCCCGGGGGAGTCTGCTCCGAGCACCTCGCCATGCAGCCTTGGCTTCCAGCTTCCCCGCTGCACACTCGTGGAGCTCGGCCGTGTTCCCACTGGTTGCTACATGGGAGGAACTCAGTGCGGTGTGACGCTGCTCTCTCTGAGTGCCCAGGCCAGGCTAGCTCGGAAGTGGCGGGGCGCTCACCCAGGAAGATCAGTGGTGGCTTGTTACGCTCCCCAGCCGCGTGTAGGAGAAGATCACAGCAGCTGGGTAGTCTCGGCTTTCCCTACCCGGCCCGCTCCTCTTCGGCCCAAGCTGTGCTCTTACGTGCAGACAGCTGCTTCACTGCACGTTCTGACGGGGGTGGGGTGGGGGAGGGATTGGTCCAAGGTTTGGGCGATTTACCAGGTTATGGATCAGGTTTTAGGAGTAATGAAATGTGGGGGCGGGGGTTGGGGGCTGCCCGTAATGTTAATGCTGCAAACGGGTAACCCAAGGTGGGGTTAAGTAGATGTACCCCCGCCCCTGAATGAGGGGTGAAAGCGTCTGCAGGTTGGGGTAAGGGAAGTGAGCAGGCTGCTGTGCTGCAGCTGGATGGGCTGTGCAGCGTGGGGCAAAATGCAGCCCTGGGCCGAGGAGTCAGAGCAAGGCTTAGCTACCACTTCATGCTCCCAAGGGCTAGGCACCGCAGGGGCCCTCCTCTAGGCTGGCGGGAGCCTTGTACAGCCTGTGCCCTGGCTGAGTGCGTGCAGGCAGGGGCGGCTCTAGGAATTGCACCGCCCCAAGCAGGGCGGCACGGCGCAGGGGGCGCTCTGGCGGTCGCCGGTCCCGCGGCTCCGGTGGAGCATCCGCAGGCACGTCTGCAGGAGGTCCACCGGAGCCGCCTGCCGCCCTCCCAGCAAAATGCCACCCCAAGCGCGCGCTTGGCGTGCTGGGGTCTAGAGCCGGCCCTGCATGCAGGTGCTGGAGGCTTGAGCGGGGGGGGGGGGGGGGGAGGGTTGAGCAACAGGGGGGAGGACTAAGCCTGGCAGCTGTTGTTAGATCCAGGGGCTGGGTCGGCCCGCACAGCTCTGGTGACACGTGGACCCTGCTGCCTGTCACCAAGGACCAGATCAGCTACAGCTGGGATGCATTTCACTCTGCTAGGAAACACCCTGACCTTGTGCTGAGAAAACAGAAGTGCAGGTGCAGTTTGTTACTGGACTTTGAAGGAAAGAAAGGCTGTGTCCTGCTCTCCTGGCACCGTGGGATTTCCATGCAGTGCCCTGCTGCCGGCGCTGTAATTACAGATTCGGTTTCCACTGGTGCGTGTGCCTGGTGTGTGTGTTTATTTCAAATACCGCGGCCCTGAAAGCCCCTCGTTCCACGCTGGGGGCTCTGTGCTGGGGACGGGATCTGCCTGCTGGGACTCCGGCCCCTAGAAGCAACGACAGAGCCTGCCTCCCCATGTAAACCTGCAGCGTCACTGAGGCCGTGTCCACACGAGGAGCTGCACTTTATACCAGTGTAGTAATCCCCTCCCCCCGGTGACACCCGCCAGCTGGGTACAAACTCAGCTGTGCCTGCGTGTGGGGGCTACAGCAGGGACAGCAGCCAGCACAGCCATGGGGTCGGGTCACCTCTCCCCTTGCCCAGCAGAGCGGGGGTAGTGTAAACCTGGCCTTGAATTGCTTAGGCCTGAGCCCCCTGGGGGCATGCCCAGTGTAGAAGCTGTGGGGAGCATGGTCCATCCCCTCCAGCGAGTTACAGCCGCGGGGGGGCTGTGCATGCCAAGGGCAGTCCTGTCATGTCACCTTGTGGTGACAATTGGTATTACACTCAGCAAAGACCCTGGGCCCTCCCCTGCTCAGGGGGCTGGAGATCGGCCCTCAGAGCAGGGCTCAGCAGGATGGGGTAGCTTAGACAGGGCTGGTGGCAGCAGGCAGTGGGCTGAACAGCTGGGGAGCAGCAGCTGCTCTCCCTGACACCAAGGGACCCACAAAGTCCCGGGGGTGAACGCGGATGATTTTGGAACCAAATCCTGCAGGTTAAAGCCAGCCCATTTCCCACCCTGTCAGTCTCCGCCGACTCCACGCTGGTTCCTGCTCCTGGCGTGAGCGTGCCATAAAGCTGCTGCTCCGGGCTAGGTCCATGCAGGCTCTCTTCAGTGACGCTGCTGCATTTTTGTTATTGTTACCTTGCGACCTGCCTTTGGGGAGTGCTGCAGGCCCAGCAGAGACAGCTGGGTAGCCTGAGCTTGGCACATAGTCCATGGCGCAAGCAAAGAGGTCAGTACACGGCAGGATGTGCAGTGAGGTGCCCTGCCTCCACCCAGGGAGCTGCACGGCCAGAAACAAAGAGCCAGCCGGGTCCACAACCGTCCCACCCTCCGCACTACACCCTTGCTCTCCACACAGCAGAGAGGGGTCTAGGGCAGCCTGCCAGTCCCTCCAAGTGAGCCCAGCTCTGTGCTGCAGCATGGCCTGAGCCCAAGCAATTCCCAGGCCAGCAGCAGCGGGCGTGAAATACCCGCTCTGCTTCAGCAGGCTCCACCTTGGCTCCGAATTCATCTGACGTCCATGCAATGGGCAATGCCTGGAGAGCTGCTATGGCCCATTGTTAGTCCCAGGTGAGGGAATCACAGCCCAAGTGCAGGCCTCATTTTGACACGTCAGTAATCTCTGGTGAGCCAGGGTAGGAGGTTCAGACGTCCTAAGGGGCATAAGTGCACCGAACTCTCACATGCTGTTGACAACCTGCCTCCCGCCCTCCCCTGGAAAGGGCCAGTGGCCCCCGGCTCCAACCCTTCCAAGAGCTGGTTTTGGTTTTTGGCAATAAAAATGAAGTGGAACTTTGTCAGATTCACTTTGGCTCCTGTCTCGTCCACATTTGTTGACAAATGGTTTCCACAGCTGGCAGAGCCGGCACCGGTTCTCCAAGGCTGCCTGCTGATCTGCTCCTGAAGGCGGAACAGCCCGTGAGATCTGGGCCCAAAAAGCTCGTCACGCTGGTACGTTCCCTCCTGGGCAACAGGTATCTGTTATCCTTAGCCATGGCGCAGAGTCAGGACGTGTTCCCGGGCTCCCTTGCTGGGGTATTTCCTCCTGCGATTAGCCTGAAGCGGGAGGGACGTTATGTCCCCCCTTCCAAACACCAGCGTGATTCAAAGCGAGTCCCTGCAGCAGGGAGGGGGCAGTTTGCTAACTGCCTTTAAACGGGCACAACGCGGCCGCAGTCCCACCCGGCAGTGTCGGAGAGGAGTGGGTTCTCACACAGCACCACTAGGGGTCAGCCAAACTTCATTTTCCTCCACTCCCTCTGCCCAGAGCTGCTGGCAGGCTCGGTCTGGCCAAGGTGCGGCCTCGCACAAGCAGGGCCCCCGGCCTCGGCTGGGCTGGGCTGTGCATGAGCCAGCTCCCTGTACCGACGTGCCGCATGGCCCAAGTGGCCTCCCCAGAGCTAAGCCACCAGCCTGGCAATAAACAGCGGGTGCCACCAACCAACACAGGGCAGAGCAGGCCTAGGAACGAATGCGCGGCGGCGCTTCCTGCCCCACCACCCCGGCCCCGCGAGGGCTGCTGCCTTAGGGAGCCCTAGAGGTTACTGCTCTCGGAGTCCTCCCCATGCCACAAGCTGGGTCCCCAGAACGTCTCCCTGTCGGGGACGCTGCCCGCAAGGCCTGGGCCCTGGAGCATGAGCCTGACCGGGGAACAGAGTCGGGCTGCACACAGTGCAGAGAGGCCTGCTGGAGCCTGTGGCCACGGGGCCTGCTC
Source organism: Mauremys reevesii (assembly GCF_016161935.1). NCBI lineage: Eukaryota > Metazoa > Chordata > Testudines > Geoemydidae > Mauremys > Mauremys reevesii. The sequence continues at coordinate 22,148,438 of NC_052641.1, forward strand.
AGTGGAGGGACGAGGCCAAGCACCCCACGGCGGTGCAGGGGGGAGCTGACGGTGCTGTGCCTGCGCTGCTGGAGGCGCTGCCCTGGGCGAGCAAGGGGGGCAGGCTGGAGAACGGAGAATAGCAATGACCGTGTGTTGAGCAAATGGCGTTCTCATACTGCACCCAGCGTGGGGCTCGCCCAGGACAGCCTCACCCCTCCTCGGCTATAGCTACCCAGGGCTGCCCCCCAGCATGCTGCCTGCTGCTCAGAGGGGATGGGGCAGGAGCAACAGGTGGGCTGGGAGTCTGCTCAACCTGAATAGCAGCAGCCACTGGCCGAGCTGGAGCCCGAGTTCTGCGGGGCGGGGCCCTGCCTTGTGGGGTTGGCAAGTGCTGGCCGCCTCCTAGATCGTCACACTGTGCCCATCACTGGGCTCTGGGTGCCTCACTCTCTCCTGCCCCAGCTGGTGCTTCCAAGGGGACCCGCATTCCCATCCCAGGCTAGAAACCAGCCACGAAGATGGCAGGTTATGGGGGTGACAGATCCAGCAGCAGGGACAGCCATCGCCCCCTGGGCCTGGGGGGGCAGCTGAGGGAGACAGCTGGAGGCCACCTTGCCAGCAGCACAGCAAAGAAGCCTCCAGCCTCCCGCTGCTGCCCATAGAGGCCACGCTCGGCAGGACGCTCGAGGGAGCCGGCAGGGGGCTGGGTGCACACAGCTCAGCTGCTCTCCAGCGTGTCGCATTAGCTAAGCGATGGATTATGGCCAAGAGTTTCCTTAACCACACATGGTCCTTACAAGCCCTGCACCTCCGTGGCCAACCCATGCCCCCTGGCCAGTCAGCGCAGGGTGGGGGGTGCCCTTTGTTTGATGGGTGTCTGCACAGCATCTCTGTCCCCGCCATCTCTCCCAGCTGCTGTGCTAGTCCCAGATTGCAGGCGTTCAACACGCCCCTAATCGCACACTGGCCTGGGGTCCGATGGGTCCAGACGATGCCAGAACCTCAAGGCATCTCTGCCACCACCTGTCACCCCCCACAGGCCACTGGTACAGTTACAGCTCTCGGTTTTAGGTAGCAGCTTCGCCCCCAGGTGCTCACTCATTCAAATTGCAGCTGGGAAAATTTGGCCTTCTCTGGCTCATGAGATCCTTGGCAGAATGGGGGGAGATGCAGGTTAGGGGGCTGGAGTGCTGAGGAGCCGGGGGTGGGGCGGAGTTAGCCCACAGCTGGCACCACATCAAACAAGCCTACCCGGCCCCATGGGCCCAGAAATGAATACGGTGCCTTTGGCCGTGGGGGTTTGCTCACCCAGGCTGCCACAGCAGCATCAGAAGGGCCACCGCGGAGTGGGATGGGATGCAAAATGACAGCAAACCCCGGTGTCGGGCAAGGGGGGGGGGCAGGGTGAAGGGAGTGGGATTGTTATGGGGGAACAGCCACCCCGGGTGAAAAACCCCCGAGTGATTTCAGTAGAGAAACCGCAACTAGGGAAGTTTTATCCTAACTAATGGCATGTCAGACCTCCAGCCCTGTCCCACAAGACAGCAGCAGACGGGTCCCCTCCCTCGCTATTCAGTTCTACAGCTTTCTCCAGCACCTAGCCCGTTTCACCCCCTATTCAGTGCTATCGGGGTGCTGCAGCTGCACTGGCATTAGGGAGACTTGGTGATCTTCTCGGCTCTCCCTAGCACAGCAGGTGACACTCAGGAGAGAAGCAGCCAGTGGGAACAAGTGGCTCCATGGGCAGGTGAGGAGTGGGGGGGTTATTTTTTAACTTCCTGTTCAGTACATAGGGCCTGACCCAAAGCTCAGGGGAGCCAGAGGGCGTCTTTCCATTGACTTCAATGGGCTTTGGATCAAGCCCCTAAAGCAGCGTTTCTCAAATGGGGGTCTGCTGACCCCAGGGGGTCCATGGGCCATGCCAAATAACTCCTCCCACTCCCTCCCAGCGCCTCCTGCATGCCGGGGAACAGCTGTTCAGCTCTGTGCAGGAGGCGCTGGGAGGGAGGGTGGGAGGGGGAGGAGCAGGGATGGGGCGCACGTGCAGGGGGGCGGGGTGCAATCGTGTCCAGGGCCGCCGGTCCTGCTGATCAACTCCTCCCCTTCCTTCCCAGCGCCTCCTGCACGCCGGGGAACAGCTGTTCAGCTCTGTGCAGGAGGCGCTGGGAGGGAGGGGAAAGGAGGGGGGATGGGGCGCTCAGGGGAGGGAGCAAGAGGAGGGGTGGGGTGGAACAGGGGCAGGAAGCGGTGGAGTGGGGGCAGAGTTTGGGGGTGAGCAGGGTGCTTGCGGTCCACACATTATTTTTAATCAAAATGGGGGTCCTTGGTTTGCTAAAGTTTGAGAATCGCTGCCCTAAAGCATAAAACATGCAATCGCTCTGCCTTTAATCGGACACCCCTGCTTTCCCAGGTACAACACCGGACTAGGTTAGGCATTAGTTAAAGCACTTTGCATCTTTCGGCTGCTCAGTGGCTAATGGGAAATGGTCCCCGTCTAGTTCATGAGAACAGCCATAGGGTCAGACCAATGGTCCATCTCACCAAATATCCTGTCTCGGACAGTGGCCAGTGCCAGATGCTTCAGATGGAATGAACAGAACAGGGCAATTTCAAGGGATCCATCCCTGTCATCCACTCCTAGGTTCTGGCAGTTGGAGGTTTAAAGACCCTTGGAGCATGGGGCTGTATCTCTGACCATCTTGGCTAATAGACATTGATGGACCTTTCCTCCAGGAATTTACCTAGTTCTCTTTTGAACCCTGTTATACGTTTGGCCTTCACAACAGTCCCTGGCAATGAGTTCCACAGGTGGCCTGTGTTGTGGGAAGTACTGCCTTTTGTTTGTTTTAAACCTGCTGCCTGTTAATTTCACTGAATAATTTAGTATAATCTGCAAATTTTGCCACCTTGCTGTTCATCTTTTTCCAGATTATTTACGAGTATGTTGAACAACACTGGTTCCAGTACAGACCCCTGGGAGACCCGCACTATTTATCTTTTCCCACAGTGAAATCTGATCATTTATTCCTACCCTTTGTTTCCTGTCTTAACCAGTTACTGATCCATGAGAGGACCTTCCCTCTTATCCCATAACTGCTTACTTTGCTTAAGAGCCTTTGGTGAGGGACCTTGTCAAAGGCTTTCTGAAAGTCCAAGTACACTAAATCCATTGGATCACCCTTGTTCACAGGCTTGTGTTGACTTCCTCAAAGAATTCTAATAGATTGGTGAGGCATGATTTCCCTTTACAAAAGCAGTGTTGACTCTTGCCCAACACATGTTTATTATCTATGTGTCTGATAATTTTGTCCGTTACTGTAGTTTCAACCAATTTGCCTGGTACTGAAGTTAGGCTTATCATCCTATAATTGCCAGATTGCCTCTGGAGTCTTTTTTAAAAATAGGCATTACAATAGCTACCCTCCAGTCATTTGGTACAGGCTGATGTAAACCGTAGGTTACATTTACCACAGTTAATAGTTCTGCAGTTTCATATTTGAACTCCTTCACAACTCTTGGGGGAATACCAGCTGGTCCTGCTGACTTATTACTGTTTAATTTAGCAATTTGCCCCCAAAATCTCCTCTATTGACACCTCAATCTGGGGCAGTTCCTCAGATGTGTCACCTAAAAAGAATGGCTCAGGTATGGGGATCTCCCACACAACCTCTGCAGTGAAGACTGATGCAAAGAATTCATTTAGCTTCTCTGCAACAACTTTGTCTTCCTTGAGTGCTCCTTTAGCACCTCGATCATCCAGTGGCCCCACTGACTCTTTCTGATGGACTTAAACAGCCAATAAATAAATAAATAAATAAATTAAATTGTTTTTGTGTCTTTAGCTAGGTGCTCTTCACATTTTTTCTTGGCCTACCTTATACTTTTACACTTGACATACCAGAGTTTATGCTCCTTTCTACTTTCCTCACTAGGATTTGACTTTCAATTTCTAAAGGATGCCTTTTCGCCTCTAACTGCCTCTCTTATTCCGCCATGGTGGCATTTTTTTGGTTCTCTTACTGTTTGTTCTTTTATTTGGGGCTTTACATTTAGTATGAGCCTCCATTATGGTGTTTTAAAATAAATATTCTCCATGCAATTTGCAGGCATTTCAACTCTGTGGCTGTTCCTTTTCGTTTCTATTTTTGTGTAGTTCCCCTTGGCATTTTTCCACCTACAAGGATATTAAATTTAATTACATTACGATTGCTATTACCAAGAAGTTCTGCTATATTTCAACTCTTGGACCAGATCCTGTGCACCACTTAGGACTAAATCAAGAATTGCTTCTCCCTATGTGGGTTCCAGGACAAGCTGCTCCAAGGAGCAGTCATTTATGGTGTCTAGAAATTCTCTCTGCATCACATCCTGAGGTGACATACACCCGGCCAACATGAGGATAGCTGAAATCCCCCATTTTTATAGTGTTTTCTGCCTTTGTAGCCTCTCTACTCTCCCTGCGCATTTCACAATCACCATCCTGGTCAGGAGTATATTCCTGCTGCTACGCTCATTGTTCAAGCACAGAATTTCTACCCAGAGAGACATTTCTATCTATCTAGGGGGCAGTTTAATTCATTTAAGATTTTACTGTATTTGACATGATAGTTTCTTTCACATATAGTGCCACTCCCCCACCACCACGACCTACCCTGTCATTCCTATATATTTTGTACCCTGGTATTACTGTGTCCCATAGATTATCCTCATTTCACCAAGTTTCTGTGATACCTGTTCCTCTAATGCCAGGCACTCTAGTTCACCCATCTAGTATTTAGACTCCTGGCAGTCACATATAAGCACTTGTACATTTTGTCAGGTGTCTTCATCTCAACTAGCACTTACAGGCAGTTTTGCTGGCAGTCTCAGGAGAGAGCTACCCAACAGCTATATGAGGCTGGGAACTGAACTCTTTCTGCTCTAGAGCTGAGCCGGGCATCCTGGCAGGGCAGTGTGGTGAAGCCGGCCCTCCTACCACCTACACCCTATGCACAGACCAGGGGCTCCAGACCCCTGGAATAGCAGGTCAGCGTTTTCCCCACCACACAGTCACAGAGAAACGTTTGCAAATGCTTTAAAAATCTATTCCGTGATCCATACTTGGTAGACTAAGCCATGCCAACATGAACGTCGTTCTCACGCAGAGCCTTCCAGGGGGCCTTTTCAACGATTAACAACGTCCAACTATTATTATAATTACAGCGCATCAGGATGGAAGCTCTCCGATGAGATGGACTATTTGTCTGATCCAACAGAGAGGCAGGCGAGACTGGACTAGATGGGCTGTTGGTCTAGTCTGGTCAACATCTCTCATTCATATTCTAGGAACACTTGAGTTATTCTTTAATCACACTGCACCTATAGGAAAATCCTATGGAATTTAATAGGGATTAAACCGACTAGGTTCTATGGCAGTCACGCTGAAAGTGTATTGACATTAATCGGTTATCTCGCTATCTGGTCACCCTATATCAAGTGTGAAAAATTAGGACTTGGTGAGGGGTAATAGGTGCCTATATAAGACAAAGCCCTGAATATCGGGACTGTCCCTATAAAATCAGGACATCTGGTTACCCTATCTTGATACCTTTCAATAGGATTTCCATACCATGCTTTATAGCTCCATAGTAGGGACACGGTTCTCTATTATTCAAGCATCCTATGGAAAAAGTGCATTGTTTTCTATTGTCCTTATGTAGAATACCTATAGAATATAAGTTCTATACCTTCCAAAAGACACCTGGCTGTAGGGGACACATTGCAGAAATGAACTATTTGGGGAGGGGGAGGAGGAGAAGAAGAGACACTATTACTATTTAACATTTTTATTATGCTTCCTTCATAGGAAGAAACTTTTCCCCCCTCTTTGCTGTCTGGTAAGCTGCTAGCAATCATCAGGCAGACAGGTGGTAAAGATTCATACCCATCAAACAATGCCATTTAGTTTGTAACCTGTGACTAAATCTGGTGTTAGCTTTAATTTCAGTCTGCTTTAGGGCTCGCTTGTTAATCTCTATGCAAAGCAGATGAAATGAATATGCAGCATTTTGGATGTAATTGTACAGCTTCAATTCAGCACTATAATTTTCCAAACAGGATCTTGCAATCAAGCTTCTATTCATTAGTGTATAAACAATTTAGTTTCTCAGCTCTCCAGTATGCCAATCATTTCAATGGAGTGAGCATCTCTGACAAAAAAGGAGGAAAGTTTCCTTTGTGTAACAGAGGTAAAAGTTGCTGGGTAACTTTAGCCCACTTCACACCAGAGAGATTCTGGAGGGTTTTTCTGTTGTTTTCCTGTGCCTGGCAAACTGGCTCTGAAGGACCGAGTGGCATTTTCCCCCTAGGTGAGAGCCCCCCAAATCTGGCCAATAACAAGCCCTTTCATGACCAGACAACACCAAGGTCCTGACCACATGTGACCATTAAAGATCCTCTGACAGCTTTTGAAAATGGGGTCCTGAGCCCCAAGAACCATTTCCCCTTGGATCATGTCATCCTGCGGATCTTCCTTCCTCCTGGCATTTCGATCAGAGGATTTTCTCCTTCACTTCCTGTCCTAAATCATCCCGTGGCATTGCTGCTCTTTATTAAAACAGCGGTCACGTTTCAGCCCAGAGGAGGCTGCATGTCAGTGGCGGCAGCGATCCTTCTGTATAGGTGTAGAGTAGGTCTGGATTTCTGCTTGCGCAGCCTGCAGGCTCTCGCCGATGGGATTCCCATGCCAGTGTCAGACGGTGACCGTAGTAGGACCATACCGAGTTTATCCTGGAAACTCCTCGGGGCGCTCAGGATCTGGGTAGATCCTCCCTGCAGCGTGACGGTCACAGCATTTGGCCCCAATGCAGAGACAGAGCAATGCAAAGCAGAGCTGCCCAGACTAAGCATCCCTGTGAAGCCTTCATTCAGCAGCCCCTCCCGCACCCATAGGCGCCCTCTTGCTACCCACATGCACAGCACCTCCCTGGGACATTCGGGTCTGGAAGAGAAGATTCTTGTCCCCTCTGAGAGGGGCTCAAAATGCCCTCCCCCGCTCCGAGGCCAGAATTGTGTCTCTCCCCCGCAGCTCGCTTTCTCGGTCACGGTTCATAGCAGCGCTTCCCCTTCCATGTTCTCCTGCAACTTCCCCTTCCTGTCATTTGCCCGCTGCCCTCTCTGCTTCCCTCCAACCTCACCTACTCGCCTGCCACCCCCTTCCCCCACTCCATGCATGGGGCAGAAGGGGCAAGCATGGAGTGGGGTGACGCATTTCTCCCAGGCTGCACTGCTTTGCTTCCCCTCCTGGAGGGGCTCCGGGTGCCCAGAGGGAACTGGGCCAGCACCCTGGGCTGGAGGGTACTTTGAAATGTCACATCAGCGATGCCGGAGGTTTCCGCCCCCTTGCTTTGGGCTCGCCAGTAAGATGAAGCCTGAGCTGATGACGTTTTAGAAAGAGGAATCGTTTAATTTAGGAAAGTGTTAGCTTCTGGGGCTGGATGGGCCTGGGCATTAGGTCCTTCGTCTCTACGGCACCAGCCTCGCGGGGCTATTGGGACGATAAACACACCGAATATGGTGACGCACTCAGATACTATGGCAATGGGGCCGTGTAACTGGTAGGACGAAGGACTAGCTAGCTCCCCTGGCCAGGCTGGAACACACCGAGGGGTGTAGCCTAGACAAGTCCGGCACTCCAGGCCCCTGTTCTGGAGGTAAAACATTTCCGGCTCCAGGGCTCTTAATCCACCCAGCTAGGTGACTGTTTTATTTAAATGTTGCCGGGCTCTGTGGGCGTTTTATCTACTTCAATCCATCCGCCAAGCATGCGCGGCTATCGACCGCATGGGAAACAGACAAATCCCACGCAAGCGGGGCCAAACCTCGCCATCGGCTGGACGGATGAATCCGAACTCCTGGCAACACACCGTGGTGCTCCCCATTCAAGCTCTGCAGCGACGTGACCGACACTGAAGCCTCCTCTTCAGTTCCAGCAAGCTAGGGCTCGCGTGGCGCCGGCATTGCTGAGAACAGCCACGAAAGGCAGCGCCGGCAGCGGACACGCTTAGCATAGTCTCCATTTCCAAGTGAATATCGACAGGTCTAATTACAGACTATCACGCAGACAGCTTGTTCACTTGTCACACAAAAACCGGTACTGATCCCTAAGCCACAGTATTCACAGAACGCAGCAAGACACTGCTGAGACCGCACAGGGAACTAGGCAGGCAAACCACCTCCAGCAAAACTAATTACTTCCTGATTGTCTCAGGCCACCCACTGGGTATAATAGTATAGACTAAATTCAGCATATACATAACTAAGTACTTGGCACCAATTTGGAATACAACAATCATCCTCTGCGTTGCATAATTAAAATTTGATCACTCGGAAGAATTATTTCCTATTCTAAGGACTGGGTAAGGATTGCATAATGCGGTGTAAGAGAAGGTGGCAGTCTAGCAGCGACACTTCAACCACACACTGGCTTTCCAAAAAGGCAGGTTTAAAACTTGGTGCAGTGTGAAATGATGGGGGTGAGGGAGGGTTGTTTGCAGCCAGGAGGGTTTATGAGCCTAGTTTTAGCAACCGGTCTGATGTCATCTCAGGTTTCAGCAGAGATGCTGCAATGCCTGGCCAGCAGCATTTGATGCAGTACAAGGGACCTGCAGCAACCTTAACGCTGCCCTTTTCTGTGTATGCAGCACAATAGGCTGGGAACTTCTACGCATCGGCAGCTTCTGACACTGGCCGCCTGACAGGCCAGGAAAAGGGCCAAGCAGAGAGCAGTGTGCAAGCCAGCGTATTCCCCAATCTCCCAGGAGAGCAGAGAAGAAAGGCCGTTACTGATCAACTCATTTTGGCTTCTTTTGTAACAACACAGCAGAACCACATCACTCCCTTATGGAGGCTATTGGACACCAGGCTGCTTTCACTCCAAGCCATGTCTGAGTTACTGGAGCATGGGAAAGGCAACAGGGGAAAGGTCAATGGATTAAAAAAAAAAAAAACCCAACAACCTCCGAGAATGCAAAATTGGAGAGGATTCCTTGGCGTGCTGGGCTGTTGCAAGATCCAGTGGTGAAGTGATTAGAAGCCACTGGAAATAAAGGTTTAGAACTGGCCCCAGGAAAGCACTGGGGAAAAATGACTACCCGGGAGTGTTTCACAAATGTTGGTTCCCATTTATAAGTGAATTCACTTTGGCCATGTTTTCTTGCATTTCTTTTTCATGCACACATCGCCCTTGCTAGCTTTCCGTGCAAGCATCAGTGCTAACGCTAAGCTCACCTGCTCACGTACCCCCCACCCTGCTCCCTTGGCATCACAGGGGAGCTTTGGGGCCTAATCCTGTTCTGTCACACTGGTGTAAATCTGGAGTAATACCACTGAAGGCAGTGGGGTTACTGCAGCAGCAAAGAGAGCAGATTTTTTTCCGTTCACTTCATCCCACTGGTTTGCAGCTGGATCATATGCTGGCCATGCAAGCAGGGGTGGGGCTGCTCGGCTGCTCCCAAAGCACGCGCACATTCCTTTGCATTGACCCTTTGCAAGCAGAGAGTTGACCTCTATACCTGCAAAGCAATGAGGCTTCACGGCCGGGTCTATTGTGATTGTGCGTCTGCTAAAGGCGTTTGGAAGGACGCAGTAATAAGAAATAAAATCAAACGGAACGTGTGTGTCTGATCCATTGGCTTCCCTTTGAGGCCCCCTGGAGACTCAGCAAGAATGAGAAAGAATACGTGGATATTGCAGGAGCCCTGGCATTTGACAGCAGGCCAGCCCTTCGGTTGGCTGCTGCCATGGCTTGCACTGTCCAAGCTCATAAATCACCCGCCATGACATCCTTTTCACAACTCGATTCCCAGCCAGGATATTCCTATTCCTGCTGATTACACATCAGTGCGCTCGGGGGAAGTTGTATCTCCCATTTCCAGGAAGGGAGGCACCGCAAGGAAAACGCATTGATAAAAAGGAGAATGAAATCAGCTTTGTTCATGCTGCGAATCCTCTATTGTTCCTGCTGAAATCGTCAGCCATCACTGGAGAAAGTATTTCCTAAGCGATAAATCTCTTGGGCTCCTCTGCAGCCTTTGCCTTGGCACAAGCTCCTTCTTGGGTTGTTTTGAAAGAAAAGCGGCCTTCGCCGCAAGGCTGCCGTCGCGAGATACAGACTGTATTTGATTAACACTTTCACCTTCCACCCCTGATCCTTTGCTGGGGCTACACCTCTGCAGGACGGATGCCAAGCACTTTGAGAGCCCCTGAGTGCTCCTGGGATGGGGTGCTTAGGGCTTCGGGGCTGGACTTGCGTTGGCCTGTAGCTATGCCACATTGGGTCCATCAGAACTCACAAGGCAAGTGGGGCCAGACCAAAGACCTCAAAGGGGCACCTAGAATAGCAGGAGGTGGAGTTGGCAATTGCACAGGTCAGCTCCTTAATCAGCGCCTCACTGTGATGCTAGGAGCCACCATGCTGCTGGAGCTGGGTCCTGCACAACAGCAAAAAGCAGAGCGTGTAGATGTTAGGCCCAGAGGGGATCATTATTACCACCTAGTCTGAGCCCCTGAGTAGCAGAGGCCAGAGAGCTACACCCAGGGATTCCTGCATCGAGCTCAGAACTTCTAGATGAGAGCGGTTAGAAGGAGACATCTGATTTTGGGGTCCCTGAGATCACATGGCACTTTGCACGATCAGGGCTGCTGACCATGCTGTTCTGCTTTCTTAACGTCACCAGGCAAATCCAATTAGCGACAGCATTCTTCACGTCTCAGCCTAGACCGCAGCTTTGTGTTGCTGCGCACAGACGGAACAGCTACTGCGTTTCAACCCACAGGAGGCTGACTCAGTAGTGGGGGACGTAATAGCCGTATGGAGGAGTGTGGCAGCATGATTCAAGTGCGGTGTCATCAAGTGTTCTGGGTTCTGTCCCAGGCTGTGCCACAGATTCGTCGTATTTGATGGACAAGTTGCTTTGCCTCAGTTTCCTCCCATCTGTAAAATGGGGATTAATACTACTCACCTGCTTTTATGAACTGATGATTGTAAGTGCTTTGGGATCCTTGTTAGCTCTATGCTACTCAGCTGGTTTTCAAACTTTCAGAGGAAACACTTAAGTTAAAGTAGTTTCTCACTGACATTATAAAGCCACCCATAAAACACGTCTATCCACTTAGCTGCTTGTAAAGCCTGTTCTTTAGGTCTCTTCGGGTTGGCTGTGTCCCTTGAACAAAACATCCCTCCTTGGCCAGTGCCCAGAGCTAATGCGATCCTGGGATGCATGAAGCGGGGAATCTCGAGAAGGAGCAGAGAGGTTATTTTACCTCTGTATCTGGCACTGGTGCAACCGCTGCTGGAATGCTGCGCCCAGGTGTGGTGTCCACGATCCAAAAAGGATGTTGATAGATTAGAGAGGGTTCCGAAAAGAGGCACAAAAATGATAAGAAAACCTGCCTTATAGTGATAGACTGAACTCTTCGAGCCTCGTCTATTTAGCTTAAAGTTAAGGGGTGACTTGATGATCATCTAGAAGTACCGATGTGGGGAAAAAATATTTGAGTGGACTCTTCAGTCTAGCAAAGAAAGGACTGACACAATCCAATGGCTGGAAGTTGAAACTAGACAAATTCCCACGGAAAATAAGGCCTGAATTTGTACCACAGGGTAATTACCCACTGGAACATTTCACATGGGTGCTGGGGAATTCTCTACCACTGACAATGTTTAAATCAACAATGGCTGTTTTTCTAGAAGATCTTCCCTGGGAATTATCAGGGGAAGCTCTCTGGCCTGTGTTCTACAGCTCAGTCTGGATGATCAGAATGGTCCCGTCTGGCCTCTGATGAAAGCCTTGAGCTTGGCAATTCCACTGACCTGGTGTCATATTTATAAAGCTCCAGGGTAAGGCTTGCTAAAGCACCCAAGTGACTTAGATGGGCACGTGTCAATCAACAGGACGCCGGAGCCTAAGCATCTTAGGGTCTTAAGAAAACTATCCCTGGCCTGTTTTCTTCATGTGGACACAGAGTTTCCAAAGAGCTCAACACCCAGAATGATCACTTATTTGGGGGCCTAAAAGGGAGCTGAGGTCTCTAAAATCTGGCCCCATGTGGGTGGAACTTTGAAAATTCTGGCCACTGAGCTGCTCTACATCATCAGGGCTGAAAGGAACATGGTCCAGTGGGTTCAAAAGCAGGAGCTTGCAGCTCAGTACCGATGTAGTTGGCTAAATACAGGTGTTAGGTGACCTCCCGCGAGGCCACGGAGAGCATCTCTCAATGCATCAGGCTTCCCCTTACTGGTGGGTGGCAGTGGTGGAGGAAATAATCACTTAATTTGACAGCTGATATTTTGGTAATTGAGATAATCATCTCTGAGACCAAAACAATCAGACCAGAACCGTTCCGCACTCCCTGGGGAGAGAAGCACTGTGAAATTCACATTGTAAGAATTCAGACACTGAACCTTTCCAACAATCAGGAATTAGGAGCGTATTATCCAGGTATGCACAGGAAATGCTCTATTAGGCCCCAGCTCTGCAGCCTCTCTGTGGTCCAATCTCCTTTCGATTCCTACGGCGTTCCACAGGCAGAGTGGGTACGGAACTGAGCCCTTGGTATGCTAGAATGGGCTCAATTATTCAATATCCCAGTTTATCTGCAATTCTTCTTGTTAAATCCTTATTCCTGGCACGCGACACATTACAGGAGAACATCCGCCTGGCTTAACCTAGGGGATACGCTAATGTTACAATGTGGGTTTTACAGTAAATTAGCAGTCTAACACTGGGATTGCATCAGAGGCTCAGTGGGAGCGGTCGACACTGGGAAGCCCTCGTACAAAGAAACTGTTCTGACATGAACCCAAATATGCAGCCCTGTGCCCTTTGGAATTAAACTAGGCTTACCATACAGAGAACTGCATTTAACCTAGATTCTTCACATTATCTGATTACAGGTAAGGATCAGTCATCACCAGAGATAAGCAAACCACAACAATCACCCACTGAATCCAAAGAAGAGACCATGTAAATCCATCTTTTCTGGTACTCTCAGAGCTGACAGAGACATAGTTTGCTATGGCCAAGTATTTAAAATGCAGGAGTCAGGCTGATAGTTGTACAAGAAAAATAGATCAAGTTTTAAAATAAATACAAGCAAAATGATCTGATTTTCATCAGCATCATCAGCTGCCTTTCAGGAAGCCACAGTCATCCCCCTGTTCTTCATTTCTGGTTTACAAACTACTTCATTCCTTGTTGCTTTGGAAACCATCACAAAGACCCTCTGCATCACCCAAAATAACTAGCAACAGATGCTGCTTTGACCTTAGCAACTTCCTGGAAACATACATTTGTCAAAATGAAAATAAGAAGATTAATGTAAGGGAGGCGCTTGAAGTTACAAGGAAATAGTAACACACAAGCCCAGCCATGGGAGCCTGCCATCTGTAATGGCAACGCAACGCTTGGCCAAGCAAAGGACAAACAGGCTACAGACTCCAGCTGACTGATGCTGGGTCACCCCCATCTCCACATGGCACGCTCTGGGCAGCTCGCCCACATTGGTGAGGTGACCATACAAAGCTTCTGGGAGTTTTAGGCCCACTCCTAGGAGATGCTGAGCACCAGCTGGAAGGTGATGAATGCCCTTAATATCATGACACAGGGAATCATGGACTCTCCGGGTATGGTTATGCTAGAAATGCTGCAGTGCTGTGGTGTAGAACGGAAGGGTACTTCCTTCCCTGCAGTAAATCCACCTCTCCGAGAGGTGTGGGTAGATTGACAGAAGAATTCTCCTGGCAGTCTAGTGGTGTCTACACTGGAGCTTACATTGGCTTAGTTATAGGGCTTAGTTTTCATAGCTCTGAGTGATGTAGTTGAGCCGCCCTAACTTTGTAGTGTGGACCTGCCCCATAGTCCCTACTAACCAGGAGGCACCTATTATACAAAGCTATGCACCACACAAAGAGGCTTCTACACACAGTGCCACCTGGAGCTGCCTTTGTTTACTAGGACCACACCCGTCTGAATCGCCAACAGAGCACACAGTGACATCTAGTGGCTGCATGATGTTACTATAAGAAAACATGACATTACGCTCACCGGATTCAATGGGAGTTGAGGGTGCTCAGCGCCACCTCCTGCAAGCAAGACCCACCTCAGGAGTACAGGCCATTTCCTGAATATTCATGACCAGCCCAGGAAGGGGTGATGGCTCAGACTCCAGCGTTATGAATCTCGCATTTTCCATGGGCTCTCACCTCACTTGAGAAGAGAGACACCAGCCACCTGTTTGAGTTTCATATTTACCATCTTTATCCAACATGGCACAGGAAACAGTAGGAAATGGCCATCTAGTCTAGCTCCCCAGCAATGCAGGATAGCTCCCGGGGGTACATTTACTAGTGCTTTGTGCAGCCTGGTTTTACATGTCCCAGGTAATGGCGCTTCCAACACTTTCTTTAGAAAACTATTTCACAGCTTCATATATGTTGCACTCAAGATTTTGTTATCACTTAGTGTCCCAAATCATCATGCTGCGTTACTGGGAAACTGTTCAAGAGCTGCTACATTCCACCCCAGAGGTAGCTGCATTTTAGGGGTGGGTCAATCATATCCTTGCTCTAGCTTTATATAAATTTACAAGATGCACTGAAAATAAGTGTTAAACAAGAATAGAATGAAAAGTTCTTTAGCAATATGTTTATCAACAGCATTTAATAGACTACCTGTTTCAGGCTTATTCTTTGCTGAATACTGTAAAAAAAAATATGAGACAAGGTGGATGAAGCAATATCTTTCATCATCTCTTTCACCAACAGAAGTTTGGCCAATGAAAGATAGTACCTCACCCACCTTCTCTCTCTCTCTAATATCCTGGGACCAACAAGGCTAAAACACCACTACAATCAATCAATCAATAATAATTGCATTTAGACTGGATTCTCATTCTAAATGCCCTGTGATATTTATAGGTTTATTTATGAATATCTTCCTTTGCATTGCTTCAAAACTGCATTGTGTAGATAATATTGAGACTGAAGCAGCATCATTATGTATAAATCATGACGTTTTTATTTCAGGATGCTTACAAAAATATGGTGTTAGCTTAGAGAATTTTTTTTTTAACCTGTCTATAGTGCAACAGCCTGTTTCAATTGCTCTGCAGTTGTCATCGCCTCGCTTTTTGGTTGCTCTCTTGCCTTTTATTTCCTACAATATGCAGAAGTCTCCATTTTGGGAGGAGGAAGAAGCAGTGCTACTAACCATGGTTTCTGAGTTACCAACACCACACACTAGCTAAGTGTTCTGCATCCACAGAGGATAAGAGCTTACTACTGATATCAACTAATGGAGTTACTCCTGTATCTCGGGTGCTTAGAGGCCCAGGCTTTTAGTGTTGAAGGCTGTAGGGTCAACCCCCCCTTAATAACTTTTTAAGGCGGGGGGGGCTTTGTTAATGAATAAATTGAAGTGTTATTTATGAAGCCCTTGCACCCCACTAGAGTGCTCAGGATTAGGCACATCACAATCACATGACTGAAGCTAAAACTAGTCCAGAAGTAAACACACACTGAGACTCTGGAGCCAGATCAGAACTTCCTGGCTCTGGCCCAACTTCAAATACAATCAAAGTTTAATAAAAACCCACCCTCTTAATATTCAGAGCAGTGAAGGCAAGCCAGCAGGCTCAATACAGAGTGAAATGCACATGGGGGAGGTAATAAATGTGGAGGCAACAGTGGGCATTCTCCATGACAGTAACAGCCTTGGACTGAAGAGCCTGGAGGGATTTTCAGAAGCAGGGAAGGATGAGTTGAGAGTGAAGTCTGGGACAGCAAGTGTCACATCCCTGGGGCCCTCTCTGCAAGGGCACAATTGCCTGCCAACCTGAGACAGGCTCCCAAAAAACCAAACACAGCTAAGAGAAGCCATTTAGTTCAAGGAGGAGGGGCACTCAGATGCAGCAGGCATCTTTGCAGTTAAGATCTTAAAAAACAATCCCTCTGTTCATTCTCTGTGAATTATAAAGCTCACGCAAAGGCCCATCCCCCAGCAACAAACCATCCACAATAGGAGCCAAAAGCACTCACCAACTAGAAGGGAAGGAGACACAGTCTGCTGCAGCCAAATAACAACTTTGAGCATCCACCTTCCAAGTAGAAAACCTTGTCTCTCCCTGAGTTACAGGGGCAGCTAGCAGCTGAGCATGCTGGGAAAGGCTCCTTCTAAAAGAGGGTGGGCCCAAAGTGAAGTGAGAACTGGACTGTTGCTGAGAAACATTTTCAGGGGAAGGGTGGAATTAAAGGCATGGGGAGAGGAAAAGTTTCAGGGCTGGAGATAGTTCTGGCCTTTAATTTCCCTTGGATAGCATGCTTCCATAATACAGCACCTGGCTGTGAGCTGCTTCTTGGCTGGAAAGGCCTCACCACTGCATCACAAGGACTAGTATTTCCTTTTGTATTTAAAGAGAAAGTGCATGAAGGAAGAGGTGTGTTCTTGCCCCTTTGGGGGCTTCTGTATGGCATATCTAGAATACCAGGAAGGGATTCTCTTTACAAACAAGATGGGTAAGGGTTTTTTCCTGCCTATTTTTCACCTTTCAAAGATCAGCTGTGTCAAGTGCGTGCTCCTCCTCCTGGAGCCGTTAGAAGCAGGGCAGCCATCTCTTGTGATTAGTAGTGTTTTTCTTAAAGCCCCAACTCCTGGAGTCATGTGATATGTGAGAATCTGTTTTCATTTTTTCAAAAATGGAAGTTTCCAGCACTGATGGAGAAAATCTTGATAACGTGACCTTGAAAGGCTCAAAAGGCAAATAACATCCACCCCCTCCAAAAAAAAAACCCGAAAACAACCAACCAACCTTAACCCCTCCCCCCCCCCAAACCCTTATTGTTTTTAAAAGCTCTTGATTTAGGGCCTGACTCACAATTTTTTACCACCTGGCAATACTGCACATATGTGAACTGGGAGCTTTCACAGCCATTTGTGGAAGAAGTGGGGTGGGCATTTTCGCTGGGAGGAAACAGCTTTTCTCCTCTGTATGTGAATTAAATAAGTGTTAACAAAAATAACTGAGCAACCAAGCATGCTAATCAGTCGGAATACTAATCCCTCCCCTCCTGGGGTCAACCCTATTTGCAGGGGTGCTGAACAATTTGTATAGTGGGGGTGCTGACAGCCATTGACCCAAACTGTAAATCCTGTATATAATGGAAACCACTTGAAGGCAGGGGGAGTGGGGGCTGCAGCCCCCCCTGCGCCCCTAGTTCCAGCACCTATGCCTGTTCATTCTCTGGTTGTCCACTGGGGCATGCAGGGCAGGCAAGAGCTGGAATTCAAGCTTTTATAAAAGAATCCAGAAAAGGACACAGACCCATTTGTTTTGCCCTCTGCAGGTCACTGTTAAACCATGTCATTGGTCTCTGCCCCAGCGGGCGGACAGATTCTGACGCTCACTCCACAGCTGTAGCGGTGTGAGAGGCCTGCTGATCCACAGCCCAGACCCACATGGTCCCTCTGTCTACACGGTGCCAACGATCTGGCTGGCTTTAGAACTGTTGCGGGTAAGTCAGTCAGAGCCAGAGTGTAGACCCAGACGAAGGCAGCCGGACCCAGTCAGACAAATGGGTCAGGTGCCTTAAGCCCTCTAAAAACTGGGTCTTTGCCATGACTAGAACCAATCTGAAAAGTGGTTACACAATGCCCCAGGCCATAGTCAGAACCCAGAGACCCCTTGCCCTGTCTCTGGGTTTTCTTATTTGAGGGTGTTAGAAGCTGCTTGCTGGGGTTGAACGTCTCCTCCTTTGGTGGGTCGAACGGTTGGGTCATTAATGCTCTACCAATAACTCTCTCTAGGGCTCATCATTTGTTTGGTTCAGTGGTGGAGACATTGACTAGATAGTGTTGATGAGCCAGATCTGTTACTCAGAGCACATTACTCAGGAGCTGTTCTCCAGGCACCCCAGGAACTAATGAATATTGAACGCCAGCAGCTCCTGCCAATAGCTCCGCAGTCATTCTGCAAACTCCCATCGGCGGCAGCTAGCACAAGCCCTCAATTCACTTGGCTTTGCTAGCGAGTTCGACTGTCGCTGTTTATTCATGGCTGTTTATTCTGCTCTGATCCTTGCCAGAGCTGGGCCTGCAGGCCCCCAGGTCTCACACTGACTTCATCCCGCCAGAATGTGTTTCAAAATAACGTCCAGTCAAAGTGTTTGATTGTTCTCAGGGCCTGTTGGGAAGGTTCCAGAGCATCGCAGTCTGAACAAGAGCGCTGCTGAGAATGACGCTTGTTCCGTTACACCGAGGCCTTCGCTGCCGATTGAGCGACGCTAATCCCTCCCCTCTCCAGGACACGAACCCTTCCTGTATTGCAGAAACTGTATCCTGCGCTGGCAGGGAGACAGACTTATCATCTTAGTGGGGCTTTTCCTTCTCCACAGCTCCAGCCAAGGAATTCACCCCCTTCAGCTACAGCTCCTGCCTCATCGGCTCTGACTCAGACCCTTCCTAGCAGTACTAACGGCTGCATTGTGGCTGCTGTCTTAGCCCTGCAAACACTTCCACGTGCGCTGAGCTTTAAGCATGCAAGTCGTCTCCTTGACTTCAATGGAGTTCAGATGGTGTGTAAGCGTTCGCAGAAGTGAGGCTGGGGGTGGGATGAAGGGGGTGTTCAAACAGAAGCAGATGACAGGAACGCTCACATTTTCACAGAGTTCAAGGAACACTGTTCCCCTTAAGGGACGGGTAGTTTTTAACCTCAGGGAAGCTAAGATCAGCCCTATGCCCCCCACCAGGGATTGACCTCAACTAGCTACAATGAGGTAAAGGCTACAGTGCCTTGTCTCCACTAGGATTTTACAGTGTGATGTAAAGGCACCGCTTTGTGCAGGGAAGACACAGCCTCAGCTCACTCGTCCCAGGAGCAGAACGTGCTCTTGTAGCAAGTCAGGATTTCTGGGTCCTGAGCCCAGTTCTACCCCTTGTTCCCTCTGTGACTTTGGACAAGTAACACCCCGACTTTGTGCCTTGGTACTGCTGAGTACAAGGGTTGATGCTTTTATGCTGGGAACTGTTGTTCTGACAGCTTGGCATGACACTGACCTATTCGGATGCTCTTCCCTGACACATCAGCCGTAAGGTGCTGTCTAGTGCAAGGTCTTATGTGTTATTATTCTGTGTCACCCTGTGCTGCTACTGGGCCTAGTGTCCCTTCATTCATCTGACAATAAAGAATTAGTGCTGTCAGCTCATAGGTGCGTCAGATGAATGAAGGTGGGTTGGGGAGGGTTGTTCTCCCTGCTGCAAAGTCCTAGGGACGTGATTGCAAATTTGGGGACATCAAAGCCAGAGCTGCTGTCTCCAATTTCATGTAAGCAGTTTAGTGGCACTTGACCAAAAAAAAATAAAAGGGGGGGGGGGTGTTCTGTGATTACTGATTGTAACTCTGCCTGGCAGCTTCATCTGGGAGCAAAGCAATTGTCACAAATGCAAATCCTGACCCTGCTGGAATTTTTTGCCTTTTCCAATATGCTGGAACACTAGCTGTAATCCAGGAAGTAACTATGGCAACTGACATATACATTTACATATTCTTCCAGTTAATCACAGGGACATCCAAGGCAACTATCTTTGCTGGGGAGGGGGGGGTTTAAACATAATTTATTGTTTTCATTTTGCTAAACAAGCGCCATAATCCAGGGCCCTTCCCAGTTACATTATCTGCAGGTTACTCATCTAGAGTCACTCACCAGTTTAAATCAAATTCTTCTCTATCAAAATACCTTAGATTCATCTCTAATCAAGGGAGCCATGTAAGGAGCCTAACATGGGCAAAACTTTCCAGGCCCCACCCCTGAAGCTAAGCCTGCAGACTGATCAGTATTGTATCAGACACACATGCTGATCATCAGAGCCATGGGCACACGGGACCCCATTAACGAGCGAGTGCTAAGAGAATGCGGAATCGCTCAGCGCTACGCTCAGCTGATGCGGCAACTCAAGTGGTCCAGGGACATCTACATAGAACACATCACTGGACATCGGCAATACCTGGTGGGATGAGCTGGAGTGCCGATGAGAAGTGCAGTGGGGAAAGTAACTGAAATACTTTCCTCATGGACTGTATATTCCAAATGGACAAGCTGCCCTCAATTCTCAATTAGTGAGGGACAATCTTCACTCATTGATATATTCACTTTCCACAACCAACTCTCTGTATAACTCTTCATGAGTGATGGACCCGAATACTTGGATGCTAAGATCTAAACTGCAGTCTTTAATTTATTCCCCTAAATTTGGGTTATTGCTGGTAAAGCCATAAGATACATATAGTGCATAAAAAACAAATTTTATATTTCTGGATAATCTAAGCACTATACCCAGATGTACAGACACTCTTTTCTTAACCTGCGTATTATATAATTTTTTAATATTAGCTGTAATAAATTTTTTACATCCACCTCATGCAGGGCTGCATGCGTGCAGCAGAAGCGCACTGATCTAATAGGGCTTTGCCATCTTTTCAGCTAGGTTTTGGCACTTCAGGCTGAAACACTGGGACGGCGCATGAACCCCTCTAGGAGCCTTCACGTGCTTACACTGACAAAGAAGCAATAGACATGAAAGCTATTGTACACTTGGAAGTTTACAAGTCAGTGGCATAGCCACCATTAGAACCCAGGAGTCCTGACCGCTAGTCCCCTGATCTAGCTATTAAACCACAGTCTTTTCCAGAGCTGGGAAGAGACCCGGGAGTCCTGATTGCCAGTCTCCCCTGCTCTAACCACGAGGTTACCCATTCCCCTCTCCTTGGGGAGCTGTGCAGAACCTGGATAACAAAACCAGGTGGCAAAAAACCTGGTTCTGGTTTTTGTTATAAACCCTCGACTTGGGCCAGGTTTCTTGGTCTGGGGTTCCTGGAGAACCTGGGAACATGTATGTGTGAGGCTGGGGGCTCATTTATAGTCTGGGTGGATACTATGTATCACTCTCTCTCTCTCTAGGTACTTAAGTGCCCCCCCCCCTCAGTCTTGTGCCTGAGTGCCTAAAAGCTGGTGGTTTTAAACGAGTTTTACTTAGTGCTTGTGCTTCAGTCAAACCTGAAACCCCTAGTGAAACTTGGGGCAGGAGAGTACAAACCCCAGATGAACTGAAGCAAAGCAAAGGGCTCCCCAGAGACGGTCGCAAGTGAAAGTGCTGTTTCCCACAGCTCTGCTGACCATGCAGGTTTCCAGTTCCCAGCCTGGAAGGAGCAGGAGTTGTATGCTGTGATGTGTGTGAAATGGTTCTGGGGTGACGCTGCTCCAACTGCTTTGCTTTAAAAAATAACCTGGGGAAAGCAATTAAAAACTGATGAGATCCAGAGTTTACAAAAACTTTGCTGCAGCCCAACGGGCTGGGAGCTAACCTCTCCAGCCTTGTTTTTTAACCTGTCAGGGAGGAGTGGGGGCTGGGTGGGCACGTGGGTGGTTTGCTTTTTCATGTTCCTGCGTTGATTTTTTTAAATGAAATGAAATGATCAATTGTATTGTTGTTTATTGCAGCGCCATCATTGCTCACGGATGGCAGAGACAAAGGACACTTAGACAAAAGCCCCACAGGGCTCAGAGGGGATCATAAGCAGCACTATCCCATTTTAAGCAGAGCCATGCTGGGGGAGTGTTAGGAGGCACACTGCCCATCCAGGGCGCTAAATCAACATGTGACTTGCCTGGATTTCTACTGCAGGCCAATGCTCAATTCTCCAGTGCACCATAGACCAAATCCTGGTTACCAGACAGGGGCGGCTCTAGCCATTTCGCCGCCCCAAGCAGGGCGGCATGCTGCGGGGGGAGCTCTGCCGGTCGCCGGTCCCGTGGCTCCGGTGGACCTCCCGCAGACATGCCTGCAGATGCTCCACCGAAGCCCCGGGACCAGCGGACCCTCTGCAGGCACGCCTGCGGGAGGTCCACCGGAGCCGCCTGCCACCCTCCCGGCAACCGGCAGAGCGCCCCCCACGGCATGCCGCCCCAAGCACGCGCTTGGCATGCTGGGGCCTGGAGCCGCCCCTGTTACCAGATGTGCATTGGCTCTCACCAGAATATCTCTGCATAATCAAGGCGCGTGCAGTTTTCCACCCAAATTTCAGCACGTTCTGCAGGCTCCCCATGATGGGAGGTGAAGAGGGGTGGGAGTCTAAGCGTCGTAAGGCATGTATTTGTATGTCCACCCTAATTACCGTAAACCCCGCAGATTGTCTGTGCTCCAGCAGGTATAGTGTGCAGGGAGAGGAGGCCTGTACACAGGGCTGCTGTTAGCCAGAATAGCGCTGCATGTTAATCCCACTTTTGCAGTGCAGCCTACACCTATATTCAGGCATTTAAACACAGGAATGGAATTTGGCCCCATCACTGAAAATCTGTGCTAGGCAGTTGGTCATGAACCGCCATCCCACGCTGTCTCCTGCAGCTGTTGGACAGCGTGGGTGGGGCCCGTCACTTTGATTAGGCAGCAGGCCAGTTGGGGAAGTAAGCAGGCGTGGGGTCCTTTCCAGGGCACAGGAGGGTGGTGAGCCTGAGCTTTCTCTGAGCACCTTCTGCACAAAATCTGCAAACAGGCTCTGAGCAACCACCCAACTCCTGCTGCTCCCTCCGCCTTAAAGATTTAAGACCCACCAGCTTCCTCTGCCCTCTCCACTGAACCAAGCATCAGAAAGTTTTATAAACTCAAGGAAACACGAATCAAAGCAAATGGAGCCCACAGCTGAGCCAAACTGTGACCTCAGCAACCTCTTCTCTTTGTCTCGGCTGGGACCTCATTATTATCTGTCATCATTTGCTGAGGCTCCTCCTTCAGGAGACAGAGCCAGGCCCTTCCTGGGGAGCAGGGCCTTGCCGCAGCTTGAAGCTGATTTAATGAATGTGTTATCTCTGTCATTTCCATCTCTACTTCCCTTCGGCCAGGAGGGTTAGTGCCCTATTGTACCCTGCAAGCTCCAGGGGAGCTGAGACCCCAGCCCACTCCTACCTCAGAACCCACTTCACAGAATGGATTCCTGCCATTGACTTCATTGGCCTTTGGCTCAGGCCCTGACTGTTGGGCCCCGGTGGCTGGATGTGGCTTTCCCGGAATGGAATGATGTAAAGAGGAGGAGGTGGGGTTTTACAAAGCGCTTACAAGCCAAGCCTAAGGCAAGGTGGGTACAGCCAGGCAGGGGCACGTACCGATAAGTACGACAGGCAGAGGTCACAGCACACCCACTGGCTAACCACGGACGGGTGTTGTGTTGGCATCACGGCTGAGGAGAGGTTTGAGAAGGGATCTGAAGAAGGACAATGAGATGCTTTATTGAGGTTTACGGGGAGCTTGCCCCATGCAGCAGTCGTGGTGGGAGGAAACACCAAGGGGCTTGTAGGGAAATTAACAAAAGATTGACAAGGGCTGGCATCATGGGCTGATGGGAGGCTTCTGCCCTCACTCCTCCTTCTGCCATTAGCCAAGAACAGGGCCTGCGTCTGTCTGCAGCCCCCTAAACATGGGCTGTGAGGGTCTAATCCTGCCCTGGTGTAATGCCCTCGGTGCTGCCCCTGCGTGACTGTGTGGCAAGGCTGTCGATTCCGTTACACCTTCCCCAGTCGCCTCCAGGCTTCTGCCCCCTTTCCTGAGCAGGACAGAACGCTGCTTGTCCCTGTGCGGGGCACTTCCCAGAATCCCTCCAGCCAGCACTGTGACAGATTGCTGCGTCCCACCCACCCAAAGGTGCAGCCCAGTGAATGTCCATTGAGAGGAACTCCCCCTCCCCCCGTCCCGTCACACACACACTGAATGCCGGGCTTGGAATGCAGGAGCCACGTGATGGGGAAACAAGCAGAGTGAAGGGCTTGTTTGCTTAGATAATTTTTAGTTTTAATTAATTTTTGGCAGCTCTGCAACCAGTTTAGTCCCGGAGATTAAACGGGTTGAGCTAGAATTTTACCCCAGCAAACCCAGCCATGTGAACATTAACTACCACTACCCAGTTAGCTGATCTCCTGGAGACCTTCCGTTTGGCCAACGCCTGTAGTTCTTACTCAGGCCAAACTGCCACTGACGTCAAACACAGGATCAGGCCCTTCGCAGGTGGCAGAAGAGTAGCAACAAAGGCAGTTTAGAGTATCCTCTACCAATGTCCTTATACAGTGTCCTGTGTCAAGCCCTCTCTGCCGCTTACCGATTCAGAGTCAAAACGCCACTGTCTCCCTGCTGTCTTGGGAAACAGAAGGTGCTAAGCTGTGGAGCCAGTCACCAGAGTGGCACCCTGAGAGGCAGGGGGACAGTTTGTAGGGATACGTGCTCCTGTAAAGATAAATCAGAGGACTGGCTGGAGCTTTGCGACACTGGGTCGAGAGCCACAACTACCCACAGATCCTGCCTCTCCATTCCTGAGGGCTGAGCAGGGAGCTAATCCTAAAGGAGGCAGAGAGCATCATGCACAACAGAGGCTAAAGAGAGGCGGAGCGATCAACAACTTGGCCCTCCAAGCACGAGCAGCTTTGGGACAGGCAGGGAGTGTTTGGTACAAAGGAAGGAAATGGAAGAATTACACTCACAGAACTTCCCAGCCTGTCTTCCTCCTCTTGCCCCTTCTCTGGTCTTCAGGTTTTTGCTCTCCTTCCTGGCTGGCTGCGGCTTGGTGTTACCCAAGCAGGCTGAAAATGGGGCCTATCAGCTGAAAGCAATTTACTTTCAAATCCAGCTGCCAGATTTTCCTTCATTCGTTTACTTTCAAATGCTTTTTTAAAAGCCAAAATATACAAGGCAGCCAAATTGCTGACATGTGTGCTGGGCCAGTACCCCAGCAAAGGCTGCATTCTTTCATGTCCTCCTGGACTCAGATCCGCTCTTGTTTATTTAAAATACATAGAACACTTCAGCACTATCAAGGAACACGTTTTATAGTAAATGGAAAAAGGTTTCCTTGCAGGCAAAGGGGGGGGGGAATCCCTTTGATTCATTTTTGTTCCTAGAATAGTTTGCCTGCCACATAATGACCCAGCCACCCACATCTCCCTCCATCAAAGTCTACTTGCAAATGGGGTGAGCCCAAAAAGCCCATTAGCCAGTAGTTCACCAGGGCTTCACCAGCACACAAGGGGTCTTGGTATTTCCTTTCCACGTATCCTGGTGGAAAGCTGCCCTGCCAGGGCTGGGTGATGCTCCAAGGCCGAGCTCTGGAGCAGACAGCAAGGCACACTGCTGCTTCTGACTCTCATGAGAGAGAAAGAGAGAGAGACTCAGAGGGGCCTCCATCAGCTTGCCAGCTTGTTTGAAATGTGGCCCCCAATCCTCTCTTTTCTCCCTTTCCTATGCCTATTAATTTCCCTCTCCACCTGTTACAGCCTCATACATTATCTATAACTGACCGTATTCGACACTTCTGTAACAACACTTGGCACTTTTATAGTGCATGACTCAATGCACATTGACTCCAGGGGCACTGGATAGATCCACAAAGCCTTCTACCCAAGGAAATCAATGTGCTTTGGAAACAAATCATTTAACCTCATTGCACCCCTTGGCATCGTCATCCCCATTTTACAGATTAAGAAATTGAGGCCTGGAGAGATTAAGGGGCTGATTTTGAGAAGCAGTCTCCATTTTGGTGGGTACAATTTTGAACCTGCAAATTGTGGATTCCAAAGCTACTAAGCAGACAGCAAATTACTGACTGCACCTGCACACAGGGATTTAATTTTACTGTAGATGCAAAATTGCACCCTCTAAAATGGGGAGCAGTTGAAGTAAGTCAGGCATGTCCTAAGTGACCCACTTAAAGTCAGACAATGACTACAGATAGCTCCAGGTCTCCTGACTCCCACTCACCTTAATCTCACAACTACCCGCCCAGTCCTGCAACTACAGTATCAGTTCAGTACAGCATTAGTGATTAGCTTGCATGACAAAGGATACGTACACTCTTTCTATTGTTGGTCATTTTATAACTTTTGCAAATCAATCTGAGGAACTGAGCTAATAACAGAGCGATGGATAGGTAGCCAGGTACACACTGACATGGTAGGCATGGATACGAACACTGAGTGAGAAAATATGGATTCATTGTTCCATGCAACATCAATCTTTCAACAAACAAACAAACAAACAAACCAACAATACCACCACCAATAAAAGAAGTAGAAAATACTAAAAGAATGCTAAAGTGGGCAGCAAATAAAGCCATAACACAAATAAAGCAAACAATAGGTAAAGAGGCAACAACGAAGTTTAGACTCAAATGTAGTATTTGTAGAAATAGTGTCCACAAAATCACTTTCATGATTTTTTTATACTTAAATCATCCTTCAGCAACAGGTGCAACCCAAACATTACAGCACTGTGCTAAATAACACCTGCACCACTAAGTGAAATTGACTATAAACAAAAGTGAAATTCTACTTTTACTGCCCAAGCTTTCAGAAGTGCATAAAAGTAACCTTGCAGCACAAAAGATTAAAAGGGAGTATTTTTAAAATCCTGTCATTTTAACTGTTTAATGTATTATTAACAACACTGGGAGGAATAACTGGTTTGTTAAAAATATTATTTTTAAACTGCCATCATCCCTTTACCAAACCCCCTTCCTAAATGAAAATTCTGCTGGCTTTGCTAGAATTGGTCTGGTTTCTTTCATAGCAGAAAGTATGTGGGAATCATGAACCTCCGCTTAATAACTGTTAATCATGTAGACTGCATCACCATCTCATCATTTTATTTTGATTAATTAGCTGGAGTATTAAATCTTCCAAAGCTTCTCAGATGGAATTTAGAAGCCAACGCTGCATTGTTCCAAACTCAGATTATGTCATAGATTGATCACAAAAATCCCACAACTGGTTTCACTCATTCCTAGCAACACCAAAGACTCCGTCCAAGTGATAACAGGAGAGCAGAGCAGTCTGCAAGCCAAGTATTTCGCATGGGCTGTACATTGGCCTTTGGGGACTTTCACTTCTGTTCACTGACTCCATAGCTCTTTGGTGCCCTGCACCTCATACTAAACAGTGTCTCCAGTATGAGCTAGACTCATCGAGCGGCTCCAAAAGCAGGATTTTGCCTTTGCTGGCTAGACACAGACAGCAGTGATTGTAGGTTTATGGCTTCAGTGTAGCACTCTCTGGAGACCCAAACCACACCACCTCCTGGCCAGAGCACCATCCTCTATTCCCATGCGCATACCCTCAGACATTAAGGTCTCTAGCTGCCTTCCTTCCTGGGCTCTCTGCCTGCCTGGGGCTCGCCAGAGCTGTGTGGAGGCAGCTGGGAAATCTGCTCAAGGACTGCCCATGGCTGGAGGGACCCTGTCATAGATAGAGGGGATCATCATGTGTCATTTCTCGCTGGCCCGCTCTACTCACACCATCTCTGGACACAGCTCCTACCAGTCAGGGTGACAGGGCATGGGGAACAAGAAGTGCTTCTGCTTGGGACAGGTTAGACTGAAACTGTTTTAGGACTGTGGGTAAGTACATGGCCAGGGCTCTGGCTTCGACCCCTCCAGGGTGCAGTTGTTTCTAAGATCAAAACAGATAAACATTACAGAGGCTCACCTCTGTCTGTAGTAGGATTCTGGGAGTGCTGTATGGGGCGGGGGATGTAGCACTGACAATATTTAACAAGGGGGAAACTGAGGCACAGAAGAGCAATGACTCTCCCAGTGCCACAAAGCAAGTCACTGGCAGAGGCTGGAAAGGGAAGTTGGGTCTCCTAACTATCCATTGAGCTACACTGCCCCTGCTCATGTCTGTTTGCTGCTCTGCAACATGCTGAGGTGAAGGTAGAAAGCAGACCCGTGAATGCCTGAGATAATGAATAACCCAGCAAACGATCATATCGGCTCCTTGGCTGTCAGGAGCCAAGTGCTACTTAGAGGGACCTGGATCGGAGCTGAGCCTCCCTCCCTGCTTGCATTGTATTCCTTTCCTTCGCCAAAATGTGCTTCCTGAGACTTGGGCAGAGCTCACCGCCGCTGACCCTCACCTTCCTCTGTTTAGCCTGGAGCGCAGGCTTGCCACGAGCCCTGAGATTGCACCTTAGGGCAGACACCGTCCCCTGCTGCGTGCACATTGCCAGGGTCAGGCCTGCCTGTCAGTGGCTTCCTGAAAATGAAAGCCAAGTAGGGCCACACCTGGCTGTGTCCCCCGGGAGCTCTGGCTGGAGTGCTCGCACTTTAGGAGGCTAAAGTGTGTGTGTGTTTAGAACTGATTTGATACTAACGTAAGGCTCTATTCAATCCTCAGACACGCAAAACTTGGGCTAAACCCTGCTGTCCCCTGCACAGCCATAAATCTGAAGTTACTGACAGCAGAACAGAGGTCAGACAGCGCTTTGTCTGAGTGAGTAAGGAGCACTCAACGGGGCTGTTAAATGGTAGCTCCTGTTTGCACAGAGGGAAAAAAGCTACACTACTGATAAATAGATGAATCAGCCTCCTGGCCATCAGAGCAGCCATAAATGCTGCTTTCAGAAATTAAGGGGGGCAATGCTTTAAAATCCCTGATTGATCCACACTGGAGCAAAATCTCAGAAACAATGAGAGTTGGAGCCTTAGCTTTTCTATAAATCTCCCTTTCTCCTGTATTGTCATTCACAGGGCCAGAAATGGGCCCCAAATGGGCTTAGCAGAGCACCAGGCATGACCTTGCTGCTCACTGTACTCGCTTCCCGCCTCTCAAGGCGTCTGTGGGGGCAATTAACGTGAGCCCCACCGCAGCGAGTGGCAGCTGCAGATTGCTGCGGCTAGACGAATGAAAAATTAACTTCCATCGTCTAAGTTGGCCAACCGAGGCAAGAGCACACAAACACGCAGCTTTGGAATCCCTTCGCTGGGGGACGTTCCGCAGACAACTACAGATGTGAAAGGCTCTTTCAAACGTAGGGCTCCAAGCAACACTTAGGAGATACTTAGGGGAGTGGAGCAGTGGAAAAGGAGAAGGGACAGAGGCTCTCACTCACTTTTATTTCATTAAATGCTCTCTGGTTTCCTCTTAGGGCCAGACTCTCCACTGGGTTCAGCTGGGTGCAACTCCCTGATTCTCTGCTCCAGCCCTAATGCAGGCCAGAGCAGCCATAAACCATGTGGGGAGAGCCCAAGGGCACTATCTACACTCCAGTTGGCCTAGCTCGAGAGAGCGCCGCCCACTGGAGCCAAACTCACTCGTGTCGGACTGACTTCTGGGGACACAGCCTATGGTTCTTTGCACTGCACTAAGCTGGTCTATGAATTCTTTCCCAGGGAACTGGGAGAACTTGTCTGCATTTTCTCAGCAAACTGGGGTAATGTGGAAAGGCATGGAGGGGCACTGCCCTGCGTCCACACTGCAGAGTAGTCATGTTAGCAGCCACCCTCTAGCCTACATCCTTGACAAGCTAACCAACTTGAGATGAAAGGGTTCTTGTGTGTGGACAGGACTCCAGGTAGGGGAAACACCTGAGTTATAATTGTCATGAAGACAAGTGCGGAGTGATTTCCCTTTACTAGTAACACTGTTTAGCCTTGGGATTGCCACCCTGGAAAAACTTCACTCAGGTGTCCTAGCGGTGCTTAAAGCAGCCACAAGAGGGAGTCTTCATCTGCTACTGCATTCTGATTTCAAAAACCTTAACAGCTTCTCGACTGTAGGAGCTTACAGTGTTTTGAAAAGGATTAAAAAAGAACTGTGACTAACTATTTTGGATTCCCAATTCCCTCTGCGGCCTTGTGCAAATCAGTTACCTCCTGTGCTGTGCTTCCTTTCCCCTTTCCCCCGCCTCCCAGGGGTGCTGGGAGGATGTAGTTAATGGTGCACAAGCACTCTGAAGGTTAAAAGCTCTGCAAATGCTGATAATTATTAAATATTCCTTTAAACCAAGATGCAGAGCCAGTGCCTTTCACCTGTAGACAATCGTAAAAATGCACCTCACCTTAATCTGCCAGCTCCGATAGAACGTGTTATACTGGGGGTGAGGTGGTGGTGGGGGGAAAGAGGAGTGGTAACAGCAACCACCACAATAAGTAACTTATATTCCACTCATGGAGATGGGGCAATAGTGATATTGTGCTTCAGGTTAGGGCACAGTTGCTCTCTCGTACCTATGCCCCTGCAGCTCAACCAGTGGCCATGTCTCAATCTACACTGCAGTTGGCTGAAGAGGAAGATGTCAAGACCATCTCCTTTCATACAAATCATGGTTTTCCAACATTTCAGACTTGCTCTTCTTATCCCCCCTATCTCCCTCTCTCTCATTTAGGAGAACTAATTTCTTCCCACTCCAGATAATTCCTGCCTTGGCTAACGGACATCGACACAGCTAAGGGAGACTATGTTATTTCCAGCACTTGCTCAGACAGGCAGCGTGCCTCCTTCCTAACCATGGCCTTTATAAGTGGAATGAATGATGTCCAGATGCTCACCCTCTTGGTCTGTAACGAATGCCTTCTAGCCCCTCTTCCAGTGTCTCAGGAGACACATTAACAGTATTGCTTCAGACTGATGAAAATCAAGTTGCAGACATTTTGAAGGTATAAAAGCAGAAGGCCTTGAGGAGGATGGTATTTCTAACTGCTGTGCTCTTCTCCTAGAAATTGCCCTACAATTTTACTTCTTTTATGCCAAGGTCTGAAAGAGTGCAGCAGCTTCTGCTTAATCCAGCATCTTGTGTGGCAAGCAACCATGACACTGGCTCGCAATTTTCCGACACTAATTGTTAATTTCATGCATGTGATTATGATCCCTGGCAAAGCTTACAGCCCACATTATATAACAAATAAGGCTTCTCACATTGCCAGCAGCAGAACCCTGTGCTGAATCTGCACAAGTCTGCTATCTGCCAAAGAAATGTCAGGATACGTCCCTGGAAGATGGTTTTATGGTCCTAACTCAATCTTGTTATTCACCTGTTCTACATTTTCCAAGAAAACATTACAGCTACAAGATGGTCCTGTGCTCAACTAGAGCAATGCAATTATTGACCAGATGCTGCTACAAACAGAACATTAATCCTGCAAGGTGGTGGAAGGGGGCAGGGGGTTCCGAGGAAAAGATACAGAGCCTTTCATTTCTAGCTCCTGCTGCACATCCAGCCCGTGTACATAGTGACCAAAGGTAGCTACCACTCATCAACTTATCTGAAATGAGTTAATGGTCTCAGTCCAGCTCCTTGTGTCAAGGAATCCACATTGTGCATTTCCGCAACAATTAACATCCCTCTTTGCACAAGCAGTCTGGAAGCTCAGGATTAAATCGGCATGGAGACTACACTACTCTCCCACGCCCAGAGTGGAACTCTCAAAGGTCAGGCACAACTACCTCAGCTAATTTCAAACAGAATGATAAAACAAGCTGGGTTTCAAAAGACCCAGTGTCCTAATTATGGGAAACAAATTGTGCTCATCTGCAATTCTGAGTTTTATTGAGGGAATACTATTAGGAAAGGCTGCCTTACTAAAATTCCCCCTCAGATTCTGCAGACTCCCGCAAATTGGCAGTGAAGTACGGTTATGCGGTACTTGGTAGCTTATCATAAACTACATCATACAGAGGTGTCTCTCTTTGTTGAGCCTTGCCTTTTAAGGTAGCGAGCAAGCTGCATACCAGAGCCAACCAAAAACAATTATGAAATTATGGGATATGAATTTATAAAGATACTTTAAGAACAGAAAGGAAATGAAGCATCTTAAATATTCCATTGGAAGTAAGTCACTCTTCTATCCCAAGATAATGTGTAAATTAAGAATTTTTAGTGAATCTGAATAAATTTTAAACATTCAAAAGTTATTCAAATCAAATGTAGCAGAAGTTATGCTGTAGTTCCAGCTCATAATACCAAATCAACTTCCATTTATTATATATTTCCTTTCAGCTCAAAACCTTTGCACCATAAAAGAGCTGAATTCATTAAGCCACACAAAAATGGCATGCATAGATCATTTGCACTAAACTATTAAATTGAAAAGGAACACATCTTGTAATTATATTTCCTTTGACTATACCCTAACCTGACCTCATCGTTTTTAACCCGAACAATTCTTGCACAACAGTTTCTGAATACCAACAGTACTGGAGGATGGAGATGGACAAGTTTTAGTCTTTTCATCTAAGAGATGAACCATGGACCTGAAGTTGATCAAACTTGCTAACTGCTGGTTTTAAAATAGGGCCATCTTGAAATTCAGCTCCAAATTGGTCAACAATATAGTTGGCCAAAAGATGATGCTCAATTTTGTCCTAATACTTTTTCTACCACCTTTTCAAAGCAGAATAGTTAAGGAGGCACTGCTCACGCCCCAAGGTATACGAAGCCTGGCTAGCCTAGCCACTCCTCTATCCTCATGGCCTTTTCGAATGATGGGCCAGGAAAGCTCTGCTGAATTCCTGTTGATTTAGTCACTTCATTTCCCTTCTTCCCTTGGACCTTCTAAAAAGAAAGATTGCAGAGATGTTATGGAGGTACACCACAGCTCAGTAACACATCCAGTGGGCTTCAAAAATAGGGTGATGTGTATAATAGGATGAAAACATGTATGGCCTGTTTCCCCTGGGTACCAGTCAACCTACTCAGGTTCATAGGCTGTACTGTACATAAACTGTTTGCAGGCGAAAATCTATAAAAAGTTCCCATAGCTCCATAGATTGTCCTGGTATGAGTCCCCCCTCAAATCACCCAGAGTTCTCACATGTATTGGGATAAGGACATAAGCCTTTAACAGGACTTTGAAGCAAAGTTATTTTTAAACTTGTTGGGTCCCACAGGTGCCAGCTAGCTTTTTGCATTTACCAAGTGCAACTTCATCCAGCTAGACCATTCAGAAACTCTGTCCTCTGCATCATGGTCCTCTTGAGCTGGCTCCTGTTGAGGTAACCTAGCATGCTACAGAAATAGTATGTCAAGTTCTCCTCTCAGAGTGGGAACAGAAGGCCTAATTCCGTCCTCAAGCACGTCACTGTAAATATGGAGTAAACCCATTAAGTGACTGGAGTTATTCCAGGTTTACATAGGTAGAACTGTAATCAGTCACTAAAGATAGGACCAAATTCTGAAGGATGCACTCAAAGAGTATATATCTCATTGAGGAGAATTAAGGTATTACATACATTAAGCAGCAGAGGAAATCTAGGTTTTTGTTTAGCAGAGGAAGGCTAGTATTAGTCCAAAGCTTCATAAAAAAAATTTGAAAAAAATCTTTATCCAATTATTCAAGACCTACATTATAAAAATGTAGCCAAAAGTGGCAGTGTCTATTCACATCTGTAGAATGTGCTATTTTCCCCCTGCAAACAGAAGATAAAGAAAGCACAAAGGAATCCAATTTGTAAAAGCTATAATCAGTTTGACTTTCCAATACAATATTGATATAAAAATTGGCAGATTCTGAGGCTTGGAAAGAATCCTTACGTAAGTGAATAAACCCATGCTTTACCCACGCTCTCAATGAATAAGGGCAAGATCATAGCCTATCCTGCACAAGGAAGTAGGGGGATGCAAGGTGCCTCTTACTCCCTTGCACTGGAGTTCTGTACCATCGCTTTCTGTGGGCCTGGGAAATCAGGCAATACATTCCTCCCCCCACATGCAGATGGGCAGGAGTGGCCAGTCTTGATTTCACCTCACCAACATATCAGAGCAGCAAGGAGCGTGTGCAGCACCTGTATAGACTCGCTGCAGCTTAATCCCTCTACAGAGGAGACTGTCACTTCAATTCACAGTTCCCCAATCTCCCTCCCAGTCTGCTCCAGCACCCTACCACCCTAGCCTTTCTATGGGCTAGATCGCAAAATGATAATCTAGCCCTAAATACACAATATGGCCTGAACTGTAGTTCTCTGGCTTTGGTACAGCAAGTTACTTTGATTTTCCTGACCCTTGTGTTGTCACAGTTACCATGTGTCTTGTCCCTTGGATGCTGCAAGAGGGAGCAATTAATGATTTTATAATAAGAGTTGGCTGGTGAAAGGAAATGAAGAGAGCTTCAGGTGCTGTCACAGTGAGGCTACAGGTAAGTCCTTGAAGTCAGGATCTCTACATAAAAAGGACTGTTTTGCTATGACACTTCGCACTGGGACGTCTTACATGAGTAGCCACAGGGACAAAAATGCACGTCAGAAAATAATTTTTGAAGGTTCAGCTGTATAGAATAGAATTCTCATGTAACAAATACACTCTCCCCAATGAAAAAGAGCTGATGAAGGATGGAAACAGATAAAAATGACATACATGAAACATGACCAGTCACTTGTGAATTTAAGTACACACATCTTGATATCTCAAGTAATATTGCATTTCTAGCCAGCAATCTTGGAAGCATGGACTAACTACTTAAAAAAAATTCATGTATCAAATCCCAAATTTGAGGTTGAGTCACCAGTTTTTACCTCTACAGATTAGTCACCTTCATAAGAGATTTGTCGGAACCACCACACAGACACACGCAGAGATCATCAGTAGCCTTGAGAATCTAAATTGGTGACCTGATTGGCTCCTATCTGGCTTGTTTGAACTGGAACCTCATAAGAAAGGAGGTGTGCTGGAAAGAAGATGGATACTTGGAGGCACAAGTATATAAGCCACCAATGCAAATTCTGGAAATCTGAACAGTGAAGAACTGGCTCAATTCATTTTGCATTCTCCCATTTTTTAATATTTAGTAAGAATGTAACAAAAGAACTGGACCATACTTACATACGCTGTTTGGCAAATCTTGGCATAAATCTTATATTCTTGTTGCTGAATGACGGACTTTAGAGACAGAACTGGCTGTGTTAAGTGGCTAAAAGGACATTATCTTTTAAGGCCACAAGATTCTAAAAAGCATTTTAAAAGGAAAAACACAATAGTATAGGGGACACTGTTCCTAAGCTCCTGTGATGTATATAGAAAAATCTACCACGCCAGGTGAATTATGGGTTTTTTAATCATTAAGGATTGCATCCAATACACATTGGACAAGATAATTTACATTTGCAAAGAACAGAGCTTACTACAGAGTTGTCGGTCTCATTTTACCAGGCCCAGAAAGCAAACCTGCTGCCAAATTTAGAAGGCTTCAAATCTTCTTCAATGGGCGGATTTGGCTCTGGTCTTGGTCTGGAATGATAGACATTCTCAGGGATAGGTCGGTCTGTCTGCACTTTTGTGACCTAGAAGGAAAAGTAGTACACTGGAATTTGTCTTGTAGTATTTAATAGACAAAAACTACATTAAGCCAACAGCTCAGAGGAGAAACAATAAAAGTGGCTTTAATGAGTCATGCAGCAGAAAAAGAAACCATCCATTAGTAGAATTAATCAAATGCTTACTAATTCGACACACATTGCTTGAAGACTCTGCAAGTATTTAGTAGAGCACCTTACAGTTTAGTGGGCCAAAGGATCATAGTGATAGACTGCCACAGATACATAGGGCACATTAAGGAAAGGACTCAGACACATTTCTATAATCTAGATTAGGATAAGAAAAGCAGGAAGCAGTGACATCACAGAGTGGTCAGGGAAGAGTAAGATGAAGCAAAAACAGTACAATAATGTGGTTACTTAGGAGAACAACGCATGTGTCAAAGGTTACATTATTATTATTATTATTTATTTTTTTAAACTCAATAGCTTAAGCACTTCCTTGAAGGTAAGCTTCTAATTTAAAGTCTAGCTCCCATTTACACCCAATACAACCCCCCTGACTTCAGTGGAGCTACACGCATGTGAGATAAGAATTTTGTCTGGTCAACAGTGGGCCAAAACCTCAGCACCTTTGAAAGCTGCTACTTTGCAAATAAAGCAAAAGTATGCACAAAAAGTTCCTGTTTTAGCTGTTTGAGGTTAAGCACCTGAACTGTCTCAAAAATCAAGTACAGAAAAAACTAACAGATGCTGTGTTGCCTAAACTTGTATTTTTGAAGGCAATTCTTAAGGATTATCCACACAACAAAATTAATATCAAATGTTTAGAAGAAGTGTCCATTTCAAACCCAGCACATCCTTTCCTCCAGTCCAAGGTCAAACATACAAAAGAACCAGCATAAGCAAATGAATGGAACAGTTGTGCGTACACTTCAGAGAACCATCCCCAGCCAAACATTTTTCCTGCAGCTATGGTACCAGGAATTTATTTTGTGTCATTCTGTTTTTTTTTTTAAACTTATTAAAAATTTAATTAATTGAAAATTTACTGAGTTCTGCTGTAAGCATTTTTGTTTTTAAAGCTTACAAGCACTCAAGTACTATTAGTAACAGATCAAGAACAGAACCTCTCACCAAAGCAAGCACACACTGTAGGAAAAAGAGTTCATAATAAAAGATTCTCCATCCCAGAGTGTGCTTAAAGGGCCTCTACAATTCTGCCACAGGCTTCAACAGAAGGTTGAGAGCTCATGAATAACTTGCAGTAGAAGTGGTAATTTGAGATGTAGCATACGATGGGAACATTAATAAAACAGACTGAAGAATCTGGCCATCCAGCTAAGGAAGAGTTGAAAGAGTGTCATGCAGTACACTGGAACATTTTTTCCAATACACTGAACTGACAAATGGAACACTGGTACATGAGAAAGGAAAGCCGAATTCAAGACAATATGAAAGCCACACAGGGACGCAGAAGCGGCCTCCTGGGTTGCCCAGTCAAATCCCTTGCTACACCTATTAAACCAGAAATAAATCCACTGTTATAGTGAAGTTATGAACTATGGAGCTGTATTTATTGCAACACAACATTCACACAGAGTATCCTAAAATGTTTTATGGAACTAAACATAACAGCTAGTTAAAAACAGTAGATAGAAAGAGATGAGGCATATGCAACAGAAAGATACATTTCAGACTAGATTTGAAATGAGACGAAGAAATACAGGGGGGTTATTCCAGATTATAAGAGTTGCAGAGAAAGTTCTTGTATCAAAAGTGCTGAGACTGTTAAAGCAACACACATCATCACTTGCAAATCTAGTCTGTTTAAAAGTAGTTTCAGCTATTATGCGTGAAGAGTGACAAGATGTGAGGCAAACTGGAACAAGTACATAGAATGCTTTCAAAACCTGACAGCACAATTCTGAACTAGTTTCTCAGATAAATGAGAAGCAGTAAATGCAATTCAAGACTACAATAAAGGGGACCATATAGGACCTGGTTGGATAAGGTAATGAACCTGTGTCTCTGTGAACATCAGAAAGCCAGCAGCAGCAGCACTCTGCACATACTGGGGAACAGGGACTTTATGAGGTCAGAGAGAAGGGAGCTGAAATAACTAGTGAGAAAGGAGATGAAGACATGGGGCAGGATTTCCTAATTACCTTAGACAGCTCTCCCAGATCAGGTCTCACCCAGCCCAAGTTCTCCAGCACACAATTATCAAATGCCAGCTGCTGTTTTCGGCAACGACGAAGCTCTTGAAGGTTGGTATAATCAATACAAGTCCAGTATTCAGTAAAAGGTTCTGCACAGTGTGCCTTAATCTTCCTATAAAACAAAGGATTTTAACTGTGTTATTTTGGAAAAGACAAGGTAGCTTATAAGAGCTACATTAGCAAAGCTGGCACTCTCCCATTCACTCCAGCCCAAAACACATGAACCAATTTCCAAATGGTTGCCATTCAGTAGTTATTTACAAAGTTTATCTTCCAGATGGTATTCATAAAATTGTTAAAGTCTGGTAATTTTGAAAGTAATAGATAAAAGAAAGATTAGTAATAAATAAAAAAAATTATGATACATATGCATGGCATTTCACAGAATACTACTCCTCCTTGTCAAGAAGAGCTTACAGTCTAAGCATATGAATTTATAATTCCACACTGATCTCAAGAGAGGTCTGTATTACCCTTTAAATAACTACAGTGCAATTATTAATATGATTGTTAAGCTCAGTCAGCTTTCAGACACCATTCTTACACCTCACTTAGTGCATGCTTATTTTAATAATATAATGTGAATGCTCTTTTCATGATATTTAACTGCTTCCAACTTCAGATTTTAGATTCTGTGACCTCTGACTTTTGCAATGGCTGGTGCCCGAGCTGGGGAGTCCCATGGCCATCAGCAGCAGTTTGGGTGTGTGGGAGGGGGCAGGGGCTTGGGGAATGCGTTGGGACGCTTACCTAGGGATGGGGAGCTCCCTGGGTGGCTCCCACTGGCATGGCCCCCCCCCCGCAGCTCATAGGCAGTCGTGGGGCCGCTTGTGGTGGGAGCAGCAGAGCCCCTGCCACCTAGGAGCTGCAGGGACACAGAGCCAGGTAGGAAGCCCCTGCCAGCCCGTCTCCCCCAGTGCCAGCTGGGGTCCCGGGCCACATCCCCCAGCACCTGTGGACTACCCTCCCCCCCACCCAATTTTAGTCAGGGTGGGTATTTTTAGTAAAGGTCATGGACAGGTCACAGGCCTGTGAATTTTATTATTATTTTTTTAACGACCTGTGACCTATTCATCGTTTTTACTAAAAATACCCATGACTAAAACATAGCCTTATCTATTATTAATATTTATAGTGTAATAGCACCCAGAGGCCTCAATCAGGATCGGGCCTCACCTTGCTGGGTGCTATACAAACACATACAAAGAGGTGCTCTGCCTCTAAGACTATGATCCTCCAAATATTTCTATGCACATGATTTCAGTCATGTGAGGAAAGTTTTGTACTTATTTAAATGTTTGCATCATTGTGCCCCAAGCTGACAAAGGATGGGGAAAGCAACTCACATAACAAATCTGACATTTTTTAAAGTATGGACAAGTTACTGAAGCCCAGATACGCCAGATCATCATCTTCAGACTCAAACAAAGCCAACTTGCCTTGTGGCTGAGCCCAAGCAAGAGAAGTCAATAGAACAGAAAGAGTGTGGGTCACTGTTTTCTGAACAACTGAAAACTATTGAATACTTTGCCTTCCAACCAGCAGAAAGTGTACACTGACACTCTCCATTGAGGAAGCACTGCCTCCAACCCTCAGGAGTTCAAGTCTAGGGAACAACAACAGTACCTCAACAAAAGTTTAAAAATAGCGTGATCATCTCAGCTATAACTAAAGAAAGTTGTTATTGTAATGCTTGTGTAAATGATACCACACAGGTAGAAGCTATACCGGCTGACACTTCAGGACAGATTATCTCCTCCTATGTAAATACCTTAAGCAGACAGGTAGCAACATACAGCACATGGTCACTTCATTACTATACTCTTTTGAAGCACTAATTAAAAATAAAGTGTGTACTGTGTCAAAGTGCTGAAGCATGAAATATATATATCATTTTAATACTTTAATCTTGGTTTTGATAGGGATCACATATGTTACAGGCTACTTCAATGTGAGTTTTGCCTAAGTAAGATGTGCATGATCCAGCCCTAAAACTGGATTTGAAAAGCCACCTGAGATTCTTACCTGAAAAACTCTAGTGCACATTGATTGACTTGCTTCCCTTCCTTTAAGCATTTCCGGGGGTCCTTCTCCTCCCAGCGGCACAGCATGAACTCCTTGTTGGGCTTGTCACACTGCGAGCCATAGTGATGGGCTGCAGCTTTCAGCACCGCGGAGCTGACGCTCACCTGAGGAGTTGGGGGAGGAAGTGTTCGCATCTGTACCAGTGCATAGCCCCAGGGCTGGGCCCATCACTAAGCACCTGGCAGGTGGGACTCAGGCACAGGGTTTCTGGCCCCCCTCTGTGTTCGGGGTCTGCTCTCTTGCACCCTGCTCGCACCACTCTAGGGCAAGTGACCCCACCATGAACAACCACCGCCGGCGCCTGAGATGGGGCGGCGGCAGAGGGCCCGGCCCCAAGTCCGAGCCGGGGGAAGGGCAGGGGATGAGAGGGCGGGCGGGGGCGGAGGCAGGGGGCGGAGACCGAGCCGGGGGCGGAGGATGCAGGGGCCGGGGGTGCGGGGGTGCGGAGGCAGGGGGCCCAGGCCCGGGGTGCAGGGGCCCGAGCCCGGGGTGCAGGGGCCCGAGCCCGGGAGTGCGGGCGGAGGCAGGGGGCCCGAGCCCGGGGGGTGCAGGGGGCCCGAGCCCGGGGGGTGCGGGCGGAGGCAGGGGGCCCGAGCCCGGGGGGTGCAGGGGGCCCGAGCCCGGGGGGTGCGGGCGGAGGCAGGGGGCCCTGGCCGGGGTGGGAGTCCCGGGTCGGGGGGCGCAGGGGCAGACCGCCTGCGGGCACAGCTCTCACCTCCTGCACATCGAGCTCCTCCAGCGAGGGCAAATCCAGCGAGCCCGGCATGGCGCGAGCCCGCGCCCCGGTCTCCTTGAGCTCCCCTTCCGCGCCCGCCCGGCACGGCACAGAGGCAGGCCCAGCGCCACTGCGCATGCGCCACCAGGTCTCACGGAACTAGTGCGCATGCGCCACCTCGGGGCCAGCGAGAAGCAGGTCTGCAGCGGGTGCCCTACGTGGGGGCGGAGCTTGTTCTCTGTCCCCGCCTGCTCCTCCTCCTCAGGCCCCGCCCACCGTCTTGTTACCATGGTGACCGTTTGCTGCCTAGCTGAGCCCAGGCCTGGGCGCGTGCCGGGCGGGCACCATGGAGGTCACGGGCAGCACCTACTTCGGGGACTATGTGCATGGCAGGTGGGGGCTGGGGCAGCCGTGGGGAGCGCGGGGGCAGGGCCGGGCCGTCCCCCCAGGGTGCTGGGCCATGACACTGTGAAATGCGGGGTCTGGCCGTGCCCCGGCGTGAGCCATCGGGCGGGGCGAATCCTGGCCCTGAGCATCCCTGGCTGCGAGAACCCGCCAGCGGGAAAGCCCCGAGAGGCACTGTCCTTGCGCGCCCGCTGGCTCGTGCCCGCAGAATTGCAGGAGCGGAAGTACAAGCCCGGGTTGGCAATTGGGACCCTTTATGCGAGAGCGGCACAGCCCAGGGTGGGGAGTGAGGCGTAGCTGAGGCCTAATCCTGCTCCTGAAACAGCTTCCAGTGGCCCTGGGAAAGTCACTTAGGGCCAGATTTCTAAAGGTGTTCTGGCACCTAGAGATGCACATAGGTGCCTAGTGGGATCTTCAAAAGTGCCTCATCAGCTGTCTCCCCACTCCCATTGAAATCAGTGGTAGTTAGGCATCGAGGTGCTTTTGAAGATCCCACTGGGCACCTGTCTGCATCTTTGGGAGCCTAAATATCTTTGAAAATCTGGGTCTTAACTTCTCTGCATCACTATCTGTAAAATGGGGCTAAAGTTACCATGCTGGGGGATGTGAGGATAGACCAACTTCATGTTATTCATCACTCAACCACACTGCCTTGTTGGAGACACTGGAGAGTGGTAGGAAGATCTAGGACATGTCCTATTAATAACTGTAAATAGTGTACAAACGCTGCAGGAAGGATATTGGTGATTCAGGAGATTACATGCTTCCTTCCAATGCCATAGCCTGCTGATAGAGGGTGCTTTGCTGCTGTCGTCGTTGTCACATTTTGGATGAGATGTAAACCTGACATCTTATGGTTATTAAAGATTCCATGGCAGGTGTTTTGTTTTGTTTTTTCAAAGCTTGGAGTGTTTGTCCTATTGTCCTGGCCAAATTCTTAAAGGCTGATTCAGTTTTGTCTCCCTAGCATTCCACTTGTAATTCCTGTTGCAAAAGGTGTTTTCACATCCTGTCCTAAACTTTTGGGTGATGTTGCTGGGACTGTTAAACCCCAGAAATGGCTGTGGTTAAATGGTGGGTACATTGATCCCTGTTTGTAAATCCAGTTTGAAATGCATTTAGTGGGGGTTGTTGGATGAAAGCTGCCTTGTAAATAACAGCCATTATGATTCACCCTTTCTCAGGGTGCTTAAAAATGGTCATCAGTTTTCTACTGTTCATAGCTTCTGATTTATATTAATTACTATCAACCTCCCCTTTCTTCCATTTGTACATTTTTAAAATTATTTTTATAGGTGCATCCCCTCTAAACCAGGTCAATTTTTTAACCAGTAAGGCCTTCTTCGTCAGTTGTGGGGTTTTGCCTTTTTGGACATCTAGCCAAGTGTTCTTAAACAATTCCTGATTATAATTCACAGGATTGAAGGGAAAGGCCGCTATACTCTCCCAACTGAAACCAAATATAATGGCACAATGAAAGATGGAATGTTTCATGGCAAAGGAACCTTGTATTTTCCTAATAGAAGCAAATATGAAGGAATCTGGGACTGTGGAATATCAAAAGAGGTATTATATCACTAGTCCTTTTGATGTGATGCTGAAGGCTTAGAAACATAGCAATAGAACACGAGGAGGTTGGAAGTTCACCTATGCCAACCCCCCACTGCAGTCATAGGAATCTGATTGGGTGGGAGTATGCCCTTCTTATCTAAAAGCTGATCCCTGCTCTGTACTCAAAAGAACGTTAAAACCCTTTTGCTCCCAAAGGTTACTGCCAATATGCTTTAGGGGAAATTCTCCCTGGTTCAAAGACTGTACATTCAGAAATGTTTGTATCATGAAATAAGTGAAAAAGAGTTCTGGGGCACCTTATAGACTAACAAACATATTGGAGCATGAGCTTTCATGGGTGAATACTCACTTTGACGATGCTTTTACAGATCCAGACTAACACGGCTACCCCTCTGATACATGAAATAAGTGGAAGCTTTCAAATCACCACCTTTCCCACTGGTGGCTTTTTGACTCTCAATGTTGGCTTCCCCTATTGTATGGACAATAGCTATTTCCTACTGAACAGGGAAATGATTTGGTTATGGAATGTGGTTCTTATGGACCTGCAGGCATTATTTCCACCTGCACTTAAATATATTATTTATTCTCAGATAACATGCATCCTTGGTAATGGATATAAAAAATTGTTATTCTTCACTCCATTCATCACACTTATTAGTTCGGTACTTGAATTTGTTTTGCAGGGGAAATACACCTTTGCAGATGGTCTTGAATTCAAAGATAAAAAATGGCATTATTGTGATGGCTATGACAGAAGATTTTATACAGAAATCTGTACCGGCCTAAAACCAGCAGGTACTGTGTTGCATTTGTGTCTGGAAGGATTTAAACCAACAACTGTGTTTATTAAGAGAGATTAATTCACCTACATGAGTAACTTGGAGCAAGAATATTCTGGTTTATTTCAGAACTCCATCCACATGACACTAACAAATGTGGTGAATAGTCTCTTCTTGAGTGATCATGTCATGAGGGCAGGACATTGTTACCTTGCAATTTCTGACATCTGATTAAGCTTTTTAATGGTTTCACATTCACTGCATTCTAGACATATTTTATTACAGAGAACTGGGACATAAAACAAAAAAAGATATATTACCTTGCACTCATAATTTTTCATAATGTTCTAAAGTACCTGAAAGAGTAACAGAAATCCACAAACAGCATGGTACATGAAATGTGTGGCTTGAAAATGACAAATTTTGAGTGGATATATACTTACTTTATGTCCAACCTATAAAATTTGTCTGTTAGACACATTTACTAGTTCATCTGTGACTAAAAGGTGAAAAAATTATGTGATAATCACTGAATAATATATTGGCATAGTGAACTGCAGTCTTACTATATAACATTTGAACAATGGCATGTCTCTTTAAGCCATGGCTAGACTTTCTTGGCTTTACTTTGGAGTTTTCGCTGCATGTTCATAGTATTAGTCTTATGGGCTAAATCACAGGACTGTGAGTAAGGGTAACCAAGATCTCTTCCTTTCTATGCTAAACATTTTCTGAGTGGGCCACTCTGTGCTTCAGTTTCTCCATCTGCAAAATGGTCATAATAATTACCTACCATAGGAGGGATGGAAATCCTAGTTTAGTAAAGTTTATAAAATGCTTTGAGATCTTGTGATGGAAAGTGCTATAGAGATATAAAATAATATA
Organism: Mauremys reevesii; assembly: GCF_016161935.1. Classification (NCBI taxonomy): domain Eukaryota; kingdom Metazoa; phylum Chordata; order Testudines; family Geoemydidae; genus Mauremys; species Mauremys reevesii. The sequence continues at coordinate 22,192,172 of NC_052641.1, forward strand.
TATTTCTTATCATTATTTATTTTGATAAAAGAGTACAGCTGTAAAAAAATGGGATTTTTTGTTTTTGTAATAAATTATACTGTGTCTTTTCAGGTATCTCTCAGCTTACAAATTTAGATCCTCCTAGAACGATTCCACAAGGCTGTTATGACTGTGGTGATGGATTCTATAATACTAATACCAGAGTTGTCATTGATTACAAACTCAGGTTTTTGAGGAATGCAGGTATGTGTTTTATTCATCTTGAAGTACAGTGTAAGTTGACTTTGTTTCACATACATTCTATCATGCATGATTATAGCTGAAATTTAAAAACCTATATTCAAGTTCTGGATTGTTTGTAACAATTAGTTAATTCTAAGGAAAGTTGTATAAACCATCCTGCACATTATATACAAAATTATAAGTGATGTTTTCACAAGCAGATACGAATAAATGCATTTGATTCATATTTAATAGCTTTTAAACCCAGGAAGACTCATTCTCCATTATGATGCCCAGCAAGACAGTGTTTTCAAGATATCTATCTATCTTTTCAATGGGCTCAGTCCCGCAAGGTGTCAAGCTCTCTGCCCTGATCAGTTAAGTATGTGCTTAACTTTAAGCACGGGAATAGTCCCTTTGATTGCAGTGAGACTGCTCACTTGCTTCAAATTAGGGACATATTTAAGTGCCTTGCTGGATTGTGTCAGTGCTAACACTGGCAGGATCATGTCCTGAGTGTGTTTACAAATCCGGATCTAGTGTTGTGGGAGGAGAGGAGGAAAGAGGGGAGACTAAATGAACTGGAGGTATCATCTGCTACAAAATATACCCTGTGGTACTTAGCCTGTTTCATAAATCCTCCATAAATACTGATTTAGATTATTACAAATGGCACTGATCCAAAATACTAGAGTGGGCCTACTGATGAGTAAGATAAGTAAAATGCTTTCCAAAAACACAGGAACCTGCACAGATTAGTACAGGCGGGAACGCCTAGGAATTCAATTTATTGTTTTTTAAATGTATGCTTTGAACTCATTGTCCTTAGCTACATTTATTTCTATAGCCTACAGATTGTATCAATCAATATTCACTAACATCACTTCATAGAATGCAGTCTAACAAGATAATTATAAGTAGAATATGCAGTAGATTATTCTGATCTCTTTTCTGTTAACATTCCTTTGAGAATCCAATACTAGCGTAAAGTTAAATTTGTCAACATGGGTGTGAAGGAGGAATGTATCATGTAGCCATACCCTTCCTCTAAGAACACGAACACAATTGAAAGATCCAGCACTTGTTCGACATCAGAGGAATGTTGACTTCCCCAAGAGAAATAATTCAGGGCACAAGGCCACTGCAGTTAAAAAAAAAAAAACAGCTGTAGGCAGAAGAAACTGAGGAAAGAGGCTGGAATGACAGGGAACAGATCCAGAACTATTCCTTTATAGGTTGGTCAGGAAAAAGCAGGAAAACCTCCAGGCTTCTGTCCAAGTCTTGAAAGCATCAAAAGCAGATGGTAGGAAGCATTCAGGAAGCTCTTACAACAGCTTGACAGGTTTAGCCAAATGACACCATCTTCCTCAGGTCTGGGAGTGGGATTTGAGGATACTCCAGCCCCAGCCTTTCACCCTTGTTTGTTGCGAAGCTGCTTGCTTCATTGCTGATTGAGCTAGCAGGGAAAGGAGGCACTCTGCCTTTAGCACTGACACTCCTGCCAAACAATCAATTAATCAAAACATCTTTCTAGCAAGGAAAAGAGAAGGCTCTATTTGAATTTGTTGCAATTTGCTTTTCTTTAATGCAATGTGTGTACACAGATTATCACAGAGATTCCTGCCTCCATTAGCAGGACTTCAGTTTCACAAATATCAAGGGCCTGTGGCTCATTTACATTAAGGCCCTCACTGCCAAGTGGTTCAACGGGGTCCTAGTGTAATTGAGACCAGGTCCAGGGTGCATAATGAAAACAATAGTTTCATTTCTCCTAGTGTTACTAGTCAAGGATTTCATTTTTTTTTTTAAAGATTTGCAATTATTTCGCAGTTTATAAACCATTTCTTCCTTGGGGATATATGGAAAATTCTGTAATCTGTTCATGTGCTTTTTGGATCTTTTCTTTTTTTTCCCAATATCATCTAATACACAAAATTACAGACATAAAAAGAACATGCTGAAATGCCTATTTGTGAGAAGAAATCCTGCTCACATTTTTCAATCGGTCATTTTGGAGTTAGACCCCGCTACTGCCACTAAAGGAGTATAGCCTTTGAGAACTCATACTCCTGACACCATTTTTATTGAGTGGCCAATACAAAGACCTGAAGATGAATATTCAGAGTTTTGCATCTTTAAATTAAAAGCATAAAATATGAGATTTTAGATTTGCTGTCAAATGGAGAGCAAATTCCAGGGTTAAAGGAGAGCTATGGCATTCTGGGAGTGTAGACACTAGACACTGTAGTTTTCAAAGAGAAATTACAGTTAGAAGAAGACGTCATTCTCTGCTGAGGGAGGTGATGTGAATAACTGAGTGTGACTAGCAGCTCTGCCCCACTGATATTACACCAAAGAGGTTTTTGGTGTAATATGCTTTCCTTCTGCTTCCATCCTCCTGATGCTAACTTACCTGGTGCAACCCCTGCTCCTGCTTCTTCTGGTCTGAGATTGATTCTTCTTTGCTACCTGTTCTTCATGCTCCTCCTCTAGGACTTAAATGGTGCATAGGCCTTGGGGTTGGCCCTCTGCATGTGGAATTGCACCTGATGTACCTTTGTCTCTTTATAGAACATTAGAGAGGAGGGCAGAGAGGAGACAGAGACAAATCCTTCTCTCATTTACACCACTGTAAATCCAGAGAAGGTTCATTGAAATCAGTACGTTAACTATGGATTCACACGTGTAACTAAGAGCACAATTTGGCCAAGGGACTCAAGACAGGCTATTATTTATTGAAAGGAAAGGTTTTTTTAATGCTGGACTCACAAAGCTGCCAATAATCAAGTTATGATTTCGACAAGCCTAGAATCTTGTGACTTAAAGGAAAAGTCCCAGAGTGCTCAAGTGCAGAGTTTCTGAGTAAATTATTACAACCAGCAGAGGTTGTAAGTCAGGAGTATTATTCTGTAGTTTAAACAGCTGTATTTTTAGAACATCAAGAGTTTAATTACGTCACTAATATGACTCTGTAGTGAGGGTTGAGATGGCACTTTGATTCTAAGCCTCAATAATCACATGCTTGCAGCTTCCTCCTAACATTACCCTTGGGACTGAAACTTCTCATGCTTGGTCTGAATGAACCTGGAAATGAGTCATCTTGGAAAATTTGAAGAAATTCCATTTATCTCTTCTGGATCATCCAAGGACAAAATCCATTCAATTATTGTGTAGAAGTGTGTGGCTATCCCTCCCTGTCAGTATCTGAGGGAGGCCATGCCCCCTGACAGTTGGGCCACTGTTCAGGCAAGGGTTACTGGGGAATTAGCAATCTCTGAGGCGCTAGCTCTCTCAGCAGGGCCAGACAGCAAGCCATCCGGGGCTCAGGCTCGGCAGGGCCACAAACAATCTTGGGGCTCAGGCCCTCAGACAGGGCGGAGCACCAAACCGTCTGACGTCCTAGCTTTGGCAGACAGCAGACAAACGCAGGCCTCTTGGCCTAAGGTAGGGAGGCTGTCATCCCAGAGGTGGGGTTGGCAGCAGGAGGTAGGGGGACCCGGGCCCACCCTACTCCACTGGGTGCCAGCCTAGGGCCCTAACAGTGGCAGATGGTTCCATCACTGAGTCAGCTGGGATCCAGCCAAAACACGCTGACCTGGATTCAGGCAACAACACAACTGGACTAAAGTCTGGTGTCCCTGGGCTATTTCCTACACTCCCATCATTGTGTACCTGTTGCTCGGGGTTGTCCTCTATCTCCCTGGGGTATACAGCCCCAAACAGCTCCTTGGCGTCCCTGTCAGCAGGTGGCTCTGGCAGCACCTCTAGGTCCTCGGTGCAGAGTAGGTCTCCGTCGGGCTCATGCCCCAGCGACAGGCGGGAGACATCCATCTCCTCTGTCGGCTCTCGCCCAACTGAGCTGCCTTTTATACTTCCTGTCCTGCCCCTCTGCTTCTGGCAGGTCAGACATGGGTGTCATGGCTCCACCCACCCAGAGGTAGGCATGGGTTCCTCCCCATCAGTCTCTGAGGAACGCTGTGCACTCTTCAGGGGTTTTGCCTTACAACTTAGATGTGGTGTGTACAGAGTACTCAGTGAGGAATGTGGGCTTTGCTTTGTCTGAAGAAATGTAGTTGAGAAATAAAGCCATCATTATCTGAAAATCATGTGTTACTCATGCACGGTGTATTACTTTCCATACTGCTCTTAGCAAGTACCAAATGTGAGCAGATGTTTGTGTGCTCATTCTCTGAGCCACTGGTGACATCAGAATTGGTAGAGGGGCGAGGACTTGGCAATCTTGCAGACCTACGGATCTTTCTAGATATGAGGCAGCAAGTTAAACTTAAAAAAATGTTCTACTGCAGGAAAAGAAGTACTGTACTTTCTGAACATCATTCTCCTCTGATGCTGCCCATTCTATTGATGCAGGTAGTGGGTGAATGCTCTGATTCCAGACTAGCCCCTAAATTTGCCTAAGAATCTGCAAACTCTTTTGGCAGATGCTCTTTGCAAAGGTACTGGAAGAGGAAAGCCCTTCACCACAAAAAAGATAATAATATTTTCATTCTGCGACTGAACTTAGGTTCCTAGTGATTTGAATGTCTACTTATAAGACTAGATTATTTAGTAATTTATATATTTGTTTCTTTTTTATTAGATTTAAGATTCTGAATGTAGATGAGCTCTAGCTCCAGTATGTTGAAACTCTTAAAAGCTCTTTGAATAATTGTTCTATGGATACTTGTTAATCTAAAGAAATCAGTTTTGATCGGCAATAAAAGTTCATGCTATTTCAAGTGCAATGCTACAGCTATTTGCTGTTGTATATTTAATCATTTTGAATTATATGTCATGTAAAAGATTTTAGCTCTGGGGCATTTGCCAGATGGCTGATTCTGCATTTCACACAACAAAAGAAATAATGTTTTTGTAAAGCTCTGAAAAATTGTTGGTAATCAGTATATTCTTCAAGGAATGGGATCCAGACCTGTTTAGAAAAAAATAAGCTTTTGCAGAAATTAATTTGAAGTGCTTAGTCTTTACCTCTGGCCTCTGAACAAAACAAATTGTGTCTATTGTTTGTGGATTTTTTTTTAATCAATTTGACAAATCCAGTGAATTTTAAATTTTACATATTTTTGTGACAAATGCAGTTTGTTTGCAATTCATTGATCTCTCTGCTTGGGGCTGGTAAACTTACTTCTCCAGAAAAACAAGCAAAGGCAGATGAAGAAAAAGTTGTGCTCAGGTCTGTACATAGATATAGGTACAAGCCTATAACCCTTGCTCACACAAGTAGTCCTTGTGAACCTGAGTAGCCTATTGCTTTTTTTCCCCAACAGCTAAAACAGTTGTCCTTGTCATCTCCTGCCTTGGCTGCTGCTCACTCCTCTTTCTGAACGATCTGATATTCCTATCATTCCAGTCTAATCCCGCCAAAATGCCATAGCAAAAGGCATTTTACTTGTCGGCCATCTGACCAAGTTGCTCCCCTTGCTTCCCTTGACCTCAAGGTCTTGCGTAGTTTTACTCCAAACTGTGTCTTTGTCTCCTATTATGTTCCCTGATGTCTCCTTTCCCCACCCTTCTTTTATTCCCACCATTTATCTTCTTCTGTGCTGCCCCATATTCATGCTAATCCCCAATGCCCCACTCCCCCACCTTCCAAAACCCCCACTTCTATGAAGGCCCCAGACAGAAAATATTAGATGAACAAGAGGGACAGAGTATTTGTTATTATAAACCCCTTCCTCTGGGTCTCCTAGTTCATCTCATCTTTCTGTGACTATCTTCTAAACTGTAAGCTTTTCGGGGCAGGGCTTGTCTTAAAGTCTGTCTTGTGCCTACCTGATAGACAGCATTTAACAAATAATGGATATCAATTGACTTTCCGTGGGATTTCGTACAGGAGTAAGAGTTGAGGAATACCACAATCACATCTTCTGCAATACAGGTCTGTCGCATCTTACGCGCATTTAACACGCACAATTTCAGCTTTACACGGTCGGCAAAAAAAAAAAAAAAAAGAGAGAGAAAAATAACAATGTTAATACTGTACCTGTAGCGAGGGTGATTCCGCCCGCCATTACACTCAATGTAATTTTGACTATAGGCGATTTTCGCTTTACGCGCTGACTGCGGAATGTAACCCCAGCGTAAGATGCGACAGACCTGTACTAGTAAGAAACTTACCAAGTAACATGTTTATTTAACTCACTTATTTACCTTAGGAACAAACTGCTCATTTGAGCGGTGAGAAGGAACCCAGACATAGGAGAGCGGGGAGAAGATTGCTGGGATTGATACTGGGGGCTGCTGTGGGGCCAAGTCAAGGGAGCTGAATGGGAAGACGGGGGGTGGGGAGGAATTCAGTGTGTTTAACTTAAAGAGAAAATACCCTTATCTCATATAATGAAGTAGCTGTGTGCCTGTCATCACCCTGATCACTTTGGTTGTATCCCTTCCCCCACCCTTCATTGGCATTGTCTTGTGAGATTGTATGCCCTGTGGTATAGGGACTGTGTCTTCCCTGTGAAAGCATCTAGCCCATATTGGACATGACTGCAAAATACATACTTATGTCTTCCTCACAGCAAAAGGCTGTGCAAGCTACAGCTATAATTGAGAGCTCTGTGCTATATAACCTAGAGAGCATTTTTAAAATTGAATCTGGCTTCTAAGTTTTACCAGTCAATTTACCCCATTCAATAAAGCATTTTATTAACCAGTATGAATGGCCCTCTCTACTGTAGCTAACATGGCTAACATGGTGTTAATATTAATACATGCATCACATTACTAAATTACTGCAATCATTTAAACAACTGTAGCCTTTGCTGATATATTGTTCATTGTGGTTTCCTGAGCCTAATATAATTGTCGCTTTGAAACTTGTGAAGGTTTAAATTCCAAATAGCAGCATGCCAAGAACAACAACTTTGTTTGTGTGTTAGCCATCCCACTGTGAATCCACTTAGAAAGTTTTGACCCAAACAGTATAGGAGCTTGTGTTCAGCTATACAGTATGTGTGAAAACAAATTTTGGAGGAGATGGAAAGTTCATTTTGAGGCCATTTTGGATTTACGCAATTAAATGGAAATGGAAGGGTGAGAGTTTGCGTGTGGAAGTAAAGGTTAATTGGATACATATTTTCCATTTTCTTGCCAACATTGATGTTGTTGAGGTTAGGTGTGGCAAGGAAGGGGGTGCTGGAGATTTTTGGGGAGGGGCAGTAGAGGTGATGGCTGTGATGCTATCACAGATGGCTATAATTGTGGAATGGAAGACCACAATAAATTGCACCATGGGTGATAGGAGGAGTCAGGTATGTGAGACAATGAACAGCTGTTATTTACGGACCACTGAGAATATGCTTGGCACTAACATAGATCAGAAGAAGACATAGTTTCTGTTCCAAGGAGCAGGCAATGCGAAGGCCCTCTTTTGCAACCTTTGCTCAAGGCAAGTAGCTCTTACTTTGCTAGTAGTCACGTTAGCTTCAGCAAGACAGCTCTTGTGGTTAAGGATTGCAAGATCAGGCCCTAACACAGATGCAGACAATCAAGTTCTAATATATAGGATGTATAAGGGAATAGTGCATGGCTTTCTCCGTGTAAGAGTCACCAAGTATTAACGCCTTGGGAGATTAGAGAAAGATCCAAATAGGGTTAGCAGAGTGGTGGAGGTCTGTTGTTGGCTTGTAGCAGACTGGAAGGTAGAGTGTTGCCATTTGGATGGAAACATAAAAAGGCACAGAAATAATTTAAAAGAATCAAATGATGTATTCCAGTGGCTCATCTAGCAAGACCTCAGTTTGCCTCAAGACTTCAACTGTATCTCATGCAAATTATCAGATTTCACAACTTTAGAACAACAGAGCATTTATTAAGCAAACTTGGCCGCCTTGGATTTTATCAATGTTTTCATACAAAGCAATTTCCTTTATTTTCAAAAGCTGAACATGAAAGTAGCCCGTTTTAGCAGAATATATTTCATGAATGAATATTCTACTGCGGCCGCTGAGGAAAATGGAGAAAGAATAACCTTTTAAAGATAAATGAGCTGAAACAAAATTCAACACACAATGTGAAGAACCGCATACTACCCAATTGTGCCCAGGATGATAATTTACAGTTGATTAAAGAGTTTGTGTTTAAAAAAAAAAAATTAAGGAAAATTACTTCTGAAGGTGAAGATGTGCTTGGACAATCATATTAACATATTCAAACAATCGCAGTTTGTAAAATAGTAATTACAACAAGCTATCTGGTAGCATTAATCAAACGTCAAGGTTTAATTCCATTTTAAATATTGATGAAATGTGATTCTCTAGTCTAACCCTGGTGTTGCGGGGTTATGGAAGCCGCCAGCGACAGAAAAAGGGGAACGTGTAGTTAACAAGCAGCTGCCACAAAGACGGATCGGCATCTGTGATTTAAATTGTTAGCTGCACAGTCAGGTAGAGTGTAAAAAGGGTAGTCAAGAGGCTGTTAAGTCCATTGCTGCCAATTATTAACAATCAGGGAGGAGCTTTAAGACTTGTTCAGTACAATAAACCCAGTTTGTCTTGTTTCAGGGGTTACTACTGAAGAGGTTGCAGCTGCACTGATTCAAATAGCCCTAAAACTACAGTAATTACCAACCAGTCTTCTTTAGTGTGGCAAAAGTATGTTTAACCACAGCTTAACTCTTTCCGTTCTAATATTTCTCTGCCTCCTTACACATAGCTAATCCCTGGAGCCATTCTGACCTATATTTCTGTGGTTCCTCTAGCTATCCTAAATAGGCTCCTTCATTTTCCCTTACCTCAGTCTAAGGAATATTTGTGTGGTGCCCACCAGTTGGATAATAGTCCTGGAGGTTCCAGATATTTTGCTCAAGGTTGTGGCTATGGAGTCCCTGTTCCTTTTTGTGGCTCCGAGTGCATTTTAACCACCTTCCAGGGCTGCAGCCTCATCAAAGACAATGATTAGAAGTCAGTGGGACAGTGAGCATGAGTGGAATTACGCAGACAGCGCGCTGCCAGCTCACTTCCACTTTCTTTTCCACTTGGGTTAGTTCTCAACTCCGTATGCAGTTTTCAGCAAGTTTTTCTCTTTTTAATTCAGCTCAGCTGTGAATAAAACATTAGGAGGCATAAGAAAATAATACTGAAAATATGCCAGCCTTGGGTAACATTTTCTTCTGGGTGAGGCTGTAAGTTCTGATCACCCAATCTCAAAAAAGAAAGAGGTGTCATCCGTGGATGAGTGCTGAATCTGATTAGAAATACAGAAAGGTTACAGTGGTTTTGTTTGGAGAAGAGACAAATAAGAGAGGACATGATAGAGACATACAAATAATGAGGTATAGGTAACGTAGATCAGTTGCTCCTATATATCCTTTTCCCATAATGCAAAGCATGGAGACATGCAATGAAACCGAAAGGCCACCAACTTAAAATAGCCAAAGAAATGCTTTTCTACACCATGCCTAGTTAACTGGGTGACCTCATTGCCACATGATGTTATTGCAGCCAAAAAGCTTAGGAGGATGCTAGGCATAAGTCAATCGCTAAATGAGAGTGGGTAGGAAGACGCTTTCCCTGTGTACAGATTATTGCATAATTCTTCACTATGGGGTTTCTTGTGTCTGCCACTGTCAGAGACTAAAACCTGGTTTTGTAAGCTCTTTGGGACAGAGACCAGCTTTTTGTTCTGTGTTTGTACAGCACCTTGCACAATGGGGTCCTGGGCCGTGACTTGGGCTCCTAGACACCACAGTAATACAGATAATAATAGATGGCTCATAGGTCAGCTCCAGTGGGGTAATTGCTATATTCCTCTGAACGAAGCAGGGAGTGCCCTAAGGTAGGGCAATGTGCTGTAGTCCCTTCACCAGACAGGCTCTTCTTTCAATTCAAAGTGTGAATTGGTAATAACTGACTCCATTGGGACGTCTCCTTACAATTCAGCCTCTGTGAAAACTGTATGAAGTCTTCCTCAGTGCTTAGTTGCTGATACTTACTGTGCATCGAATCAGATCACTGCATGAGCTGAGCGATGGTGGTGTTGGGCCTGGATGAGAGACTAAAATCCTTAGAAGAAAAGGCTTAGGTGCATGTCGTCTACTGGAAAATGTTTCCTTCTGCATCAAGCTGGATGGACCAGGCTCCTGTTTAAAACTCATGAACTGAAGTCAAAAACATCTTGTGCCTTTCATATTGGTCAGCTGAGCACCAGAATTACATGACCAATGCAGATTCGTTACCAGGAAGGCAGTTTGCTCACTTCATGGAACTCACCTGAGCAATACGATCCTTATCAAAGGAAGCAATGGATACAGGTGGTGTTTAGCACGTGGAGTTTTTGATTGATTACCTCATTTTGACAGAAACAGACAATTTAATTTTCTTGCAATTAGTACAAGTCCAGAGTAACAACTTTTACATCAAGGAGGTACATAATCACAGAGACACTAACCGTCTGGACACTATCTAGCTCATCTAGATAGTTCACGGCCTCATCTCGGTAATATCGGAGCATCTGGAGTGCAGAAATAGAACTTGACATGCAAAATAATCACAGTTTGCACATGATTTATTGATACTCCTGTCCTGGGCTTTGGGACCCTCCCCCCTTGCAGGGTCTCACAGCTTCGACTCCAGCATGAGCCCAAACATCTACATTGCAGTTTTATAGCCCCACAGTCTGAGCCCTGCAAACCCGAGTCAGCTGACCTGGGCCAGCCATAGGTGTTTTATTGCAGTGTAGACATACCATAGGGGCCAGCTTTGCAGTCCTACTACAGCTTTAGTGGGATGTGTCCACCTAAGGACTTCAGTGTCAGACCTTAAACAAATTCAGTGTTTTTTCTCTTCTTTTTAGTCATCCTTTTGAAAAAGTTATTCTGGTGGTGCTTATTTTCTCCTGGCTTATTTCCTTCGAGACAGACAGAAAGAACATTGTAATTGTGTGTTTTATTAATGTCGCACTCATGCCAAGGAATAGAGCAAAAGATGTATCCTATACCTGCTGAGGTGGACAGAGAAAGAAACGTATCCACTTGGGGTATTTTGTCAAAATGATGTCACTGTATCATGCGTTATAGCAGTTAAAGCACAGCTACAGGCTAAACTAATGAAAGTCTTTTCTACAGCCCTGCTCATAGCAGTAAGCTTTTACAAAACATCATCCCTGCGTGTGCAATTGTGAGAGAGGTGACAAGCACAAATAACTGCTGTGTGTATAATTAGTAACGGTGTGCGGAAGAGTAACACACAGTAGTGTGCTCTTGGGGAAAACCTCCTCCAATTCACAAGCATCTCTGACTGCTGTTTGTAAAGGGTGTTGTGACAAGTGGGACAGAAACCTGGGCACATGCTTTGGGTAAGTCTATATTCACTAGTGCTCTAGCAGGGCTCAGCATGAGAAGCACCCCACAGGCCGTGACTGCCTGCACTTGTTTCACTTGACCATGAATGAAAAAAGATGCTAAGATGGCAGGGAAAAAAGGAAAGGGAAACAGAAAAAGGAAAAAACAAGAGCAGCTAGGGTTTGATCCAAAGCCCGCTGAAGTCAATGGGACTTAAGAACAAACCTAAGATTTTAGTGAAGGGCACTTCTTTGCCATACACGCTTTGTTTGCTTCTCTCCTTCTTAGACCAGCACAGCTGCATTTATATGACTTTTTAAACTTAAATGTTGCTATAGAAACATAATAAAGGCCAACTCATAAGCAGACGTCTCCCTTCAAAAGCTGATTCCTCACTAGCAACGTTTTTTTTTTTTTAATCTATAATTGACAAGGTCAGTATGTTCTCTTTCAGGTAAGCATTGCTACAAAATCCTTGACATTTGGAACCAGGTTGGTTAGAAGCACAAATTGCAAACGTTGATCAGAGTTTGTAAAGATGACAGTAAACAGAAGTAGCTCTGCTACAGTATGTGTCATTTGAATAAGAAAAGAGAAACTGGTACTGTGCAAAGCAATATAATTAATATTTTTATCTGATCTACTACACAGATTTTTTCAATCATCAACACAAGTAAAAGCCTATCAAACATGTTTTTCAGACAGGCTGTTTCAGACCCTTCAACTGAAAGACCCTAACTACTACTGTTTATCAAGTTATAATTTTCTGTCATTATTCAAAATATTTCTATTCCCACTTTGCTGGATAGGTGCTTTCTCCAAATTGCCTTTTTGGTTTTCACTTTTCACACGGTCTCTGTGCTCTGACAGATAACATGACAGACATTGAATAATTGTGGGAGGTATAGAAGATTGTCTAAAGTACTTCCGTCAGCTGCTACATCAGCTTGTTGCTATCTGTTATAATGTGGCATTTTTGTATAATTATGTTGGAAGAAGAGCTGTAAAAAAAAAATCCAAATGAACTGGGGCTTTGACTCTGGACTTTTCACCAATTGCAATTTTCATATACTGACACCAACATCAGTAAAGTTTTATGTCCTCATTATTGGTACTGGTATCCACTGTAAATGACCATGAGGCCAGAAATTATATGATATACAAGGAAGTGTTACAATTTTTTATACGAGTTCCAAACAGTTAATGTGATGAAATGGCCTAATGATCAGATCTATTACCATAATCCCTATGTCGCGTCCTTCTGTTATACATGTTTGAATCTTGGCAAATGCCAACAAAACTGTACACAGGATCTGTTGGCTAAGCAAGAAGTATTTTAAAAATGCATTTATTCCTCAAAGAAAATACTCTTTCTGATCTGGACTCCTCTATGCAAAGAGCAGATCTGAATCTGTAACATCTGACAATTTCTTTTTCTCTCTTTCAGATGATGATGAACATGAATGGATCATTCGCACCTGCCGGAAAGGCTGGGATGAAATAACTGGATTTAAACCTAAACAGTGAACACAGCTTTAGCTTCTACCCTGATTTTGGAAAACAACATTTGATTCAACCTTAAGTCTGAATGTCTTTGTGGATTTAGATCAGCCCATACCATTATGTGATTGTAGTTTTATAGCCTTTGTTAGCATAATAAAACTGGAACCATCATTTAATCAACTGCGTTCACATGAAGCCATGGAAATAAGCTTACTATACTTATCCTAATATTCCTGAGAAGTGTGCAGTGTAGTAGGATCAATATATACACATTATTAAGCCTTAACATACAAAAAATTTACTAAAGAGACTGTCTCAAATTCAGTGCTGAAGGCATTCAGCTCCATCTTAGCATTTTTTCCCCAGTTATCTGTCCGGGTGTATTTCTTTACCCTCCTTTTGCTCAGTACTTTGATATTGTAATAACGTACACCAGTTATTCTTTAATGACTGGCTTGCTAACTAGGAAATTATATCCATTTACCAGGAACATTTGTTGAACTCACCTTCAACAAAATAATAAAAGAGAAAAACTGGGTGGGTTGCTGTTTGATTAGTAAGCCAGAAAATATTTTAAAATCAAATAAAGTGGAATTACATCATTTTCTTGATGTAAGTGCCAGCACTTCTACTTGCATGAACTTTATTTATTACACAAATCAGACATTTACAAAGCACAACATTAAAAGTATGTAACAAAACAGACATTGGTTTTACAAAAAAGTGCTTACAATTTAGTTTTTGTTTTTTCAATAAATACTAGTCTCGACTGTCCACTCATTCAAAAGGATTTTTTAACCATTGTAGCCAAGACATGTGTAATTGCAACATGCTACAACAAAATGATCTGCTTTTGAAGTAAAATTCTGAGAAGTGTTTATAGTTGGCCTCGTATTACAAGGTCTGAATATATCAGTGACAGCAGTAGTGCTATTTAGCCCCCACCCCGAGCATTACGTTGTGTAAGCATCATTAGCTAGGGCAGTGGGGTTAACCACCATGAGCCAAAAATCAACAAAATGTTTTGGGAATAAAATTTTAAACCACTCCATTTTCAGTCCCTCCCTCCATCAGATTTATTTATCGTATTAAATTCTAGTGGAAAGTTCATCTTTCACTGGCTAACCTCACTGGGTTTAGTGTATAACATTTTCTGTAAATAGCCATTGGAATACTGTAATACACAGAGTCTGCAGTTCTGCACCATAACCCATTTGGCAATTACTGAATAACCTAAGTAAATGAGAAGGATTAAAAAAAAAATCTACAGAGAGGAGATGAATGCGAATGACCTGAGATAAGGTTTTGTTCGATGGCAACAGCCAACGTGCAATGCATTGTGAAACAAAGTATTGAATAAATTAGAGGATTTCTTACATTCTTGGTACAGTTGAGTATTTTCCATACACAATATTTAGCTCTAAAACTGCACAAGCTGAATTGCTTCCAGTTCTTCCAAACAATTTGGGCTTAATACATCAGAGTCTGATTTCTGCAAAGCTGCTGTGGCTACTTACTGAAGAGATCTTCCTTGAGCATGAGTTGTACAGTGCAATACTCTCTACACGGCTAGTGGTGACTCCACTTACACTATATATATTTGGTCAGAAATGTCTACACATTAGCCCTGTGCTTTGCATTCTGATCCTGTCAGTGGTAACGTTAAAATAACTTTGATGTACAGTACATATTACAAGTCAGATTTGATCAGTAACTAAGTAGTTGTTTAGCAGACATATTCCGCAGTCTCCCGCTCATAATGCTGCTGAGACAGAAGAAAAATGCATCAAAGCTTTGTCTCCCTCAATAAAACCGGGTTGTGGAAATCTCAGTTACCATGGTGTGTGGGGTCAAGTTACAGTCTGGAGTCTCATCCTCACAGTCTTAAACTGAACATCTACCCATTACTGTATTACACTAATTCCACAACAAAACAGTCATTAGAATGAGCAAGCAGAGATGGGGGAGAAAGTGGCCCTTCCAAGCAGCATGTCACTATCAATGCCATTTCATGTGGACACAGACCAATTCACTACAACCTCGCTGTAACACATACCAACAATCTGAATGCTCAGCTACAGCAAACAAAAGGCTGTTGCCGTTCTCTCACTCATTGTTACATACAAAAAGAAAAAAAAATCTGGCTTATCATTGACTGAAAACAGATGCAAATTTCTACCAGTCACCTCCTCAAAGGGGCAATAATACCAAGTTCTGGAACAACATTAACCAATCAGACCACAGATGCAGATGGGTAGACACCAGTCTCATGATGGTTGAAGTCAATGGAAACTATTCTTAATCTTTCAGGAGGTGAATAATAGTATTTTATGGACTTCTAACTTCATCTGCCCTTTCAAATGTTAACTTAAAGTGTGGATAAAACTTTTAGCTGTTGGGTACAATTGGCCTAGATGAATTATCATAACAATGAATATATGCAACGAGACATACTGACTTGTTATTTCAGCAAATCTCAAGATGTGTTTTTGCTCTGTTACTTCTCCAGTCAATAGATCTTGATGTTCACCGCAACAGAAGTCCAGAGCTGCTCATTATGCAATTTACTTTGCGAAGTTACTTGGGTGAACACCTCCTCCCCACGAGCTAGACCCACATGCCCAGAAAGCTTTGTTATCGGGAGATAATGGGGTACAAACTAGGGAAAGTGCTGCGGTGCTGGAAATACTCACTGCCTAATGCTAGTGTGTTGGCTGCCATCTTGACTGAAGCTGGAGATTGGACCAGGGACCTCCAGAGCTAAAAGCAGGAGTCGCTGCAGCTTGAGCTATAAAGCCAGGCTGTCTAGCTGGCGGACTCAGCCTCTGCGGATCAGGCACAGAGAGGGACAGGTCTCACACACTGATTGGGTCACATTAGGACCTCACATTCTTGGAAAAGCTGCCTTCAAATCTCACCAGCAAGGTTGGCTGGAGCACTCACAGGAGAGAGATTTTGTTAGGGACCAGCTACTAATTTCAAATATTGTTTACCTTTTATTACTACTATCTAGGAAGGATCTTTGCAGTGTTTCTTTCCTGGCTTGGAACAGGGTTGTTGAGCCCTTACTCAGTGGGTGCAATGAGGCTGCTCGTGACAGTAAGCACTCACCAGAACGGGGTGAGCGCTCCGCTGCCCGGCCCTTTCTGAGCTGTCATTTTGAATTGTGGCTTAGTCAGAGCATTGTGCTCCCACCTCAGTGAGCATTAGCCAGGAGTAGCTGGGAAACCCCGGAAATGGGGTACAACATAAAGACCAAGATAATCATAAAAAAGAAGCTGCCAGATTTATTAGCATGGCCTTTATCACACGCTGTCCAGGCCTGCTGCATGAGCTCAGCCGTTGCTTGTTCCTACTGGCCCCGTGTGTGCAGGTTAAACTAGTTAGTTGCACTCTAACTATATTGAAAATGTAAAGCAAAAGCTGTAAAGTGATCGCTTAGAGTTACAGGCTTGATTTATGCACCACTGGGGCCAGCAGAGGCTGATGAGCGCTAGGGGCTGAGTCACAGGAATCCCTCCATCAGGAATTCCACCAAGTAGGGACACCTTTGACTAGCTGCTGGGCCACCAGAGGAGTCCAGCTAGTGGAGGCTGCATAAGGGATATGCTGAGTCCTACCCATTCTGTTGGACAGTGCCCGTTTTTGTGTGGATGCAGACTAGCTACACCACCAGTGGAGCACTGGTGTACAGAGACCTTGTGACCCTTCTCACTGGCTAAACTTTTGCTACTAGGGTTCGTCTGCTGGGGTCTGTGCCAGTGTGAATCAAGCCCAATGTATTTAAGACACATCTTTCATTTGGAATTTTAGTAGTGAAATGTGTTGTTTCCCAACCCTAGTTGGTGCAGTGGCCAGCAGTCTGGTGCAGATACACTCCTGGGATCACTCATTCAGGAGTGAAAAATGACTCCAAGCAAAAGGCTGCCAGGAAACAAAGATGTAGCTGATGGTCCTTGGGATGGAGGTGTGTCTAGCACGCTGAGGGCAGGAATAACAGTCAGGAACCTCTGAGCACTAAGCATGGCTGTGACACCCACTCCCTTTGTGAGCCTGGGCAAGTCATCAGACTCTGTCTCGGTTTTCCCACCTGTAAATTGGTGAGAAGGAGATTTACTTACCTACCTTGGGGGGAGAGTTAATGGATTAGTGGTTCTAAATCTCTTTAAAGATGAAGGGCCATATTTCAGGCTAGCATAACTATTAACTTCAGTAGAGTTACAACCAGCAGTCAGTTTGGCTCAACGAGTGCTAAGTGGCTGAGCTAACGGGCCTGATCCAGATCTCATTTACACTAATGTACATCAGGCGTAATCTAATGGAATCAACAGTGTTACACTGGAGCGAGTCAGAATCAGGCCCAACTACTTTGCTCCTTCCTCTCTTTGTATTGTTAGGTAATAATCAACACCACCTCTGGCTCAGCATGTAATGGTCTTTTCCTGTTCCAAGATGCTGGAAGCAACGGTGAAAGTGCAGTAGGTTCACTAACTTGGGCTGTGCATGGCAGTGCCTTAGGGACTCATTGTCATTGTGCAGGTCCACAAGAAACAAGCAAAAACCATGACTGTTGGCAGTGCTGCTGGGAGGCAAGAACATTGGCTATCAGATGCTGTCGGTGCGAATAACAATGCTGAACTGAGTTTCTCCTGCGTGACCATCAGAGTTGCCTTCGATTGAACACCGTGTTTCAGTGACTGAGGGGCAGCGGTGGTGGGAACGCTATGGACAGATGAGGAAGAGTTCGCGCCGTCAATACTGAAATAGGATGACCTAGCAGGAAAAAGGTTAATGGAGAGTTAGCTACTTACAAAGACAAGCCAACGCCTCAAGAGAAACATGTTTTCAGGGAGCCCTGGCAGTCGTGTTTCCCAGCTGGAAACCAGAGGCTTGCTCAATCAAGGATTTTCCCCATCAACCAACTTTTAAAAAAAATAAAAAACATGGTTTGAACTTAAGCTTTAGTGACCCTTTCTACAGAACAAAGCCACTTCTTGAAAGAAGAGTTGTCTTGTGTAGATCAGGAGTCAGGAACAGGAGATGATGGGACTATGTTAATAGCAGCCTTCATTTAAATGAGCTTTACCCCAAGGGCAGATCTTTAGCTTTTCAATCATAGTACACCTCATGGGAGCTCTATGTCAGTGGTGATTTTGTTTGCACCATAGAAGCCTCTCATACAGCCAGTCACTGAGGTGTTTTGGTTTTGAAGAATAAGATCAGGACTGTAACCAATTTCTTTTAGTCTGTCTACTCAAAACAACAGAGCAGCCTGGCGCAGCAGTACAATCTGAGTGTGTGCACACATGCTCCTCTTCACTGCAAATGGAACCAGGGCCCTAGCTTTATTTGGGTAGGGTCCTCCATCATTTTTTATTGCCAGTTGAATCCTATTACAAACCACATATTTGGAAAAAGACATCACTTTAAAGTGACACGGTGGGGGAGGCAATATATTTTGTTGGACCAACTAAAAAAGATATTACCTCACCGACCTGGTCTTTCTAATATCCTGGGACCAACAGGGCTACATCACTTCAGAGTGACTGTTTTAAAAAGGTAAGTAACATTTGGGACAGCCCTGTACCCTCAGCGTCTGAGCCTGAGACATTTCTTAAGCAAAAAGCAACAGAGTCCTGTGGCACCTTATAGACTAACAGACGTATTGGAGCATAAGCTTTCATGGATGAATACCCACTTCGTCAGATGCATGCAAGTAAGTTTAAGTGGCAAGTAGTTTAATTGAAACCAGTTGCACTACCGGTACGAGTAGAGTTTGCATGTGTAAGGGCATCAGAATTGTTTATCAAAGAGTTTGATAATCCAGGGTTGCCAAACAAAATACTGAACACTTAGAAAGCACAGAGCTCAATGTCTTCAGAGATGGGTGTTGAAAGCTGAAACCAACGGGAACCGAATGCCCCAGGCTTTTGAAAATCAACCCACCATTGAATTGCCTAAATAAAGCTTAGGAGCCTAACTTTAGACACACATTTTTGAAAGTCTTGGCAGGAGGTAAAATGTTTATTTGAACAGTAAGCCACACACCGGACATGGTCAGTGTTCAGTTGAACCATACTGGTTCATATCCAGTAGTTTTCTGTTATTGTTTCGAGACGCAGTAGCCTAGTATTTAGGGTTTGGGGTTTTTTGGGTTTTTTTTAAGTGATGCCAGAGTCTCCAGGAGAGTTTCTCTTTCATGTTAACTCATGGAAAACTGAAAGGTCAGTGGATGGCAAAGGCCCTCTCTACTCATAGTTACTGTGAATGCCTCTTTACCACAAACCACATGGAAAGCTGGGTAATGAAGCATGAGAAAATGCTCCTTACTACATGGAAAGAGGAGAGACCAAACGATTGGGTGACGGTGGATCAGGCAGGACGAATCAAAAGACTTCAATAACTCTAAGTGCAACAGGCCAACACATCCCGAGAACACCAGGCACGGAAAGGCATACAGACGACAGATATTTTGTCAGCGGTTGGTGAGTAAATCCAGGGTCACCAGCCATGGGATGAGTAGGGATGAGTTGGTAGCAGCTGGGGAGATATTTGGATGAAGCAGGGATGTTTGGTGGCACCAGGGAACAGCTTTCATCTGACAACAGCAGCACAAGGCTGTGGCAATGATATTATACACAACTTTACTACAATTCATGCTTGGACTCCAAGCCTGGAACAGGGACTACATTTACCTTCTCACCCCTATTAGATAGTGGTCCTTCCATGTCTGCCTTGAGGTGCACTGGTGGAGCAGTGTAGGGAAGTCTACAGTGCACTGTCCCACACTGTACCTGACCTGTGAATGAGAAGAGGGCTTCAGCCTCTGTGACCTTCAATCAATTATTCTTTGTGCCAGAACTCAATTAGCTGCCATTACGCTATAAATAACACCCTCCCCTCTAGGCTAGGCAGCCAGGATACTGAGCAAGAAATTGGACAGGACTGAGCAGTAGGAGGAAGGTAAAGGAAGAGTAACTTGTACATCCTTGCTTTGTTTCCATCATGCTGATGCTTAAAAATTAGCTTCTACCAAGATGCATATGGATCAAGGGAGGGGGAACCTTCTGATTTTCTTAAAAGCAAAATAATCCAGTGTAGTCATTGTACCCACCTTAGCAACCCATTAATGAAGTGGGTGTTCTGGGACCCACCATTCACAAATGATTAATCAGCACTTAGAATGATAGGAAGAAAATTGCTGATCCCAGTCATGGGAACAAGACCACTCAATCTCCAAATAAAGTAATAACTACACGGTGATTAGCCATCATCCCCGATTTACAAGGAAAATGGAAGGAGGAATAATGACCAACAACGTAAAGCCAATACGATGACCTCAGCTGAGGATGAGGGATTCTATTGAAAGAGACCATAACTATGATTTCTCCTTTATCCATTCCCTTCTCCACCTCTCTGATTCTCTCCACCACAGCTGGCATTAAGCTCTTTGATCTGCTCGGCTGAATAGATTCTTCAGAAAGCCCCAAAGGCCAGAGTTTTTCCAAAGGCCTGTTCTCTATAGGGAATCAGGGCCTCCCCGACCATGGTCCACAATTAATAAGACGTCAGACCGTGCAGAGAAGAGTATCTGCACCATTTCTGCACTGTACATTCACAAGAAAGTTCTTGATCGCGGGTGTCTATGCCACGGCACCATTAACTTCTTTGAACAGAGCGTCTCTTGCTACAAAGCCCTTACTTTCCCCAGCAGTTGGGTTGCCAACTTTCTACTCGCCCAAAACCGAACACCCTTGCCCTGCCCCTGCCCCACCCCTTCTCCTAGGCCCCACCCCCACTCACTCCATCCCCCCCTGTGTTGCTCACTCTCCCCACCCTCACTCACTCATTTTCACTGCGCTGGCTCAGGGGGTTGGGGTGAGGGCTCTAACCAGGGGTGTGGGCTCCAGGGTGGGGCCAGAAATTAGGAGTTCAGGGTGAAAGAGGGGGCTCCAGGCTGAGAGAGGGGGTTGGGATGCAAGACGGGGTGAGGGCTCTGGCTGTGGGGCCAGGGATGAGTGGTTTGGAGTGCAGGAGGGGGTCTGGGCTGGGACAGGGGGTTGGGGTGTGTGGGGAGTGAGGGCTCCAGCTGGGGGTGCAGGCTCTGTGGTGGGGCCAGGGATGAGAGGTTTGGGGTCCAGGAGGGGGCTCAGGGGGCTCCAGATTTGGGGGAGGGGCTGAGGGTTGGGGCACAGGGTTACCTTGGGTGGCTCCCGGTTGGCAGTGCAGCAGGGCTAAGGTAGGCTCCTTGCCTGTCCTGGCTCCCCCCGGAAGCGACCAGCAACAGGTCTGGATCCTAAGTGTGGGGGGGGTGGGGTCATGAGGCTCCACGTGCTGCTCTCACCTGCAGGCACCGCCCCCAGCTCCCATTGGCCATGGTTCCTGGCCAATGGGAGTGCGGAGCCGGTGCCCAGGGCAGAGGCAGCACGTGGAGCCCTGCGGACCCCCACCCTCCACCTAGGAGCAGGACCTGCTGGCCACTTCCAGGGTGCAGCGTGGTGCCAGGACAGTTAGGGACTAGCCTGTCTTAGATCCTCAGCACCGCCAACCGGACTTGAAACAGCCTGGTTAATGGTGCTGACCAGTGCCACTAGGATCCCTTTTCAGCTAGGTGTTCTGGTCAAAAACCGGACACCTGGCAACCCTACCCAGCAGGCCCAGCTCCCTTTCTGCCCATCACGTACACTACACCACATGGTGTGGTTGACACTTACTTTCTATGTATCCGTGCAGGGTTACCATCCTGGCCCTCTCAGGGCTGCTAAAGGGAGAGTAGTGGATGTCATCAGAGAGCGACGAAGGGATCCGGGACTGGGGGGCTCCAGAAGGCGGCACCGTGTGCTGAGGCGTGTGCTTTTTATGGCGTGCTCTGCAGTTTTGAAACCAAACCTGCAACGCCAACAGAAACCAAACCATTTGGGTCAAGCAAAATCTGAACTGAGATTTGACTGATCACAGAGACCTCAACAGAACTGGGACTTCCTTAGAATTCTTTGCATTGGGAAATCTTCCTACCACCACACTGTGCGGGCCTCGATGGCTTTATTTTTATATGTTAGAGCAGAAGTTTCAACTCCGTGAAGCATGAGCACCAGGGCTCTTTGGCTGCATTTTTACTATTAATTTGCCTTGGCTAATAAAATGACACAATCCAGCTTTAATGCAATGATGAACCTGTTGGGCTTGATGCAGGAATCGGTGGGGGAAATTCCATAGCCTGTGTCATACAGGAGGTCAGACTAGATGATCATAAAAGGTCTCCTCTGGCCTTAAAATCTATCAGTTTTTAATGGAATGCTACCAACTGTTATCTTGGTCTTTCAGTGCTCAGAACCAAGCTCGGTGGAAGCACTTGGTAGCAATATTGTAACATCTTGGGAAGTTCCCCTATTATGTTCCTGACCAGGACTTTGGAACAATCAAATATAAAGACGTTCCCCTTTGCCAAGGGTCCATCCCGGGTTTCACACCAGTGCAGGCTGAGAAACGTGTCTTCACTACAGAGTGAACGTGGGTGACTGGCACAAAATCTGAGCCCCCAGGTTAGACTAGCGCTGCCTGAGTTTAGTGTCCTCAGTGGTGCTGCATTCACCTGTGTGTGTCACTAGAACTTCTGGGGGCATATCCCAGGGTCCTTGGTGCTGCAGCAAGCTGAGCTGCTCTATGAATCCTCCTCAGTGAGTCCGGGAAAAACCTGTCGTCTTGTCTTTCTGGGCACACGGGGAGAATTGTGGGAAGGCTTTGGACGACTATCAATACTTGAGTGCTCCACTGCAAAGCAAGTGGGTTTCCATTGTGACTCAGGCTCTAGGTCTGTGTGTGTGGATGGAGCATTAGGGGCAATGCCTGGGTTAACTCTGCAGTGGAAACAGACCCATACTGTACAGCCAGGCAGTACAGACCTGTTCAATGAAGCCAAATGGGGTGGGTGGGGGTGGGTGGGTGTCTGTCTCATTGCTTGGATTAAAGAAACACCCAGTAACTTATGGCTGTAGTTAGGATGCGGAATCCTGCTTTTTCTGCTAGAGTAAGATACACATGAATGGCCATTTTAAAAAAAGTGCTAAAGTATGAATTTTATTTCTTGCTTTAAAATTTTTTTTTTAGAGGTAGGTCAGAGTACAAATGTTCCATGACTCTGAGAACCCCTCTCTTTGGTGGAGAACATGGATACTAGATCTCAGAGAAGGAAACACAGGATTATTCCTGACAAATTGTTTCCTGATGAAAGGTCCTTTTTTAGAAAAAACAATCTGCACATGGAATCATCCAATGTATAGTCCACTTGGTCTTGGGCTTATTAAAGAGCCTTGTAACTGAGGTTTGAGCTGGATTTCGTCCTACTAGACATTTAAATTTGCCTTTGGCCGGGCAAACATTCATAAAAGTTGCAGGTTTGTTTTAGACTTTCAGGTTTTTCTTACTTGCAAAAATATGTCAGTGCAACGTTAAAGCTGAGAATATAAATGCACCAGAGAGACAGGAGGTTCAAGGTGAGATTCCTACAGGAACTGTACTTACTGCTTGCAAAAGTAACACTACTTCGGCGTTATGTACAGCTTTTCATCCGCAGATCTCAAAGTGCTTTATAAAGGATGTCAAGCAATTATCCCCAATTTACAGATGGGGAAACTGAGTCAGAGAGAGGCAGTGACTTGCTCAAGGTCACCCACCAGGCCAGAAGCACAGCCAGGATCAGACTCAAGCTCCTGTGTGCTATGCACTGGGCAGCATTTCTAGCTTACTCTCTCTCGGTATTACCGTCACTGCCTCGTGGCACAATATACACAACGCACCCTCACTGTGATGGCTTCTGCAATTTCCTTAGGTATTTTCCTCATGGCTGTTGAAGTCCCTCACGTGTTTTAAAACCTCACCCGTAATATTTTCCAATGTTTCACTTGGGCTGCTCCTTGCTATCATTCTAGTGAATGAAATTCATTGAACAGCTAAAGCTTCTTTGTACTGAGGAGTGTTTGTTCTTGGGGAAGGGTGCTCGGTTGTCTGGTCTGATTTTCAATGACAAGGTAAAGTGGATGGTGACAATATTAAAAGCAGCTCCCCCCCCCCTTAATGTATTTGCATTGGCTTGGAGCTAGATTTCTTTGATTACACAAATTTGAAAAGAAAAAAGAAAAGAAGGAAACGGGGTTGGGGGGGAAGAGCGAGAAATGGAAAAAAACCAAAACCAGTGCTGGTATAATTAATGGACTCTTCAATCAAACACATGCACCTGGGAGTGGGCACTTGCTAGATCCAGCTAATCCAGCATGGCAGTTCCCAGCAGTGACTCGGTGATGGTCACTCCTACCAGTCATAAGAAGAGTGTGGTGATTTAGACTAATTTGATTCCAATGAATCTCAATGTGGCAAAATCCCCAGTACAGGTACAGCATGGCAGTAAGTGACACTGCAAAGCATCAGAATAGCAGAGCTTCTCCCCTGACTCTTACCTGAATGACTCTCCTACTAAGTCCGGTCATATCTGCCAGTTTCTGAAGGGTCTGTGCATCTGGGTTGTTATCCTGAGCAAACTGTGCCTGCATGACCTAGGGCAGATGGACACAGGGAAAACAATCACCTTGACTCTCATCCAGTAACGTAACCCCACCTTCAGGCAGAACCCCACCCCCAGGCCACTTTACCTGCAGCTGCTCCGCGGTGAAGGACGTCCGCGCTCTCTTTGCTGGCTTGGGTTGGCTGTCTTGCTCAGACGGGACCGCTCCTTCTAGCGTGATCCCATTGCCTACAGGGAGAGGGAACAGTTCTAAGCACACATCGCTATGGTTTGAGGCTCAGTCTTTGTTTGCACATGTGGTTCCTGTATACGGTGGAATGCCAATTATAGCCCACTCATGGAAACCCAGAACCAGTCATCTAAGCCAAGGAGATTTTCTCATACAGCCAGAGCAGAATTAACCCCCTCCCCATAGAACTGTCTGGGGAGGTCACTGAAAACAGGAGCTTGCCCATAAGGGAGAGTTCAGTGTTGATGGGATTTGGGCAACTAGTTATTTTAGGTTTTGCAAAGTGACTCAACCCCCCGGGACCTGACCCGGTGCCCCATTATTCAAGCCAGCTCCCATTGCAGAGAATAGGAGTTTGGCCTGGCTGCAGGATCAGGCCCGGACCTCAATGCACAGCCCAAGCTGGGAAATTCGGGAGGAGGAGGGTGGGAAAGAGAAAGCATCAGGGCTGGAGCAGTCACTTCGCCTCTAGATCTGCCCCAAGCAACACAGACCCTGCAGCCCAGCTTCGTGCCAGAAGCCCCCTAGAGCCGGGTTCCCTGGCATACCAGGGACGTGCACTTCCTGCCCGCTCCCACGTCCCCCACACGGGGGTGTGGCTCCCTGCAAAGCCTCACAAGGGGACAGGATTCGCCCCTGGGGGCGTTTAAAATGTGCAGAAGTCACGTGCATCAGGGCCAGCTCCAGGGTTTTTGCTGCCCCAAACAACAAAAAAAGCCGCCATCACAATCAGCTGTACTGCCGCCGCTCCAGTCTTCGGCGGCAAGTCGGCTGCTGGTCCTTCTCTCCGAGAGGGAGTGAGGGACCTGCCGCCGAATTGCCGCCGAAGAGCCCGATGTGCTGCCCCTCTCCGCTGGCCGCCCCAAGCACCTGCTTGCTGGGCTGGTGCCTGGAGCCGGCCCTGACGTGCATGCAAAGCTGAGTCGTGCGTTAGCGACTGATCCTGGCTGGCAATTAGCACAAGCACCAGCTGCAATCTACAGCCAGGGGGAGACATTTCCCTTCCAGCAGCTGCAGACAGAATTCCTCAAAAGGAAACAAAGTTCTGTGGTTCAAACAGGTCTCAAAGCAGCATCCTGCCCAGGAGCGTTAGCAACGCACGTCCTCTCCTCACACAGGACTGAAGAATTGTTGTCTAATATCTCTCGGAAACGTGGCCCCTATTTAGGGTGACCAGACAGCAAGTGTGAAAAACTGGGATGGGGGGTGGGGGTAATAGGCACCTATATCAGACAAAGCCCCAAAAAATCAGGACATCTGGTCACCCTCCTCCTGTTGCCAAGCACCTGACAGGATTTATCCTCCCGACAACCTGCCAGGGCCGTTATCCCCACCATACAGACGGGATGGAAGGCACAGAGCCACGAAGGTACTTGCCCAAGGTCACACCCACTCTGTGGAGGAGCAGGGAACTGAACCTCAGTCCCCTAAGAACACAAGGTCCGACCCAGAACGGTCACTCAATGGTCCGTCCAGCCCAGGATCCTGTCTTCCGACAGTGGCCAATGCCAGATGCCCCAGAGGGAGTGAACAGAACAGGGAAATAATCCCGTTGTCCAGTCCCAGCATCTGACAGTCAGAGGCTTAAGGACACCCCGAGCATGGGGTTGTGTTGCTGACCATCTCGGCTAATAGCCATTGATAGATCTATCCTCCATGAACTTACCTAGTTCCTTTTTGAACCCTGTTATACTTTTGGCCTTCATAACAGCCCCTGGCAATGAGTTCCCCAGGTTGTGTGAAGAAATACTTCCTGATGTTTGTTTTAAACCCGCTGTCTATTACTTTTATCGGGTGACTCCCTGGTTCTTGTGTTATATGCAGGGGTAAATAACGCTTCCTGATTCACTTTCTCCACACTGCCCATGATTTTATAGACCTCTGTCGTATCCCGTCAGCCGACAACATTAACATTGGCACTAAATAGTTTGAATAACTCCTGCACCAGCTTTGTATGGGCTGGCAAGTTCCTAACAGAGCAACACCACTTAGCATTGACAACCTCAGCTTGGCACAGAGCAGGCGTCTTTGCACCGTCTCCCCTGGCCCCAGGTACACGTCTGATTTACACAAGGCTGGTGCCTAGGAACCCCAGTCCGGATCTGTTGTGCCAGGCGTTGTACAAACACAATGTAAAAGGCAGTCCCTGCCCCAAAGAGACCCCCCGTCTGATTAAGACGCAGCACAAGTAGGTGGATCAGGTAACAGGAAGGAAGGGGGAAATGCAGGACAAGGGGAACAGGGAGAAGCATTTAGGCACCAAACCAGCCGGTATCAGTAGGCACAGCAGAAGCAGGTCTCTCCCTTCTGAAACTCTTGACTCTGGGCACTGAATCCAGGCCCCGCTGAAGTCGTTCAGGGATTAACCTGGGCTGGCCCTGGACGTTTTGCTTCCTTGCGGTACCTATAGCTACTGCGCCAGCCTGGCCCAGGTGGTGGCACTTTTACCTCTGGGATAAACTATGGGGGGTTCAAATCCAGAACCAAGCCTCAAACGCATGAGCAGTGGTGACCCTGCAGTGCCGTACTCAGGACGTGCTGCCTGGCTACACCTGCTGTCCTTCAGATGAGACACTCCAGCAAGGGCCATTCCGCTCCTCCCGCTGACTGTCCAGCCGGACGACAAAGGTCTCATGGCACTTTCTGAAAGAGGATAAACCCCACATCCTGGGCAACATTCCCTCCATCAGTGAGCAGGTTCTAGCACTCCTGGCTGTTCCTTAAGGTATAATTGTTACCCCACTGCAGTTATAGCCACTGCCAGGATCTGCTGTCACTTTTGAGTTTGCAAAGTCCTTTGGAATCACTTTGCTTTAGAAAACCTAGTTCTGCTCTACTGATTAAGGTGGGACCCACCGCAACAAGAAGGCTCAGTGGGATCAGAAAAGCCCTTTGTTAGCTCTCCCGGAAACCTGAACATTGTTAGCGAGTTAAGCAAGTGCCGAGCGTCTCGTGAGGGGGATGTGGCTTTACTGACAGGTAGCCAAGTCCCCAGCTACACAGCAGAGGAGTCCCTGTTTGGGGTCTCTCAGGGTGAAATTCCCCAGTATAAAGCTTAGACACCACTCAGGTCCCATTGAAGCGTAATGGGGGGTGGGGTTGGAGGAAGTTCATCCTGCCAGCACGCAGGGATCACATCTTCCATTACCCCTGCCCTGCACCCTCTCTCGGGTTAAAACTAGTCATTTCTGTGGCCTTCTATCTGCCATGTAAGTAGCTTGCAGGGGGTCTTTCCAGCTACTTCTGCCCCCCAAATCCTCCTCCCACCCGAGGAACATAAACCCCTCAATCTAGGATCTAGGACTCCTGCAAATGGGCAGTGAATCAGACCTGTGGTGTAGGCCATCTGGGTTCCCTGGCCTTCCCGGCCACTGCGAGGTGCTTCCCTGTGGTGTATTTCCCAGGACATATGCAGCTAAACCACTGCAGTGGGGAAAACACGAGAGGAAAAGGATATTGTGCGTTTGATTCGTGCGCGTTCAGTTTGCATCTGAAACGCAGAACCAGGCTGTGCCTTGCCAGCGCCCACCCAGACGCCCTAAAGAGCTCTAGGGAGTGGGGCTGGGGTGCGAGGTCAGGTCAGGCCTCCTGGGAATATTAAAACCTTCAACTTCCACAAAGTCATGGAAATGGCACCCGCTATAAGACCTGCTTCCACCGAGTGATTCCTGAGCGCAGGGCTCCCTCCAGGGTCCTCGGGCACGCTAGGGCTGGCCATTCTCGGACTGGCTGGTGAAATGCTGGTGAGTACCCACTAACGGGGGGTGCCTGAAGCAGGCTCAGCAGCTCCCCCTTCCCTGCACCAGGAGCTGTTTGTTTTGTAGGCTGCACCGGGCTCCGATTGTCTTGGCCCACACTGAAGGGCTTTCTCAGCCAGTTTGACTTGTTCCTGTAGGATGATGAATGGGATTCAGGCTTCAGCTACATCTGTTTATTTTTCTTATACATAAAACCTCATGTGCAGAAGAAATTGCTTTGTAATTACTTGGGGGGGGGGAATGTGTGGCCCTCTGCAATTCTCCAGACATTGCTCCTCTCCACACCCTTCCCGTCCTCTCTCAGAGCAGCCAGCGCTCGGGAGGTGAGCTTTCAGATGCAAGGTTTCCTTGTTTGGCTCTAGTGCAGGAAATGCTGGCCTTAAGCTGCAGAATCAGGTGGCACAACCGCTCCACCCAGCTGCCACTGGGCTTCTCCCTGCTGCTTGCCCCGCACGGCTGGTGTGATCTCCATTTGGGAACGACCACCCTGTGCCTAAGCAGCAGGAGAGACACAGCATCTCAGCTGGTGTAAAATGGGGAAGCTTCAACCACTCCAAGAGAGCAATGCCCATTTACGCTAGCCAGAGAGCCGACCCATTCCCGCCAGCTGGGGATCTGGCTCTCAACACTCAATATCCGCACATCAGCACAAGTGACATCTTCCCCCCTCAGTCCCCTTCCCACCAAGGGCTCGTCCGAGCAGCAATACACCCGCATTGTTACGAGCATCACTTTACCCCAGGCATCAGTCTGCCATATGGACTGACGTCCAGCAAACAAGCATCCCAGAGTCAGGACCCTCCCAAGATGATTTGACAGTTTGTTTTCATCTCGTTGCTGAAACCTTGTAAACACACTCTGATTATTTGCATGTCGTTTTGGGTAATTGTTTCCACATGCAGCCAAGGATGGTGCATCACATTCACATCCCTCAACAGCACATCCGCCCAAGTTCAACACACACCAGCCTCCCCAGCAAACAGAAACAGGAACCGCACTTAGCACTTCGGCGGCGCTTTCATCTGCAGAGAGCTCGGATGTTAATTAGAGGGTAATACATGGCAGGGGAAGGGACTGGGGACAAGACTAGCCCCCCCCCATGTGAAACTCTCTTATTTAACTTCTCTTCCCCCGTCCCCCTTCCTCCTCAGCCTCGTCCGTGCTCCAAGAGTTTGGTGGAGAGATATGAGAGTCCATGATCTAGGCAAGAAACAAGCAGCCTGTGATCTCTCCTATTCCAGTCTCGTAACGATCCTTGCGCACAGCTCTCCCACACAGGCTCTGTTGAATTAGCCCTTTGGCCTCCTGCACAGAACAGCCTTAGCTTCTGCAGCACTGGGGAGGCCCCAAGGTTCTGCCCATGCCAGCAGAAACCCTCACCCTAGGAGAAAGTTGCACTTCATTCAAAACCACCGTAGCACAATGCAGTCTGGACCACGTGATTGAGCTAAGCAAGTCCGCTTTGATCAGCCAGCAAGAACTCCAACACCATCCCTCAGAAAAACGGGCCAGCTGCATGAGGTGACGTGTGGAAACGGGGGCCCGGTTAGGCCGTGATTCCTGACTCCCCACCTGCACTGTACCCTGGGAAGGGTTCCTCCCAAAAGGGTCTAGTAAATGTTTACCTGTGCAGACAGACGCAAGTGCGTCTCTCCGTCTCAGTACAGAGAGAGGCCAGGGCTGGAGGAGACCTACCAGACTGAGCCGGCACAGAACCCAGCAGATACGACACCTGGGGCCAGATCCTCTACTGGAGTCCGTCTCCACTGAAGTGGGGGGCCCGCTGCTCTGCCCTGTGAGACTGACCAACTTGCTTTCCCAGCCAGCTTTGATCACAACCAGTGTGCCCAGGGGCATTTGACACCCTGGAAGGGCTCAAGCAGGGATTTAAAAGCCTTCACATGCCTCCTTGCACCCAACAGCACCTCCTCTGAGCCATTCGTATGGGAATAACGGTCTGTCAGCCTCACGGCAGGGGTTTAGCTTCACACGAGCATTTAGACCACAAAGCCATTCCTGCACCCTGCTGATTCCTGGGACCACTCCTTCTCCCCTTTCAGAAGGCCATCTCCACAGGTGTAGGTCTTCTCCAGTGATAATTTTGTTGGCAGCACAATGACTCTGCAGGTGTCTGCACCTCACTCCATACGAGCAGTCAAATAACAGAAGCAAACATCCAGCATGCACCAGGCCCCGTCTCAGTTTGCAGGGACAGACACTCCGCTCTCATGCTGGGGCAAGAGGCGACAGCAGTCCCAGATTCAGCATCAGGGGAGGCAGTTGTTGGGACTGGCCGTGGCTCCCTGGGGGGCACTAGGGCCTGGTAGAGGAGATGCCACTGCTGCTGCTGACCCCTGCCATTCGTCTTGACTAAAGATAAATCCCTTGTAATGGCACGAGCACTCGTCACCTTCACCCATTCTACTGGCCAGGGACACCGTGAGGCTCACGTTATGGGCCTCACATCTAGCGAGCTTTCCCAGGGCATTTCCTCCTGCCTTTCTGCATCTGGGCCATTGTGTTACACCTGGCGTCTGTCTGACCTTGGGTGTGAGAAAACTCCTGGCTTATTTGTGATAACTGCAATGTGCAGCACCACCTGCAGACAATGCTGTGGGCAATTCTCCCAGGCCATCTGAGCGGGACGGTGTTCTTTGTCTCACTGTATAAATGCTCATTATTATATGCCCGTATTTTCTCCCATAGCTGTATTATCGCCTAACCCTTGATATGCCGCATAGGTCCAGAATGTCTGAGACTGGGGTTTTCGCACACGTAATGTGCATATCTGTCAGCCGGGCACTAGCAAAGCACAGCTCAGCCCCTTCCACTCTGAAATGCCCGGCCATGGAACAGTGCATCAGCTCTTATTGAGTTGGGAAGCTGAAGAAAAAAGCAGGACAGTGCGAGGATCTCTCTGGCGTTGTGAGCTCATGTCCTCTCCAAAGCATTCTAGAGCCGTCACCAAAAACGTCAGCGTGAAAGCAGCTTAGATGATTTAATCAGCACTAGGTTTAATGGCAGTAACCTGTGAAATTGCTACAGGTTCAGGGACACAGACAGTGTCCCTGCACCTGACACTCAGCCAGCGTCAGCAACAAAGCTCGCGCCCATGGCACAGTCACAAAGCAGCATCTCACAAGACTTGCTGACATCAAGGTGAACTCATCAGGGACCCAAATCCTAAAGCTGAACTTCGTCAGACTCCAAACATCCCAAGTCACCCACCGACCAGCTGTGCGTAATGCACGGGAGCGAGGGACGGTGCTGAGACAATCCAACATTTCCCCTTGGGCCTCTCATTGGACTCCCCACCTGGCCAGCTCCTCCACATCATTCAGGCCTAACTTCGCCATTCCCATGAGAGCCTCTTCCACCCCAGCCCAGCTGCCTTGTTCATTTCCAGCAGCGAGTTCTTATTGTATTTTATTAGTATATAAAATATAAACACCAGCACTCTCCGCCCTGAGTGCAGTTCAGCCCCCCACTGCCCTGTCTGCATTTAGCTCGGCCATTCGGGTTCTCTCTGTGGCCATTTGAATGTTGCCACTCAGGAAGAGGGAGCTGGAATTAGTTCAAGGGGAAGGGAGCTGCTCCATTTTGCATTTGACCTCTGCTGCTCCCCGAGAGGTGTGGGACTTGATTGAGAAACCAGATCCTTGCTGTCTCACTCTCAAATTGTGCTTACAGTAAGGGGAAGGCCAGTGCACAGCCCAGCACAACTGGGAAGTGGCGGGATCCGTGGGAGGGCAGGGCCGGGCCAGTGGAAAATGAGGGGAATGTTTGGTCTGACTGCCAGGTTTCCCACCTTCTAGATTTATGACTCATGGACTCAAAATCCCTACTGCTTCCTGCCCCGCATGCTACAACGGGAGACCAGCAAACCCAAGCAACTCATCCAATCAAAGCTGAGACTGGGGCCTCCATTTCCTAGAGAGAGAGAGAGAGAACTAGCGGTGCCCAGGCCCTCCCACGTGTTTGGGGGCAGCCGTGACCACAGAATGACAGCACCACCCCTCCCCACTGCTTAGCGCTACTGCGAACTCTTTGCCAGATTAGGCCCCTCGAGGCCACCACTTTGGATCCTGCAGGGATCCTGGTGGCCCAGCAGCTCTGGGGAAATGTCTGCCTCAGCTCTCCTGTAGGAAGGCCAGGGAGGAGGAGAATAAAAGGCTTATTTAGCTCCCAGGAGGCACCTAAACATGCCACCTACACAGGTAGAGCCACAGGGCAGCTGGGAAAAGCGGCACCAGACAGCATGGGGTGGCTGTTAGCAGGGGGGGGGCACTTCTCACCAAGGGCAGCAGCAGCCTGGAGCTCAGCACTGCCGGCGGTACAGAGACTAGCAAGGCTGGTGGGAAACAAATAGGTTAAATTGGCCACACCACCCCAGTGGGAGGTTTAACCCTTTGGAGACTGTGGGCACATCCCTGCAGTATCTGGAAAACACCAGGGCTCTAAATCAAAGGCTCAAACTCTGCCCTTGGGCACGCACAGACCCCTGTCCACTCTGGACACATCTGAGGGTAGAAATTGGCCCACAAAGAACATGCCCACCAGGGATGATGAGGTTGGTGTTTGCTGCCATCTGGGCTGCCCAGCCATCCAGGTAAACATCGTCTAGTCGGGGCGCTGGAACAGTGGGGGAGCTGAGAGCCATTGAACCAAACTGCAAATCCTGTATATGATGGAAACCACTTCAAGCCAGGGGGTCCCAGCAGCACCCCCAGCTCCTGGAGGGGGGGTTCCAGCAGCACCCCCAGCTCCCGGGGGGGGGAGTTCCAGCAGCACCCCCAGCTCCCCGGGGGGGAGTTCCCAGCAGCACCCCCAGCTCCCCAGGGGGGGAGGGGGTGTTCCAGCAGCACCCCCAGCTCCCCGGGGGGGGGAGGGGGGGTTCCAGCAGCACCCCCAGCTCCCCGGGGGGGCGGTTCCCAGCAGCGGGCTGTTTGAACTGGCCCTAGCACCAACGCACACAGAGATGGGCTAGCACTATGGCTTAGTTACCTAGTAAAGGAACAGGAGGGGAAGGTGGGGAAAATCCGCTTATTCGGCCATTCTACTAACATGGAGGGTGACATTCTCAGGAGAGCGCGGTGCCAGCGAGTATCCCGGAGGGTCTGCATACCATTTTCAGCTGCTCGCTTCAGGTTCTCTATCATTGTGTCATAGTGAATCCGGCACAGCACTTTCTCTTCCACCAGGCCAAACTCCTCGCCAGTAGACAGCTGCCTTTTACAGGAGAAGCAGGCAAAGCAGGCAAGATGGTAGGCATTGCCGCGGGCTCTCCTTACCCAGTCGCTGGCATAGATCTGCCTGCCGCAGCGGGCACACTTTGTACCAAATCGACTGGAAAAAAAAAAAAGACACAGAGAAAAGGTGAGAACTAAGACAGGCTGCCGCACTGTGATTGTCATTCATCTGTATCAGTGCTACATGCCGCAGACACAGCGTCAGAGACAGCCCTTCCCTCAGAGAGTCCCGCTCTAACCAAACCAGACAAAGGGTGGGAGGGGAAAGCGCTGCCCAGAGAGGCCGGCGGACTCGCACACAGGAGGTTCGTGGCATGGCTCTTGACTCCTGGTCAGTGTCTTACCACCTCCCATAGTTCTTGTGAAGGGACGGCTCTAAAGACAGGCCAGCCTCACGCGGACTGGAGTGAGCACCACTTCCCTAAGCTGTATTCAGTGTTATTGTCACCGTGACAGTCCCAGGATATTAGAGACACAATGTGGGGGAGGGAATATCTGTTACTGGACCAACTTCTGTGGGGGAGAGAGAGCAGCCTTCGAGCTTACCTGGGTCAGAAGCAGAGCTCTGCGTAGCTCGAAGGCTTATCTCTCTCCCCCACAGAAGTTGGTCCAGTAACAGATATTCCCTCCCTCACACTGTCTCACCACTGACCTAAACCTTATCACCTGCTCAGCACGGTGCCACTGGAGTGCCCAGATGTCACGGGCAATGCGCTAAGAGAACCTTGAGCTAAGAACAGTTCACGCTGCATTAAGCCAACCAACCAAAGCAGAGGTCCAGGAGTTAGATTTGTTTTGGGGTCTCACAGCCATTAGTAGAGATGAGCGAACCCCACCTGTATTAATCTGTTAAGAATTCACAAGAAATCTCAGCCCTCTCCCCAGGAGACAGGGTCCAGGCCAAAAATCCACCATGGACACTGGCCATCTCAGCAGAGGGGCCAGGGATGGGCCATGGAGACTCAATTCTCCCCTCTCCCCTCCCCCATCAGGGTTTAGGTGCACTGCCAGAGAGGGGCAGCATCTATGGTCCTACCTGGGCCACCCCTGTTCTGGGGACTGAGTCCTTTGTTCCCCCAGGCTGCCAAGCCAGCACCTTTCACCATATTCACTGCAAAGGACCCAAGAAGCACATCAGAAGCTAGAGAAGGTAAATGTTAGAGGCATTGAAAGCCCTGTCCCGGGGGATTGAGTAGGACAAGTGCATCTGGCATTCAGAACAGGCTGTGCCACCAGCTGGGGGCAAGGGATTCCCAAAGCACTTAGTGTTGGCCTGACTCTGCTCTCATTGGAATCAGTGGGAGTGAAGTGGAGAGTTTTGGAAAACACCTTCCCCCCATGGTGAAATGCTGACCCCGTGGAAATCAGGGGGGTTGCCCATGGCTCCAGTGGCTGTCACCCGTCCTGCACACCATCACAAAGGGCTCTGGCAAGAGTCAGTCTCAGGAGACACTTAGAATTATTACATCCAAACAGTTTAGTGAAATTTAGAAAGTTCCAGCCCTGTGAAAGCCAAGCAAAAGGGCCAGGCACGGTAGTGACCTCAGTAGGTTTCTGGGGGTCAGAGACTCAGAGGCACAATCATAGGACTGGAAGAGACCTCGAGAGGTCATCTAGTCCGGTCCCCGGTACTCATGGCAGGACTAAGTATTATCTAGACCATCCCATTTGTCTAACCTGCTCTTTAAAATCTCCAATGATGGAGATTCCACAACCTCCCTAGGCAATTTATTCCAGAGCTTAACCACTCTGACAGTTAAAAAGTTTTTCCTAATGTCCAACCTAAACCTCCCTTGCTGCAATTTAAGCCCATTGCTTCTTGTCCTATCCTCAGAGGTTAAGAAGAACAATTTTTCTCAGAAGGAGAAATAGCATTAAAGGTCTGATCCAAAGCCCACTGAAATCAACTGAAAGATCCACCCCTGGTTTTGGATCAGGCATTTGCATAAGAGCTGTAACGTCCGCCTGTGGCAATAGCCTAATGGATGATAAATTCATAAACAAGCAGTTGAGGTAACGTGGTTAAATGAATCATCTTTCAAGTCTGTGGGCTTTTTATTTTGGTCTTTGTCAATGTAACATTAGGGTGGGAAATGTGTAAAGCTGGTCAAAAAATAGTTAACAAAACTTTTTTCCTTCGAAATAAGCCAGTTTTATTGAAACTGAAATGTTTCAAAAAATGTATCCGTTTTGGTGAAAATTTCCTTGGGAAGGTTTGCCAGGTCCAAGATGGAATTCCTGTGGAGGGGAGAGGGGAGAAACAGAGCCCAGAATAGTCATATTGCCTAGTGGTCATGACAATCATCTGGGGCGCGGGAGACTTAAACCTGGGTCTCCCACATCCTGGTTGAGTGCCCCCATTACCGGCTGTTCTGGAGTCTGTCTCTCTTGAAAAACTTCAGAAGGGCTGCACTGAAACAACAACACTTTGAAATCTCAAAAATTGTAGCTACATGGAATTATTGTTTTCCAGCCAGCCCTAGAAATTTGTTAGAGCCGTTTTCACCGTTCCAGTGAACTGGACCATGTTATTTTCAAATATTATACACATCATTTGCTTTTTTTAAAAAATGTGTAAATAAAAGTCTTTTCACTGATAGAGGAAGAAAGTCAGTTGATTAATTTATGTCAAAAATGTCATTTCATGTTATGTCCTTGAAAAAGCAACAAAAGTTCCCAAAGCGCCCTCTGTTCTGTGCTGTACGTCTAGGACTATTCTTAGGTTTATGCAGAACCCAGAATGTCCATTGACATCCATAATGCCTGATTCTTGCAAGTCACTGTTGCTTGTAAAGGGCTCTATAGTTTACAAGAGAGAATCAATGTGAAATCCTTAATATACAAATGTCCCAGTCACCTCCCCAGAGAACGGGAGGCTTTTTGGGGACTATTACATCCAGCTCAGTGAAATCTAGTTTGCATTTTCCTTCTGATTTTTTTTTCTTTTAAATGTATATTTATTGTTCTTTAACAAGTAAAAAAAAAAGCCAAAGAAAGAAAAAAAACCCAGCAGCAATGAAGCAATGGAACAGACCATTTTCTTTTCTTTGTGACAACAGAGTTAATGTCAGTCCTGAAATTATTCTAGTATCAGATAATGTTTCCTTCACCTATAATCTAGCGATATTATTGGGGTGAGATTTGTTGCCTTTGTCTAAAGCACCAGCAGGAGACAAAGGATACAAGACTGATGGGCCATCTAAATCCCTGTGTTATAACCCCAGTGGAGATCTGGGATCAGATGAACTGCTTGTGTGTTCCGGTTTTGCTGTTCCCATTTTTCAATATTTGAATGTGGCAGGTTGGCCATGCCCGAGCCCAGACAACCTCTTTTGCCACTGGCCTACCAGCTAGGAAGGGCCAAGAAGGTACAGAACACAGTGCTTCGTGTGTATGTCAATTCAGTCTCTTACGTCTGCACAGCTCAAACTTCCTTTCAGTTTTGTTCAACACTCTGAAAGCATCGGCTCAGCGTCAAGAAAGCAAACAATGTCAGGAATGATTAGATAATAAACGAGAAAATATCATGCCACTGTACAAATCCATGGTACGTCCACACCTTGAAAACTGTGTGCAGGTCTGGTCACCCCATCTCAAAAGAGATATTATTAGAATTGGAGAAAGTACAGAGAAGGGCAACAAAAAATGATTTTGGGGGTATGGAACAGCTTCCACATGAGGAGAGATTAAAAAGACTGGGACTGTTCATCTTAGAAAAGAGATGGCTAGGTGGGATATGATAGCAGTCCCTAAAATCATGAATGTTGTGGCAAAAGTGAATAGGGAAGTGTTATTTACCCATTCAAACAACGAAAGAACCACGGGTCACCCGATGAAATTAATAGGCAGCAGGTTTCAAACAAACATAAGGAAGTATTTTTTCACACAACGCACAACCTGTGAAACTTGTTGCCAGGGGCTGTTGTGAAGGCCAAAAGTATAACTGGGTTCAAAAACAAATTAGATAAACTTGTGGAGGGTAGGTCCATCAGTGATTAGCAGCAAGATGGTCAGGGATCCAACCTCACGTTTTGGGTGTCCCTAAACCTGACTGCCAGAGGCTGGGTCTGGACAACAGGGGATGGATCACTTGAAATTGCCCTGTTCTGTTCATTCTCTCTGAAGCATCTGGCACTGCCCAAAGTTGGAAGACAGGATACTGGTCTAGATGGACCATTGGTCTGAACCAGTATGGCCGCTCTTATGTTCTTAATCTGGGATGTTTTATTATTACTTCATCCATTTTTATTCCCAAAGATTTTTGAAAAACAAAAACCATAAGACACTTGCAAATCCTTCATGTTTCCAGACTCATCTTATGGCTCAAAGCAATTTCAACCATTTCAGCCATACAATATAAACCAACTGTTAATTTAACTACAAACCCCACAGAGCTACCCCAGACTCACCACCCCTCACCTGAGCATTGCAAAACTAAGCAACCTTCCACACTCTGTGCCACCTAACGCATTGTTTCCAAGTATTCTAATGGCCCACATGCTCATCTCACTCCCTGGAACGACTCCACTCACTTCAACAGAGTTTGTTCCCATTTACACCAGCATTAGTAAAAGGAGACACAGGCTCTCCGTGTCTGAATCCCCGCAGAGCTAGTGTTGAGACACTGGTATCGTTAGATGGGGCAAGACTGGCATCTATTCAGATTACTGATTACAAAACTATGAGAGGAATAAAAATGTCTAAATTTCTGAGTCTGACCATAACTGACCAGAAAAAAAAAAAGCAAAAAAGCAAAGAGGACATTTTTGCACTGAAGTTATACAGAGATCTGACTAATGTACTTCAGATGGGAACATTGTAAACTGACTTCTTGCCAGTCAGTTTATATAAAAGCACAAACAAATGAACTGTATTAATTATTTTTTTTATTATTTAGAACTAAACATCTTTCCTGCAACTTGGGTTACTTGGAACAACGTGCTATGTAAACAAGCTTACACTGAACTGTAGAGACAGAAGGGGAAGGGTCAAGCTTAAGCCAATTCATAACACCCTGTAATGCCACAAGTCTTAGCACGTCTCACCACACTTCTCCTCCAGAGCGCTCGAAGCGCTTCCTAAAGCCAGGAGAGTTTCATTACCCCATTTTACTGAGACAAGGGGTGCGAAAAGAACTTGCTTCCTGGCCTGGAGCAAGTTCCTTTCGCACCCCTTGTCCCAATGCATTGGAAGGCTCTGCCATTCGAAATTCAGGCAACTAGCCAATCAGTTACCTCCCCTGCTCTGCCCAGCTGCTAAGCTTAAAGACCACCTGGTGTAATGGGTGCAACCCTGGGAAGCTGCAGCGGAGAGAAGAAAACCTAAGGCTCAACCCTGCTCCCACTAAACTCAAGGAGATTTCAGTAGCAACAAGATTGGGCCCCTTAGGCTTTTCCATGGACCTGCTGACTTTTTCTGACCCCCAGCCGCAACGTAGGAGAGGTTTGATTGTGACATTCCTTTCTCACCACACCCCTGCTTCTCCTCATCCCACCTTAATACGAACTGGACAAAAGCAAACTTGATACTGGGGACAAATGTGCGGGGACAGACATGCCCAGTTGTTATTTACGCACCAGGCTCATGCAATCGTTGGGTGATTTAATGCACTCTGCAGGCCCCATCCTGTTCCCACCAGGACTGATGGGGCCGCCAATAGGAAGAGGGTGGTGTCCCTTTGTATAGTCTGTGAGCCCTCAGTGGTGCTCACTGGGTTCTGTGTTTGTTTAGAAACTGCCCGAGCTGCAGTGTGTAGTCGCACGTTGTGCACAGCTAGCGGCCATGATTAGCTGGAGCCTACGCATTCCCTCACGTTACGTTTGTCGTGTAAAGTGACAACAGATGGCAAAGCTCCCAGGCGCTTCAATGGTGAGGGCACAGGGGCTACAAATTTAACGGAATTTTCCATACTGGACTCCAGTGCTCTGCCAGGCACTCAGCTATTAGGGCGTGATGGGGTCTGCTCAACAGATGGACAGACCCTCACGCCTTCAAAGGGCTCTTACAGTCCCTTCTGCCCATGCACTTACATCAAGGAGTGCCAAGCCCATGTACCAGCATAGCCCTCTGCAAACGCCGTGATGCAGGTGTGTTTCTAAACCAAATCAATCAGAGCCTCTTAAAAAACAAACAAACAAAACAAACACACACACACACAGCTCCCCCCTCAAAATACTGAGAGAAGGACGTTTACATTGTGCACCACAGCCCCTGTAAAAATCCCTAACCTTGGGGAAGCTGCATTCCCGGAACATTCATGGGAAAAACTGTTTGGGTTCCTTTTGTCTGCGATTAGAAATCCAACACCCTTGGGAACTGAATGGCTCCGGAAATTAGTAATGGGATAGGAAGCCTTTCACCTCTAAGTCACCAGTCCTGGCTGCGGTCAGCAGTAACCAGAAATGACTGGCGTTCGGTCGCCTACATGGAATGAGTTAGCAGTTTCAGTCTAGCTCCCAACAAACGGGCCCACACCAGCCAGCACGTCCCCGTGGGGCAGCCTCAGCAGGAAGGGGCAGAATGGAGTGGGCCGTGGAGGCTGCATTCCCCTCCTCCACCTTGAGCTGGGTGGCCGGAGAACAGGGCTGTCGCATGACGCAGGAAGAGGGAGAGGAAACTTGCACTGTCACTCTCTGTGCATACCCGGTCTGTGCATACCCGGCTGTGAGTCCAACACCAGCACTAAGGGTGGGGGGTGGGTGAGAGAGAGAGAAAATAACCCCTTGCTGGGGCTGAGGCCAAATCACCAGCTCTCACTCAGAGTGGATTTTAACAGCCAGCCCAACGGGCTGCTCTGGGAAATGCCAGCAGGCCTGTACCTCTGGTGCTGCAGCAGCCCCAAGGACAAGGTCCTTTCTGATCTTCTCTACCGGATCCTTGCTGTAAACAGTGGAATGAAAATAAAATGGAACGAAATCCTCTGGGCGTTGTCCTGTTACCACCTGGGCTCCAGGAGAGCCAGAAAAGGGGACTTGGCTGTAATCTCTGCTCCAGGAACGTCCCGTCCAGCATGTACCGTAAGGCAGAGAATGCCAAGCATTATATAACTGCTGCTGCATGGGATTCAAGCCAGCCACTCGGAGAGGAGATGGGCAGCCATGGACATGCTATAAGAGGAGATAAAAGATACAAAGCCGGAGGCTTTCCCAGACAAAAGGTCATATTCTCCTGATTACAGGCTCAGTCCTGCATCTCCTCACCCCCCGCCATGTAGCAGCACTGGCTTTGATGGTCTCTTACTATGCGCAAGAGCTGCCGGATTGGGTCCAGCAGCGCGTGGTTTGTGGCTGGCTGACTGACAGCAGCATGCACTCCATCACAGCTAACAGGAGATGGACAGCGGTGGTGACATTCCCAAATCTCATCTTGGCCTTTGCAAAGGTGGATGTAACATCTGGCAATGGAAAAGTGCAAACTCCACTAAGAACCTCCTTTTACCAGCAGGCTCTCTGCACTCTGTTACACAACCCTGCCACGCTTTAAGATGCTGGCTGTCACGTGGCACCGTGCTCCTTGGGAAGGCAAGCTGGCAGCTGCAGCAGGGACCATCCAGCATCGCTGAGTGTGTATAAAATCCCGGCCAACGGACTCAGGCCCATGCCCAGGCCTCATGCCCTCACAGAACAGAACATGCCATGTGTCTGATGATGTGGGTATTCACCCACGAAAGCTTATGCTCCAATACATCTGTTAGTCTTGAAGGTGCCACGGGACTCTCTGTTGCTTCTCACAGAACAGAACATTCTGCTCAATGCTGTCAACATCCAGTTTTGCTCCTGAAGAATTAGCCCCCAGGTCACTAAATGCAATTAATTGACAAGACACGGGAAGAGGCAACAATTTTGCAGGGAAATGCGTGCGAGGCAGCCTGTGCATTGCTCACAGCAAGGAAATCAGCCGTCTTGTCGCATGTGTGCTCACCTAAGTGAGGAAAGGGGAGGCTGGGGGTGACCAGAACACGTCATCTTAATGTGATCTCTCTTTACTGTAACAGGGATGTCCCAGGAAGGAGAGAAGCTCTTGTCCCCTCTCTCGCTAGGGATTTACAGGCCACACTCAAAGTAGCAGCATTCTCCC
Organism: Mauremys reevesii; assembly: GCF_016161935.1. Lineage (NCBI taxonomy): Eukaryota > Metazoa > Chordata > Testudines > Geoemydidae > Mauremys > Mauremys reevesii. The sequence goes on from NC_052641.1 coordinate 22,234,005, forward strand.
CAAGTGTTTACACTGCACCTATCACTGTTAGCTGAGGGCCTGCTTAGCTCTCTGCCTTTGGGCTAAAGGATGCATTTCTCTGCAGGGCTGGGAATGATCCGCTGGCATTTCTGCAGGTGCCTGTTTACCATTATTCCAACAGCTGGGCTGGCCACACAAAGGGCAGGCCAGGTTCAGATCAACATGTGCAGTTGACATGATACATTCGGCCTGTGGAAAACTGGGGGGGGGGGGGCGCATCCTCCCACCCTAGCAAAAGGGAGCTGCATCCAGCCTGGAGCCAGAGACTGAGTGTGGCTAAACCAACAAACAAAGCTGGTTTCTGTCTCCCTCTGCTTCGCTCCTATGGGAATTGCTTCTAGTCTGGTAAAGGCAAATGTGAGCTGCATTCAGAAACGCATTCCCCAGCCCCTTGCTCATCTGCCTTGGCTTCAAAATAAATGCTTCACCTGGAGCAAATGAGGAAAATATTAAATGCAAAGACCTGTGTTTAAAGGAGACAGCTGTAGCTACGGCAACATGCAATGTGGAGATCCTGCTGCCTGAGCTCACACAGCCCGTGCAGAGGGGGCTGCAGCCCAATGTGCAATCTGACACGTCATCTCCCCAGGGCAGGGCTGCCCACAGCCAGCTAAGACATTTAAAAGGGTGGCAAACACTGGGGTGCAAAATGAGGTTTAAACATGGGGTTTAAAATGTGCCAGCTGAGAGGTTTTAACACCACCACATATTCTCCTAGTCTAGAAAAACCAAGACTGGATCACTAGCCCTCGTTAGCGTGATAAAATAAGGTCAGGAAACATTAAAACTATTGAAATGAAATTTTTAAAGAAGCTAATAATACAGTTATTTTGCAAAGTGAAAGAACATGGGAGGGGGTCAGACGCCCCAAACTTCAAACTCCCCAGAGTTACTGGTAAAACTGTAACAAAGAGATTTGTCTGTTAATGAGACCTGGGGCTGCTACATTCCCAGCAAGTCACCCAAAACCTGGCTCTTGGCTCGGTAACGTTCACCTAAACCAAGACTAAATAATAAAACAACAACAATAATTATTAATTATAATGTATTCAATTAATTCTAGTATACTATAGATTTGTGGATGTTTCAGCTTTGGGGGACACTAGTGCTCTTTGATTTGAAGAAGCGACTGCCAGTGGACACGCACACTGTACGTGCGCGCGCACACACACACACACACACACACACTGTGCCTATACACACGAATAGTCAAGAAACAGTCTTAAAATACTAACCCCCTGGGAATCATTATTTGTGTGTTAAACCCGCCCCATCAACAGAAAACTCCTGTTTAATACGGTAATTCTCGCCTCTGCTACAAGACCGTAGATTACTGTTTATCTGGCTGTTAAAATAACTGCGGAGCTGCCTATCCAAAGCTCTAGGCAATCTCACACACACACAACAATTGACATCTCAGCAGCGTTAGAACGATTAATTCAGCAGGTGCTCAGCCTCCTACCGAAACCCTTGTCCGCCCCTTCCTGGCGTACGAAGCCCGCCTGCCCCTAGCCCTCGCCAACGCCCTGCCAAACCGACCGGGAGAACCGCACACGCGGGTCCTTCCCTTTCCTTTGCACCCGGGTTCCGCGCTGTTGTGCGCCGCGCACTCCGCGTGTGCAAAACCGGAGCGGGTTTGAGCACGTTCACTTCGGTCTTTTCAGTATCCGGTTCTCGAGCCTGTGGCTGGTTGGGATCAGAACGGTACCGGGCGCTGGCTACAGAAATAGAAGAGAACTTTGCCTCCCTTCAAAAACCAACCCAACCCCAGCCCCAAACCCAGGCCCAGCCCCGTGCTAAAACCTCTCTGAACACTGCATCGTGTAAAGCCGGCAACCCCTTTCGCTAGAGCTCGTGGAAATCGTTTGCCTAAAAATTCGCAGAGTGTTTTCAATCGAAAACAATTGTATCGTGAACAAAATATTTTCTACCAACATAGTCTGGTTCTTGTTAAAAAACAACAACTGTTTTTTGTTTTGTTTTGTTTGTTTTGGGGTGTTTTTTGGGGGGGAGGGGGTTCAGCAACCGGAAACCAAACTTGTTCATTAAAAAAAATAAAAACTGTTGGTTTTAAAACTTAAAAACCGTTTCCGTTTTCGATCGCCAATAAACAGATGTTTTTAGTTTTCAAAAAAATCCAACATTTGTCAAAGCTTTTTATTTTTTTTAAATGAAACTGACACTTTTATATCAAAAAATTACATTCGAAAAGCCCCAGCCAGCTCCATCCTCCCCTCCCTCCTCCCGCTGTATTTACTGATTGTTAACAAGAAAACAGTCTGCGTGCTTGGCCTGAATCGGGGTCCTGTTTGTTTTTTAACAAAGGAAAAGGAGTTGGGAGTTGTAAGGAGCCCTAATGACTCCTGAAGTGATGCCTGCTCGTCTGCTGGGCACCTGCTTGTGAACAAGCGTGTGATCACCAAAGTGCATCAGCTCGCACGCCCGTGCCAAAGCCCCGCTGAATGCACCGCACGGACACTGCGGAGCCACCTTCTAGCACATCAAACAAGCGGCGGGTTTTCCAGCCCTGGGACGCCAGGAATTGGATCTGCACCACTGTCCATTTCCTCCTCGCGGCACTGTCATATTAACCCCGCAAAGCCCGTAACTCTGCTCGCACCACTACTGCCACTGACTTCCCCTGGGATGAGAACAGTGTCCGCCCGTGCCTGGCCTGAGGCGCTGCTGAGAGAAACCGAGTTAACCAGGCGGCTTTCAGCGCCGTGTGAACGGGCGCGGGAATCTGGCTCTGTAACGAGGATGCTGCTGCCCGTGCGCCTTCCCCCGCGGGGCTGCTCGGAGTGTAAACGCCTCATTCCCCTGGGCGCGGGCAGGGGTGACCCACCCGGTGCAGCTGCTCTTGCACGAGGCACGTCGGACCAGGGGCGAAAGAAAAACGCGTCTCTTGTGAAGTCAGTGGCGCTGGTTTTGCACAGGGGAAGTCCCGGGGCGCGGCTGGCCAGACGCGCTCTGTGGCTCCTGGGAGGGGCCGGGAAACGGGCTGTGTGCGGAAGGGGTTTCCCCACCCCCGGCTAGACCCGGGCGAGGGGTGTCTAGCCCAGGCTACGGGGGAGCGGCCCGAGACCAGCCCCGCTTCTCCCCGCAGTGCCCGGAGCGGCCGGGAGAGATGCGCAGCTTGGGGGCCTGGGGGGGTTTGCTTTGTTGGGGTCACTCGACCTGGCTCTGATTGCTGATGTGCGGGGAGCAGCCGGGAAGCGCAGGCACCTGCTGAGCGGTATTTTAAAACGCGGTGACTGCGCGAAGCCCCGCCCGGCCGGCTCCGCTCCCTGTCCACACGGCAAAGACTCCGGCGCAGGGACCCAGCGCGGAGCAGCGGCCCTACACCGGGTCCGGGCAGCGACCGCCCGCTGAAGGGCTTCGAACGGGCCGTCTATCGCCAGCGTCTGTTTGCAGCCACCCCCGGCTGGGTGCACACCGCCCTTCCCCTCCCTGTGTCTGGACACACACGGGCAGGAGGGGCTCGCAGCCCTGCCCCCCCCCCCTCACACACACACACCGGCAATGACACAACACGCGGGTGTGTGGGTCACTCGCACAAACATACACAGCACGTGTGCAGAACAAATGGGGGTGAGAAACACCCCCCCCCACTGAAATACAAACGTGTGAGGAGAGCTGTGGGGAACCACCCCCCCCCAATGTAGATGTAATTTGAATTATACAATTAATGTCTATGTAGCGCGGTTGGGTGTGCGAAATAACATGCGCACATTCACATTCAATCCAGGCAAATGGCACACACCACAGGCACATCTGAAACACGTTACACACACGTGCTACATTCGTACCGACAGGAATATTGATTCCATCAATAGCGCCAGGTCCCCCCACCCCGCAGACACCCCCAGGCAACCCGCGCCACGCAGCTCCCTGGGCCCGGGACTGGGCCGGCACCAACCCGCTCCCAGCTCGCCCGGGTTTTCCTTCTGCCCAGCGAGCCCCAGGGCCCCTGTGAAAGCGCCTTGGCCGGAGCCAAGAGCCGCCCCACAAGCCACAGCCCCTCTCCCATGGCGCGGCGGCCGCGCAGCGAGGGGGCTGCGCAGTTTGCACAAAACCCATCGCTCCGCTCCCGGAGCCCTAGTGCCCCAGCAACCCGCCCCCCCCCCGCGAGCCCCAGGCGAGGAAGTACATTGTCCCCCCGCTGGTGAACCAGCGCCAAGGAACTCGGCCTGGCCCCGGAGCGGATCGCCGCTACCCTGCGGAGCTGCGAGACAGCGGGTTTGCGCGTTTTATTCAAAGCCCTGAGAACAGTGAGTGGGGCTCCGCTGTTCGCAGGTGATTGTGCAAACGGCCCCGTGACTCACTCCCCAGGCCAGAAGAAGAGCCCAGATTTCGCAGGCCGGCAGGCAGAAAAACCAACCGCGCCCCATCACTGATATGGGAACGTGGGCGAAGCAGTCTCACAGCACAGTGACCGGGGCAGGCGGAAAGGGAGTGACTTCGGCGTCACCTGAGAAGTGGCTTGTTTAGTCACCCCCTTTTCACCGTGACACCCAAACAATCACACAGCAAAATCCTGGCACCAGCATGAGGTTTGCCCGCAATTTTCACTGTTCCGCCTGTTTTCCAGTTACTGCCTCACCCCTGCGTCTGTCTGGTCTAGTCACACTGGAAACTCTTCAGGACAGAGATTAGATCTCTACAAACGGCGTGTCCGTACAGCGCCTGGCACACTGGGGCCCTGATCTGGGTGGGGGTCGCTGGGCTGCACTGACACACACTGACACACCCACACTCACTCACTCTCTCTGCAAGACGGGTCGATACAAATCCGACCCGCTGAAGCAGCAGAGCGAGAGCCCACCTGGAAATCTCGGGTGCCTCCCGGCCAGGGGCCCTGGCTGCGGACTAGAACTGCCTCTGAATGCCCAATACTCGTCCCCCGCCCTGGCACCACAAGTTTGTACCACATCCTCGGAGGAACCAAGGAGGTTTGACTGCAAGAATCAGCGGCTCTCCTGGAGTTAGGCTCTTCCTCCCCATCCGCTCACACACACACCCCCGCCCACGCCGGCTCGGGCGCCCAGTCTAGTTTGGATAGCAAGCTCTGGTTAACTAATTGGCCTGCGCAGCGCCGTGCACACGACTCGTGCCCCGCTCCGGCTCCTGCACAGTCCCGCGAACCCCCTTCTGCTCTCAGCCCCTCGCGGAAAGGAACGGAACCAAACGACACGTCAAGAAGCCAGACAGCCCAAGTGTCAGCAAACCCTGCCCCCTGCTGCGGTCCAGCCCCGCCCTCCCCTGGGGCAGCCCAGTTTCAAAGATCTGCTCCCGCGGCTGCCTGCCCCATAGCGAACTGGGCAAACCAGCCAATGCCCCTTGAAATCTGGCCCTACCCCGTGCGCTAGAAGCTACATCCAGTGCGCGGTCCCCTGTGCCGCTCCTGCCCCCCGGATCAAGGGACCTTCCCCTCCACAGACAATCTCCCCGCAGCGGGATACCTGCGCTCGCTCGGTACGTTCCGCCTGGAGAACGGAGAATATCCGGCAATTCTCTAGCGCCCATCCCCTGCCAGCCAAGGATCCCAAAGCGCGCCAGGCCCGGGGCAGGCTCGGGCGTTTGACAGCCCCGAGCTACCCGCCCTGGCCGTCGGGGCAGAGCGCTGCACGCCGCATCCAGCGGCGGGGGGAATCGAGGCACAAGGGCTGGAGTTATGGGAGCCGGAATGCGGCCAGGACGCAGCAGGCAGAATTCCTGCCCCGGGCTGAGGGCGAGGCCAGGGCCTGGGCTCTGCGGCTCCCCTGGCAGATGTCACACGCTCGCCGCTGGCCGGGGCAGGGACCCTCTGCTGAGGTGGGGGGAGAAGCCCGCCCGCACCTCCCGCTCCCCCAGGCAAGGACCTGCTCTGCACCCAGCGCGGGCCAAGGGGCGGACAGGCGCGGGAGAGGGGCTGTTTTGAACGCAGGTGCCGATTGCTTCGTATGGCCTCGGAACCGGCCTCAAGCAGCCGGCGAGGGTCCGAGCAGCTGCTCCGCAAAGGCGGGGGCAGAGTCACGCTCAGGCGAGTGGGGCAGGCTCTGAAACCCCCCGGGGGGGGGGCCTGAGCCCTGCAGTGACTCTCTGGTTTGGGGGAGCTGGGGCGAAACAGCACGTGGCCGACCTCCCCCCCCCGGGCGGGCAGCTCGGTCCTGACTCCGGTCCGGAGGGATCCCGCAGCACGTTACAGCCTTGAGCGGATACACATGAACCCTGGGCAGGAGTCACTTTCTTCCCCGCTGCAGGGAATGACACCCCCGTCCCGGACAGGAAAGGGAGCGGACTGCCCCAGCCACGTGCCACGGGGGGAATTTGGGGAGGTGAAATGGGAGTCTCAGAGCTGGGGCTGGGCCGGGACGCCACGGTTCATGCTCCCTGTTACCCAGCTACTCCCGGAGAGAGCGCAGCTCGGCTGCAGCCATGAGCGGGGGTAAAACAGATTTCAGGGCACAGCACGATAAACGCTTCCCAGACCGGTACCCTCCGCCCGAGATTCGCCTCTGGGGAGACAGGAGCCGGGCCGGCGCTGCGCCGTCAGGGTGGGATTTCCCCACCTGCTCGCTGGTGACCCAGGGACGCTTTGCCAGTGCCTGTCATGGGAGCGGAGTCAGCTCCGACAATCCCACTCGCCCTCCAAATGCTCGGCCAGGCGCGGCCCAGAGCACCGGGGGGGCGGGGGCTGAGAGCCATTGAACCAAGCTACATACAGGGTTTACAAGGGAAACCGCTTCAAGCCAGGGAGCTCCAATGCAGAGCACTGGGGCCTCGTCCTCCCCCGTACAAGTTCAGAGTAAAGTTACTACTGTGAAATGCCTTTAGTTCTCAGCACCTCTCTCCTTCAGCAGAGCTGCGCGCACACACACCCCCTCGGAACAGAGACCCGGCGAGGGGTTTTTACCATGAACTCTCTGGAACGGTCTGTGTTAAACAAAGCGCGTCTGAACATTAGTTCTTCAGAAACAGCGGAGCGGATCTTCCTCACCCTGCCCGGAACCATTCACCTGAGGCTGGGAGGAATATCAGCCCAATCCCCGACGGGCAGCAGCGTCCTGACTCGAGAGGGCTGGGAGGGAAGGGGCCCTCAGGATCAGCCCAGGGTAAAGCCACAAACATGTGATGCCGGGCACACGTTTACGGAGTGTCCACACCAGCCTGTACAAACGTGTTAGCTTCCTCCACTGAACTGTCAAACCAAAGAGCCGGAGGGGAAAACACTCTAGCTGCAGCCAAGCCCTGAGCCACAACTATTGCTGCAGCAGCGCTAGGAGGCCGCACGAAACCAGACTCGCCCCAGACATGCACAAAATTAAAGTTGTGAAGATTCGTGGTTAAAGCTCTCGCACATCCCTGGAGCCCCCTGAGAGGGTCCCACTCCTGCAGCTCCGACTCGCACGAGTCACGCCGCCCGAGAAAGGGGTTCCGGATCAGAGCCCATATTCCCAAGGGGCATAAACCCCACACCCTGCTGTGCCAGGCACTGCCGCTGAGTGCTGTCTCTGTCACGTGTGAGTCACACAAAGGGAGCAGGCGGCCAGAGCTGCCCGGCCAGCAGCGCTACCAGAATCCGAGAAACGATTCGCTGCAGGTGACCCCAGACAGGCGGTGATGCCAACACTCCTCTATGGGCCATGCAATCACGGGGGACAGGAAATGACAAACACAAATGCCAAAATAACTTGTTTTCCACACACCATCTCCCCGCAGCCACCTTTCCGAGGAGACCTGACAAACTGGGGGGGTTTGGACATGACATAGCCCAGGCGGGCACTCGGCCTAAGAGAACGATCTCGCTCAGGTCTCTGGCCACAACTCCTCCTCCCACCGGGGCCATTCAAGATGTTGGTTATCACCTGGCTGCCCGCCCGCCGGCTCCCCGGGGGTGGCTGCGTTTGAGAGGCGCTGCGCGCAGGTAGGTCCGTGATCCCACTGATTTCAGAGGAACGACTCACGCGAGTGAAGTTCCTCACACCCAGCAGAGTTTGCGGGATCGGGGCCACAGTTTAGGCCATTCGTTGAGACCGTTGGAATAAAAGGCATGTCAAGGATCACCACGTTTCATGGCTTCCCCAGCGCCAGCCCTGTTCCAAGGCCCAGCCCAGCCCCTCTCCCAACACGCGAGGAAGCGGGACTCTTTTGCGTGCGGCTTTTTGCACGCGGTCATTCCCATTTCCTGCCTTGGGTTTCCCCGTCCTCCTGGGGGCAGACAGCAGCGGGCCGGCCAAGCTGAGCCAGGTGCTGCACCAAGCCCCAAACCCAGCGGCGGGTCTGGACGTGCTCATTGATGGAGGCCCCCCGCCCTCACTCCCCCGCTCGTTGGGTGTCTCAGTCGCTGGGGCACTTCGATTCAATTCTAGTGTAAAAATCCCTCTCTCGCTGCCCGGGCTCTGACTCCTTGTCAGCCGAGGCTAGAGTGTTTTCCTGAAGCAGGTCGGGCTCGAAGCCCGGCTCCGCCGGCTGTTGGGGGTTTTTAACGTACCATCAAAGACGCTGCAGGATGTCTGAGGGCTGGAACACAGAACTTAGGGATGCCTTAAAAACGGAGCCTGCTTAGCTATGGCAGTTACTAAGCTCTGCAATTGACCTTCTTTTGCAAAAGCCGGGATAGTAAATCCGGTCCTGTCACACTTCACACCCCAAGGGAAAAACCAGGCGGCACGAATCCAGCGAACTCCTTTAAGGGTTTTTTTAAATCTCGCCCTATGCAACTCCCGGTTCATACAACGAAAGAAACAGAAGCCGGTGGAAATCAGCCTGCGCAAATATCTGGGGCTGGGGGTGGGTCTCTCTCTAGCGGCTTGCGACGGGTACAGCTGAGGAACGCGGCCAGCGGGCCTCTGGGGCCAGGATTATGCGCGAGAATTTCTTCCTAATTTAGCAGTTTGGGTTTCTGGTGATTTGCTGCTAGCAGGGCCCTGGACGCTAAACAAGTAGGAGGGAGAGAGCGAGACCCCGAGTGCCCCCGGCCGGGGTGCGGGCAGCCGCTTCCAGGGCGCCAGAAAAGGCTGCAAAGACCCCCCCCCCCAACCCCCGGCCGAGGAAGCGGGATGGGAGCGAGCGGCGCGCAGGTTGCCAGGGGAGGGAGTCCCAGAGACGGGGACAGGTCTAGCAGGGACCCGCGATCCATGCGCCCCACCTGTCCCCACCACCCCTCAGTTTTAGGTTCAGGAGCCGCAGCGCCCGTCCTCCCCGGGAGCGCAGCGCGCTTCCACGGAGCCGGCTCCCACCCCGGCTCTCCCCCGCCCCGGGAGCATGTCCCGCTCCGCGCCAGAGGCTAAGGGCGGCTCGAATGTACCCCGTGTCTGCCCTGCAGCTGGGGTCACGGGCGGGTTAGTGCCGGTGCGGCTCCTACCGACGTTACTGCGATCTCTGGGTCTGCCGGGGAGAGGCGGCGGCGTGAACCCGTCGCTACACCCAGCCCGCAGGGGAGCGATCCCGGGACAAGACACACGAATGACTAGTCGGGAGCCTCCGGCATGACAGGGCTCTGCCCCCACCTGGCCCCCTAAGGCGCCGGGTCCGGCCTGGCCCTGCTCTTACACCGACAGGAAGCGGCGGATTCGTTAAGCGACGTCGGAGGCGCCCGAAAAACGGGTTTTGCAGGATTTCCCCGTTTGCACTTGCGTGGAAATGGGAGGCTATTTCCAGCGGCCGGGGGCAGGGCTTACGGCTGGGGGGGGCTTCTTCCCCCGTGATCCTTAAGGAATAAACTGCCCCTGGGCCTCCCTCCCCAGCCTAGGAGCACTGCCCGGGGTCACAGGCCCTTGCGCAGGGCCAGGCTGGGCGCGGAGGCTTTGGGCAGCTGTCTGCGCTCCGCGGACCCGCCGCTGGCAGTGCCCGAGCCCAGGGGACTCTCCCCCAGACGCAGGAAGGCACCAGGCTTCGGAGAGGCTGGTTCTAACCCAGGGACGGTGCCTCTCCCCCCCCCCCCAGCGCAGAGGGGTTCCCTGCGGGGGACAGATCCCGGCTACCCGCTGTGGCTAAGCTGCCCGCTCCCGTTCTGTGCGGGATTCACCTGCCCGGGACACCCTGCTCCTCGCCGCGGCTGGTGGGTAACGCGCCTGACCTCCAGCGCTTCCACCGCACTGCGAGGCAGCGTTTACACGGGTCGGCTGGTGGTGGTGGACAACCTGTCTCTGTACACCCGCCTCATCCATCCATTCCTGGGACACTCGAGAACAAGCCCTGCCAGGCGGCTGGGCGCTTCGCCCTGCTTAACCCGCCGAGCCGCCCCGCGGGGACTTCAGGGGCCAGCCTGGGTGTAATGAACCCCCCACACCCGCCAGCAATTAGTTAAAGGGAGCCGATCCCCTGGTCTCTTCCTTAGAGGACACTTGTGCAGCTACCTGGGGCTTTTACGGTAATTAGCGCAGGCCCCCCCTTGCTCCAGGAAAAAAATCCCCGTCGGGCCAAGGTCTGGAGTCTGCGGGAGCCGAGCGCTGACCAGCCCGCCTTCCAGGAAACACACACACACACACTGGCCCGGGCCCGTTGCTACTCCGGATAAGGACAAACCGGCCCTACGCACCAGGCCCCGTTTACACAGCGAGTCTGCAAACCGAATCTGCCCTGTAACGGCACAAACTGCCGAAGGGAGCCAGATCCCTGGATTCAGAGCTGGACTCGGCCTGCCGCACTCGAGATCCCCGGCCAGCCGGGCTCCTACCTGAAATAATCCATTTTACAGAAGATCTCCTTGTTCTTGATGTAGCAGCTGTTCTGCTGGCGCAGGGAGGTCCGGCACACCGAGCACTCCAGGCAGCGCACGTGCCAGATCAGGTTGTTCACCTGGGACAGAGAAGGGGCCTCTGTGAACTGGTCTTGGGGCCAGGCATGGGCCCCCCTGCTCCGCCCCAGCAAGTCCCCTCGGCCACCCACCGAACTGGTCCCCGCTCCCCAAGGGAGGGCCCCATTCCGCCCTGCCCGGCGCTCACCTTGAGGAGGTACCTGTCCAGGATCTCCAGGCCGCAGCTGGAGCAGACGTTCTTGCCGGCGGAGGGGATGGAGGACGAGGAGGAGGAGGAGGAAGGCGGGGAGCAGACGGACGGGGTGGACGGGGTGCTGGGAGCCGAGCGCGCATCTTCCTTATCCAGGGTGCTGGGCAGCGTCTCTCCGTCCGACTGGGACTGCGGAGAAAGCACCCCGAAGCGGTCAGCCAGGGAGTCCCCAGCGCCCCGCGGGGGCCCCATTCCTCCCCCGCGTGGGGCTCCTGGGGGGACCGAGCAGCAGCACCCCAGAGCCACCCCCTGCCCTGTGATTCATTCCCCCACAGCCCGGCTCTGGAAGAGGGAGCCGCCCCATCTCCCCGCAGGGCCAGTCCCATGGGGCCGGGCCAAAGGAGTCGGAACAGCGCGCACCAGAGGCCGCTCCTCTGGAAGTCAGCGGCAAAGCTTCCGCGGGAGCCGGATGAAGCCCTACGCGCCACCCTGGAGCTGGGGCAGCGCGGCGGCCGGTGCGCCCTGGCTGGCCGCTGCGCTCAGCCCTTGGCCGGGTCCCGGGGCGCCCAGGCGGTTCTGCGGAGCCCGGCGCGGCCAGCTCCCGTCTGCTGTCGGTGAAGCCCCAGCGCCCTAGGGACAAACTCCCCAGCTGCCCCATGACAGGGGTGGGTGCCTGCGCGCCCCAGCTACCCTGGCTCCCAGGAGCTCGCTACCTCCCACCCAGCGGCCCTGCAGCCTTACCATGATCTGGGGGTGCTTGCTGTCCGGGCAGCGGGAGCTTCCCTTGGAGAGGGGGCCGTCCTGGGCCATCACCTTGAAGGAGAGAGCGGGAGAGATTGGCTGGGGCTCTACCCGCCTGGGCTCTACCGCCTGGGCTTCATGGCACCCTATATAAACCAGCTCAAAACAATAAATAAGAACTTTCTAGTGGCCATTTAAATCCTTTGCAACAAAAGCTGCGTCTCTTTAATGAAGCAATTTGAATGTGGATTGAATTCTCTCCCTGCCTGCACTTAACCCGGGCCTCTTGAAGTAATCGCTCGGTTCCCATGCGAGCCAAGGCGCTGAAAAAACACAAACTACCTGCAATTAGAAATTGCCGTAAATGCCCAAGATAAGAGGTATCCAGAGTGTCAATTCCAGCTGTCAATCAGGGAATCCATCAGGCCACCCAAAGAATTGCAAATTTGATTTTTTTAATGGTAGTAATTAAAAATCGAAATTCTTCCCCCCGCGCTCTGAAACGCAGAATGCAGCAGAAAGCGCCTGGATTGAAAATCCTCCCCATTCAAGTGAGGGGGGAAAAACAAACCCACTTTCTGCTTCCAGGTCTGGGCTTTAAAAACCAGCGCGGCTGCAGCTGATATTTAAAGCGCACAGAGGGCAGCAATTTTTGGATTCCTCGCCTCTCGTCTCCCCCCCAAGCCCGGCCCATTTGCGGCTATTAAGCCCCTATTCAGGCAGACAATGCCCAGCGCTTCCTCCTGATTTGCCTCTGTCTTTGCTAAATCGCTTTTTTTCGAAATTCCTGAGCCATTTGCATAAACGTGCGGGGCTCGGCGGGTCGGTGCGGGCTCCGTCTCCTCGCCCGGCGCTCACCTTCCAGCCCCCGGGCACGGAGCCGTTCGCAGCTCCTCCGAAGCCAACGAATGGCAGCCAGGCTCCGCACCCCGGGCCCCAGGCTCCCCTGCCCCGCTCCTCGCTCACCTTCCCCGCGGGGGCGCCGGCGGCCAGGGGCTGGCTGCCCGGGCGGAGCGGGGCCAGCGGCTCATTCTTCCAGTACATGGACAGGGCGGAGAGACGCGTCCCGCTCGGAGCCGGGGCTCGGCGGGGGCAGCGCTCGGCTCTTCCTCCTCCCGCTGCGCTCGCCCCGGGAGCTCAGGGGGGCCCGGGGCCCTGCCCCGCCGGGGAAGGCCGGAGGCGGCGGCGCTGGCTGGGCTGGAGCTGCCGGGAGAAGTTTCTCCAAATTCTTCCTTCCACTGTCCCCGGCGGGCAGGACCAGGAGCAGGGTCCGCCCCGCGCCTCCTCCAGCGCAGCCCGGCGGGTGGGGCGCGGGAGGCCGGGGCAGCGCTAGGCTGCCGGGGAGCCCTGACCCCCAGGGCCCGTTAGGTTCCCCCGGGCAGGCAGCGCTGCGAGCGGCTGGAGCTCCCGGCGGTCCGAGCCGGGCACTAGCCCCACCTTCGCCGCCCTCTGCGCCCTGGGCGGGGCAGCCACCTGCGGGGGCAGCGGGCCGGGCACAGACACGTGGCGCCGGCTCAGGCGCGGGGACTGGCCCGGGCAGGGGCAGGGGGCTCCTCGCTGAGCCCTGGTCCCATAGGAGCTGCCGGGCTCCGGCCCGGGCACCGCCGCCCTTGGGAGACCGGAGAGGACTGCGCGCTCCCGCGCGTCTCCCCAGCATTATAGGAGGCGAGGGCTGGAGGTGACGGGGAGGGGCCCGGAGGGTTCTGCTCCTCTCTCCTCCTAGCTCGTCGGGAGCCAGCCAGAGGCGGGGCAGTGACCTTCCCTCTGTTCCCAGGGCCTGGGGTCTGCCGCCGCCGCCCCCTCCTAGGGCCTTGCGCAAGGCCCTGCGCTCCCCGCAGCCAGCCCAGCCTTCCCCCGGGGGGAGCCGGTTCATTTCCAGGGAGCTGCCCCAGTCCTGACCCCCCTGAAAAGCGGCCAGAGGCCGGCTCAGGAGAGCGGTGCCGTGTGGATACCTCGCCCAAGGGGGAACAGCCCTGCAGGGAGTCGGACAAAGATAAATTAACCGCCCCCCCCCCCCAGGTAAGCGATTCTGTTCAATAGGTTCCCAAGCCGCCCCGGGGCGCGGGCTTTGAAAAGGCTCCCGAAGGAGAGACTGTGAGATCGCCGGTCCTGTAGGGGAGACAACGCCCTGTGCAGCCAGCCTGCAGCCGGGGTCCCGGCTAAGGGCCCGTTTAAAGGGGGCTCCTTAAAACCAGCGGGCTCGATCCTGATTAATGCTACTGCGGAAGCAGTTAGTCTGTTCATTACATGATGCTAAATAAGTGAACAACAGCCTCTCACGCTCCTAATTAGATTGTGGTGTTAATTTACTGAAGCAACCGTAGCTTTTTCTGTACACAAACATTGCACCAGTTTAACTACAACATTGGTCTGTCGTTTGATTCAGTTTAACCAGTGCACATCCTCGGTGTGAACGCGCTTAAATCAGTTTACCAGGTACAACTAAACTAGTTTGTGGCACCTTCCGACCGAAGGAAGAGCATCTAGGCGAGGTGGCTGCATCAATGTAACGATGAATCCCCACGTGCTTCTAATGACATTGGTAGAATTCTCCTGTGTAGACAAGGCCGCAGGAGTTACTCATTTAATCCAACCTTGGGGGCTGGAAGGCTAGGGTCAGACACCTGTGGCTTGGTTAGAGCCTGAGCTCCACACCATTGAACTGAAATGGGTTTGAACCCAACTTGGTTAAACAGGTGCTAGTCCGTGCACACACTCATTTGGGTTTAAGTGGTTTACTGCAGATTAATTTAAACCAATTCCTTTACACAGTGATGTGAAACTGCAGCAAGCCTGGGTTCAATCACAAGAAGCACAGCACACAGCAGTGTAATGACATCAGTTTAAAATCACACCTTTAGTTAACCTCCTGCAACTTTCTTGTGTAGACAATGCCTACAGGTCCCAAATAAGGGGCCCGCTCTTCAAAGGCACTGGAGTTTTCACTGAACTTTAAGAGACTTTTCTAATAATAGGCTAATAGCATCATGTCTCCATATCTGTTTCAATGGCAGCTCCCCCCTGAACAAATATGGGGACATGGGCCCCACTCCTTCAAAACACTTATCTATAATATTGAGCATTAATGCAGCACCACTGACCCACTTTACTGCTTCCTGGAGAAGGTTTATTTTGTTACTTTACTATCTGCTTAGTTACCTAACTTCAGGCACCCCCGTTTGAAGATTGTGGATTTTGTTGATTTCTGCTAGGAGAACATTCACGTTGGAAAGGAGACAGCCCCAGCTTGGCAACACCCCACTTAGCTTTTCCATTGCAGTTGTATCTAGCAATCTTGGTTTTAAAGGGTTTCATTAGTAACCTGATAATTCTAGAGCAGAGCACCAGCAGCAGTTCCACCATGAAGTAATTCTAGGAAAGTAACATGAGATGATGAAAGCTAGAGATGGATACTCCTGGTTATTAATTTTGACAGCTAAATTGGTAAGCAAAGGGGAAATCAGATGAAAGTCATTTTAGAGTAAATACAAGACGTTACATTTAAACATTCGGGTTGTGACAAAAACTGAGGAAACCAAGAAAATTCAAACGCAAGATGACTAGTCCACCCTTCCCTCATCCCTTTGGGCCTCTCCACAATGACCTGCCAGAAGAATAAAGTGGCAACAGGAGCAGAGCAAGTGCAAAGGAACCAACGCTGGAAAGAACTTAGGCCACTTCTCCATACTTACGGGTTCTGAATTAGCTGGGAATTCTTCAGAAAGGGAATAAGAAAATGTGGGGGAAATAAAGAAACTGCTCAGGACACAGCAATGAGACTTTGCGGTGTATTACGGAGATGAAGAATAATGCAGAATTAGAATGGCCATAGCATAAAAACAATGGCTAACTGGAGTTTTTCTGTATTCGCTGTTGTTGTCTGTGGAAATCAGGAGTGGACTCAGCGCAGAGATTGGAGCTTCCAATTTAAGCCTGGTTTATACTACAAAGTCAGGTCGATGTAAATCACCAGGTATCAACCTAGTTATGCAGGTGTCTACACTCAACTATGCCTCCCACTGTTGTAAGTGTCCCATTACAGCAACGCAGTAACACTACCTCCCGGAATGGTGTTGAACCATAGTCCATGTGCTGTGGTCAATACAGTGCGAGCGCAGATACCGCACTATGTCAACCCCAACAGTCCTCCTGCAGCTGTCCCACAACGCCTGACAGCGGCTGCTCTGTGACAGTGACAATTGTGAACTCCACTGCCCCAGGGTCACGGAAACCAGGTGCCACTCTCCTCCCCAGAAACTTCCCCATGTATTTTTGGGATGCCTTTTCCTGATGGTTCACCTTGGTGAGCACACCTAACAGCTCTCCTGAACAGCGGGCTCCTGCCGAGAGTAGACATGAGATATTGGATCTCCTGGACCTGTGGAGAGAAGAGGCAGTGCAGGCCCAGCTACAGACCAGCTGTAGAAACATGGACATCTCTGAGCAGCTTGCACAGGACATGCAGGAGAAGGGGTATCACAGGGATCAGCAGCAGGGCTGCAGGAAACCAAAGGAACTGAGGCAGCCATACAATAAGGCCAGGGAGACCAACAGTGAGCTGGTGCTGAGCTGCAGACCTACCGTTTTCACAATGAGCTGCATGCCATGCTTGGCAGAGACCCCACCAGCACCTTGCAGACCACCATGGATACCTCTGAGGCACCTGAGAGACAGACCCTGCCCTGAGCAGTGAGAAGGCAGAGGAGGATGAGGGACCTGTGGCAGGAGGCTCCAGCTACACAGTGAGCCAGGGTCTTCTGGAGATTCCACCGCAAACTAGCCAGTCCCACCAGCCAAGCCTGGATGAAGAGGAAAGAACCTCAGGTAAGTGTGTGTGTGCATGCTCTCTCACTGTTTAAATGGGACAATGACGCCTGGCCCATCCCCAAGTTAGCAGGACTTTGCTTTACTTGTATGAGAAGTGGAAGTAGAACAAAAGGTAGTTACCCGCTTTTCATTCCCCTGTAGGGTTAGGCAGGGCATGTGAAGCAGAGTGTTTATATCCATAGGGATGTGCCTTGTATCCTCCCAAGAGGTCTTGATGAAACTTTCCTAGAGATGCTCTGCAGTCCTCTCCCAAATGTTTCTAGGGATGGCTGCCGTATTGCTTCTTCCACAGTAAGACGCTTTCCTATGCCACTCCGTGATTACTTTGGCAGGCACCACTGCAGGAAACAGTCTAGTGGAAAATGGTTAGAGGCCGCTTTGGGGCACCAGCACAGTTCTTTGTGCCTCTGGAGTGAGGTAGTAGCTAAAATCACCACAGTCACGGATCCACCGGATCAGTGTTATGGAACAGTCTCTCGGAGGAACCCTTTCAGCGTGCCAGCCCACGAGGGGTCTCACTCTTCCTCCAGGATGAGCCACTGGTCCTTCAGCACCCCAGCTTCACACCATGAGATCCATTCAGTGCATCCAATTGAAACAGACCCCTGAGGGAGACTTGTACAATTGAAGGGAGCAATGCGCCTCCTCCGTCACCTCTGCAGTGACGCCCAGCCAGAGTGGTCAAACAGAAGAGTTTATTAGTCCACTGGAACACAGCACAGGAAGTCCTTGGTTAGCACAGAGTAAAGAAAGTTACAGCATCGTCCATCCTGGTCGGCACAGAGCCCAAAGCCCTGTCCCTCTGATCTCTCTTTTCCCAATACAGGTGTACCCCCAGAAGCCCTCAGCAGCCAACCCTTACCCAGCCCCCAGCACCTCCTCAGGACTTTGTTCCCCAGCTGGACAAACACTGCTGGGCTTCCTGCTTAGAGGTGGGCCATCCGTGGTCAGTGGTTGCTAGGTATCAGAGTCATGGTGATTGGATTTGTCATGGTCTTCTCAGATGCTCCATTGATATGGGATCTAAGTTCCAGACAGCTGGAGCCGTTCACACCTGTGTCTCTGAGCCTCTGCACAGGGCAGATGATCCTTTCCACCCCCTAGGTAACCCTGGAGCACATAGGGGAAATTGAGGCACAATGGATTCATTAACAAAATTACAGAAAATCCCACTTCATCACAACCACTCCCTGTGGCCAATAGTGACAGTGCTCAGAACCATTGCCCTGTTCTTGGACGCAGGGAAATAGGGGCTGGATTTTATTGTTTTATGCAACCAAACAATTATGGTCTCATTTCCCTGCTCCTCACCCTCTTGGCAGGCCATACTGACCACAGCGGTGGCAGTAAAGTGGTGCTGTGCAGAGGTGGTTCAAAGTTGAAGTGGCAACAAGCATGTCTTATTTAAAACTCTAATGAGCCTAAGGGTAGGGAGTTCTGAAAATTATCTTTTGCCTTCCATTGTGACTGTAAATCCAATGATAAATCTGTGTTATCCGTAGGTGTTGCCATTGCAACCTTGCGGGGTGACCCCTCTGCACCATTGGAATGCCTGACCCTGACGTGGAGGAGAAAGCAGCAGACTAGGGAGGACATGCTCTTAGAGACCCTGCAAGCCAGTGCTGCATCAGCTCAGAGGGTGTGGAAAGTAGATATACCAGACAGCCTGGAGAGGGAGAGAGTGGACAGCAGAAAGGCCCAGGTTCTCAGCAGGAAAAGAAGATGGAGATGCACCAGGAGAAAAAGGGGCTTCTCAGGAGCAAAGGCAGAAGCTGCAGCTGACCTACAGGTCCAACAGGCACAGGCTGGCCTCTCTTTGCAGTCAGTGGAGAACTCCACGTCAGCACCTGCCTATACCACCCCCACGTAGCTCACAGACAACGCGCTCCACCATCGGCAGCTGGTCTGTGCCAACCACCACCTTGGATTTTTTTCCCCCTACATCCCTTAGCAATCTATCCTCAAAGAAACCATATCCCCCAGGTTTGTGGTATTTCCTGTGGCTCTGCAGACACCAGAGGGTCATTTGGTCTGTGTTTTTAATATTCATGGCAACAGTGCAGAGCTGCACAGGCTCCCTGCTTCTGTCAGAGATGGCAGACAGTGACAAGTGCTGCACATATTTGAGAGATTTTTAAAAACATGAAAGTTATGGGATAGGGGAAAATTGCACAATGGGAACTTAACCCCTCGGTCCCAGCCCCCTCTGTGCAACTTGTGCATGCCCCAAAACACTGCGAAAATTCCCCAAAGGTATTGTGCCAGAGGGTAGCATGTTGCAGTTGAATACCTACCCATGATGCGCCACACTTTGTGTCGATAAAAGCACTCCTGGTGAGTACACAAAGACCGACACAAGCAGCCAAACATGTATGTACACAAGCAATATACTAACCCTGGTGGCTTTACACTGGCTAACTTGCATCGACCAACGTTTGTAGCATAGACATGGCCCAAATCTCTGTCACGACCTTAATCTGTGGCCTTAGGACCAAACCTTCATTCCTTGGACACCCAAACTCCAGCTATTGCTTAATCATATTCAACCCAGGATCAGGGGGTGGATCTCCTCTGAAGTTTGAGTTACACACATGTACCAAAAAGTGGCACTATTTACCTATGGCTGGTGAGGAATAATGTCTGTCCAGTGTTTTAGGATTGCAAAACACTAATTGTCAAATATTAGTAACTTTACTTCCTTTCTTCTGTCCTCAAGAAAATCAAAGTTGGATCAGCTGTGATGGTGGTAAGAGCTGATTGTGTCACTCAGCATAGTAGCTAATATTGTGTGAGATTTCTAGAGTAACAAGGAGGTGAGATAATATCCTTTACTGGACCAACACCTGTTGGTGAGAGAGACAAGCTTTTGAGCCACACAGAGCTCTTCTTCAGGTCTGGGAAAGGAACTCCCAGCACCACAGCAAAATGCAAGGTGGAGCAGATTGTTTAACTGAAGTAAGGTGTCTTGTGCAGTCTCGTGGATTCTCTTCCACAAAAGGACAGTGGCTCATGAGTGTTATATATGTAACTAACCTTTCACACAAGTATGCAGAGTCATGGGTAGGTACTCTTACTCGTTGGAAATATACCAACAAATACAAATTCTGAGAGTTGAAAGACAACAAAAGTTAAATCCCAGCCCCTTTGCATATGGCATTCATTCTTGGTCACTCCATCTCTAAAAGGGCAACCCAGAAGCAGTACATTGATGCAGGATGAGATCCCTGAAGAGGCAAGATTACAGAGCTCTAGAAATGAAAAAAAAATGGACACTAGCTTCACTGATTTCAGAACAAAGTGCAAAAGCCAGTCCTTTTCTTCACAATACCATCCGTGCCATGGATTCAACCCTCCAAGCCTCTAAGGTTATGTCTGTGGTGTACAAAATGGTTGGTTTTTTTTACATCTAATAGCTAATATAAAATTCTAGTGGAGACAACAGGTTGATCTCACCACCAAAAGAGAACTATTATCTTCAGTATAAAGTGTGCGTGTGACATTATATGATCCATAAAGTTCTGTAGTGCTCACTTCTAGAGAGAAGACATTTTCTATCGCCCTACCATCCAATGCCACTAGGATATTAGCAATCCCTTGTCTGAAAAAACCCCAAAATATTAATTTGAAATAGTTTTAAGTCTGAGGTACAAAAACTCAAACTTACATTATTTTTGCTTTTGTAGAGTTTACAAACTCCTTGATTCTATTCCAAATGGCAGGCGAGGGCCAGCACCTCAGAATTAGAAATCCACTAAAATAATTGTAATGGAAGCACACAGACACGCTTACCAGTATATTCTTCTATCAGCCTTGAATTGTGGCAGAGAATAAAAATATCCACGGGCATGGTGAAAGGTGTCATGTTTATCATTTAAAAAATAAACGTTAGTTGGAGATGTTAATCAAACGAATACAGTTGCTTTCAGACTAACTGTTGAATTATAAATCTATAAATGCTGAGAGCCAACTTCCCTTCAGCTTGTAGGGGAAGGGATTTGCTGCAAACAAAGCACTCACGCCTGTCAAGATGCACTACCAGGAGTCCTATTGAAGTCTATTGAGGCCACTCCCTGGTAGTCAGCCCTATTCCAAGTATGTGTTTGCAGGATTGTTCCCTAAAAAGCTAGTTAGAAGTAACAAGAATGAGAGACACAAGGTAATTTTTCCCCCTTATCCCATCATCTGGAGTTGGGTCGTCATACTAGTATCCACCATCTTCATCTGTGGAGCAAAACTAAGGTCCCCCTGCTTACCGAGGGTACGGTAAGGTAAGAGCCCTGACATGGTGACGGGTGTCAATCGATAACTGAATTATCATACAAAGCTTTTTTCTACCAACAGTGCAAACAGTTCCATTTACATCAGCACAGCCCACCAACTGAAAGGTCCATTTACTCCAGTCATTCACCATCCTAGGTTACTGGTTCTAGTAAAGAACAAATACATAGCTTAGATGTCTATTTATTCACAAAGAGCTGCAAGAGCCTCAGCAAATGATCGTATTTTAAATACAAATAAATATCACAGTAGCTTTCGAAAGGGAACACAACAGCATGCCTGATTCAAATGTAGCTATTTCTAAATTCATATTAAAAATAGAATTGACCAGCTTGTTTTAAATAACAAATTTAAATCCTCTGAGGACTGCAAATGTGAGACCATATCACAACCTAAAACAAAACAAAGATCCAGTCAGCAAAATTTTTTAGCAGACAGCATTGTCATTCATAGGAGTGCTAAACCTAAAAGGAGGCTCACTTTCTTCATATACCTGGGTAACAAGATAGAAATCAAACAATTGCTATAGACCTACTTTTACACAATGATCCATTTCAGGCTTTGAAAACAATGCATCTCTCATACAAGTAAGAAACTATGCTCTAGATAGATAGTTTAGAGGCTTTAAGGACATTTTATACAGAACTGTAATTATAAATTGCATTGTAAAATAGGTGAACAGTTTTAAGCATACAAACCTTAGTTTGCCATAAAAATCAGAAACATTTGGTCTAGAAACCCTGGGCAGTTTAGAGATAATTATCTCTTGTTTGGAAATGTACTGGTTATCAGTCTGGGTAAACCATTCAGGCCTGACTGGCAAGGCAGAAAACTATATTACGCTTATAAGAACTTGCAGGGAGAGATTGAACACCGTGGCAAAATAGAAGTACATCTACTGTACCAGTGCATGAAGCTGTCTCCATCACAACTCCCACTTGTCACGCATATCCAACACTATATTGTGCACATAAAGGAACTAAACGTTTGCAGTTTTATGGATCTTTTCTCAGATCTTTCGGTGTTGCAGAGAATGTTTAGGGAACAGGATGCTCTTTGTGCTGTTAAGTGAAATGCCAATCCGTTAGAGATAAATTAAACACTTTCTAAAGCAAAGATAATCCCTACAATACAGTAGCACCGCTATGCCACAGATCCCTGTCACTCACATTTTCCTAACAGTCATAATCAATCTTTGCTAACCAATCAAAAAAGGAATTAGCCTAGTTTGGGTGGATTTCTGAGGTAGTGTTTCTGACAGATCTCTGGGGCAGCAACATTTCAGTGTCACACTGTCACATCTGGTTTATGGAGAATAACTTCTTAGGGGGATTACATTTATGCATGCTAGATATGCTACTGTAAAAACTTTAAACAGCATTTTCACACCATAAAATTCTACTGTTTTGCACATGAGATTTCCAGATACATATTTTAAGTGTTGCTATTTTAGAAGCACAGAGTAAAATTCAATTATGTATAATAAATTAATAATTCCAATGCACTGAGACACACACTTGGATTTCTACAACTGTTCTGAAATATTAACATTTCAAATCATTTTGCTGTCCCATGGTTAGATCTGGCTTTAATTTAACAAATCGAGGTGCAAAACAGATTTGCTGCCTTGTGTATAAATATTGCATGTATATTTGCTAAAGACACTGAAAAACCCATTTAAAGTTAGTTGTATGGAAGATGAAAAGGACTTTTTACGGTAACTAGTGAATGTTTATCAAAACTCAGTATTTTCCCTCTGCTTAAAAATATTTAAATCAAGCGGAACACTTCCTATGTTTGAAGGGAAAAAAAAGGGTGCTTTCTTAAATTTAACACAGAATTAAAATGGAACATTCCTTTGTTTTTGCTTTTCTATCTGCATACTGGCTAATGTTTCTGGTCTTACTAATGAAACCAGACTAGCAATGGATTGTCTAAATGTTAGTCACAAGTTTTGGATGGAACCTTATTTTTTCTGGACAGCATTCAATTCTGTGCATACACTGAGTTATCAGAAAATTTAAAATGTTATAAAACACTGTAGCATATACAGTGAGATTGGGAAGGACAGTGCCAGCTGAGCACAATCTACAAAGTACAAAAGCACTGGAGGATTTCAGAGGTGTATAAAACAGTCTTTCTTGCTACTATTATCCATTCATAATCATCATCTTCTAGATTTCCAGGCAGTTCTGGAGTAAGGAGTAGTCCTTTTTTTATCGGGTGGTTTGAAGTAGGAATAAGCTGGTGGTGCTGGATATTCCGCATCTGGATTCTCTGCCATCATTTTCAGCTTGGCTTCAATGGCTTTTATTTTTGCACTGACGCTAGAAAGGGGAAAAAAAAGTGGAAGAGATAAAGTCTAGTTTGTCTTTTACCAAAGACTGAACAATGTTCTCAAATAATTCAGTATCTCTTGCATCAGAATATTCAGATGTGTCAGGAGTAGTTAGAAGGTGGCTAATGCTACCTTCAGAAAGGGGGTAAAGGTGGTAACCAAGAATCTTCCAACATAAGGACTGATCTACACTTGCATTTTGAATGCTTTGCACGTTTTTGGTGGTGGGAGATTTAACCTGCACTACTGCAAACAAAATAAGGATCATCCCCCCCCAGCAAATAGATGTTCTCGTTTGCTATGAACCAGAAAAGCATGCCTAAAGTCTTCTCGCTACACGCAAGTAATGCTACTTTACAACTGGTCTGAGCAAGTTGTGATACCACCCTGGAGTCAGCCTCATACAAAGCCACTGGAAGCTGCAGGGAAAAATGCAAGCCAGGCACTTCCTTCAACCTCAGACTCAATGGAATTTTCCAGTCCTGGGTTCCAGCACAACTGTGCTGCCATTAATATGGAGAGACTGTTTTTCCAGCTTTGTCAGAGCTCCTTGCAAAGGAAGAAACAACTCCTCTGCCCCATCCCAAATTCCCAGAGCCCTCTGTCACCAACACCCTCCTACTAGGTAGGGCCAGGACAGCACTCCCTTCTTCAGCTCACATCAATGCAGCTCCTCAGTCAGAGCACTGGGTGTTTACTACAACTCGTACCTTCAGCCAGTGAAAACAGTCCCAAGTGATAGTGACCAGCAGAAAATGGCTAGTACTAGTGTGGATTTCTATAAGGTGCAAATTTCTATAAATTTCAGCCTAGTTTTCTTTACTTACTGGCAATTCAGTTATACCCAGTCCTAATCCCCATACAATGCTTCATTTATAGAGTGCAGAATAATCATATACATTTATATAAAACATTTAATTCAAGGGTCACAAAGTGCTTTAAAAATATTAAATCTCACAGCTTCCCTGTGTAATAGGTAAACAGTAGTTTCAATTATATGGTTTCTCTTAGTGGACTATAGAGTGACCTCTTTTCTCACTTCTTTATCTGGAGTCTTTCCTCTTGAATCTGCTCTTTTAGATCCAATCTTTTGCAACCATGATTCAGAACTGTTATCTGATGAACAGAGCATAAAGTTATCTGCTAGTTTATTCCTTTGGAGATGTTTAACTTGTAAATCATCAAGGAAACATCTTAAGAGATCAGGCTAAATCAAAAATAAGTAAGGGAGCATTTAGGTGTATAGTTTTCCCATTGGTGTAACAAAGGGAAGTTCAATGTGATTAACTCTCTTTCTTGACTCTCATCGTGAAAAACATGCACAAGTCTAAAAGGACAAGCTCTCTATTGAGAAAGAAAGAGACAGGTGGGGAATTCAAAGATCCATAACAGCCCCTCCCCGAATACTTTCTGGCACTGAATGTGATGCACAGTCCTCTACTCCTGCAGGTCTCGCTCACTGCATTTCTCTTCAAGACCAGGGCTCTATCATAACGAGAAGTGTTCAGTATTTTTCTAATCCAGAATTTTCACTTTCATTTTGGAGATGACAGGGAAACTGGAACATGTTTTTCTCATCTAGAATGGTCTTCTAGAACCATAAGTGAGAGAGGTTGGAACAGTTTCTAGGGCAGCTGAAATTGCAGTATTCAGAATATTGCATGGTGCACACTTTAATCAGTGTTCCTACTGTGGCTACCAGGAACCGAGAGAGACAAATGGCTATTACTGAAATACATCTGGAAAATGTGGGCATCATTAGCCAGGTGTGGTCATGTGATTGTGATGCATTTTTTTTTTTAAGAGTATCAGGGATTTTATGTATCAATAGAGAGAAAAGTTAAGTGTCAAAATTGTTCTGCATCAGATCAGTTATTTTGCAGCCTGACCCACATTCAATAAGATACAGTAGTTATAGTAACTGTTTTCATTAGGATCCAGAAAACAAAAACACAAAAACAAAAAAACCCCAATTATGGGCCCATTTCTGCTTCCACTGAAGTCAAAGGGAGTTTTACCCCTGGTTGACTGATTTGGCCTTATTTTAATTATGGAGGTTCCTACCTTAGGTTAGACTGGGTTGGCTCAGTGCTGGAAGACGGTTCAAGACTGATTGGAAGAATTTTTTCATTTTTATTATGATCATATCTCTGCGGGTGAGAAAAGAGACTTTTAGTAATGATATTGCTAAGGGAACTTGAATTAAAGACAAAGGCTCAGAAACACCAGGTTTGCCAATGGACACACTTCCAGTCTGGATTAATCTCACTTTATATTCTGCTGGCAAGCAAGAGTCCGTACAATTTTTACCAAAAAGCCTTTAGGTTAAGCCACACAGTAAAATGTAATGGTCCTAACGAATGTATTTGTTTTATTTGAAAATACTTCTGTTTGGTGTTCACATGTAGCTAGGATGCTGTATGATTACCATGTGCACTTGATTTTGGATCATTAAGGCTTATCCTACCACCATTTAACATGCTTAGAGTTGCTTCTTATGAGCACAGTGTGTGATGGTGGGGAAATATTCGAAGTGCGGCATGTAACAAATAGAGCCATTGGCCCAAGGCAGGGGTTCCCAAACTTGGTTTGTGGCTTGTTCAGGGTAAGCCTCTGGCAGGCTGCGAGACACTTTGTTTACCTGAGCGTCTGCAGGTATGGCTGCTTGCAGCTCCCAGTGGCCACGGTTCACTGTTCCCGGCCAACGGAAGCTGTGGGAAGTGGCGCGGAGCAGGCAACCGCTTTCCGGAGCTTCCATTGGCCAGGAACGGTGAACCACAGCCCCTGGGAGCTGCGAGCGGCCGTAACTGCGGACACTTAGGTAAACAAAGTGTCTCGCAGCCCGCCAGGGACTTAGCCTGAACCAATTTTGGGAACCCCTGCTCCAAGATAAGCCTACCATAGGGTACTAATAGATATGACCTTTGTAGAAGCACAGCGTAGAACCAGAAGGGAACACAGAGCGCTTGTTTCCTGTACGAATGCAGTCATTTGGAATTCCGCTGTGGAAAAGGAACGCATTCAACAACAGTTCAGAACCGGCCCCCTTCAGCAGAAGGCAGTTTGTGAGCCTCTCTTTTCTGACAGCAATGGGCCTCCTGAAATATTTTCAGTGTGTTCTGCTTCCGTGTTTCGCTTGGCACAAATTCAGGTTTGTTTTTCTGTAGAACTGCTCAAAACGACAGCATCTAGTAAGGTTTTTTTCTTTTTAAAGCCTTTGCTGTTCATCTTAAAACTATGTAGCGTGGTGCTGGTATTGCCTAAAATAAACACTTGTCACAATAGGCAAAAGCCTCCTGCAGTTAAATCTTTCCATTCAGAGAATTGCAAATGCTGTTGCAAACTGAACTAAGGTATTTTGCACATTATTTGTGATACTCCCACACTGCTTGTGCATTAGGTTTTTCTGCAGAATTCCTCTCTAAGCAAACATTTGCTGTACTGACAAATTCCATTTATGGTCTGACAATTTTTCATGTCTTCTGACAGTGGCCAATGCCAGGTGCTTCAGAGGGAATGAATAGAACATGGCAATTATTGAGAGATCCATCCCTTGTCATCCACTTCCAGCTTCTGGCAGTCAGAGGCTAGGCCGTGGTTCTCATCCTGCGGGCCACTTGCAGCCCAATCAGTATAGAGCTGCGGCCCATGTGACATCCTCAGGACCAAAAAGGTAGTATTGGATGTGGCAGTGGTAAATAGGTTGAGAACCACTGGGCTATAGACACCCAAACATGAGGTTACATCCCTGGCCATCTTGGCTAATAACCATTGATGGACTTATACTTCATGAACTTATCTAATTCATTTTTGAACCCAGTTATACTTTTGACCTTCACAACATCCCCTAACAAAGAGATCCACAGGTTGGTTGCGCATTATGTGAAGTATTTCCTTCAGTTTGTTTTAACCTGCTATTAATTTAATTGGGTAACCCCTGGTTCTGGTGTTCTGTGAAGGGGTAAATAACACTTCATGATACACTTTCCCCAGACCATTCATGATTTTAATAGACGTATATCATATCCCCCCTTAGCTGTTTCTTTTCCAAGCTGAAAAGTCCCAGTCTTTTTAAATCTCTCCTCATGTGGAAGTTGCGCCATATCCTTCATCATTTTTGTTGCCCTTTTCCAATTCTAATATATCTTTTTTGAGATGGAGCAACCAGAACTGCATCCAGTATTCAAGGTGTGGGAGTACCATGGATTTATACAGTGGCATTTACTGTCTTCTTGTACAGAGGTGCTGACTTCCCCAATTCCTGGGGATGCTTGACCCCCACTCTGCCCCAGGCCCTCCCCCCACTCCACTCCTTCCCCCAAACTCCCACTCGCTCCCTGCCCTGTTCTGCCCCCCCCACCTCTTCCTGCCACCACGCCTCCCCCTCCACCCAGTGCTTCCTGAATGCTGCTGAACAGCTGATCCGTGGCAGGCAAGAGGTGCTGATCAGCGGGGCCACCAGCAGGAGGGCTGGTGGGGGGAGGAGTTGATCCGCGGGGCTGCTGGTGGGTGCTGAGCACCCACTATTTTTTTTCCAGGGGTGCTCCAGCCCCAGAGCATCCACAGAATGGTTCCTAACATTGTTAGCTTTTTTGACTGCTGCTGCACATTGAGCAGATGTTTTCAGAGATCAACTATGACTCCAAGATCTCTTTCTCGAGTGATCTCCTTCAAGATCTCTTGCTAATTTAGATCCCATCATTTTGTATATATAGTTGGGATTACATTTTCCAATGTGCATTACTTTGCATTTATCAGCACGGATCAACCTTTGCAAGTAGTTCTTACTACAGTGCCTCTCAGTGCAAAACCAACATGTGTCAAAATGAAAGGTAAAGGTGATTTGTTTTTAATAAGAAATGTGTTGCTTTATAAATCAGAAGTAAAAGAATCTAGCACCTGCAGTGCTTTAGGAAGCAGAACAGAAAAACTAGGAAATGCAGAATCAATGACATACCCTGTCCAAAACACAGTACTGGAGGAAGAAGTGATCTATATCCTCAGCTTCAGGACATAAGCCCACCACTAGCTGATCTCTTGTGGGCAAGTTATTATGGAGATTCTAAGACCTTCTTCTAAAGTACCTGGCCAGAACTGTAGACAGGACGCTGGCTTTGATAGATCACTGGTGTATTCCTGTGTGCCAGTTCCCATGTTCCTAAATTTGACTGGGATTATATCAATACAATTGATAAAAATCTGATCCTTAATATTTAGCATGTACAACTGATTATGACAAAAGACAAGAAGTCTGCAGAAAACATTCAGTACACAATTTCTAAAGGGTCAAAATATTTAAGGAATAAGATGGGCAGCAACGTTTGTATACCAGGATATGAACAAAGTAAAAGCTGAAAATAAGATCACACAAGAAGCTTACACAAGTTCCGAATGCTGAAGTGAAAAGTTAGAGTACAGAGAAGGACAATTATGCAACTCTCCCTGTTTTTGATCTAGCACAGAGAGAAGATTTTTGTTTCAAATGATGCATCCTCATAAGGCTGCTGAGGTCTGCAGCCAAAAGCTTACCTTTACTTGTGCGTGTGCCCATCGCACCACCAGCTTCTTGGAGAGGGCCAGCTTACCATTGAGACACTGGATTGCTTGTTCTGCTTCCTGCACCGGAAGACAGTTCAGAAAAGTAAGTTGGTTTATTTATTATCAAAGTCTGTCCAAGGACCCTTTCTTCCATGTACAAGACTGATTTACAGAGACAGCTGACTAACACCATACAAACAATCTATGCTACTGTTCAGTTAGTGTTTCTGGGAATCCCAAACACCCATGCAAGCTACAATGCCCTCATAAACCATTTCAGAGATTACTCACAAGGAAAACTCCTTTACTCAAATCAAAATAAAAGCATCACAGAAACGTCCAATGAACCTGATGTAAGGAACATTGGAACAGAGTTTCAAGGAGGTTTAAAATTGCTCTGTTTCCTATGGGAAACACCTGCAATTCACTATTTGTATTTCTCTCAGTATTGCTCGCCTAAACTATTGACTTTACACTGGGACTCTGTTCAATAATCACTATTAGAAAGATTTGAGAATGAGACAGAGATAGAATATGAAGGTCAGCCACAGACCACACAATACATCATGGATTTCCAGAATCCTTAATATTAACTGGCTGATCCAGACCAGGCCCTACTGGATCTTGCTATTTCTTCCTATCCAGCTAATCTGTCTGTAGCTGCCTCTGAAAAATGAGCTTCAAAAGGTTCAATTAAAGTAGGGGAGGAAGACGATCGTCATTAGTATGTTGTTTGCTTTAACTTTGAGTTAATTTCTTGCTCATTACTTTAAAGAGCATGAAAGTTAGAATTACAACAGCATCTTTCACTTATTCTGCTGCCCCAAAGTGCTTCTATGCAGTGATCCCGCTACTGTTAGCAACCTTCATTGCAGTATTATTTTCCTCAGTTCCTCCCTTCCATGCATCAGTGCTCCAGTGTTACTTCCTGAGCCACAAGGGAGTGATATTGAGCTGTATGTTGTGGCTTTACCCCACCTCCTTATTGGTGATACAGCAACAAAGGAAGAAGGCTGCACCAAACACACACACTTTACTTGTGCACCTCCTCACAGCTACACCCAGTCCTAGTGGAACTGTGACAACCTTTGTGACTATGATATTACAGGTAACCCAAATTTCAACCCATGCTTTATAATGTAAGATAAACCGCACAGGGATCAGAAGGGAGTATTTCTTCCCCACACTCCCAACAGATGTACAGCATTACACAGGTGGAGAATTGTAGGAGGGCAGGGGTTTGGGTCTTCCTGAAGCATCAGGGGCTGGAAGAGTAAAATATAGGGAGGAAACAGCAGCAGTAGTCCTAGGTTTAGTATGCTACACAATCTGAAACTAAGAATGTATATGGGTTCTCAACAAGTGCCTTAGTACCCTATTAGACTGCCATCCAGTAAATCTAATGGCTTGCCCCCCATTAGCACCAGTGTCAAAAATCTTTAACAAAACAGCCCCAGGGAGGCGGTGGGGGAACCATCACTGTTACTTCTGGGGACTACACCACATGGGTGGGGTGAGTATGCAGAGGAGTTTATATATCGCAAGGCACTTGGGCACCTCCTTTTCCCCTTCGTTATTGTCTTCCATCTCATCTTTCAGTTGATGTAGTTAATTTAGGCAGTAAAGGTAATCAGCCAGTCACAAGGATCAAATGTTAAGAGAAAAAAGCCAACATACCTGCTTGGTTTCAAAATTCACAAAACAGTATCCTCTGGGCTGCCCCTCCAATGCACCTGACTTATGGAACAGAAAGTCAAATTGCTTTACTTTGCCAAATTTCTGAAGGAGTTTGAGGAGATGGTATCTGAAAAGAACAAACACAACACAGACATTTATAGGCAACCTTGCACAGGAGGTTACAACAAGGAAATTTAAAAAGCGTTAAGAAGTCACCACATATAATTCAGTGATTTAAATCCTGTCTCATGTGTTCTCTTAAGAGTATGCACCTACTTCCATATATTTGCCAACCAGTCTAGTATACAACATCCCTCTGATATTCACATCTCAGAGGTACCCAATGTCATTGGTGGCTGTTTTGTCAACTCATGGCACAAAAGCCTTAGAACTTAATCCACCCCCAGCAGTGCCATCTGAAGGATTTGCAACCTGGACTAAGTTGTGAGTCAGTCACATTTGCATGACACCAAAATCAGAGAATCAGCAACATACTGGAGGACAAAACTCCACAAAGTGACTGAGAAGTGACAGAAGACCAGATATAGAAGGTGGTCAAATTTCCCTTTTATGTCAGCCCAGTGAGCTTTTATGTCAGCCTAGTGATATGTTTCTGGTTGAGGCATACAATCATTGACATGCGCTAACCGTTTAATTTCAACTATGGATGTGAAGGTTACAGGCACGTCGATTTAACATTATCTTGTACTATTAAATGTGTTTTGTTAAGCAAAGTATAAAAACCAGCCACACAACTGCACATACTGCTACGATTTTGCACTTGATTTGTCTGCTTTGCAGGCTGGTGCACTAGACACACAACATAAGGGCTAATATTGTTGGTTGAGTTAAAGCTGTTTCTACAAGTTCTCTGAACTTTTGTTGTTTCCTTCCACCAGTCTCTGGATGATGGCAGCTGAGTTGAGAAGAAAATAACTGGACCACACTTCACCTGGCTAGACTTCTTCCTCCATAACAGGAAATATTACCTAAGAGTTATAGCAGGGAACTGAATCAGGCCTCTTGGGAGCCAATGCCAGGTCTAACAGTGACTTGCTGTACAGGATTAGCAAGTCACCTGACCTCTCTGTGCCTATTTCCCACTACGTTAAATGAGTAGAATAGCTACCTCTCTACCTCACACTTAATGTTTGCAAAACACTTTGAGATTCTTGAATGTAAGTAAAAAAAATAAATAAAAACCAGCATATGCCCAAACTCATAAATTCAGTGGTTGACCCACAACTGCCAGTGTGTCAAGGACCTTCAGCAAGACACATGAATCGCAAGAGTGCACAGACATTTCCCCTAATTAAAGCCCATTTCAAACTACAGGTAAGGAAGTTCCAGGAATCTGAGTAAGCTTCCAGGACTGGCCAAAGTGGACATGCAGGATGTGTGGTGTTAGAGCAGGGGTTCTCAAACTGGGGTTGTGACCCCTCAGGGGGTCACAAGGTTACTACATGGGGGGTTGCGAGCGGTCAGCCTCCACCCCCAAGCCCCACTTTGCCTCCAGCATTTATAACAGTATTAAATACAAAAAAAAATAGTTTTTAATTTATAGGGGGGGGGTGGCACTCATAGGTTTGCTGTGTGAAAGGGGTCACCAATACAAAAGTTTGACAAACACGGTTACAGGGTGAAGGTGCAGCAAATCTTCAGGCCAGTGGTGGATGTGGAAGTTGTTTCTGACTGGATTAAGCAGATTTTAATTGATTGCACAGATGAAATACTGATTTGATATTTCCTACACTATATTCTTCCAAAAGACCTGTAAACACTCAATCGCTGCTTAGGGTAATATGAACAAAATAGACATCAGAAAATATATTGAAAATGTCTAAGCAAAAATGGAGGAATTAACAAGATGCTGGCAAACTTCACCACTCCCTCCCTTCCTGTTGCATCCAAGACTATCCAACCAACAAATCCAGACACAATTTAACATCCATTTCTAGGATGTGGACTCCTGAAGTGCTAAATTCCTCAAGATATGGAGATCATTCCTTGTTGAGTCCTCCAGACCCAGGAAACATTTTGAAATTCCAGGGCCTTTTGAAAGCCATTTTCAGGTAATTAAGTAATGTTTTATTAGCTATTTTTAGGACTATGAAAATAGAGCCCTGACCAAACTGTTCTTTCCCCAAATATTGTTTCAAAGTAGAAGGAAACAATGTTTCTGAGCATATTTTGTTCAGAAACAAAAACACCCCTAACTTATATAGCTACCTTGCCAAAGGGAACAGAGTTTGTTTTTCTTGTGAGAACCCACACATCCAAATAGTGACTATTTATTTTTACTTTCTTGGCAGCAGAGTGGTAGTTTGTAACTGTCCTAAAAATACAATAATCTGGAAGATATCTCCAGCAGATTACATTTAGGTCACATTTGACACAAACACCCTTTATCATCAAGCCACAATTAGCCAAATTTCTAGAAATGCTGGCTAAATCTATTCTGGATGAACTAACCAGAATTGCAGTCGTGTATGAGTAAAAAATGGCAGGCTCTGTAGATGCCTCTTAGCTATTGATACTTTTAGATCATTAATAATAATCAAAAGTTTACCAATGAGGTTTACAAGTAAAATGAAATTTAGAAGTGAAGGAAGACCTGCCAAGGAAGTCTGTAGTCTGAAAAAAGTGGTCTGTTGTAAAAACTCCGTGCTTGAAAACTTTATTAGATCAACCACTTGGGCTACATGGAGCTTTGAGCTAGTCACACAGATGTGGCCCCCTCAGATTTCTGCAGCCAACCTCAATTTCCACTTCCTGTCATCTGATGTAAATGTGAGACAAACCAGCAGCTCTCCCATTTCCTTTTCCTTTGGCCTTCCTCCTGGCACCCTGAGCGCTATTCAAACACACTCAGGGCTTCCTCTGAACAATGCTATCCCAAGGATACTGAAAAGGTACCGGGCCACATGCTAAATCTATTATTACTGGGAATTTTCCCCCATAGGGAGCCAGTAAATGTCTGTAACAACAACTT
This sequence comes from Mauremys reevesii, assembly GCF_016161935.1. Lineage (NCBI taxonomy): Eukaryota > Metazoa > Chordata > Testudines > Geoemydidae > Mauremys > Mauremys reevesii. The sequence goes on from NC_052641.1 coordinate 22,267,348, forward strand.
ATGTACACATTGTTTTCTAGGTAAAACTCATCAGGTTGGAATCTTAGACAAGTAGCTGCACAGTGGAGGAAGGAGAAAAACATACTCTAGAAGCTTACACACAGAGCCATTCGATGGCCACTAAGAAAATGGAAGTCATACGTGTGTAAGTGTGTAACAAAGTGTAACACTGTAAATACAGTATTTGCCTTTCCAAAATATTCTTCAAGTAACAACCTCAGAATGCTTTGCAGACAATAAGCCTCAACTGCTGTGAGGAAGGCAACTGTTACACCCATTTTACAGATGAGTAAACTAAAGCACAGCAAGATTAAGTATCATATCACAGCAGGTTAGTGGTAGAGAGCAGAATCCAGATGTCTGAACACCCAGGACTTCACTCTAACTCCTAGAATAAAAGTTCTCAAACTGCGGTCTGTTAACAATGGTTGGTCTCCAGAGGACTTGCTGATAGTCACAGACAGATATCTGGTCACGTGACAGGGTGGAGAGAAAAAAAAAGGATTTTTTTTTAAAAATCAGATTTGTTTTAAATTAAATACATTTTTCTTTTAAAAATAAACTAATTTAAAATTAATGTTGAAGTTATGACAGCCTGTATTAAAGGCCTACATTTACTATAATCTATTAAAATCATTTAAATAAAAATAATGTTCAAGCACTACATTTGTTGCCAAAGTTTAAAGAAAGTTAAATCACTGAACTGTTGGAAGTCACTGGCTAAGCACCTACAACCAGAGTTTGTTGAAGTGCTAAACTTGCTTTTGACAGCAGTATACTCTTCTGCAGGTGCAGAATATTTGTTTAATTTCAGTTTATTTTACTAGTTCACTTCAATGACTAGGCCATTTAAAGCTGAGAAACTGATCGTGAGCTGAAAAAGCAGGAAAGCTGGTTTTCGTCTTCCACTCTATGAATAAAAATGAGGTGAGAGGATGAGAGCTACTAGTTCTAACGTCTAGACTTGGTGACTAGAAACAATCAGTTCAGTTCATTAATTACAGATACTTCCTTTGCTTAATAAATCCATGAGTTTTTAAAACAAAACATGTCTTGATGATTTTTTTCTTATGTATGCATCAAAACTGAGGTAGTTTTAACTAAAAAATATTTTAAAATGCTCTTTTTGTTCATTTGAGCTGAATTCCAATTTTCATCCAAATATAGCTTGATACAAATCATACTCTAGTAAATAAAAAAAATGTCATTCTCCATTTTTTAACAAAAGTTGTGGAGAATTCAGAATCTGAATAAATGCACATGAAAATATATAATTGCTTAAATAAATGTGGATAGTTATCGTGTATCCTCCTGGTTAGAAAACAGAATAATCAAATTTGGCATAAAGACTCCATTTAACTGAAAGCAACATGATTTTATGGTTACCAACCAGTAAGAATCAACCTCTCCTTAGGAACACTCAACCCACTTGATGCTAGTTTACCCCCTTTCCAGCTGCTACGCTGCATTAGACACTTTCCTAATACAATTTTTCCATGTAAACAATTGCTGTAGTTGCCACTGAGATATTACGAAGGAGAGGAGGAGAGGTCGTGCAAGTATGACTGGGAGATATGTCCATGGGAATCTCACAATGAAGATGCAGTACAGACCACGAAAAAAAGAGAAATTCTGTGTGAGTCTCCTAATAGAATCATGGCCATGGTATCTGCCATGCGATTCATTTTTGCATGGGCAATAGTCTCCTGATCTCCACATACTGGTGATTAGTAATCTGTGGGGAGCAACACTCCCTATGCTTAATTTACAACTTTTTAATATTCATAATTGTACTGAGATTTGTGCTCAAACGTGCACATTTTCTACTGTCTTTACAGCACCCAATTTGTGGCTATGGGTTGCTCTTTAAAGGGCTTCATGACCTAAGTACTCAGTGTTTGGACCTCCATTTAAATAAATAAATTTAAACCCAGTTCTTGAAGGAATAACACCAGCTATTGGCATCAAGATGGTTTTACTCAATTATAAAAAGATGCAACATACAAATTCCAGTGGGCAATTCCCAGAAAAAATAGGGATCGGCTGTAAACAAGGACTGACATTTAGTTTTGACATGTATTTGTCCTCCTGATTGGTAAGCACAACTAGCATCCTATGACGGGCAAGTAAAAGCACATGTCGGACTCTGAAGTGATCAAGAAAAGGCAGGAGCCAAGAGATCTTTTCTTATATGTAAACTTTTACTGAAGTGACATGAAAGATTCAGTTTCTTTACTCAGCACTGATAGTTCAAAGTGAAAAGAGCGCTGCAGAGAAGTAAACAAAGTTTGTTTAAGCCCTGTAACTGTAAATGACTTTGTCCTCTGCTGAAACGATTTTTAACTGTACAGTATTACTCAGCAAAAGACTAGCAATCCCTGTGTTTCCTACTGCAACAGTACCCTGGGTTACAGGAGGAACTACAGTACTTTTCTTCTTTCACTGTTAGTGAAAATAGAATACTCCCACAAAACTGTGACTCAGACCTTTGTTACGCTAACACTAGAATACCCATAGGTCTTAAACCAGAATTACAAAAAACTTAAATAAATACAATTCATTTAAAAACAGATACTGCCAATAATGTGCAATTTTTTAGTGACTATTTTAGTGCTGAGAAAAAACTCCTCATCACTGGTACAGAATGAGTAGCAGCTGTGCAAGAATCACGCACAACTACTTACCAATATGTTTCAATTCTGTTATAGAAGGACTGCCTCCGAGGGTGAAAGTGGAATTCAGCCCTCTGCCTCAGCTGAGACTACCAACAAGTGGACCAATTAATGCAAAAGTAATAGTGCTTTTTTTTTTTTTTTTAAATGAACATCTGATCACCAGAAGGAAGTGGTCTGAGACACACCAAACTAATTTCACATAGGTCACCTAAGAGCTGCCAGATGTAACAACGTTCAGCCATTATTGATCTGCGCTGGATTTGAAGTGATGATCTACAGTAAGAGGCTCTAACAAAAGGTCTTAAAACAAGATGTAAGAACATCGCAGGAAGGAATGCCAGAGGAAGTTATATAGCCAATCTATTTAACAAGCGTATTATACTCCTTCCCTCACACTGACCCTGCATCCTGAATCCCCAAGGACTTCACAAGCAAATATTTCCAAGAGGCCGTATATCTAATCATGTCATCTTGTGCAATTATTGAATGCAGACAAACCAAAGAAATACAAATGTGGGGCAAAAAATGGTAATTAATGCAAAAGAGGTGGCAGTAGCCCAGAGCTGAACAATTGAAGAGGACATTACATTAATGATGGACTCCACTTAGAGACACGATTAGAACTCTGCTTCCTCAAAAGGAACTGCACTTAGAAGAAAAATGTAGCACTTGCAAAAACATAAGGAGCAGAACAAAAATTGTTTCCATGACTGAGACACATAAAATAGTCTAGGAAAAAAACCCTATTTTCTTGAAGTGTGTAAACCCTTGATTGTTCTATAAAAACTCCCAAGATTTTTAGTGTACAGGCAACTAGCGTCTAATATTTTATACAGCAATCCACCTACCTCCCTGAGATTTTAACTGTACACTTCAAATGTTCAGATTTGTTACCACAACATTTAATTTGCATTTAATCATTCCAAGGCCAGAGAAATGTGATGCTTACACATTTATTATAGACAGAAAATGTTAAGAGATTAGGGTCATGTTATATTCTGTATAGCAGCTGTTCAATTACTACGTTAGTTAATTCCCTGGTTAGTCCACACCCAACTGCTGACAAGGACAAGATAGCAAAATAACCACATGGATCTTCCTGCAAAGTGTCCCAACAAGTCTAAAGTTCCTGAACACATTTTTAGAAAAATAAAAGGTTTCTTTTCATCTCCAGATTTCCCGTCTCAGAAGTGGCTCTGGGAAACTTCACATCAAATGCACTAGCAGTGGAGCTACATGATCTCTCACAGCACAACTGTGCAGCAGGAGCTGTACTCTATATCTGCTGTCCATCTCTGGAGTCCTTTCTTACTATTTCACACCTCTCTCTAGGAGGTACTGAATCATGGTGGTACCCAAGTACTATCCTGGCACCCAGTGTGATCCAAATGAAAACAAGTCAGCAATTCAGGCTAAGCACATTGTTGCTCTAACTCAATGGTTTTCAACCTGGGGTCTGCAGACCATGTCTATGATTTCCAAAGGGGGCCACACCTTCACTTGAAACTTTTTAGGGGTCCGCGAATAAAAAAGGTTGAAACCATTGCTTTAACTCATTAATATTATCTTCTAGATCACTTATGTTATCAAATCAGAAAATAGAGAAGGGGGCTATTACACTATTTAAGATACCATCTTGATGGGATGTCAAATGTCAACTCTTTAGTATCCTTCTCTCCCATAAAAGGGCCAGGATGACTCATCCACTGTACATTTGTAAATCTTCAATGTTGTTTTCAGATATCGCAGTTACTTATTTCAATGTCACTTGGGACTAATTTTAACACTTCAGTATACAGTGGGTAGTGCTGGGTAAAAACAACTGGCAGTCAGCTCGATACCACGCTGCCCTTTCACTGGATGGTCTGTCTCTGATTTGCATTAGTCACTAGATACTACCCAGCACTCTTAGTTTACCGCATCCCAAGGGAAACAGAATGAGCACTTGTTTGGAGGCAATTAAATTAGGACTTGGCAAAGCATAAAAAACTGCCAAACTCTGATGGCAAGAAAAGACTGACTTCATATGTTAGGTGCTTTAGAGCTGTTTTTTAAAGTATCCTTAAGCAAGTCTGCAGCAGCTGGAAATTTCTAATCTAACTTTTACCAATATGGTGGGAATAGAGGAAAGAATCAAGGGTCAGGAAACAGGCAATGTTTTAAGCACAATATATTAACCTTTTTATCCACAAACTCTTTGCCAAGATACCACACAAGGCTCTTAAGGATTAACAGCTCCTAAATATTGCAGATATCTCCAGAAATAATCTGCCATACATTATTGAATGCTGCTGATTTTAATGGATAGCAGAGGAACAGATGCTGTGGAGTCAACACATTAAGACTTGAAATGCCCCCAGGTTATCGGCGCTGTGATTTGTGGAAGTTAAAGCAGTTCAGACTTACTCCGTTATCTTCGGGTCCAAGTTCCCAATCCACAGCCGATGGCCCTCCTGCAGCGAGCCCTCAGAGAGGATGGACGCATTCTCCAAGGGCAGGGTTTTGATTTCCGCCGCCATCAATCTCTGCACATGAGACAGGAGATACTGAAACATTCAGCGGCTGCTGAGAGGCAGCCTGGGGGGCAGAGCCGCCGCCGCTTCCCTCCGACCTCCCCCTGGGCCCGGGGAGGGGGTGTTAGTGAGACAGGACACGTGGCGGGGGTACAGAAACGGGGGTGTGGGAGAAAGGGGCCCTGGGCAGGGGACAGTGATGCCACCCCCCGGACCAGAGACAGACCCGGACTCGTACCGGGACGCGGGGGGAGGGTACAGAGCAAGGCTGGGCTGGGGGCGCAGAAGGGTTTGCAGGGGTCCGGAGGCCGGGGGCAGGCGGGGCGAGGCCGGGGCTGTTGCCATGGCCAGGCCGGGGTGACACAGGCCAGGCCGGGCCGGGCCGGGCCAGGGTCACAGGGGCGGGGCGGAGAGGCCAGGCCGGGCCGGGCCGGGCCGCACTCACCATGGGTCCGGCACTCCGGACCGGCGCAGCCAGCGGCGGCGGCCTCCACTCCCTTAGGCCCCGCCCCCTCCCGGAGTGTAGTGACACGCCACGCAGACGTCTGACGCAAGGACGTGTCGCAGGTGGGTGACGTTGGAGCAGCGTGCGGGGCGCCCCTTCGCGGGGCTGAGCGGCGAGTGGGAGCGCGGGGCCCAACTACGGGAACCCGGAGACCGAGCAACGGCAACCAGAGCAGTGGGCGGGGCTTAAGGTGCGGGGCGGGGCTGAGCGAGCTTGGGGGCGGCCTGAGAGTGGGGGCGGGGCTGTGTTAGCAGCGTGAGCGCAGGGCACCTGGGGGCGGGGCTCGGGAGCCGTGGGTGGGGCGGTGGGGCTGAGCTCCGGCCTAGGGGGTGGGGCAAGGGGCGGGGCTTGCATCATGGGGCGGCGCTCCAGCGGCAGGGGGCGGGGCAGGGGGCGGGGCTTGGGGAGGTGCTCCTGAGGCCAGGTGCCCTCTTGGTCTAGGTTTCTGACATAGGGCTTCATCGGGGTGCGTAAGGGTCATGGAGGTGGGGGAGTCTGTTGCTTGAGGTGCCTAGGGGGATGGCTGTAAACCCAGCCCCTGGCAGCCGGTGGCTGGTAAAGATCCCAAGGCATCGATATCACCGTGTGAACTCCTCCCCAGAGCCCAAAACAGGACACGATCTTCTGCCTCCCTAATTTCCTATGGCTGTTTTTAGCTGGGTGTGGTATGCCTCACTTCCTGTCCCAAACCGCAGGGCAGCATTGCTGTGTGGTTACTAACCTGCCGCCACATCCTACTCTGTCTTTCCGTCTTTAATGTTGCCAGTTCTCACAATTGTTCGATCTTGCAATAGGTGTTATTTTTACATAAGTCTCAGCTGCTGGATTCGTGTGAATACAGGAGAATCCCAACTGTCACTTAATTTTTTGTAAAAGGTTCGTGGCCCGCCTGGTTGCAGAAAAATGCTTGAAAATGTGACCTATCTGTACCCTAGAGGTTCAAAAGCAAGGTGGCAAAGAAGAAGAACCCCACATTTATTATTTATTTAAAAAAATCAAGTTAATCTCATAATATTCAATGCATGGAGTTGGCAGTAGTGTATTATTATTCACTTGTTTTGTGGGAGCATTTCGGAAGCTCGGACAAACGGTCCCTGTTGTATTGTGTGCTGTAAAGACAAGACGACTAACAGAGAAAACAGTCCCACTCCCAGAGAACTTAGAATCCAAATGTCACAGAGGATGCAGAAGTTGGACAAAACAGACAAAAGAAACATAAAAACAGCCATAGTGGGTCAGACCAATGGTCTATGTAGTCCAGTATCCTGTCTCTGACAGTGGCCAATGCCAGAGCTTCAGGGAGAGTATACAGAACAGGGCAATTATAGAGTGATCCACTCCCAGTTTCCAGCAGTCAGAGGTTTAGTGTTGCCCTGAGCATGGGTTTGCATCACTGACCAGCGTGGGTAATAGCCATTGATGGACCTACCCTCCATGATTTATCTAATTGTTTTTTAAGCCCAGTTATACAATTCGCTTTCACAACATCCCCTGGCAATGAGTTCCACAAGTTGGCTATGTGTTATGTGAAGAAGTACTTCCTTTTGTTTGTTTTAAACCTGCCTAATATAAGGGGTGTGAGTGAGTGGGAGGATGAGGTAACAAAAGCAGTTTAATGCTTGCCATTTGTCTAAGCAGTGCTAGATCGTCATGATTTGTGCACTTTACAGCAGAGGTAGGGTTTAATTAAGGATTTTTAAAAGGCTAAGGAGGCAGCTTATAAGGCCTACATTACCTGAGTATCTGAGCATCTCAGAGGTGGCTGCATTTCAGTGGTGGGTGAAATGATTCCTGTGTGTAGCAATAGGGGTGAATAAGATACCACTGCCCGTCATGTTGAACAATATTGTTTCTTTGCTCCACCATCTGTCTATATCCACCTGTTGTCTGGTCTTATATTTAGATTGTAAACTCTTTGGGGCAGGATCTTGTTCTGTTTAGACGGTGCCTAGCACAATAGGGTCCTGGCCTAAGTGCTACTGCCATACAAATAATAAATAGTCATTATTTTAAAAACAGGAAGGAGACTGAGGGATTCTAGTCTCAAATTTTGTGCCCCTGAATTTTGTGTTTAAATCTGTATTCAACTGACATATAAATAGAGCATCTTGTCAAAAATGTGGTTTCATACCTGTGTTTAGAGTTTCCTTCTTAACGCAGCCTCCACACCTCCTTGGCAGATGTCGATATTAATGCTATACGAGTATATTGGATCCAGTCATCCTGCCATTGAAATCAGCAGCAAAACCGACTTGATTTATTAGGACCAGAAGCAGGCCTGTTGTCCTCTGATCTTTATCGTGGACTGACAGTTTGATACTAAACTTGAAACCATTTTTACACGATGATTGTAGAAGATTGTTCTTGTATCACCTATTTTTCCCTTTGTCAGGTGAATGAAAGAGTAGTTGTATGCCATGGCCATGGCATTAAGGTGGCTCCGTCAGCTACCTCCCCTGCTTCATAATTCTTCCTCGGGACTAGTAAGACCACCCCTACGAGTACCTTTGAGGCATACAGCCCTGATGCTGAATGGCTGCAGGCAGTGTGTGGTCCACCAGACAATGCTGACCAGACATCTAGCTACCAAGAAAGCCAAAGGTAAGAAAGAAGCCTCTTTACTAGAATTTGCAACTTCTAATTATGTATCCTCTTCCACCTCTTTTTCTTTGGGAAGTACCTTTATTCTGGTGACCAGAACATTTTATTTTCTTCAAAACTCTCTAATATTTTTAGTCCTTGCGCAGCTGAAATTTAATTTTAAAATGGTAACTTAGCACTCTTGTTGCTGGCAAGGGGACTATTTGCATGAGAAAGGCCATTAATCCCTGATCCTGACAGGAATCCCGCAAGAGTTCACACCTGTAGAGATCTTTGCAGGATCAGGTCATTAATTAGCAATCTTCATGTTCCCCATTGGAATTAGTGTTACAAAACACACAGAGCATGATGTGCAAATACATTTTGGATCACAGGCTCATCATTTACCATCTTAAAAATATATTTCAATTTATGCTAAACTCCAGTTACTAATCTGAAAGTAGTTGCAATGGCATCTTTTTCTTTTCTAATGTGAAAGCAGCAAAGAGTCCTGTGGCACCTTATAGACTAACAGACATATTGGAGCATGAGCTTTCGTGGGTGAATACCCACTTCATCGGATGCATGTAGTGGAAATCAACTACATGCGTCCGACGAAGTGGGTATTCACTGACGAAAGCTCATGCTGCAATACGTCTGTTAGTCTATAAGGTGCCACAGGACTCTGCTGCTTTCACAGATCCAGACTAACGCGGCTCCCCCTCTGATACTTTTCCAATGTGATTACTCACATGGTATTGTCAATGGTACAGAAATTAATTGTGTGTTCAATTTTCAGCTAAAGGGAAAGGGCAGACCCAAGCCAGAGTGAATATCAATGCTGCCTTAGTTGAAGATATTGTCAGTCTAGGGGAGGTAAATGGCGAAATGCAGGCAGTGGTGGAAGCCCTTAGGGAAGAATTTGGGAAAAATCTCACTATAAGAACCTCACCAGGTCAGTAACTTGCTTGTATAATTCTTAACTGTCTATAAATAAATCCGCTGAGCCTGTCTAGCCCAGATCTGTGTCTTTCATTTTCTGCAAATCGATTTTCTTTTTATTGAGTTACTCAGTGGGCACCCAATTACTGCAACCTTGAGATCCCCAACTAAAGACTTTCTTCACCCTGAGCTTGACCAGGAAGAATCCATTTTTGTTAATAACTTCCTGAAAATGGCTTTTGTAAGTGGGCAATGTCAAAAATGTCTAACTGAACTGTTTGCAGATGTGATGAAGAAGCAAGTTGTCAGCTAATGGTGCAGTAGGGCAGGAAAAATCCAATTGCCATTAAATTAGCCTTTTGGAAATTGCCATCAGGCTGGTGTCTGGCATATGCAGACTTCTTCTGCAATGCATATTTGTGGTTAGTGACCTTTACAAACCCTATTCACTTAGTGAATTTTGTGTTCATAAAGAAACGTGAATATATTTGACCAAGCTACAGTTACTCTTGCACACTGAATACACACATTTGTAACATGTATCCAATTTCAGGGAGAAAACTTAACATTAAACAATGGCCAAATACGGATCATTCACTATCCCTAACCCAGTCTCTAATGGACTTAGAAAGTGCAGCTCAATTGCTTAACTATTTATTTTAACCTCAGGTTTGTTTTTTTTTAAATCATACTGATAAAGTGCCCTGTCTCCCTTGTGCTTTCTGGCCTGTTAACATTTTGCAGCAGAAACTACAAAGCAGATTAAGGGGATCTTAGAGTGAAATAAAATACTTTAAATTAGACAGTGAATTGCACCTCCTGTGGGGACTTAGTAAAGAATCTGGGGGCATAGAGGAACACCGCCAGCTTAAAAATCATATAAATCTCCTTTACTTGTGTTATAAGAGCTTAGATCATTTATATTGCAAGAATTTTAAATACATAATTTCCACTTTACTATTTATGTTCGTTGTTTACCTTTTTCATTCTGGCAATGAAAATGAACTAGTGAGTTTCACTTTCTGGTTTTCATGCACTAGCATAATCCAGTGAAGTTTGGATTGCAAGGATGTATAAATACAAATAGGACTGCTTGTTCTGCAAGGGAAGAACAGACCTATTTTAAAAATATATTGTCTTTTCTTCTAATGTCTGTATGCATAATATGAAGAAGTAGGAGTATGAATGCATATTGTAATTGCAGTGCTGTTCTGTTTTTTTAAACATAAAAGTGCTGTGTAATATTGACATGCTATTGTTATTTTGGTTTATTTTTAAGGCGCTCTTGATCATATAACTGTGACAACAAAAGATGGAAAGTTTCCATTAAACCAGCTTGGACAAATCTCACTGAAATCTCCTCAGCTCATTATAGTAAATATGGCTAGTTTTCCAGAGGTACGTGGACATGATTGAAGGGATATGAAGATCCAAATGGAAGGAAAAGGGGACTGAGCAGCTCAGAGACATAAGCTTTTTATCTCCTTTCAAAACCAAAAGGAGTATAATTACTGTAGGAATAATAGGATGAAACTGAGCAAAGGAAAATTTCGACTGAATGGGGCAAATTCCACCCCAGTAGAATTAGCACAATTCTTATTGACTTCATTCTGCATCAACGTCACTTCCTTATCTGACAGTAACAGAACTAAATGTTTCACTACTGAATGTATGTGTTGACTTTCCTGTGCTGTCCTGTGTTTAGAGTACCTCACCTTTGAAGCAGCACTGGAATGTTGCCATTGCTACATGATGCTTAGATTGAATTTGGCACAGTATCAGGGGAAAAAAATCCTGAGAGAGCTCTTTTAGCCTTGTGGAATAGTCTCCTATCACTTGAGTCATTTAAAACTGGCCTGAATAAAGCTAGAGATAATATAATATAGAGGAAAATTCTGCTTTGCCATGGCCTAAAAGGTCTTTCCCTCTCCAGTATCTGTGTCACATACAGCACTCTTTGCACACATACAAACCTTCCATTGACTCAGGAATTATGCATACAGTAAGAATACTAGATCTGTCCTGCTATTTATGCCAGCCCAGCTCCTGATGAAGACTAGTCTATATCATGAAACCATTACATGGTGGTAGAGGACGGAAATGCCCATGAAAGTTATTTGTCTTTCACTTGTGTCGATGGCAGCCTCTGAAAGTTTGTGGCAAAAGTAGCATATCCACTTCTGAATAGATTGTGCCACTCCCGTAGGGGAGCAAAGTTGGGCATTTAATTTCCACCATTATCAGTCCCACAGAGAGGGCTTTTGCTCAGAAAAGTGACTGTAAAGTGTCTCATTGGGCTCTACAGATCCTAGTTAGTATGAGCGGGCACAGGGTCAGCCATTGCCCCAGCTTTAGAACTGGATATTTTCCAACATTTATCCATCTTTATTTTTCAAAGGCTTCTCCCAATTAATTAAGCCAGCAGAGTCTCCAAGGAGGTTGTTACAGGGCACTTGATGCCACTGGGCTTCTTAAAACATATCCAATGCATGATCACTTTCAAGAACTATGGGTCCAATCCTGTCAGCTGTTCAGATCTAGGTCCCAACTAGAGCTGAACCCCTAAAGTTTACAGGTGAGAAGGTTTGAATAAGTCATTGTGGGACTCAGCCCTTCTGCAGTGAGGAAGTGAGAATGGCTTTGAACCAAATGCCTAGAAATGGAATATTGTTCTCTGTATTATCGCCCCAAATCTAGTTATTCCCCAAACCAGGTACCACTTAACTTGAACACCAGCTATACATTTCTCTAGCTGAGGTTATGTTATCTGTTTGATGGAAATAACCTGGGGCTACTGCTTGGATGTAGGAGGATGGGGTAATGCCTAGATAACTTCATGCACGTATTGACCTGGATGTGTTGTTTACAGCATCTGTCTGGTGCTTGCATTGTATCAAACAAAGAATAAACATTATGTCAAAAGAGCACGTGAGAGAAAAGCACAGTGGAAATGGACCCCCTGGGCCAAACCCCCTTTGCCTTAGTCATGTGCAAGGTTTAGAAAAAACAGATGTTTTGTGAGATTTTTTTTGTTTTTCTAACAGGAATAGTTCATTTGCTGGAACTGGGTGGGGGTAATGTTGTATTTTTCCCTTTCCTCCGTCTCAGCCAATGTATATGTTAAACAATATTGCTTTAACTGAGCGTTTCCTTCCCATAGCCCAGACACTGGTTTATAACATCACATGTTTATGGCTTTAAAATGCTGAGCTAATCTACTAGAGGTTTTCTCTGTTCTCAACGTCTTTAGCATTTCTTAACTTTTAAATCCACTTAAATGCTAGCAGTTGTGTTTTACACCAAGTTGACATGATGCTCGTTTGCCTGCAAATGCAGCACAGTTTCAAGGAGCGCCTTGATTGATAAATGGTGCATACTGTAACTACAGTCTAGTGGTGTAGCCTGCAGCTAAAGTTAACGATAGGAAAAGAGGAACAGAAACAGCAGCACTATTTTAAGAAAACTTAATACTGTTAGAAAAAAAATCAAGGCTTCTGTTATTGCCCATGTTAAAGAATGAAATAAATTGACTGGGCATGATGGAAGTTTGCTACCAAAGTGTCTGATAAAATGACATTTTAGCTATAACATGACCATAGTGTTTGACTATATGATCAGAAATTGCTGAACAATGGAACCCAACAAAAGTCCAGTTTGGGACTGATCGGGTTGCTTTCAAATGGGACAGTTAATGCTTGCTGTTTCTGAACATGATCCACACTCTTTGCAGCCTTCCTCGATAACATCAGATCTCCAAATGCTGTACTAAAAAAGAACTGATTATGTGCTTTCCAAAATGCCACACCACATCTCATGGGATAGCGAGGATTGTAACCAAGCCTTGCATTTGAAGGGGATATTTTTTGTTAAAGAGGCAGTTGGTCTTTCATGGATCATACAGAGAGAAAATGAAGCAAAAGATGTATGCATTTGAGAATAACTTGTGTAGACAGGGATCTGTGCTCTGATGAGGCCAGGCAGCTCCCTTTAACATTATAGTGGGTCCCTCAAGAAGTTCTCTTGCAGGTGAATTTGAATGTGGGAGATGGCTATTACATATAGTGTCTAAAGCCCTGATGCAGCAGAGCATTTAAGCACATGCTTAGCTTCAAGCGCCTGAGTGCTTGGGCCCATTCTCAGTGTTTTTCTCTCGTGCTCTTTTGACTGGACTTTATTTTGCATTTGAGACAATACAAGTACCAAACAGATGCTGTAAAACACCACAAACAGGTCAGTGAGTCCATAACACTTAAATGCTTAAGTACTCTGCTGAATCAGGGTCTAAATGGATGGTTAAGCCCTGTGTGCCAAATTCAGCTCTGGTGTTGAACCGTTGAAGACAACTGGATTCATCCCCATCAGCCCCAGTTTCTTTAGGTAACATATTAACCCTGTTTGTCTTTACTCCAATAATATGTGACGTGGAAGCTGTTGGGTAGGTTTGGATCACTTTGCTGTTTACCAAGCGTACCTGTTGTATTGGGCCAAGCGACTTTCCAGGGCTGTCCTTGCCTTCAGAGCAGTACTGGAATGTTGGCATTGCCACATGATGCTGGCACACAGCAGCTACCAGGGAAAGAGTTATAATAAGTAAATAATAAATTATGAGACACTTAAATAAATACAACTGAGCCTGGTTGTAAAAGCACTAGTTGCATTCCTCAGCCACAAACTAATGTCTGGATTTAACCCAACTTGATTGTAGTGCCGCATGAGTTAAATTAGTAACTTTTCTAAATTGGCACTATGCAATTTCTAGTGTAAAACATTCAACTGGAATTTTTAAAGGCAGAGAATCTTTCATCTCCCTTTTCCCCAGTCCAGGCTCTCCTATGGGGATTTATTGTGGTTTTGATCTGCATTGCCTCAAACCATTCAAATAGTTTCAAAGAAGCAAAACTGTTTTCTTTTGTTGTTGCTTTCTCCCCCTCCCCGCCCCCTAATACCCTGGTACCAGGAATGAACATAGTTTGCAATTCCATTTGATCAAAGCACTCTGCACCAATGAAACTTCCTGATCGTACTGGTAACAGAACTAAATGTTTCCATGTTCTGGTGAGATGGATTGCCAGCTATCGACAGAGTTCTGGCATCTGGTAATAATTATTTACTAATTCCTTTTACCTTTTGATCTGGTTTACAGAATACAGCTGCAGCTATCAAGGCTATAAGGGAGAGTGGAATGAACCTGAACCCGGAAGTAGATGGAATAATAATTCGGGTGCCAGTTCCTAAGTAAGTAATTATAATGACTGACTGTCTAAATTCATGGTTATGTGAGATGATGTAAGGGGCTGCAGTGGATTTCATTTGTGATCCTGGTGCATATACTCCGGAGGATACGAATGCATGGTTACTATAAGGTCTTGACACAGTCGCTTTCCGTATTGCTACATCTGGGGTTTAAAAAAACCCAAACCTTTAAGAAATATCTGATGGAACCTCTTCCAAGTGTCAAGCCAGAGGTTTCTGCGAATTCTCCAGCATTCCAGTATCCATTCTTTTGATACATGGGGCTCTGCCTTGCTGTTTTCCAGTTCCCCCTGCACAGAAGGGAGCTAGGCAGTGGGTGGCCGCTGCATTTAGGAAGGCATCAGAGGCAGTGGCCAGGCACCTTAAAGTCTAACTTTCCTAAGAGAGCTGAATTGAGTACCCAGGTCATGGCCTGATTCACCACTGCCTTACTGTAAATAACTGGAGTTACGCCAGCATATAACCACATTGATGCAATGATGAATCAGTAACATAGAGATGAACCGTCATCCAGCTGCCGAAGGAGTGGCAGGAGAGAGTGACGGCCAAGAAGGCAGGGAGGGAACTTGTAATCATCTGCTTCTTTCACTATTTCCATTAAATTGCTATGCAGTATTGCTGTGCAGCTGTTAAACTGCTGTCAAGTTCTACCCCAGAGGCAGCTGCATTATAGTGGTGGCTGAAACAGTTCCCATATTTATAGCAGTATGAGTCCAGAGTAAGTCCATTAACTTCTGGATACAAACCAATGTACGGAGTGTGAAAATAAGAACGGCCGTACTGGGTCAGATCAAAGATCCATCTAGCCCAGCATCCTGTCTGCCAACAGTGACCAATGCCAGGTGACCCAGAGGGAATGAACAGAACAGGTAATCATCAAGTGATCCATCCCCGTCGCCCATTCCCAGCTTCTGACACATCTGTCATTGTTATGGGCAGATATCCATTGTGTACCTGAGATGAATTAGAGTCTGATCCATCTCCCATTGAATTCCACAGTCACAGAAGAGCTGATGCTGGGAGGGGCGGACATCAGTGTATGTTACAGCCTCAGCCCGTCAGGATGCTCTGAAGATTAGTGATGTATCTTCATTTTATTGGGGATTTAATTATGCAGATTACATCACAAAAAAACCCAACAGGCCAATCAGAGCATGGCTTTATTTTTATTCATTCTGACTTCCATAAAATGCTTCTCCACAGATGTAGAGATGTGGTTAGGTCACTAATCTAGTACTTGGGAGACCTGGGTTCAAATTTCTGCTCCGCCACAAACTTCGTGGGACCTTGGGCAAGTCCCTTAGCCTCTCTGTGTCCTCGTCTGTACAATGGGTATAACAGCCCTGCCTCACAAGAGTGCAGTCAGGATTATAAATTAGAGATTGTGAGGCACCACTGTCCTATGGAATGGGGGCCAGATAGGTACATAAGATAGATCTAAATGTTGCAAAAATACAGACAATTGGCATTCCAAGCCCAGTGAATTAGGGCCCACATCTCGGAGAATGGTCTGGAACAACTTGCATAAGGGCCCCTGATGGAATCCTACCGTATATTATGTGTATTTCCAAGTAGGTGACTTTGGATAAGAATAGACAAACTAAAGTTTGCTCGCGTTACAGGTCTGCTTAAAGAAATTACACTGCGTTTCAAGTATTTCAGTCAGAGAAGTCTCTAATTGCTGCTGTCTGTTGCTTTGAGGGAAGCCGAGTGGAATTTTCATTCCATTTGCTGGTTCTTTTTTTTTTCATATGCTCTCTCCCCTTCCCGCTTTCCTAAGGAGTGGCAGGACGGAAGAGGAGGGCACTATTATCTTCATAATTGCCTAGGATCTTGGGTTGCCACGCAGTAATTTGATTTTTAATGGGCACTCAGGTCACCCTTGAATATGAATTACAGGGGAGGCGAAATCCAGAAATCAGTAAATACTTTTTTTTTAAAAAAGGTTGTCAAACAAGTGTGTATGTTCTGTCATTTTCTTTTGTGGTGCTGCAGATGAGGACTGCAGTCGTGCTGCCTGCCTACCCATACAGTCAGCACTAGGAAATGTGTCCTGCTTATTTCATCGTCCCCTCTGGGGTATCACTTCTGTCATTCTTAGTTTCATTTTTCCTGGGTGTTTGGCAGGTCAGGGAGTCCCAGCTTAACAGAACACAGTCTCTCTCTCTTTCTCTCTCAGTCCTAACTGAGGACAGATGACCAGCAGGTCGCCACGTTAGTTCAGATTCAACGCCGTTTCCCACCTGTTCTCTTGTGACAAGACTAAATATTAGCAGGTTCAACTAGCCTTTAAAAAGGGACAGCATTAACTTGATGAGTTTCAAAACAGTTACTTTTTTTAAAAATCAGTTTTTGATGAAGGTACCTTTTTAAAATAGATTTTTGGATTTTTTAAAATTCTTTAAGTTTTTATAATTTTTTTTCTGCTTCTTGATATTTACAAAGGAAAAACTCACTGACTAGGCTAGAGAAACAGCAGCAAAATTGACTTTGCAAAAGTGATGTCAAATGTGCATAGTAAAAACCCCGAGATATTTTTCTTTTATCTTTCTTCAGAAAGAGCAATTTTAGGTGTTGTTTGTACCTATAGTGAATACACCACTTTCCACACAGAAATGTGATTGATCATGTTTGACAGTGTCCCTTTAAAGTAATGTTATTGGGCTATGAATCATTTTGAATAAAAATCCAAGTACTCTGCAATGTCAGGTGGTGTTGATAACACATCACGGTAATTTCAGTCCTGATCCAGCAACCAGATACATATGGGTCAAACTTTGCATCCACATCGATCCAGTTGCAAGATCACGGCCTGCAATTATTATAACAGAGAAAAGTAAATTAGATTGCGAAACTGTTCCATGTATTCTATTTGTTTTGTTTTTGTGTTTCTCTCAGCTTAGACAATAAATAGAGACTAGTCAGCTTTATTTTTGTCTACTTTCACTTTCATGTCAATTTCCCTTTTAGGGCCTCTGGCACAAACCGGCTTCAGTGTTTGTGTTGCAAACTCTGCATGGGCAATGTTTATTTGTATTAAAAAAAGTTTCTGTTCAAGTTTAAAAAAAAAAAAAAAAGAGAAAACTTCTATCAGTTTGATTTCTCAGCCAAATCTGACCAGACATTGTGCCCTTTGTGGTATTGCCTCATGGCTAGGGCCATCTCTTTTTAGATCTATTGTGAGAGACTGGATGTTGTTTACAAATTAGTAATATTTTTACACACACTTGACTGAAAGTCCAGTGAGTCATTTGAAAGTTCAGTGACTCTGCTTTAAATCTTTTCTTTAAGAAGTAGCCACAGTCCCCAGTATGGGGCAAACAGGCTCATGCAATGTCATTTAAAAAAACAAAGTGTTTTGGAACCTTGTACTCCAATTCTTTCATCCTAACAAGAGTACGTCGTTCTCACCTGGTCCTGGGTAATTCATCTTGCACGTTGACTTTCAGCATGTATCTCAAATCATACAAGCAGTGTATCCAGTTGCGCCTCTGTACCTGTATCTGATCCCTCTCGCTCACAGGAAATTCCTAGCATTTATGATACAAAACCATTCTTACCAATGTAAATGTCTTTCAGTGGAGATCAGAAGTGGCCCGCGTTGTTTTCCCTCTGTGTTTGTGCATGGGCCTCACGCTCATAAGAGAGCATTGAAATGCGGCCACATTTGGATAACTGGCTGCTGACGGAAAGAGACACAGAGGAGACCTCACTAGCAATCTGAGCCCTGTGCACTTTAAAAAATATTGGGTTTAAATAGCCAGGGTTCAGTCCAGGTTATCTGCTCGCAGCTCCATGTTGGTGGTGATGTGAAGCGGCACCACCCCAGCAGGAGCCTCCGGGAGTTCTAAGGGTGGGGAGTGTCCACACCCCAGCATAGAGCTGGTTCTGTGGGCTGGTGGGAAAGGGAAATGGAGAAGGCGCAGGCACCTTGACCCTTTTCCCCACTTCTGATTAGCTACCTCAGGCTTCCCCTGCAGCACTTTGCTTTAAAGAGGAGACAGGGACAACAGTTCCTACATCCAACACGAAATGTGCCCAGATCAGCTGTGAGGTTAACAGAGCTGGTGCCAGAATCGCCATGTTCAAGGGGATGGATGGCCTTTAAAACCAGCAGCCTCGCATTGATGGATTCCTTAGCAGGAGCAGTGTCTGCCTGAAAGAAATAGACATTTTTGTAGCATTATTGGTGGTAGGAGCTCAGAATGTACATATAATCTCAGTGGAATGTAAAACCCACAAAGAAAGCTCTATGTCACTACGCATTGATAAACAGAAATGGGCATTAATAAAGACAGACAAGGAGGTGTGTGACCTTGTGCCAAGAAGCATAGGAAATCTGGCAGCACTGCATAAACAAACATTTCCTTAAAGGTTCAGCAGCCCTGAGAAGCCGAGCGATACCCTCAGCACGATCCACAAAACATTCACACATGTGAGGAGGTGAGCAGCAAATAGCAAACTGGATCTACCACACGTGGGGAGCTCTAGCCACAGACCAACACACCCTCTGCCTAGCAGGGAAGTAAGTGAAAAGAGTCATGTAGAGATTTCCAATGCCCAGAGATGCTCCCCTAAAAATGCTGTCTGGGAACCTGACCTCATTGACCCCTATTTCCGAACAGTATCACTAGATAAATTCATGGAGGAGAGCTCCATCAAAGGCTATTAGCCAAGATGGTCAGGGATGCAACCCCAGACTCTGGGTGTCCCTAAATCTCCAATGGTAAGAAGCTGGGACTGGACAACAGAGGATGGATCACTTGTCCGAAGCAGCTGGCATTGGTCACTGTTGGAAGGCACAATCCTGGCTAGATGGACCATTGATTGGACCCCTATGGCTGTTCTTATGAACAGACTGTGCTGTTTTGGTATGTGGCTGTTTTCACAGGCCATAAGACTTCTGGTTCATAATTTTCAGAAGAGAAGCCCTGAAAGGATTGGTGTTCTGATGCATAGTTTCTCACTCCTAGGTCAATGGCTCAAATGCAGGCTCAGGTCTAAGATGACAGATGTTTGCCCTGTGTGAAATAAACTGGGTCATCATCCAGGCATCTCCATCACCCTTCCCGTGCTCACAGCTCAGCAGAGGAGACAAAGGGCTATGGAGACAAAACGCCTGCCTCCAGACCACAACTGCAGCACGTTAACAGAGCAGTGCGGTCATGACGCTAGCACTGCCACTGTCTGCACTGGATCTGTCCTGGACTACGGTCTCTGGGTCTGTCAAATCCTGCACTTTTTACAGACACTAAATTCATTCCTAATAATAATTTAATAATCAGCTCTGGAAAGTCCTTATTCCCTCCTGCCAACCTGGGGTAGAAATAAATGAATGAGCCTGTGATTGGTCAGCGCCTCTGCAAACATCTGCCTTGAGCAACTCAGCTGCTGAGCGAAGAAATCAAAGAGAATGTGACTTATCAGACTGGGAGCAAGCTAGGAAAGGGTTCAGAAACTGCCAGGTAATGAAAGACTCTTTGTAATTAATACCCGCAAAGAGGCAGAGCTAACATTGCTGTGGGAACCCTAACTCCCCATTTCCTGATTTCCGTGCAGGAAGAGCCTTGTCTTTAATGTTGCAGTGACCTAGCCTGTTGCAGTCAATTTCTAAATACTCCTGTGAAATGTTTATTCTGCAATATCTCCCCCTAGCAGACAGGCATTCTCTTGCTAATGATATGTAGCGCTTGCAACAGGCTTTTAATCTTCAAGGCACTTGGAAAACATTAGCTAAATAATTAATCCTCACAGTAGGTGCTGTCAGAGCCCCGTTTTCCACACCAGGAGAGTGAGGCATCGAGAGATTAAATGACTTGACCAGGGCCTCTGAGAGTGGCAGTGTCTTTGCAGCTCCAATGCCCTATTCTTATGCTCAGGAACCTAGATGCCTCTCCTTTCTGATCTAGAAAGTGAAGCTACCGGGGAATCATGGGAGTTTTCCCTGTGTTTGACTGCAGCGCCTGACCCACTGTGAGGAGCTGAGTGTCTGAATTACAAGCCTGGTTTGAAATCTCAGTCTGCTAGAGTTGGATACAAATAAATTGAAATCATTATTTTAGAAAATTTTGCAGTATTGGTCTCTTCTCAAACAGCATGTTAAATACAGTGGAAATACCAGTCTAGTTCCTGCATGCTAGTGATGACTGGAAAATGGGAGAATAAAGAGATTCACCCTGTAAGCTGTATAGCTCCCAGATCTGTTTTTCAGACTATTGCAGTTGCAAGGAGAGGAGAAGGGGTTTCCTCCTGCCCCTTCACAGCTTTACAGCAGGATTACACTTTTCAGCTCAGCGTCTCAAGTTTTGAGGTTGATATTCCCTCTTCACTCTTGCAGATGCCTTGGCAGCACAAAAAAGAAAAGCCTAAACATTTCAGCATGGCTTTCAGGCACTGCACAGAAAACCATAAACGTAATAAGATCTGATCCAAATCCCTAAGCTACTGCCATGCTTGTTGCCTTCCACTCCAGCCCTGAGACTTACATGACTGACTTTGAAAGGTGGCGGTCCCAGACCAGGAGGAACGGTTTGAAAGAGGCCAGCATGGACAGGGTCAGTGGATTGTACTTCCGCAGCCTGCCGGTTTATCCTGCACACACACAACATCACAATGAACAGATCAGGGCCATGCTACCCCTAACGCCCTTTACTTCTCCCTGATCAGGGTAACAAGGGAACACCGTGAAAGCCTGGCCAGACACGCCAGACAGCTTACGAACAAGGCTAAGGACTCCTTGCGAAAGGTCCGGAGTAACGCCGTGAACCAAGTGAAGAAGGCCAAGAGCACAGTGTCTGAAGACACCATTAAGCTGGTAGAAAAGCAGGTATTTTCTCTCCCCAGGAGTGCGTTGGGTGTGTTTCCTAACCTCCCCGATGGCCCTGTCCCATGGGAGAGATCCAGGTGTGCCAGGCTTTGGTAACAAAAACGCAGATGTCAGGAAACCCTTGTTAGGAGCCGGGTTTGAGGGGAGCCTGGGGCTGGGGTGGGCATGGCCCTTTTTTTGTGTTCGTTTTTTAACAAGTCATAACTGCTGCTCCCTCTGCCTTCCGTGGAGCAATTTTGGATTTGTTCAAACCTGAAACTCAGAGTCAACTTTGGGGCATGAACCCGTGCAAATTGAAGGGGTCCGGGGAGGGAGGTAGTAAAGGTTCCCACAAACCTTCAAGAGCCTGACAAGCCTATCACAGCAGCATGTGCCAAATACCCGGCCCAGCAAGATGGCCAGAGTCCCACCCTGCTGCTTGAATCTTCAGGGGCAGTTTTATCATCGTCATTTATGCAATGCCGGAAGTGCACATGGACTTTGCAAAGCACATAGGGCCAGATCCTCAGCTGGTGGGAGTCGACATAGCTCCATTGACTACAATGAAATGACACTAATCAAACGTTCGTAACCTTGAACTCTGCTATGTCTTTCTGGCTAGATTCACCAAGATACTCCAGCACATGCCTAACTTGAAGCATATGGGCAGTCTCACTGAAGTCAGTTACTCATGCTTAAGATTAGGCACATGCCTAAGTACCCTGCTGAATGAAGGCCTTGTTTGTTAGCAGTAAGCTCTAGGAATATAGCAGAGAGCACTCCTTTGCTTGCTCGCTGCTGGTAGACGTTAACTTTAGCTACGTCTACACTATGAGCGAGGGGTGTGATTTCCCTGCTTGGGCTGGCGTGAGACCAAACAGCAGTGCCGTCGTGGGAACACGGGCCATGGTGCTGGAAGCACGGCTAAGCCATGGGGAATTGTACTTGACAGGGCTCTGCTGTGCTACTGCACTTACTCTGCTATCTCTGCTCGCACGGTTCCATGAGCGCTAGTGTGAGCACATGCACAGGAGCAGGGAAATCCCGTCCCTAGCTCCTGGGGTAGACAAAGCCATAGTAGCATTAGCTCTTGCGGTGGAGGGGATGCTTTGGTGTTAAACAGGAATTATCTTTTGAATGTGTCCATGTGCCCAAAAGCTGGTGCTGTGGGCACCTTTGATAAACACTTCCTGGCATAAAAGTTTGTGCAAGCAAAAAGAGACGGCATGTTATAAACAAACCCCAGTTCTTCCAGAGCAGTCAGGTGGCTTCTTGTATTTGTGGGGTTAGTGTCTCAGATCAGATTTTGCTTGTGCCAGGGATTTTCAACATAAGGCAAGTTCACCTCCCATGTACCTGGGATCCTAAAAAACTGTGGACCAAATTGATACCAGACCCTTCTAAATAGGCCCTGTAAGACTGTAGCACGCAGACCCCAAATTTGCACACAAATAGCGATGGTATGTGCCCAGCAATCACCTCTACCTGTATTGCACATGCAAATTCCCATTGCACTCTTACACATGGCTGTTGCACCCAAATAGGTGCGTGCACAACTCTGGCCGGCACAATTTAGGAGGTTCCTTTGAAATTTTGGCCTATCTCCGGCCTTATTACCATGATCCTGGATCACCAGGCTGGGCTTTTGGAATAGTGCTGCGTTCCCCATGACAGAGGGGAGTAAATCTGTCTGGTACTTGATCTGCAAATAAAAGCAAAAGCTTCCACTAGCAGACTGCACAATTCATTTACAACAGCAGGAAGGTTACGTCGAGTAAGGAGACGAGTCCTTTACATTCTGGCTCTGACATCAGGTGGCCTCCAGTTTCACCGGCAGTCTGTCCCACATTAGGTCAATTACATAAGGACTTGGCAGAGCAACTGGTCAGTCTCAGCCAAGAGCTTTTCACCAGGAGCCTTTCAGAGACCAGAATGAATTGTACGGAGAGTAGGTTAAATGCTGCGTGTGTGGGGGTGTGGGAGATTCAGCCACTGACGGGATCTGGCTAAGGGAGAACTGGATGTTGATGGAGGAGTCACGCAGGTCACTGGACGTACCGTGTGGTAATGTTCAAACCCATATCAGCAACACTGGGCACTCCTGTGGTGAGTTCCATGTCAGTGCCCTTTACCAAACATTCATCACAACGCGTCTGTGCTTGAATAGGTGCTATCATTTAACAGCTGGGGAAATGGAGGCACAGAGAAGTGACTTGCCCAAGGCTGCAGCAGGAAATAGTGTCAGAGCTAGGATTAGAAATCAGGAGATCCTGCTTCTGAGACATGCGTGCTCAGACCATTCCTCATGTACCTGTTACTGTGTTGGTGGGAACATGCATCTGTCAGGGGTTTTGACAGCTTGTGAAACATATTTCTGATCTTCCACACACAGTCAGTTGGCTTCCCGTCTCAGTTACTCCAAGAACAAGAACATTCCACTGACTTCAGAGGAGTGACTGGATTTACACTGGGAACAGAATTTTGCCTGCGGGGTTGCTTTGGAGCTGGGGCTTTGCGTTAGGAATTGCCTGTGTCCCATCTTTACAAGGATCTAACTCAAGGCCATGTTATGTTGCTACAGATCCAGCAAATGGCAGACGACACTGCAGCAGAGATGGACAAGCTCCTGGCAGGGAAGACCAAGGAGCTCCTTGGCTGAGTGCAGCTTGGACAGACACACAGTCAGCAGTGACTATGGACTGCAGAGAACCGCGGAACAAATGTTCCATGCTCGGTTGTAGCAGCTTAGTGTGACTGTCAGGGCAGACTGGGTCATACCTCATGAATAGAGTTATGCTGTGATTACTCAGGGGATTGGCCCATGATCATTGTTGGGGCTGGAGGAATCTAGTCTGTATTTCATTGATTCAAGCAATGTCAACTGAATGTGGATAAAAGAAGGTTAAGAGGAACTGAGGAATGGCTCTTAGTTGTCAACCTTCACCATGGCAGCAGCCTCTCTCTGCCACTGGCATTAAAGCACTGAGCGGTGGGGTGCTCCGATTAGTGAACGTTTGTCCCCTTTGCAGATCTTTCTTACGCTTCCTGCCATGACATTCCCACTTAGGGCCTGTCTGCACTAGGGTCAGTTTCTCTGGTGTAACTATATCAGTGTTGCTAACCAGGTATAGACAGGGCCTTAAAGTCAATAGCAGCAAGCAGGGCCACCTGGCCATAAAGCCTGCCCTTCTGCAGGTGTCTCCCCCAAGCAGCTTGGCTGAAACTCATGCATTGGACAAGGGCACTGTATAGATTTGTCCCAATGGAACAGGAGTGCTCAAAAAACAGGGCTTTCACCAGCTAGAGTCCAGCCATACTGAGCAGAAGGTTGGTCTCACAGGATCTGCCTTTCAGAGAAGGCCCCATGTACCTCTCAATTCTGAAGTCTCTGCCTAGAGCCTTCCCAGACTCCTTTGGGTTCCAGCTACCCCTAACCATAATGCTGGGGAAGAAAGGGAAACTCACATGTTCATTGCCCTGCTGGGAACCAGGTCATTTGTTTTCAGCTAAAATAAAATCAAACGGAGATGTTAAAAAACAGACCAGGCAGTTCCCTGTTACTCCATCCCCTTCCCTTTGCAGGAGAGTTTACGTACCGCTCACCTCCAGCCTGGCCCCTGTTCACGCAAAGGCTCCCAGCATGGTGTGTCGGACGGGTTGCAGCACACCTGGCAGAGCAGCCCAAATCTAGTGGCTGAATGAGGCTGCAGTTACGCCTAGCAAAACCACAAAGCTCAATGGCTTGCGTGACGCACGTTGATGGGCTCAGGCCAATCCGCAGTGGACCAGTGTGCACATCAGGGGCAGGTTGCGGGGGGAACAGCCTCATGTTTGTTGGCACCCTTAGCAGAGAGGCCAAGGAGACTGGCTGACTCTGTACCCGTTCAGGCATAGAGAGAGTCACGCTGGGAGGGGTGGGGCAGGGAGGAGGGTATTTCTGTTGCCCAGGCTGTAGCAGTTTCATGGATACAGAGAAGATTTGAAACTCCCGAGCTGTCAGTCCAGCAGCTTTGGCCAGCACTAAACTCACCTATCGAGAACTCAAAAGCACAGTGCTAGACGCCTCCTGAAAGCTACATTCTGGCCCCCAGCCTGACTGCAGGGTCTCAGTTTCCAATGGGAATCATGTGCATGGTCTGGGGCACCGGGGGAGCAGAACTTGCTCTAAGTGCTGGATGCTTTGTAGCAGCTTCCTGCCCCTCATTATCGGCAGGTATGTCCCAAGAACACAGTTTATCTTTATAAACAGAGGAAATGATGAATTGGGGAGTAACCCTGCTCCAAAGGCCGTTTGGTTCTGAGCAGCGCCGAGTTCTCTGTAGTCTCTAAATAAACAACCAAAAAAAAAAAAAAAAGAAAGTTATTTTGTGCACAGACCAGGGGGCGGGGGCGGGAATGAAAGATTTTCTACCCTTGGGCCCCACATGTCAACAATTTCTCTGCTTTGTGTATTTTGGCCGAAAGCGTCTATCATGATAAATGAATAAAGGAAAATGGTAAGCCCAAGGCGGTTACGCGGCTCAGCAAATTGCTTTCAGCTGATTACTTTATTTCTTTTGACATTTATCAAATAGTTTTTTGGTTGGTTTTTTTGCCCGTTGTCAAGGCTGCTGGGCTGCACCAACAGAAGAGCTCCCCTCGTACCTGCATAGAGGTGACTGTGGGGGAACGATGCCCGCGCTCTTAGACCCATCTGTATGTGGAGCAGATATGAGAGTTCAGAAGCACTTGCACGAATTGCAGCACGATTGACCCCGGCCTGACATTCGAACGACTCTCACCTACTCCAGGGCTGGCTGTGCACGCCTCATCTACTGTCCTGCTTAGAGGAAACCTGTGGGGAGAGAAAGGCATTGTGGGGTCGGTCACAGGCTCCTGCTGCTGCCACCACATACCTCCTAAGGCCGTTGATGGAGCTCCAGACACTGCGTGTTGTTTCTGGGAGCCATTAGGTGGAGAAATTCCCTGGAACATATACTGCTGTACCAGCCCCATTACCATAGCATTTAGCTCCACCTCATTAACTAAACTCATGACACCAAACACTACCAGACAGGCTGGGCATGGTTTGTGCAATGGCCAGTGCATCTTGAGCCACTTGAGTGAATCCCTGAGCCTGTGCACCTTACGGTGGGTCCTGAAGGCTGCCGGCCTCTGGCCAAGAATAGAGGAAATTGGTTCCATCAGCAAGGACACAGACATGGCCAGTTCCACTGGATGGATTCTCTTCCATCAAACTGGACGTTTAGGCAGAGTCAGTCAGCTAATGAATTTACTAAGCCACAGGCAGTTATTTTCAGATCATGGCAAGGCAGGGTGGTGCCAGAGATTGGGGAGAGGGCGTGAAGGGAGGGGAAAGCAGACGTGGAGGCCGATCTTTAACAACAGGAAAAAAAGAGCAATGGCTTTGCAAGTTAGAGTAACCAGCCCTTCGTAAAACAATGGCACCAGTAGTGTGAGAACTAAAATCTGCTTGAATTCTCCCCACGTAACTCCCTTGTGGTCACTGCAATTAGTGCCCAGCAGAATGGTAACAGCAGGACAAGTGTAAACAACACGCACCTATAAGGAACACATCATGCCAGGCAATGTGGATCATCACCCTTCCGTTCACACAGTTAGCCAACGAGGAACACCAATTGGTGTTACCCCTTTGGACTGCAGGAAAGCCTCTGACGCAGCACTTCGCAAGCAGCCCTGGAAACCTGGATTCGCACAGGCACTTGTGTGGAGAACTGGCTGAAGGGGTAAATGAGTGGAAATGATCAGAGGTCGACTTGAGAAGAGAAGGCCTTGGAGGTGCAACAGAAATCACTGTTCTGGCTGGTTTTCAGAACCATATTAATCACGTGGCAGAGGCAATATAGAGCAAGTTAATTACACCCGCTGCAATACGGAATTTGGGCAACATTGTGAGGGCCTCAACTGGGCTGAATCTGCTTTCCCCTTTCCTGGGTGTAAATCTGGAGTAACTCCAGGGGAGAATGGAGAGTACAGTCAGATCCTCCATGGCCCTGCAGGTTACATGGTCATTTGCATTAGTGCAAAGTGAACGTGAGACGCTACCCTTGTGGTATGGCAGCATTTTGTGCCCATTTCTATGGGAATGATGGCACAGGGCAATACTAAGTCTGGTGCCCAGCTTTTAATTCAGTTCCTCCTCAGGATTAGGCCCTTAGTGATATGCTGAAAGTAGCAGCAAAGACAGAAATAAGAGAGGGTGTTGGAAAGACGGGGGAATCCTGGCCCCATTAATGTTAATGGGAAATCTCCCATTGACTTCCCTTGAGCCAGGATTTCGCCCCCAGTCAGGCAATAACAAAAGGCAACCGAGCACATGCAAATGCCAGCAGATAAACGTTAGGAAAAGATCATCCCAGCCACGCTAGGAGTATTGGGAAATCAGCAATGGCATGAGAGTTGTAGGGCCAAACAGACTGAGTGTAAGAGAACGACGCCGTTGACTGCACTGGGCTGCCACGGCTGTCCCCAGGGTCTGATTTGTCATTTAGTTGCAAATGACAGTGGGCAGCCAGCTAGCTACGAGATGGCAGTAGAAAATAGCATGTAAAAGAGGAAAGTTGCTGCCTCTTTATCTTAGCAAACCCAACAGCCCAACATTGCACTATTCAAACCCTATTGTGTGGTGTTCCCATCCTGGCAACGTACGTGTCTGATCCCTTTCCCTTACCTGCCTGTCTGACGTTTAGGGTGTAAATTCAGAGACAAGGTCTGTGCCTTCCTTTCTGCTTGGAAAGCACCAATATTAGGCTCCACCAGAAACAGCTCCAAGATCACTCGAATGCCATTGTGCAGAGGCTGCTGCGTCTGCTCCACAGCACTGCAAGATGGTACCTGCTCTGGTTTTGCTTGGCTGTGGAAAGGAAAGCCGGGGCATTGATTTTAAATAACCTGGGAGGGACCTTTCCCATTCAAGTTAATAAAAAAAAGACTAAAGGTAAAATTCACCCCTCTGCAGAGGGCCAGCATGAGGCCTGGGGGCTCGCGTAGCTCAGCGATGGGTGCAATACAAGGCCCTCACTAGACCAGGACAGAAATGCCTCCAGAACCTCAGAAGAGAACGAGGACTGAGGTGGGACAGACGAGTGATGCAGAGGCCTCATGTTGTGTCTGTGCATGAGGTGTTTTCACCCCACAGAGGGACATCCGCGGTCTTGCTTATTGAGAATCCCTTGGTTAGGTCTGTGCTATTGAATTCATAATTGTGGCAGGACAGCGGCCATGGGTTTTGGAGCGAGGACCAGGGGAAATTCCAACCCCCTTTTAAAAGAAAAACCCACTGTGGAGACAAAATGCAAACTGGAAACAAAAGGAAGGAAAAACTCTGAGGAATCTGCAAGCTCTCAGCATAGTTAAAAACCAACACTGCTCTTCAAAATAGATGTGATTGCGCTCCTTATGAGTCATCGAGCAGAGCCACCAAGATTGCTTCGCACTGAGGACGAGCCTGGGCTCTGATTGTGTGCTTCCTGGATTTGTATAAAACAGAACATGGATGGCATGTCAGAGTTTACAACTTGCATACATTTTCGACAGTGAGCTTTGCAAAATGTATCAGTGTAATCTCTGCCACCTATATTCAGTGTTGATTAGACACGATTTCTAGCTGGATTTTCAGAAAGCTCAAGTGCTTTTTTAATCACTACAGAAGCTCATTACTGCTTTCCAGTGACTCTTATGTCCTTCAGTTCTCCTTTCCGATTAGAGTCTATAGTCAGATGAATATTGGATGATTTCATTACATACAAATGCAATCAACAGTTTTGCATAAATTTCTCCTCTTTTCTTGAGTTTCAATTGACCTCAGCACCCGTGGAGGCCGGTGCAATACACATGTAAATGAGCTGGAGTTGCTGCAAAGCCCGCGATGCAGAGAAACAAAATCAACTGTGGGATAATATTTGAGCTTTTAAGAAAGACCAGAGTACTTCCTACTTGTCCAGCCCAGCAAAATGGCACCTTTAGCTGACCGGGAGTTAGGGGCTGCTGGGTTTGGTTTCTGGCTATGAACAAAGGTCCAGGAGAGGGACATAAAGGCTTAAGTAGAAAGAGTTCAACTAAAAGACAGTTTGGGTGAATAGGTGTAACATGGGTGGGGGGTTAGTTTAATAAGAAAACCACATTTCATAACTACAATGGCGTGTAAGTAGGTGGTCAGCAGGCGTAGAGCTGAGCAATGGAAGCAAAATAATGTCAGAGTTTTTCTAGGGAGCAGGCTGATACCTGGTTGCTTTATGGAATTCCTTCCGAACCCTAGGTTAGGTTCTTACTCTTCTGGAAGGTGATTCAGTCCTGCTACCTGTCTAGTGTGCTGCAGGCACGGTGCTCTTGGAAATGCCCATTTCACCAGGCATTGGGGCCAAGAAAGGGAAGGAATGTCTAAAACCTGGACTTTTATAAAGAGGGGGAGCAATAAAAATGCAAGTGCCTGAACTAGCAACATGCTCTCGTTTCCGTCGCCCCGCCCGGGACTCACAGCTGCGCTGGGCGTGTGGCTGAGCACACTGATGTCTGCTGGAGAGAACGAGGCCGGCTCCAGGGCTGGCGTGGATCCGTCGCAATGTCACCCCTTTAACGGCTGAGGCCTGGAAAGGAAATGTCACCCCTCTTCCTCCTGACCACTCCAGCACCGCAGTCCCCTGGCTGGAGGCCGGTGTTTGGAGCAACGTTTCTCACGCTGTAGGTACACCATGGGGGCTGCTGACACTACTGCAGGGGTAGATTGTAGGCAGGGACTGTCTTTTTGTTACAAGCGTGTGCAGTGCCTAGCACAGTGGGGCTGGCCGTGGCCTCTACATGCTACCATGACACAAGTCATCAATAAGCCTAATGTGTGCACAGTGGGGTTACCACCCGGCTGGTATTTGACCGGCCTGGCCTGTTTTTTTATGGATTTTCCACTTGCTGGAAAAATAATGTAACCTGCAGGGTTTTTTTAACCTGGGTCTAAAGATTTGCATTATTCTCACACGACACTGGGATGTTAAAAGTTTCTGTGCCCAGCTAAAGATCCTGCAGCGTTCCCACTTCTGCAGTTTAAGCAACAACGGATCAAAACCGTTGAAAATACATCAGCTGTCCGCCGACCAACATGCAAGCGCACCATGCGGGTGTGAAAGAGGGCTTGAGTCACACGAGAGGGAGGAGACATGTGAGATCAGGGCGATGGTGCAAGTGATCCTACTACACCGCCAGAAAAAAAAGCTCGCGTCAGAAACTTCATATTCAAGGATAACTGGCAAAAGGAAACAGACTACAAAGACTGGCTGGCAAAATGTGCTGATAAAACAAACACGGGTTTGTTATCAATCTTATCTATAGGTGTTCTTTCTCTAGCTACTAGAAGTGGCTGATTGGGGGTGGAGGGGGGAGATCGGGGTTGTGGCCAACTTGCCTTGTGGGGTGGGTGGTTTTTTTGCATTTCAAAGGTGGTAACCTAGTGCACAGATGCTTACAGAATCCTCCCTGCCAGGGAAGGCAGGCTCTCAGCTCCCTTAAAGCCACAACTGGTGCCTAGAGAAAACATGGCTTCCCTTTGGATAGCATCGTTCATTCTTCCACCTCAGCAGTGTCCCAAAACGCTCCATGGAGCACAAATCACAGAGATGAGTAACGAGAGAGAGAGAGAGGCCCATGAGACTGGGAAAACACTGAAGGATGGCGCAGTCTGGAGAGAGACGAGAAGGAAATTATCACTTGTAATTTAGGAGGCAGGAACAGAATGTGGGGGGCAGGGGATTGAAACATGAAGCCCTTGCAGGTTTGACAGTGGGGCTGGCTGGGGTAGGAGAATGGGCAGGAAACATCTGCAGTTCTTGCTCCTCTAGTGTTTTTTTAATGCAGTTCCCAGTGCATGCCCAGCCAGCAGGATCCAGCTACGTTCATGGTCAAACTCGGATGCTGGTTCCATGGTTCAAAGAGATATATTCCTCCTGGAGAAGGAAACTGTCAACATTGCACTTCTGTAAGCTTGTGACTTTGCACCGGGGAAAGAGGCTGGATTGCTTGGGAAGTGTCACTCTTCGGGGCCGGGTGGCTGATTTCAAGACTCTTGGGCTGTCTCCAGACATCAGTGATCTCAGTTCCATTTGGGAAAAGCCCCCCGGCCATACTACTCCCAGAAATGCAAGTCTGTTATTCCCACAGGTCAGCAGAAGGATCAGATTCACACAAACCATCACTCTTCCTTGGCGCAGATCCTCATTATTGCTTGGGACAACGGGCCTACAATAAATCTGAGCCACCAGGGGAAAGTGAAAACACCTCTTCCAGGGAGAACCACAAATGAACTTCCTCCACTGGAGCGTCCTAGAGCCCTGTAGAGGTTGGTCTGGCTGCCCTGCTCTGACTGGGGACCCCAGTTAATTTCCCAGAAGCCCTCACTTCCTCCTGGACAGCAAAGCAGTTTTGAAGGGCTGAGTTCTTCACTGATGTGGATTACATAACCCAAGCCAACCCTTCTATTGTGTTACACAACTCAAATCCCATTGACCCTGCTCAAATTCAGGACAAAAATCCTTCCCCGTGCGTTCAGTCCTTCCCCGACTTCAGCAGCAGCCAACCTCGGGAAGTGAGCTGTTTGCAGAGATTAGGGTGAGAAATTCCTCCGCTAACCTGAACTCCCCATGGGAACTTCACCCTGGGGCTCAGCGGAGCCGTGCTGCAGTTGGCCCGGATGGAGCTCGTGTCTGGTGGTTGTGGTGGCGACCAGAGTGGGCAGAAAAAGTCAATTATTTTTTCTGGGAAATTTTGAAAACTTGACCTCCCTCCGCCTTCCCCCTTTTTATCAAAATCGCCTGCCAATTTTTTTAAAAATTAAAAACTCCTTTTTCCATTTTTTTAAAAAAAGAACAGAAACTGACTTGATGAAAACATTTCCTCTTGCTCCGCTAGCTCCACCCTTGAAATCCAGCTCTGAAATGAACAGTCAGCCAATGAGCACTGGAGCAAAGTAACAGACACATTGTTGACCTTTGAGGGGGTCAACAAGCCTGTGGACCAAGGGGGATCCAGTGGATATAGTGTACTTAGATTTTCAGAAAGCCTTTGACAAGGTCCCTCACCAAAGGCTCTTACGCAAAGTGAGCTGGCACGGGATAAGAGGGAAGGTGCTCTCATGGACTGGTAACTGGGGTTAAAAGATAGGAAACAAGGGTAGGTATAAATGGTCAGGTTTCAGAATGGAGAGAGGTAAATAGTGATGTTCCCCTGGGGTCTGTACCGGGACCAGTCCTATTCAACATAGTCATAAATGATCTGGAAAAGGGGGTAAACAGCGAGGCAGCAAAATTTGCAGAAGATACAAAATTACTAAAGATAGTTAAGACCCAGGCAGACTGCGAAGAGCTACAAAAGGATCTCTCAACACTGGGTGACTGGGCAACAAAATGGCAGATGAAATGTAATGTTCATAAATGCAAAGTTATGCACATTGGAAAACATAATCCCAACTATACATATACAATGATGGGGTCTAAATTAGCTTTTACCACTCAGGAAAGAAATCTTGGAGTCGTGGATAGTTCTCTGAAAACATCCACTCACTGTGCAGCAGCAGTCAAAAAAGCGAACAGAATGCTGGGAATAATTAAGAAGGGAATAGATAATAGAACAGAAAATATTATATTGCCTATCTATAAATCCATGGTACGCCCACACCTTGAATACTGTGTGCAGATGTGGTCGCCCCATCTCAAAAAAGATATATTGAAATTGGAAAAGGTTCAGAGAAGAGCAACAGAAACGATTAGGGGTATGGAACGGCTTCCGTATGAGGAGAGATTAATAAGACTGGGACTTTTCAGCTTGGAAAAGAGACAGCTAAGAGGAGATATGATTGAGGTCCATAAAATCATGACTGGTGGAGAGAAAGTAGATAAGGAAGTGTTGTTTACTACTTCTCA
The DNA here is from genome assembly GCF_016161935.1 of Mauremys reevesii. Taxonomy (NCBI): domain Eukaryota; kingdom Metazoa; phylum Chordata; order Testudines; family Geoemydidae; genus Mauremys; species Mauremys reevesii. The sequence goes on from NC_052641.1 coordinate 22,300,545, forward strand.
TAACACAAGAACTAGGGGTCACCAAATGAAATTAATAGGCGGCAGGTTTAAAACAAATAAAAGGAAGTATTCACACAATGCACAGTCAATCTGTGGAACTCCTTGCCAGAGGATGTTGTGAAGGCCAAGACTATAACAAGGTTCCAAAAAGAACTAGATAAGTCTATGGAGGATTGGTCCATCAATGGCTATTAGCCAGAATGGGCAGGGATGATGTCCCTAGCCTCTGTTTGCCAGAAGCTGGGAATGGGCGACAGGGGACGGATCACTTGATGATTCCCTGTTCTGTTCATTCCCTCTGGGGCACCTGGCACTGGCCACCTTTGGTCTGACCCAGTAAGGCCGTTCTAATGTTCTTATGTAGTTATAGTGCACTAAAGGAGCGTGTGCCAGAAGTCCCCACCCACACAGGATATCAGGTTGGTACAGCCATAGCTGCGCAGCCTGGCTCTTTAGCTCACGCTGTAGCAGCTCACGCTTTTAGATCTGGAGCGCCCTGGCTTCACCCCCAATGTATCAGCCATCATGCAGTGATCTGCGACATGAAAGACGTCTGCCAGAATGTCAGAGTAACCATTGCTTTGTCCTGGGAGGGAATCGCTGAGGGGCTGCAGCCAATTCACAATCACTATTGCACAGAATTAGTGCTGAGAGAAAGGCACCCAAGCAGCAGGCTCGTCTTGACATCTCCACCAGGGGTACAGCACCGGCTTTCCCCACACTGCCCTGCCTCTGCCAGGGCTCAGAGAACAGTTCCGGCTCTGGCCCGTTCACGCCTAGTCTCTGCCGTTACTCCCAGCTGTGGTGGGTTTTCAGACAGATTGAAGCCACCCAACATTCACCACGCAGGCATTGTGTGCATTACCATAGGGCCCAGGAGCTGCAATCTAGGTACAAGGCAAGGGAGTCCAAGCAAACAACAAGAATCATGGCAGATAGTGGGCTCAGCCCACTGGCATCCTGCCGGACCATGTCAAGTAGGCCTCACGGCATAGGCGGCAGTAACGACTTTTGGGTGCTCCTGACGGCGGCTGGTTCTGAACCGGCGACTGAGTGGGGAAAGGCCCCACATGGCCCACCAAGCCTCTCTAGCCGTCCAGCCCCAAATACAGAATGAATCGACCACAGGAGGCCACAGAGCCTGTTTGGGATGGTAACATTCCTCCCCTTCAGCTCAGGGGAGGCACATGGGAAGGAGACAGCTCAAATGTATTGTAAGCTGACACTCCACAGTAACAATCAGGGCTAATTTAAACAAACTATAATTAAACTCAAAGGACCTATTGGTAGGGGCGTGGGGGACTTGTCAGCACGTTCGCAGTGGGTAGTTACTTTGGCTATAAAGCCCTTACCTTTAGTGGAATAATTTCAGTAATAATGCATGTGAGCTGGCATGCCTACGCTCATGCTTGGGGGTGGGGGCAGGAGGGGAAAGAAATTCTTGGGTTTCTTTTGATGCCTTTACACGCTAATCGTCTTAACAGATTTTTAATTAATGGGAATGGAGCACTTTGCCTCGGTGAACTATATTGGTATAATTGACTGGTGGATTAGTTCCATTATACACACAAATCACTTGTCTCCAGGCTTCCCGGCCCCCCCCCCGGGAGCTCCCCTCACTGGACATGCCGAGCAGCCCCATTCTGAAGCAATTTTTATAAAATAAACTCTCTAATCAGGTAAATAATTCCATAAGGTAAATTGCTCCCTTCCCGCAGCTCCCCTCCCCCGCCGGGAACCTGTCTAGTTTCAGGGGAATGAAACGTGCCTCCAATTACAGGCAAATCTCAGACTTGAAAACCAGTTTGGGAGAAGCCTGCAGCACAGAAGACCCCTTGAAATGCAGCATCGCAAGAATTAAAGCATTTAAGCTGTCAGTCGGAATATGGGAGAACCCCTGATTACCTGGGGTGGAAATACAGTGTATTTAGGTTTGTGTCTGTTGCAATTTCCTGGCCCCCAGCATTGATCCTGAATGACTTGTGCTTATGTCAGGTTTCTGCACAGGGTCCCTCAGACACGTGGGCTGTGGTCTCACGGATACTGACCTTTGGGCCATTAAGGATGTCCAGAGCGTAATGAACCTGGAGAAGTGGAAATGTGCAGTTGCCTGGGGTTGGTGAATCTCAACTGCTAAGCACGTATGTTCTGGTCCAGCACAGCATTCACTGATGTTTTAAGAGGGGATCGTTGTCTTGTGGTTAAAGCAGAGGGCTGTGCGCCAGGACTCCTGGGTTCCATTCCTGACTCTGTCACTGACTCACTCTGGGAACTTGAGCACGTCACATGTTAAGTTCTGCTGGGCCTCAGTTTTCCCATTTATGGACCCTTATTCAGATAATGGCCTTCTAACTCTGGCCCATGTCCTGTGGCTGGGGCAACGAGGTCTCTTACCAGCGCTCCTGTGCATTATGCTTGTTAGAGACTCCCTCACTGGGCCCAGGCTGCTGCCTGCAGTGACAGAAGGTCCCTCAGAGCCAGGGGCATGCATCAGGTCAGTGCAGGCTACCTGCAAGCCTTGCTCTGCCAGACAGTGCATGGGGCTGATCCCTCTGGAGCACCAGAGAACCCTCAGTGGCAGGAATTACTTAAATTAGAGGGGAGGAGGTGAATGCCATCTCCAGTGCAGGTGCCCCCATGGGTGCATGGTAGTCCCCCTGTATCTCCCCCCATGCTCACAGGATGGCTTGAGCCCAGAACATGCAAAGCTGGGAGAAATCTCACTGGTTTTGCTTGCAGTGGGTATGGAGATAGTCCAGGGGTAGGCAACCTATGGCACGTGTGCCGAAGGCGGCACGCGAGCTGATTTTCAGTGGCACTCACACTGCCCGGGTCCTGGCCACCGGTCCGGGGGGCTCTGCATTTTAATTTAATTTTAAATGAAGCTTCTTAAATATTTAAAAAACCTTATTTACTTTACATACACCAATAGTTTAGTTATATATTATAGACTTATAGAAAGAGACCTTCTAAAAACGTTAAAATGTATGACTGGCACGCGAAACCTTAAATCAGAGTGAATAAATGAAGACTCGGCCCAGCACTTCTGAAAGGTTGCCGACCCCTGAGATAGTCCATGCATGGACTGCAGATCTCTAGGAGCTGGACTGGGCCCTGCCTTTACACAGCTGTGCTGGGGAGTACAAGTACCTGGCCCTTTGCATGGCACACACGAGGGCCAACCACAATTGCAGCCCTGGTGCCTGTGGGGAGCACTGGGGATGCATCCAAGGGGCTTTTCCGTGGGCCAACTGCACAGATGGGGCGGGGTGGGGGCAAAGGGCACAGAAAGCCCTGGCTTTACTGTCCTCACCTGCTGCCCACCAGAGTTGGCCATGCTGGGGGTGGGCGGGGGAGGATACACTGCACCCTTAGGAGCAGCGCAGTTAATTATTCCAGGGGCCCCAGCTCTCTTGGCGCTCCATGTTCAAAGCACGATCTAGCCAAGCCGTGTTATAAGTTTCAGTGCATCAGCATCCATAACAGAGCAGCAATCTGCTATCTCAACAAAGTCTGCTCTGCCATCGTGCATGCTGCCAAACTGCTCACAGGCCAGGAAAAACAGCAAGGAGATGAACCACATATTGCTTATGGGGCCAGCTACTCAAACACAAATCACACTGCCACTAGGGGTAGAATAATTCCTAATGGGCTGTCCTGGGAGTATGAGGATCACAGAAAGGTTTACAGACAGCCTCCCACACGCCCACTGGATTATAAATGGCTCAGCATTCATCACTGCAAGAGGTTCCAGATCTGCTCAAACAGGCCGAGTTTAGTCTGTCACATGCAAGAAGCCTGCTCATACTTTCTAATCATCTTCTCGAACAAACCCCACTCTGTATATTGGAGTCATTCATAATGTTCCTGCTCAGAGAGATCTTAGGAGCAGAGCCAGAGCTGTAATTAGCCTCATGGGCCATTCTTGTCTAGCAGACAAGATTTCCCATCCCGTCTTTGCACTGTGCCTCAAACCCACCCCCAGGGGTCAGTGCAGCCTGTTCCACTCTCTTGCCCTCTTCTCCATCCCCTGCAAATGGAAGTTGGACACTCCACGTAGCGACAAGTGTCCCAAAGACCTCCAGAAGAGTGCCCCCTGGGAATTCACCCAGCTGCAGCCGCAAATGGACACGCCATTGCAGTTGGGCCACATGCACAGCTGGGTGCATTACAAATATCGCAAACACGTTTTCTGAGGCCCTTTAACAACGTGACGTGTATATGGAACGGTGCTTGCCAATGCTTAGGTCAATTAATATCATCCCAAAGGTGAGTGGGGAGTAGTGAGAACAACTTATATTTCTATTGCATGTCCTCCCAGGGGTGAGGAAGTACACGCTTCATCCACGGACAACTAAATATAAACACCGAGCCGACCCTGCAGGCAATTCCTCCTGCTCTCGCTGAATGTCAGTGTGCACAGGGTAAAAACCCACGTGGCAGGGAGCCTTCGTCAATTCAGGCCCTACAACAATTAGAAACATGCTCACTCAGAGCAATTCCTATGGCTGGAAGCCCAGCACATGTAACACGATGCCACTTTTTGCCTGGTTATTATAAAAATTGAACAGAAATGTTTTTTTAGAAAGGCAGGAGAGCTGAAATTACTGTAAGGTGGGTGCACAACTGATTGAAATACAGTACTCAAGGAGTAATTCTCAGTAGTTCACTGTCAAACTGGGGGGACATAGCTAGTGGGGTCTCACAGGGGTCAATCCCAGGTCCGATAGTATTCCATGCTTTCGTTGATGACTTGGCTAACGGAGTGGAGAGTATGCTTACAAAATGTGCAGATGACACCAAGCTGGGAGGGGTTGCAGGCACTCTGGAGGACAGGATTAGAATGGAAAACGACCTTGACAAATTGGAGAATTGGTCTGAGATCAACAAGATGAAATTCAATAAAGACAAGTGCAAAGTACTTCACTTAGGAAGGAAAATTCAAATGCACAATTACAAAATGGGGAATAACTAGTTAGGCAGTCGTACTGCTGAAAAGAATCTGGGGTTATAGTGGGTCACAGACTGAATATGGTCAATAATCTGATGCAGCTGTGAAAAAGGCTGATACTCTGGGGTGTATTAACAGAAGTGTCATATGTAAGACATGGGAGGCAACTGTCCTCTTTTACGCAGCACTGGTGAGGCCTCAGCTGAAGGGCTGTGTCCAGTTCCAGGCACCACACACACGGAAGATGTGGACAAATTGGAGAGAGTCCACAGGAGAGCAACACAAATTATCAAAGGTTTAGAAACCTGACCTGTGAGGAAAGGGTAAAAACATTGGGCATGTTTAGCCTTGAACAAAGAAGAGTGAGGGGGGACCTGATACATCTTCAGATATGTTGAGGGCTGTTACAGCGAGGAGTTCTCCATGTCCACTGAGGGTAGGACAAGAAGCAGTGGGTTTAATCCGCAGCAAGAGAGATTAGGTTCAATATCAGGAAAAACTTTCTAACTCTAAGGCTAGTTAAGCTGTGGAATCCCCATCCCCGGAGGTTTTTAAGAGCAGGCTGGATAAACACCTGTCAGAGGTGATCTAGGTTTAGTTGGTCCTGCCTCAGCACAGGGGGCTGGACTAGCTGACTTCTTGAGGTTCCCATCCAGCCCTACAGTTCTAGGAGTGTGTGCTGTTCCCCAGGGGACAGGGCTGCACTTCGCTGATTTCACCTGGGACACACACGGAGACCAAGAACCACCCAGAGATCAGAGATGGACCCACAGGGACAGACTGCAAAGGGCCAGCCCCTCAGTGGTGCTCATTGGTATTGACTTCAGTGGCAGGGCCGGCTCCAGGCACCAGCAAAAGAAGCAGGTGCTTGGGGCGGCCAATGGAAAGGGAGGGCACATCTGGATCTTCAGCAGTAATTTGGCAGTGGGTCCCTCGCTCCCTGATGGAGGGAAGGACCCGCCGCCGAACGAAGCGGCGCGGTAGAGCTGCCACCGAAGTACCGCCGATCGCGCCTTTATCTTTTTTTTTTTGGCTTTGCCGCTTGGGGCAGCAAAAAAGCTGGAGCCGGCCCTGTTCAGTGAAGCTGTGGGGACTGACACTGAAGTGCAGTTTTTATTTTCATCCAGTGCAATTAGAAATAACCCCTATCCTGGATTTAACGAAAACCCTGTTCTACAACACTCCCATGTCCCTGTGCACAGTGCAAGCGCAGGAAGGGAGCAGCCCTGCCTCTTCCATGCAGCGACAACTCACCTACCTAGGCCAGTATTAGCGCAGGGATCGACCATCCTGCCACACTGTGGTTCTAGCCCTCTGGCTTTAGACTGAAAAGCCCAGATCCCCTGTAGTTATTGGTCTGAGAGGGGCTGGATAGAATGTCGGACGCTTACACGTGCCAGGGTGCACGTTGTATGTGTTCACGTGGTGTTGTGGCAATGGGCATCGTGAGAACTATGTCCTTGGGTAAGGTGCTGTGCACCCTGCCCTGCCATTGACTTCAGTGGGAATTCAGGGCACTCAGTGCCAGGCAGAATCAGACCAGGATGGAGGCGCTCTCTCTCTCTCTCTGCAGTGTCATAACTTCCTCCAAAAATAAACAGTCACCCTCTGCTTCAAGCTCAGCCCTTCAGGGTATTTGTACAGGTGGAGACGTGTAAGGAACCCCCTCCTCCCTTCGGGCTTGGACTGAGCATGGAGAGTTTTTACCAAGGTTTGAGAGGTCCAGAGACGTCTGGAACATGGGAATCTGGGTTCCCGAATCCCAGCTTCCTGGCACTGGTGGGTTCGCTAACTGGGCGAACGACACTGCTAACACTTCCAGCTAATAGCATCATTCCCCTCCCTGATCCCTCTCTCCACCCCGGCTGCTCTCCCTCTCCAGCAGTCAGGGAAGGGAGCCCAAGCATTGGTTAGGACCATGGGGTATTTGTAGGTAGCCACACAGAAAAAAACCAGCCATGGTGGCGGAGGTCAGGTTCGGTTCAGATAAGCACACAGAACTTCAGTGGCTTCTCCAGAGCGTATCTGAAACTCTTGGGCTGCTGCTCTACCCCGGCGGGATGTTTTCTGGGAGATTCCCAGGGCTGACTTCCCGGCTTGCAGGAGTTCGAGGTGGAAGAGATCCGGTAGGTCTGCCATGGTGTAACAGATCTCACCAGCAGCAGGACAGTCACCTCAAAACATTCCCCTTTCTTACGTTTCACCGCATGAGTCTGTATGGTGCTCCTGGCACTGACTCTTCCCACCCCAGCCAGAAACCCCAGGAGAACCACCTCTCCATGTGTGCCGTGCTATTTCCAGAGAGGACTAGAGAATAAATATGGAGGCCAGGTCAGATCAGCTGTGCCGAGGCAGCTGCAACAAAGACCAGTGTGGAGCGAGGTGGTTGAGCAATGGCCCCTGAGCTCTGCCATGGCAGAGAACTCGCCATATTCTGTTTGTTACAGCGCTGTCCTTGGCAACAACAAGCCCGGGGAATCCTACACCACGGGAGTAATTGACATCAGATGCTTCTTTGACCTACAATATCTACCAGAGAACCTGGAAGCATTTATTTGTCTGCAAATATAAATATATCTCCCTCTGTAGGAAGCTTGGAGCTGGGCTCCGTGAGGCTAATGAGTCTGAGCTGCAAGCCCGTGATGGATATGATTGCTGAAAGCATTTTCCTGAGTTCTTCTTTCCTGGGTATCGAGTTACAAGTTACCAGACTTCCTGTCCAGCCCATGCTTTTCATTTCTTATTTGTAGCCTTCTAAACACTGTCTGTCAACTCCCAGCGTCGGCGGAAACGGCTCCATCCCTTCCCTACCCACCACAATGGGAGAGCCCGAGAACCCCAGCCCAGCAGCTGTTACCAGCTCCAGGCTGGGGTGGGGTTGGAGATTATAACTCGGCCACCTACCAAGGCTACAGACTGAAACGGGGCCAAGAAGCCCCAGAGGGATTTGGTTTTATCTTTAGCACATTTCAGTCATTTCCACCATGTAGGAGTTGGGCAAGTTCTGCTTTACTGGTGCTTCCAGACTGGCACGTTGCTTTCCCAGCAAGTGCAAAAGTATTTAAATATGGAGCCACCAAGTAACCTGCAGGTTCTGGTGGAAGGGCCGTGGGCCAGGGACGCAGGAGCTCTGGAGTCTGGTCCTGCTCCTGCCGGATAACTTTGGGCCAGTCATTTCCCCTCCCTGCAGCTCTGTCTTCCCCATCTGTAAATGAGCCACTTTGTGAAGTGCTTTGAGATCCATGGATGAAAAGCACCCACGGTACGAGAGCAAGGTATTAACGTTCCAAACGCCAGCTGAGCCCAACCAGGCTCTTGTTTCAAGCCGCCTTGCCTAGGGTACTTGCTCCTACAATCCACAGGCTTGCCAGCGGTCAGCATAAAGCGTTTCTAGTCTGGCCTGGCCAGGACTGCCCATTGTGGCCTCCCTCCTTCACCCGCTTTTCCCTTGCCGACTCTTTTCTTTGGTCTGATTCTCCCCCTCGGTGGCTTTTATCCCCCTACTCACTGGGGCATCTAGCAGAGCATTCCCCTTCCTTCCTGGCTCTGGGGTTGCACCTTCCCCCAGACAGACACTGGCTCAGCAAAGTCAGTCCCCATCCCTCCAGCTCCTCCAAATGGATCCGGCAGCAGGTAACCACCGTCCGAGTCAGAGATGTTACACCCTTCGATGAGGCGTCTAAAGCATCGTGCAAAGGCAGATGCACCAAATGGACTAAGGGGGCCCAAGGAGAATTAAGCCCCCCACCCACCCCGAGAGCTCTCCACCCCAGACAAGGACTAAGGCTTGTGGATGCTGCACAGGGGGAGCAGGGAAGGAGGTTGGATGTTATCCTCCCTCATCCATTTCCCACGGGTGGTAAGTGACTCAACAGCGGAGCTGGGAATAGACTCCAGCTCCCTGATTCCCAGCACTGGGCGTTAACCACCTGGGGATGGTTGCTGCTCCCCCAGCTCACGCCAGGGCCTGTGTGTGTCCGTTGCTATGGGGATCATCCCAATCTGCAGGCGGGCCAGGTGGAGTTAATGCAGCACAAACTTCAGGCCAGTCTCTCCTTACACACAGATAGGAAGCTGGGGTGTCCGTTTTCTGTCAATGCCAGTGAACCTCACAGCAGTCACTGAGGCAGGGGGCCCCATTTCCCCCAAAAAACTTGAGGCAGATCTACTCAGCTGTCTTTAATGCTCAAGGATTCAGATGCACACAGGGCTGTGTGAGATTCAATAACCCCCAAAATACTTCCTCTGGGCCAGACCCCACCAGCCTCCACCCACCACTGTAGCCTCCAAGGGTGATTCTCACTGCAGACAAAAGGGCCGCAGGACCAGCTGCTGCATTAGCACAGGGGTCAGCCCTGGCACAAGCCACCAGCTGCTGGCATCTGGCCCATGGAGCTGAGTTCCAGGCCGCAGGAAGTTGCCTTGGGGTCAGGTCCACCTCTGGTTACCAGAGAACCACGTAGGAAAAACAGCCCCTCGTAGTGAGCACTTAGCCGCCATCTGGAGCTGTGCGCACACACGTGGGAAGGGTGCCGGGGAGCCCACCACTGCCCAGCCAGCTTCCCCGCGGTTTGAATCCGCGTGGGGAGGTCACTGGGAGGCAGTTTGGTGCTGTCAATAGAGAGATGCTCGAGGGGATTTCAGCCTCTGCCTCCCTCAGCCGGGACTCATCTGCCCCAGGGTTCTGAGGCCTGGGATCCAGCCCCAGACCTATGGCCAGGCAGGGCTCACGCAGGTTCGCCCTGCAGGAATCCCCCGGCTTGTCCTGGGTTTGAGGGAATCCCACCCCAGAGCCTCGTGCTGCCTGAAACACCCTCCAGAAACTCTCGCCGTGTGTGTTCCTGGGGGGCGGCGGGCAGGGCGCACTAGACTGCCAGGTGCTGGGGCAGGGAACCACGTCTGCAGGGCAGGAAGTGAGAGCTGCTCCCTGGGCCAGGACCCAGGGCATTTGGCATAAGCAGGTGGCTGCTGTCAGAGTTGAAGTGGGTCAGAGAGAGGGAGGAGGAGCGCAGAGCGGGGCAGGGAGATGGAGCACAGGAAGGTGAGAGCCTGGTAGGAATGGAGGGAAGGATGGGGGCAGTGCAGGGGTGCGGAGGGTGGGGTTTGAAGAGCACATCTGAGAGCTGTGCCAGACCCAGCGCGGTGGGGAGGCGGAAGAGGAGGGACTATGGGGCAAGGGGGAGCAGAGGATTATTCGGCCAGAAAGGGCCCCCCCAAATCATCCAGCCTACGGCCTCCCAGACACCCGCTCTCCAGCCACAGGCAGCCACTGGACTGAGCCAGCCCAGCTGCTAGTGCCGCCCAGCTAAGGGCTTTGCTAAAGCCAATGGGAGATTTGCCTGACTATGGACCAGCAAGAAAAGGCCATGACCAGGTCAAGGCAACAGGGAGAGCCCAGGAAGCAAATCCCTTCCTCTGTCAGGAAGGCGTGACCCTGGCAGCCGCTTGCCCCAGCTCGGAGCACTGGGAGGGCCAACGTTGAGCTCGTGTCTGGAGAGGATTTCCAGGGAGAAGGCTTCTGTGTAGCTAGAAGAAGGGGCTTGAATGGCCCAAATGACCAGCCACCAGGGCCCATGGCTGTCACTGCCAGGAATCCCCCCTGCCCTTTAGCTTTGAATCCCCAAGTTCAGCGCAACCAGCGATGAGGTCTGGGATCCAACAGCATCTTGGGTGATGAGACCCCAGAGAGGAAGACAAGTATCAGAGTGTCTGACACACACGCACAGCCCAGGGAGCTGCAGCAGAGGCTGGAGCCAATGACAGTAATACTGAACACTTTACAAATAATCCCATCATAGCCCTTGAAGATGCAAGTAAATTTCAGCCCCGTTTACTCAGAGAGGTAAAGTGACTTGGCCAAGGCCACAGAGGCAGGGGCGGCTCCAGGCCCCAGCATGCCAAGCGTGTGCTAGGGGCAGCATGCCGCAGGGGGCGCTCTGCCGGTCGCCGGGAGGGCGGCAGGTGGCTCTGGTGGACGTGCCGCAGGCGTGCCAGCTGGAGGTCCACCAAAGCCGCGGGACCAGCAGATCCTCCGCAGGCACACCCGCGGGAGGTCCACCGGAGCCGCCTGCTGCCTTCCCGGCGACCGGCAGAGCGCCCCCCGCAGCATGCCGCCCTGCTTGGGGCGGCAAAATGTCTAGAGCCGCCCCTGCACAGAGGGAGTCAGTGTCGGAGCCAAGATTAGACCCTACAACTTCCTGGCTCCCAGTCCTATGCTCAGGTCCTTCCTGGCACTAGAGCTGACATGACCAATCAGGTCTTCTCCATCTCTGATTCCTGGGAAAAATTCCTAACGAACATCATTTATTTTTCTAAGCTTGCCCATGCTGAGCCCATCAGTTCAGTCTCAGGCTCCCTCAGTGACTCCTTCCCTTGACCCCATCAGAGCCTCAGGTCGAAACCCTTCCCAGGATCAGTCAGGCTGGGTGCTGTGAATGCCCATTCCAAACACCCGGCATAGTCACCTGCTCCCTCCACCTCCACGCTCCGAGGCAACTGACGCCTTATGCACATTAAGCCAATGCAACGGCTTTGACCTCCAGCGCCATTCACTCCATCCCCGCCACCACGCACGGCTCTGCAGAACGGCACCGGAGCCCCATGCCGGGGTCCCACCGTGGGTAAGCAGAGCTCTCGAGGTGGGCAGCAAGCCCGGGAGTCTCCTCCGTGACGTGTGAAACACAGCAGAGGGGACAGAACTGTGTTCGCTTTGTTACAATCCAGGGAGTAAGCAGCTGGCCCCACGCCATAGCATCCCCTCTCTGGGCACGGAGGGTGTTCCCAGGCTCTGACTGGCCAGATGGCCATAGGGGTTGGAAGTGCCATCACGGCTAATCGAGATGGGCGTGAACCAAGCTTTGGGGAAGTTTAGTAGCGGGGCTGGATCCAAACCCTGGCTCCAAGGAGCTGAACTGACCCATGTGTGGTCAGGAGAAACAGACGCACCTTCTCAGGACTCACGTGAGCACACCTTCTGCCAGTAAAACGCCCAGCAGGGACGCACACAGCACAGGCACACTGGAAAGCTTGAGCAGAAGCTGAACCATGCGGCCCGAGGGGTTTCAGATGCTGGGACTGGTGAACCTGTTTGCGTGTGTATGCGCAAGAGACACAGCAGAGGGCAAAGACACACAGTGACACAGGGTCAGAAGCTTGGTGTGGCCCAGGGAGAAGCCTAGAGAAAGGCTTGGGTTAGGGGTGCTGGCTGATAGAGGGTTGGCCCTGCGAGTGAGGATACCGTCTCCTGTTGTTTGGTTCCTCCTATGTCCAGGGAACAGGACCTTGCACATTCTTTGGAAATAAAAACACTGCCCCAGAGGAGTACCTGCCTGTCTCCAGTTTCTCCTCCAACCTGGAACAATGACTCAGTTTTTGGCTAGGTGCCTGGATCAAGAGAGGAAACTGGACAACACCTCCCAAAACACCAGGGAGAGAGAAACTCATTTGAAAAAACACAGCGGGACTCTCCCCACGGGGCAGAGAGCCTTCTCCTCCGCAGCCCCGCCCTGGGAACAGCTTCCCGGAACTCTGCCTCCGGGACCTTTTCTCTCTGCAGCCTCCACGGGCACAGGCTGCCCATCACACACGAGCATCTGGTGCAAATCGCCCCCTTAGCACAGTTCACGCTGGGGAGCGCAGCTACGAAAGGGGCCACTGACCTGTCCCAAAGCCAGCAGCTTCCCATCCCGGTGACATCAGAGGGAAGGTTAATAGGACTCTGGCCTTGGCAGAGAGCGAAGGTTCTGGACAGCAGCTCCATCAGCCAATATTCTGACGAATTAACATCTGAAAAGAGCAAAGAGGAAAAACATAAGTCATCTGTCGAGCCTGAAAACAGCTGGGGGAGCCCCGGACGCACTGGGCTAGGCCTGGCCCAGATTGGAGCTGGCTGGCTGGCTTCCCCCCCGAGCCTTTCTTCTTTTAAGGCTTCACAGAAAGGTGGTGCTTTGCTGCCACCCCGTGGGAGATGTGGATTAGCAGGATTTTCGCATGTGCTTCATTTCCCACCAATTCCTTCTCCCTGCTAGTGGATTTTCCAGCCAGAGTTTATTTCCTTTATTTAAAGAAATGCATGTGTGGAAGCCCCCTGGAAAAGGTCCCTCTCAGTTTTACAATGGGGTTACTCCCCTGATTTAAATGGAGTTACTCCTGATTTACTGTGGTGTAAATGGGATCAGAAGCCAGACACAAAATGTTCACTCCAGCTAGGTAGAAATTTATTCAGAGGGCAAGTTTGGGAAATGCCAGTGTCTGGGGAGATCTGAAATACGGCCCTAGACGAAAGACTGACCATTTACTGCAGGAACACTAACATATAACACACAAACAACAAGGAGTCCTTTTGGCTCCTTAGAGACTAACACATTAATTTGGGCATAGGTTTTCGTGGGCTAAAATGAATGGTTAGTCTCTAAGGTGCCACCAGGACTCCTCATTGTTTTTGCTGATACAGACTAACATGGCTACCCCTCTGAAACATATAATGCAGGGGTCGGCAACCTTTCAGAAGTCTTCATTTATTCACTCTAAGGTTTCGCGTGCCAGTAATGCATTTTAACGTTTTTAGAAGGTCTCTTTCTATAAATCTATAATATATAACTGAACTATTGTTATATGTAAAGTAAATAAGGTTTTTAAAATGTTTAAGAAACTTCACTTTAAATTAAAATACAGAACCCCCTGGACCGGTGGCCAGGACCCGGGCAGTGGGAGTGCCACTGAAAATCAGCTCGTGTGCCGCCTTCGGCATGTGTGCCATAGGTTGCCTACCCCTGATATAATGCATAGCCACCACAGGTGGCCTCACCAGAACACTTTTGCTAGCTGTGCCTATGCGTTTGTAGGATAGATTGGAGAAGGGGAAGAGGAAAAGTAGAGAAAAGAAACTCTCCGAGTCAATCACTGGAGAGGCAGCAAACCCTCCTCCTGCTGCTGTTCCCCCCACCCCCCAAGTGCTCATGTGCACTCTGCAAAGAGCTGAGAGAAAGTGAACCGGGCCCAAGTGTTCACTCACTCACTCACTCTGTGCAAAGGGGGAACAAAAAGGAAGTGAAAACCAGGAGATTGTGTGTGAAAAATCCAGGTGAAATGAGGAAAAGGTGCCAACTCAACTGAGCGCAGGCTGGGGTATAAATCTACCGTGCTCGAGCATGTCACCTGCTAACTCACCAATGGACCCTGCTTCTGCCTGTTTAGGTCAAAGCACACTACGGAGCTTTAAGTGCGTGGTAGCAGGACCCACATGGCCAGTTAGCGTGTAACACACTAGAGAGCTGCAGATTTAGTGCCTGACAAGCTGGGATGTAAACCCTAAGTCGAATGCCTTACACAACTCTAAGTACATTACATCTACTCAGCTACCTTTATCAACCAAATGTATCATCTCAAAAAATGAAATCAGGTTTGTTTGACAAGGTGTAACTTTCCATAAAACCCATGTTGATTGGCATTTATTATATGCCTATCTTTTCATTCTTTATCAATTGAATCTCATATCAGTTTTCCATTATTTTGCCTGGGATGAATGTCAGACTGTCATCCCACATGCTCTTTTTGAAGAGTGACACAATATTAGCACTCTTCTAGTCTTCTGCAATTTTGTCAATATTCTGAGACTTAGTCAAAATTATCAGCAGGCCAGAGATCTCCTCAGCCAGCTCTTTTAAGACTCTTGGGTGCAAGTTATCCAGGCCTTGGTGGTTGAAATGCTTTTATACCTAGCAGCTTTACTAATGGACTAGGAAGTAGTTAATCATCCTCATGTGATAGGAGTGATTTCATGGCATGAATTAAGGCAGCAGCTGTACCTGTCTCCTAGGAATTCTCTAGTTAATATTCCTAAAGCATTTTATAAGTATGATGCATTTCTCTCTTCGGCTTTCCTAGCCGAGACATCTACTCCTCATCCTTGCCCAGCTTCCAATCCCCAACATGAGCATATCCCTGCACTGATGCTTTTGCTATAGCTAAACTGCATGAATTGGTGGTTGAATAATCTACTAGTGTGACACTCCATATCTCAGGGGAACACTCTGCACCCCCGTGTTCATCCTTATAATACAATTGTGTGTATCCAATACAAAGTTTGTCATGCAGGGTGTCTTCGGAAGGCTCATGATGCACTGAGCATGTTGTTATAGTAATGTTATAGGTTGTCATTTAATGTATGTAGTTATGAGGCTGAAAATCTGTCCTCGTGGCTTAAAACAAGCCCAGGCAAAACTCTCCAGGAGCACAGGGGCAGTTCACACCTCATCAGGGTATGTATGAGACAAACCCAGCCCAGCCTCACGGGAACAAAGGACACTGGCCTAGGCAGCAACAAAGGATCTTTTGGACTCTCAAGTGAGTCACCCCCCTTCCTTTGGTCAGTTTGGGACTATGATGAGGTAACGCTCACCTGACTCTGAAGTGGGGGGGGGGGGCAAAGCCAAGAGGGAAGAAAAGACATGATAAAAGGGAGAGAGGTTTGCCATTCTCTCTCTCTCTCGTCCATCTCCATCTACAGACACCACCACCAAGCAACTAAAGCACTGATCAAAGGGGAGAGCCTGGCTGAAGGGCAACCAGCCAGCCTGTGGTGAGAAGCATCTAAGTTTGTTAGGGCACCGAAAGTGTTAAGAGCAACTTAGAATGCGTTTTGCTTTTATTTCATTTGACCAAATCTGACTTCTTGTGCTTTGACTTATAATCACTTAAAATCTTAAACAAATTTATTAACTACAAAAGATAGTTTATTCTACCTGAAACAATGCATTTGGTTTGAAGGGTGTCCGAGACTCCCCTTGGATAACAAGCCCAGTACATGTCAATTTCTCTGTTTTTGTTTTGTTTTGTTTTTTAATTGGAGATATACCAATCTCCTAGAACTGGAAGGGACCTCGAACTTGACAAACTTATACAAGCTTGCAGCGTCCAGCAGGAATAACTGGACACTGCAAGACGGAGGTTCCTAGGGTTCGGTCTGGGACTGGAGATATTAGCTAGTGTCATTCAGTTGCACAATCCAAGCAGCAGCTGGCCAAAAGTGCTTACTCACGTAGCTGAGAGCAGCTCGCATGCTAGAGGCTGTCTGTGAACAGCCCAGGAGTAGGGGTTCTCACAGCAGAGCAGGGGAAGGCTGGCTCCCAGAGTCGAGGACTGGAGTGACCTAGCAGATCACCAGTCCGGATAACACCAGGAGAACGTCACAACTAGCCTTGGCTCAAACTCTGCCTCCACTTTCATCCGTGCAGCCTTCATCAAGTGTAATAGAGGGAACAGACACAGGCATAACTGAGTGGGGAGCTTGGCCTCTGTTTTACTTTAATAATCAACTGCCCAGCTTAGTGATGCGAGTGTCTTTCCTGTGCTGTGTGCGCAGTGCTGGACAATCTGTGCTTGCAGCCAGCAGCTTGACTCAGTGGAAGCAACAACTTCACCACCTAGAACAAAATGGGGGGGGGGGGTATTGCCCATTATTCTCCCCACCCCCCCCCGAGTTAAGGCCCTAGACTCCAAACCTCAGCCACCCTCAGCACCATTAGAATCCCCAGCAGCTTGTACAGTTCATGGAAGTGTGTAAACAAGGCAACCTGTCGCTGGAACCACTCACAAAGGCTCCACTGGGCCAGGAGTGAGTGGATCAGCAGCTCATCTAGCGACTGGAGATAGAACGTAAGCAATGCAGGCAGTATGGCAGCATGCATCTCTGGGGGAAAGTCTTGCTGCAGATTCCAGCTCCTGAACTGTCCTGAGGGAGAGCAGCTTACCATCCTACGCCATCCAGTTCAGGAGCCTTGTGCCTTGCAGCTCCATACCGGGAAGAGCTCCCACACCATGGGACCTGGCTAACCCCTAACCCGGTTTGCAACATAGTGCAGGGTTTGAAGTGTGCTCCAGCCCTGCAAACATGGCTAAATATGCCACTTGGTCCCAGCTGCTTGTCAAGACCAGACAGTGCTGTGTGGAACAACTGGGTCCCACCTTAGCAGCTTCTCACAGAGGAGCTGGGACCGTAGGTGTGTTTGCCAGCAACATCTCATCCGCTTAGACTCAAACATCCCATCTGTACAGCTGGGACAGCACCAGGGAGTCCTCCACACTAACCCCCCCCACACACACACACACACACACACGCAGCACTGCAAAGTGTGGGTGGGCTTGGCCTACGGGAGGGTCTGTTAACCCACTGTTCCCTTTGCTCTCCCTTCATCCTAGGGCACGGGACAGCCAGCATCAGCTAGTTACTCACGTGCGGTGCCCAGTGCTGCTTGAAGAGGCGAGAACTCGAGCAGTACAGCGCACAGGACCAGAGAGGAGCCAGGGAATTAGTGATGCTTAACAACTTCCCCACCATTGTGCTCCATGGCTCCTTTCAGCCCTCATCAGTATCACTGCCTACCCCCATCTGCCTGCCAGCTCCCCTGCCCGTGCGATGCTTTAGGGAGAGGGGTGCATGTTTTTTCCAGTGCAAACCAGGAGCCTCTCAAAGTGTTTATACATTCTGGGGCCTGTACTCTGCAGGCTGCTGAGTTAGCGACAGACAAATAACCAGGGCCGTTAAGAAACGTGCTCTTTTGTTGACACATTTAGAGACAGGCCCACCAATGCCATTCACCTTTCACACCCCCACATCCTCAAACACACCCCACAAAGTCCCCATTGCTCCCCCACCCAGCCCCGCTGGCTCCCCCAGCCTCACAGGGAGAGAGTCCTGTTTCTCCTCCTTGTAGGGAGGAATCAGACAGAGAAGCCTCTGGTGGACCACCCAGCTGGAGCAGGAGCTCAGCTTGTTGATACAATTAGTCACTTAGTGCCTAAAAACTGGCTTCTCCCTTGCTATCAGCTGGAATGTGCCCTCTCCTGACGCAGGTGGTGCTGGCCCATTAATCAGCCCTGTGTCAGCACAAGTCTTGCAACACCAATTTTTCCTCTTCTTCCAGCTTCTTTTTAGGCAGGTGCAACTGTGCTGCCTCAGTTTCCCCTCCAACTGGTTGGATAGTTAAGTTGTCCAGCCAAATTGAGAACTCCACCTCCCTGGAGTGACCCAAGTTCCGAGCAAGACAAAAAGCAGGCCATTCCACTCCCCCGGGTCTGCGTGACATCCTCCCCTCTTGCTGTATGGGGTATAATCACACCACCTCGAGCTGACTCTGAGACACAGGGGAATTAATTCCCACCTTCTATCAGGGGCTGCACTTGGAAGCCTAGACATCTGCCCCAGCCTCACAGACCTTCCCCAGAGCTACCTTCTTCATCTCCCTCCATAGCAACTGTCAAGGAAAAGCCCCTCTATGACCAGCCCCCAGCTCTATCTGCAGCAGTGCTCTGTACCAGCATCATCCCAGGAATCCTTACCCTTCCTCTTCAGCCTCCCCCAGACTCTGCTGAACCACATGCACCGTCAGACCTGGGCGCCCTGGCTCTGTTTGGCCATGCCCACACTCCCACAGCTGGCACCACTGAAGGCCCAAACACTAATCTCTCTCTCAGAGGAGGACTGGAAGCTTATTTATAGTCCTGCCCTCTTTCCCAGCATTCCTTGCTGGCGCAGGCCCCTCTAAGAACTACAATCCCCAGAACGCCTTGCAGTTTGAACAGGGTTGTACCAAGCTTTACGCCTGCCTTAAAGGGCCAGAATACTGGTTTCCAAACAATTCCCTCATTTAAAAAAACATATCATGGCAAAAGAGTTCAAGTTGACACAGTGTCACTCAAAGTCCCACCTCCCAGAAGAACTGGGCCCTGAGGCTGCTGGAAGAACAGGGCTGGGAACCTGGGCTCTGACTTACATGCACATACATCCCATTCCTGAGGGCATAAAACCTGATAGTGTGTTTCCTTCACCTCGGCAGCAGGGTGGGGTTTGGGCCACTCAGGCCTGGCGAACCTGTGCAGGACCAAGGAGGGGCCTGTACCCTCTGACCGACCAACCAACTCAAGTGAAAAGCACCAGCATGCTCGAGTAAAGGGATTTGTCTGTGTGGACAGGACTCAAGATAGAGACAACATTCAGATTATAACTCGGGTTAACATGGCCGTGGACACAAGCCCTCTATGTTTGTGCAGCTCCTAGCACAACAGGCCCCTGATCTCATTGGCCTCAGGCACGACCCTCATACCAATCATTTCCCAGCATGTACAGCGGGAGTAGGAGCCGGCCCCTCTGGCTGCCTCTTACCACTCAGGCCTGGTCTACACTAAAAAATTAGGTCAACCCAGCTACATTGCTCAGGGGCTGAAAAATCCACCGAACCCCTGGTGCAGACAGCACAAGTCAATGGAAGAATTCTTCTGTCGACCTAGCTACCGCCTCTTGAGGAGATGGATTCTCTGTGCCGAGGCGGACAGGAGAGCCCTTCCCAGCGGGGTAGAAGCACTGCAGGTGTGCCGCTGTAGTGTTTCACATGCAGACACGCCCTCAGAGAGGGTGGCAAGACTTTGCTAAGCACTGCTGCTCAGGGGTGACAGTGTTAGGGTGACCAGACAGCAAGTGTGAAAAATCGGGACAGGGGGTGGGGGGTAATAGGAGCCTATATAAGAAAAAGCCCCAAATATCAGGACTGTCCCTATAAAATCGGGACATCTGGTCACCCTAGACAGTGTCCAGGCAGCTGCAATGCCAGCGGCCTGCACCTTGCTGCAGCCTGGTTACCATCACACAGAGTCCCAGCAGCTGTGGGGAGGGAGCTCAGGAGAAATACGTCAGCTGGTGCACGGCAGGGCTGGCTCCTGGGCTGGTGACCCTCGTAATAAAAGGCCTGGCAGCAAGCCTTGGCTACAGAGCCACCATTAGTGCTCGGCAGCCTTGCAACTGTCCCCTTGTTACTCAAGAAGGAATTGAACAACGACCCTTCCTTCTTGCATAACAGCACGGTTGAGGCCTCAGCTGGAGAATTGTGTCCAGTTCTGGGCACCGCACTCCAGGAAAGATGTGGATGAATTGAAGAAAGTCCAGAGGACAGCAACAGAAATGATGAAGAGTATGTCTACACAGCAAAGAAAAACCCACAGCTGGCCCGTGTCAGCCAACTCAGGCTCATGGGGCTCGGGGTGAACGGCTGTTTCATTGCTCTGTAGACTTTCTGGCTCGGATGGGAGTCCGGGCTCTAGGCCCCTGCAGGGTGGGAGGGTCCTGGAGCCTGGGCTCCAGCCTGAGCCCAGAAGTCCACACAGCCTGAGCCCCACGTGCCTGAGTCAGTTGTCACAGGCCAGCCGTGGGTTTTTTCTTTGCTGTGTAGACACATCCTAAATGTCTAGGAAATATGACCTACAAGGGAAGATTGAAAAAAATGAGTTTATTTAGTCTGAAGAAGAGAAGACTGCGGGGGGACATAGCTGTCTTCAAGTATATAAAAGGTGGTTATAAAAAGGATGATAAATGTTCTCCTTATCCACTGAGGACTGGACAAGAAGAAATGGGCTTAAATTGCAGCAAGAGAGGTTTAGGTTGGACGTCAGGAAAAACTTCCTAACTGTCAGGTGGTGAAGCACTGGAATAAATTACCTAGGGAGGTTGTGGAATCTTTATCATTGGAGATTTTTAAGAACAGGTTAGACAAACACCTGTTTACGGGAAGTGGCGCAGGCCAAGGTATGTGCTGGCCGCCGCTTCCCACAGCCCCCATTGGCCTGGAGTGGCGAACCGCGGCCAGTGGGAGCCACGATCAGCCGAACCTGCGGACGCGGCAGGTAAACAAACAGGCCCTGCCTCAGTTCAGGGGACTTGACAAGATGACGCCTCGAGGTCCCTTCCAGTCCTACATTTCTATGATTCTATGAAACCAAAAGAAAGACAGACACAGTAAAACCAAGAGAATAAAACTGAAAGCCCTGACGCAGCAGTCCACCAACCACAAAAATTCAATTCTAATTTTTCCTAGAAAGAATGAAACTGCAGCCTGAAAATAGGAACAACCATGTTTTATTTCGTTAGACAACACAATCGTAGCTGCCCGTGGACAAGTGATCAGATGTTCCTTCCCCTGCTCTCATGGAATAAGGTGCTAAGTAAACCCACAGGTGTAGTTTTGGCTCCGCTTGTCCATTAAACCCCTGACCCTGCAATTGGATTAGTGCAGGCACAATGGTCTAATTGGAGGGTCAGGACCTAAATTTATGCACATCTTAATATCGGCAATGGTTTCCCAGCCCTCACTGCAAAGGAAGGCTCCTAATAGAGTTGAGGTGAAGTCCTGGCCCATTCACTTCCCATTGACTTCGATAGACCAGGATTTCACCCCTAGTTGGAAAATGAAGAGACATTTTTTGCACAAACGTGTTTCTGTTTTACAACAACATTTTGTTTTGATAAAACTCCCTTGTTAGCTTTAGGAGCTGAGAAGCCTGTAGGGTTCTGATGAAGCTGAGGTCTCGCCCACTGCTGCAGGATCTGAACTTGCTGCAGGGAGCTGTCTACTGCTCCATAGAGCCCTACACATCGAAGGAGCCTTGGAGCAGTTCCAAAGGTGTCCCTCCAGTTCCAACAAAACAATAAGTCCCAGTGCCCCTAGCGCTATGGTAATACAAATACAGATGTTAATAACAATAGAAGAGTGGGCTGACGCAGTGTAACCCCTTTGAATATGCACACTATATATACACTGGTATACGGGCTGAAGCGGTACAAATTCTATTGTAAACACGGTTAATTCAGAGGAAAAACCACCACCCTTAAGGGAGAAACCAAGGTGTTTCCCAGACAAACCCTCCAGGCTAAGAATACTGGATCTGGCTGCAAACCACAGAAGGCGGAAATGCAGTGAGATTCCAGTGCTGCTCTGGAAAGGGAGGCTGTAAAAATAGCACTGTGGGGTCCTAGGGGCCATCAGAATTGGACCCGCAAACTTACCTGAACTGTGAGCTCAGCTGGGAAAAGTGAGTGAAAGTTTGTAACATGTTCGTACACCAGCCTGTGTTAATGGGGCAACGTGCACAAGGGAGACAAACAGACCACACTGGTGGGGGGAAAAAGCCTCCCTGATCCAGCTCAAGGACTATGTTACGCTCATGCCTTGTAAACAAGAAACGTGTGGGACTGGAAATTAATGAACCAAAATTGGTGTGTTGGAAATTAGGCCTAATTGGTAAACAGTAACAAGGGGATGGGCCATTCCACTCCTCCCTCCCTTCGGGGTCTGAAATAAAACGACTTGGAGGGAAAAATCAAGCCAAAGAAGAAGCAAACAAAACTGCTGTCTGGGAGATGGATGGACCAGAAAGAGCAACCTTCACCATCATGCCTGCCACCCCCGCAGGATCTACCAACCCCCTGAGCAGACTGCGCCAGAGACGGGCCCAGATGACATCACCAGCTCCACTGGCCTCGGCTAAATGCTGACCACCACCTGGGATGTGAACTTTTGTTCCCACTCCCATGTCTCCTTTTTCCTTCCCCACCTTATTTCTTCTCTTTCTGTCCCCCTCCTTTTTCCTCCTGTCAAATGTGAGTCTGGTGTAGCCGGCCAAGACTGCACCTTTTGCAACACTGCTGTGAGCCTGTGACCAAAAGGGCAGCGAAAGCAATGCCCTAAACAGCCCGACGCTGGTACAAGTTTGCCAGGTCTTGGAGCGGCTGATAAGACGGTGTGTCCTGCCTGCGGGCCTCCCGCTGGAATGCAGTTAATTTTGATGTACTAGCTACACTGGAGCCCAGCTCCCTCTTCTAGGCTCTGCAGTTACACTGGAGGGAAAAGTGCAAAGAGTCTTGTCCCTAAAGTCAGGTGCTCTGATGATCCCAGCCGGGGAGCAGGTCTGTTGACTTAGATTTGATGAGACCTGCCCACTCAGCTTGGTGCACACACTCTTCTTCCTAGACGTGAACAGCCACTCTTCCTTGCACCCTTCGCCCGCCATCTCCCTGCAACCTGGCAGAGTGTTGCTAAGGCACCTTCCTGGGTTTTGCTCTAGTCCCAGCGCCTGTCATCCTCATTGTCCATCCGCTGCCATCACCCTCCCTCCCAGTTGCCCCTCATTGCTTTAGGTTAGGGCTGGAAAGTTGAGACCGTGCGTCTGTCCATGGGCCACAACCATTCGTCACTTGAGCAGAACACACATGGCATCCCTGCCCCTGGCCACTAGGCTAAGCCTGGTTCTGGGCTCATTCCAAGACACATCCTTGCACAAACACACAACACAAACCCTCTCACCTACTCTCTCGCCTGCAGGCTGGCAAGGGAGGCAGAGGCACAAGACGGGTCTTGCAATGCAAATGGTGATCGGAAAACAAACCAAGGTTGTCGTTTGATAGGGATACATATAAAGTTAATAACAGCAAACAGAATTCATAAGTCATACAGAGACAAATTCCCCACACTGCCCCCGGACCCATGGCACAGCTGCCTAGAGTCCCTGTGATGGGGGCACCCAAACGAACAGCCTATCCCACCACGTATGAATGGGGACCTTTCACATCTCGGCGGGAAATCCACCAGGTAGGAGAGACTGAAAGTCATTACCAGCTTCAGGCTGCTGGGTGGTCCTTGTGAGATGAGCTTGGTGGGTCTCAGTCCAGCTCCGAGTCCCCCCATCACACTGCTCCCCACTGCAACTAGCACGAATCACCAGCCCTGCTGGGAGTCCCAGCAGAGAGGACAAGGACTGAACAGACCCCAGTGTCAGGCTTCAGGGAGGGGCCTTCCAGTCAGGTTCACCGCATGTGGGCAGAAGCTTGTCCTGTGCCCGCGCTACCAATCCAGTGCTATGCTCCCATTCGTTTTTATTTTCTATCCAGTATCTTCCCTTCCTGGTCCAGCCTCCAAACACATCGCTTTGCCTTTTCTAATCACCTACAGTGCTTTGTTTTCTGTGGTTTTGCTGGAACATTTGGGGTGTCTCTGAAGGAAGTTGCAGACTTGAAAAGTAATTTTCCTTTGTATAAATTCCCCGGAGAATATGTGGAAATGCGAAGCAGCTGTGGAGCTAGTAGCCACAGAGTTTAATAAAAACAGGTCTTGAGGGAAAAGCTGAGAGGTCTGAATGTCTGAAGAACCTGGCAAAGGTCCCTCTGGTTCTGCTCCAGTAGGTTTCTACCGGAGAAGTGGGATCATTAGGGCTTTCTGCAGCAAAGCCTTTATTGTGATGGAATGGGTTGCCTGATTTGAAGGGAATAAGACCATGGCGGCACGTTGCATAGGCTAGGGAAGGCTGGGCCTCCCCAAACAGCACGGCCTGGCCCCACCCATGGTTCACCCCGAAGCCCCCTCCTGTTTGCCCTTCCCCCTTGGCCCCAGCCCAGACAAGCTGCTCCTCTTCAGGGAAGTGGGCTGGGGATGGGGGCACTGGGGATGGGGGGGGACCTGTGCGCCTCCTGCCAGCCCTGTGCTCAGGGGCCTGGGGGAGGGCTGCATGCTGCCCTGCCCTTGGGGGCTGGGGGGGCACGCACCACCCGCCTGCCTGCCCTGCGCTTGGGGGTTGGGGAGGGGCTGTGCGCCTGCCTGCCCTGCATTGCCTATCCGCCTGGCGCTCCGGGGCTGGGACAGGGGGCAGGGACTGGTGGCTGCAGGGAAGGGGGGCTCTGGCAGGGGAAAGGGGGTGGGTCCTCGGGTGGAGGACAGCCTCCCCCAGCTGGTGGTTCTCCCACCACCCATGAATAAGATTATTGTTTATATAATATGGGTTATAGGCTCGCCAGTTAATCCGATCAGAAGGTAATAAGGTTCTTGTCCCAGGATCAGGCTACACAGAGTTCTGCAAGGACCCTCAGGGTGTATGACAAGGACACTCACATTGGGAACAAAATACAGCTGTAGAGACTTTTACTGAGCTAAATGGAATAGTCAGTGGAAAAGTGATCGATCAGAATGACAAAGGACGTGATATTGTTCTAGCGGCACTTGTGATGTTATTTACTATACCATTTCCCCAATGAACACGGTCACACCCTTCCTTGGTAACCTGGTGGTGCGAGTCAGAGGACCAGCTTTGTCTCTGGCACGCCAAGAGTCCGATGGTCCAGGTTCCTCAGTTCTCGAGTGGGAGGTGAAGAACTTAGGAGACGCTAGGGAGCTAGAAAGCTATCGAGGGACCCAAGAGAAACTAACTTAAATCCTGACTAAAAGCTAAGTAACCCACCATGGTGGGAGCCTGAGCACCATGTGCCCACCTTCCATGTCCAAACTTACCTTCCTCCCCCACATACTATCAGGATGCCCTTCCTCTCTAGGCTGGCATGTTCCTATGTACTCATGACACTTAGCTCGGTCTCACCATTGTTATTTCTGGAATCCAATTATTATTTATGATTTCTGCCAATCCACTGCTATGCTCCCAGGCAGTTTTATTTTTTACCCCATCTTCCCTTCCTGGTCCAGCCTCCAAGCACATCACTTTGCCTTTCCTACCTGCAATGCTTTGTTTTCCGTGGTGTAGCTGGACCGCGTGGGGTGTCTCTGAAGGAAGGCTGGTTATTTCCATGTTCTTTGTGGTGTACCTGTTAAGTTTATAGAGGGCATTAACTTAGACAGGCCATCTATCAATGCCAAAGGAAGGGGCAGCTCCAGGCCCCAGCACGCCAAGCGCGTGCTTGGGGTGGCATGCCGCGGGGGGCGCTCTGCCAGTCGCCGGGAGGGCGGCAGGCGGCTCCGGTGGACCTCCCGCAGGCGTGCCTGCGGCGGGTCCGCTGCTCCTGCGGCTTCGGTGGAGCATCCACAGGCATGCCTGCGGGAGGTCCACCGGAGCCGCGGGACCAGCGACCGGCAGAGCACCTCCTGCGGCGTGCCGCCATGCTTGGGGCGGCAAAATGGCTAGAGCCGCCCCTGGCCAAAGGTCTGACTTGCTTTAACTCGTAAGTGAGATAACTCACTTATCTACGTTAAAGGTCACTTGCTTTAGCTCATCATACAGTTGATACTGTAGATTTCTTGCATTACTACTAAAAATACTCTAGTACAAATCTACAAATCTATAAATCTATAATAATAAAACAAATAATCAAACCCATAAGAGAGGATTCAAGCAAGGAAGCAGGGCAGCCCTATGGCCTACAAATTCCTTATATGGTAAAGGGAGTCCCCGTAAAGTGCCCTGCACAACTATGGCAGCACGTTCAAACTCATTCTAACGAACAATGGGCCTGGGAGAAACTCCTGAGTGGAGCTCTCCCGTCCCCACAACCCCTGACCCACTTACAATATTGCTAACCTCAAGCTTCTCAAATTCATGAGTCAGCCTCCTAAAAGGCACATTCAAACTCATTCTAACTAACGATTGGCCCCTGAGTGGAGCTCTCCCTTCCCCACATCCCCTGACCCATTTACAATATTGCTAACCTCAAGCTTCTCAAATTCATGAGTCAGCCTCCAAAACGCATGAGGTTGGCTATCAAATCATGCAATTTAAAAAAAAAATAGTTTCCATGTCATAATACATTTCACTTCCCTTCTAGCTTTTGCACCCTTGAGGTGCACTCAAGTCACGTTTTTGCGTTTTTCTCTGCAATCATGAAGGCTAGAAGCTAACTGATCTTTTAAACGAAAGCTGAGATTCTCATGAAATCACCTGACTCCAGGAGCTGGAGCTTGAAGAAAAACACCAATTATCACAAGACTTATAAACTCATGAGAGCCGGCAGCACTATGGTGGGCCCATGCTGGAGCACAATGTCTGCAATATCCCTAGTCCCATGCATTTCAAGTCTGTGAGCCCCCAAAGCCCATAATCAAATAATAACGTTGGGATTCTGCTGTGGCCGTCTCCTCTTGGAGTCCTGTCCCTTTTCAAGCTTTACCCTGCAACCCGGAGGGATAGAAATGGACTTTTTTTTTTAATGAAAGTTAAGATTCTCCCACAATCTCTTGATGCCAGAACCAGGGGCTTTAAATGAAAGGCTTTAAATCACAACAGTTGGCAACACTGGGTCAGTGAGTGAATCCAGAGAAACTGCTGCCACCCCCGTGCCAACAAAGCAGAGACAGGTGACTTCTTGGCCCCCAGCCCCAGGAGGAATAAGCACTTGAGAGGCTCCTGTTATATAAAGGAAAGGAAATTCTCTGCATGGATCCAGCCCTGTCCAGAGCTTCCTGCCAGGGTGAGAAGAATAGGCAAAGGCTTGATAAAGCCCAGCAGAGGGAGGGTGCAGCACGAGATAGTCGTAACAGTGCACTGCTGCAGAGACTCAACAGGAACCATCTGGGCAAAGCACACAGCAAAACGCAAACAGCAACTCAAAGCTCAGGCTCCAGCCCAGCCTACGGTGGGTCACTCTCACCCTAGGCCAGCCCTGCCTATAGCTTGCAAGGCCCATCTTGCCTGTTCTAAAGTCCTGGCTTCACAACAGAGCAATGAGCAGGTCTGGTGTATGCAACCAGCCACTGAGACATCCCCAGGGGGTCTGCTCCTCTCAGAGCCCAGCCTGAAGGCATCAGGAGCCAGCAGGCCACAGCTTACAACCTACTTTGATAACGACATGACGCCCATCAGTGGAGTAGCTGAGCGCCTCGCAGTCTTTCTCGTCACAACGCCCCTGTGAGGCAGGGCAGGGCTACTATCCATTTGTACAGAGAAGGAGTTGACACACATGCTAAGTGACTTGCCCAAGGGCACGCGGGAAGCCTGTGGCAGAGCAGGGAATTAAACCCAGCTCTCTCAAGTCTCAGGCTAGCACCCTAACCACAGCACCATCCTTCCTCTCAACACCCTGGCCTCCTACTGCTTTGGCTGGGCTGAGAGGCCGAGGAGTATAGTGCAGGGACACCTGCATGTGGAGAGGAAAGTCAAGATGGTCTGTGTCCAGTGAGAAGCCCCAGGCCCAACATTTTATGGTTTTACTGCTAAACGCATCTCCCTTCTGGAACCTTCAAGTGACCCAAGATGCCCCCACCCCTCACCTCGAGAGTCCCTTCCTCGTGAGTCAGTCCCAGGTGCCTGGGCAGGTTTAGCAAAGAGCCACCAGACCATGACTACAGTTCAAAGGAAGGCATGTTGGGACCAAGGCCTCCTTGGCTGAGGCCCAGGATTTCAGGCCTGATCTTCACCACTTATTACCAGAGCTGTTAGTGCATCATTTCCTAGCTCCTCCAGGCCTCTTGCATGGACTAAACCATCACCACAGGACTGCACACTGATGAGCACTAGTGACTGCACTGGTGAGCGCTGCTCTGCAAAGACCCCTCGAAATCCAGGGTATAGCGCTGTAAGTAAAGTGTGTGTGTGTGTGTGTGTGTGTGTGTGTGTGTGTGTGTGTGTGTGTGTGTGTGTGAGAGAGAGAGAGAGAGAGAGAGAGAGAGAGACTGCTCCTGGAATCAGAACAGCCCAATTATGTGTCATGGGCCCTATACAGCTAATGAACAGTCCTGGGGAGCAGGAGTATCTGCGTTCTAGGCCTGCCATCACTGAGAAGTTCTGCACAGCCGCAGCACGCAGCATAGTGACAACAGTGACGTCCCCAAGGTGGCTGCAGATGTAGTGCAATATTTTATTCCTATTTGTGTAACTTACAAGGTGGCCCGAAAATTTCCCCCAACCATAGGCCTGAGATTCACGGTGTGGGAAATTTCAGTCCAGAGAGAATGCTGTGAAGACGGTTATAAGCATCCATGAACCAAGGCCTTCGAAGGGAATGCCACCCTGGCCCACTGACGCTATGGCAAGAGAGCAGTGTGGGAATGAGTGCAGCTTATGCTCAGTAGCAGTATAACAGCCTACACCGCTCACCAGCTGCAATGAGCAATGAACTTCCCCCAAATCACAGCACCGTTCAGTACACTGCAGAGCAGCTGATGACCTCTTAAAGCATATGGCATTGCCTGCGGTTGAAGACGGGGCCAGAACAGAGGAGGGGATTGGGCTTTTTCATTGTTCTAACATAACAATGTCCTCTGTTCCCTATAAAATCCCCTGGCAGCTGATGAGTCCCAGCCTGATTCAATTTAAACCTCCTCTAAAATTATAGAAATTTCAGCTCACGGAGGAAACTCTGACAAGCCCGTAACATGGGCTGGCCCTCAGGCATCTCCGGCTAGGAGATGCTCTGTGTCTGTGGAAAATACAGGGAATCTGGGACTTGCATGCCAAGTCTTGGAAGAGTTTTAGGAGAGCGATAGAGACCTGTTCTGCACAGCACAAGCGCACTCTTGACCCGGAGCTTCTTCCAAACAGGTGGAGGCAGCCAGGCTCCTAGGTTTGAAACATATCATGGGCTTGGAGCTGGAGGAAACACACACAGCGGTGTCGTAAGGGCCACAGAGAGTGGGCTGGGGAGGGGCGGGTTAAACCCGAGTGGGGCAGGCTGGGAAGGTCTCTAGTGGACAGGACGCCTTAGGAAAGCAGGTGAGGAGGGAGCGGGAGGGAAGGGAAGGGGGATGGCGGAGCTGGAGAGAGAGGACAGAAGAGGCCTAGTTTGCACTAGAAAGCATTTGCTGGTGTCACCAGCCTGGCAAACCCCTCTGCGTAGCTGATTTTTGCTAATATCACTTATACTGGGTCCCTCGCTGCAGCAGCCAAAGCTGGTGTCACTGCGTCTACACTAGGGCTGTTGCTGGCGTAGCGATAGCCCCAACCATGCCAGCCCCGAGCCATGAAGGGTCCAGCAGGCACCTGGCCCGGGCTGTGAAGGAAACTCTCCAAGAAGTGAGCTGGGGCGGGGGGAGGAGCAAGAGGGGAAGAAGAAGTGGGAGTGGGCAGAGGAGGAGGCGGCAGAGCTCTGCTGCTGAGCAAGGAGAGACGCCAGAGGCAGCCGGGGAAGAGCTGCTGGAACCTCCCGGGAGCGACTCTCTCACCATGACCTGTAAGGAGTGGGCGCTCTGGCGTGGCTCCCCCACCCCTCTCTCCTCCAGGCATCCCCTACCCAGGCTTTTCCTCTCTGCATTTCAGGGCGGTGTCTCTCCTTCGCACTGGTGATCCTGCTGAGTGTGTGCACGAGCCGGGCAAGCCCCAGCACAGGTACTGTACCCTGCTTAGCACAGGGACCAGCTCAGCCCTCCCTGCCCCGGGGACACCCCAGCGCCTCGCGGCTCCCCAGGCACGAGAGAAGGATGCTCGCTCTGCAGGTGTCAGTGTTTTCTGAGGCACATCCGGCAGTGCAAAGGGCTGCACTTGGACGGGCTCCTGCCTCTGTCGCTGGGGAGGGGATTAGTATGAAGTGGGGGCCCTAATAAACAGCACTGCAGTATTGTACCGTCATCTACCCAGACCTGGTGTGGGCCCTACTGCAAGCTACAGCGGGCACCGGACCCCGGAGGGGCAGGAAGGACACGGGCGTGGGGCACCGGACCCCGGAGGGGCAGGAAGGGCACGGGCGTGGGGCACCGGACCCTGGAGGGGCAGGAAGGGCACGGGCGTGGGGCACGGATCCCGGAGGGGCAGGAAGGGCACGGGCGTGGGGCACCGGACCCCGGAGGGGCAGGAAGGGCACGGGCGTGGGGCACCGGACCCCGGAGGGGCAGGAAGGGCACGGGCGTGGGGCACCGGACCCCGGAGGGGCAGGAAGGGCACGGGCGTGGGGCACCGGACCCCGGAGGGGCAGGAAGGGCACGGGCGTGGGGCACAGATCCCGGAGGGGCAGGAAGGACACGGGCGTGGGGCACCGGACCCCGGCAGGAAGGACACGGATGTGGGGCACGGACCCCGGAGGGGCAGGAAGGGCACGGGCGTGGGGCATGGATCCCGGAGGGGCAGGAAGGGCACGGGCGTGGGGCACCGGACCCCGGAGGGGCAGGAAGGGCACAGGCATGGGGCACGGACACCAAAGGGACTGGGGGGGGGGTAGCAGAAGCCAGAACATCACTCCAGGTTTGTCTGTGTTCCTTCTTGTCATTTTTGGCAGCATTTTCTGTTAATCCATCCATGCATGTGGGTTTCGGGGCCTCATTGGTCAGCTGAGGCCCGGGGGGAAATCTCTCCTTTGCCCTAAGTGAAGGGAGCCAGAAGAAATAGCTCCTTGGGGGCTTATCCTGTAAGCAACTGTCCACGCCGGGGAGGATCAGGGCTGCAAACAGAGCCCGGGTGCTAGAATCACGGAGGGAAGAGTTGGCAGCGGCCACGTCCATCCTGTGTTCCCTTTGCCTCGGCCTGACCCAGCGTTGATGTTTTCCCTTCAGTGTGCTCCTGCCTGCTTTGTCCAGGCTGGTTTGCAATCCCTCCAGTGCCGGGCTCCCTCTGCTCCAGGACAGATGTGTCCAGGGGAGAGCGTCCCCCCCATGTTTCGCTCGAAAGTGGCACAGCTGTGCTCCTTGTGGCGAGGCGAGAGTGATGTCTCCAGCCCGGTCTCACATTCCCTCCAAACTCCCCTTGCAGCCTGCGCGGCTCTGGCTGGATCAGGGCTTCCTTCTCGGCAGCTCTTGGCAGGGCTTCCCACCAGGTCCTGGAATCAGCAAGGCAAATTCAATAGGAAAAATAACTAAGAGGAGCCGGCGGCCGAAGGGAAAGGCAGGGCCATCCCGAGGAGAGGGAGGGAATGCAGGCAAAGCGGAGATGTGTATCTGCCAAGCAGGCTCCGTGGGGCTGTCAGGGCAGCAGCGTCTATATGTACAGTAGCTACTCAGAGGCTGCATCTAATGGGCATAAACTAAACCAAATTGTAGCCGTGCCACCCTCAGCCTGCAGAGCCCAGGTATCGCAGCGTGCCATGCTCCAGGCGGGACCGGGCACATCGCCTTATTAAAGCTGGGGGCGATAGGGGCCCCATTACAGAACTTGCTGGGCCACCTGTGGCCACGCCTCCCCCAGGGACCACCCCGGGAGTGACACAGCCTCATGCGATGGAGTGCCAGGCTGGGGGGCACAAGGTGCACCTCGTTCTGAGCAGCCCCCCCACGCCTGATGGGGAAGGGGCTCGGCCAGTTCAGGGGACCCCAGGACTCTCCCATCACTCACTCCCGGGTGCTGGGGCTGGCTCAGATGAGTTATGGGGAAGGGCACCCTGAACGTGGCTCACACGCTGCCCACTGCATTCATCCCGCTGGGTACCATTGCCAGTGAGGTTCCTGAGCATGGGCAGCGTGGTGTGCAAGAACGGCACCAGCTGCTCCTTCCTGATAGGTCCGTAAGAGCTTGTCTGTGCCAATGGTTAGTAACCCTACCTCAGGCTAGTCTGCCACACCCCCACTGTCCTGGTGGTCCCTGCTGCCACGCACCTCCCATCTGCAGTGCGCTTGCATCGCCTCTTCTTTCAGAGCAGGGGAGAGCCAAGCTCGCTATGGACCTTTCAGTGCTCGGCAGCAGGGTCTGCCTGGACCCTTAGCCGGCGGCAGGCTGGGGTGGAGGAGACGGACACTCCAGCTTGCTGCGCACCAACTGTTCATATAGACAACGCCTCAGAGTAAGATGCCATCCATAGCTTTACCCACTTGTGATGCCAAGCAGCTAGATTGAGCTGGCCACAGGCGCCACCATCACCGCTGTCAAAGCCGGGCCAGTGGCTTTGTGCCCACATAGCCCATTGGCAGATGGAAATACAATAACGGAGAGAGCGTTCAGGTGCCAGCATATGGCATCAAGCTGGAGGCACTGGGCAAAATCCTGGTCCCACTGCAGTCAGGGCTAAAACACCCATTGGCTTCAGCAGCACCAGGATCTGGCCCAGGGCCCTAGATCAAAAAAATCTTCACCAAACAAATTTTCCCCTAGAAAGCTCTGCCTGGCCCCTGGCGTGCTGAGTCTGGAAGATGAGGGGGGCTTGTGTGGGGACCTGCTGCCAGAAGGGGCTTTCGCTGGGCAGCACCGTGTCCTAGCTCCCTCTCCGCAGGCTTTTCTCACAGGCTGCTCCCACCAGACCTGGCCCCTGTGCACTGTGCTCCGAGGCTGCCTTGCGGCTTTCCCAGCCACATGCACATATGGCTGTCCAGCCACCCTTCCACACCTGATGGGCAATATCCAGCCTTCCCCCCAGCTGAGTCCAGCAGGGAGGCTGAGCTGTAACGTCCCAAAGGGGACAGGAGCAGGGGCATCAGGCAGCTAAGTTCAGAGGGAAAGGGACCAAAACACAGAAAAATAACACGAAGGGCCACAGGCCAAGGTGCTCACTGAGCTCTGATGCGGTTTTTATTCAGGCCAAGCTGCCATTGAAATGAAGAGAGTCCTGGCCTCAGCCCTGCGTGACTGAGGTCAGAGCTGTCAGTGTAGTGCTGACACCAGCGCAGACTGACTCTGCTTCTTTAGAGCGAAGTGCTAGTCCCGCAGGCGAGGAAGCCAGCTTGTAACATGGGCTGCTGCCTGCTTCCGGCTCCAGATAACAGCCGCTGTGCTGCCTCAGGCTGTTTCCTTACTAAAGTCTCTGTGCTGTTCTGCTTTGTAACGGCCCATCCCAGACAGAGGCAGCCACTTCCCACCGTGGCGGCACCAGCTCCAGCCCCCCCCAGCGCCACGGCCTGACCCTTCTGAAAGGCCAGAGATGGCACGGGCAGCAGCAAGCGCTGGCCGAGCTGTTACAGAAGGGACCGGGGAGCCCCGCTTTAACCAGCCGCGTGGGCCTGGAGCGAATCTCAGAATGGAATTTCCTCTGGGTCCTCGGTGGGAACAATCAATTCAAGCACGTCTTTAAGGGGGTAATTTTCCATCCTTCCTCAAACAAAACCACCCTTCCAGAATGCTTAGGCCCTGGAACATTTCAGAACTGTACTGATTTTCTGCTGGAAAACGATGGCGTTTATCAAAC
This sequence comes from Mauremys reevesii, assembly GCF_016161935.1. NCBI lineage: Eukaryota > Metazoa > Chordata > Testudines > Geoemydidae > Mauremys > Mauremys reevesii. The sequence continues at coordinate 22,334,066 of NC_052641.1, forward strand.
CCACAGGCTTAAATTTAAAAAGGTACAAGGGGAAAAAACCCTCAGAGAACCCAAGTTCTTTAGATTATTTTCCTTTCCTACAATGACCTTATGGGCTCAGGTGTGTTTCATACAAACAAACCCTGTCATATTCTCTAGCCGGGGCCCTAACCTGACTGGCCAGACCTATCCACCCCTCAGCTATGCGGGAGTTCAGTTCCCAGTTTGGATCTGCTGAACTCTGTGGCTCAGGTTCATTTCTCTGTTAAAGGGCTTTGTACCATAGTAGCCGAGTGCCTCCAAGGTGAAATAGTTTGGCAATAGCCAGGCCCCAGGGGGAGTACAGAGAGGCCCTGGTGCTTCCCCCTTCTTCCATCTAGTGTGGTTATAAGCAGGGATAGCCACAGCTCAAGAGAGGAGGTGGTCTGGGAAGTCCTGCCCATCTACCGTCACCCTAGTGTCTACAGGCACAGCTATGTGGCGCGCGCGTGTGTGTGAGAGAGAGAGAAGAGGTGTGATCCATGGCCACCACCAGAAGTCCCTAGTGCCGACACAGTTACACCGGTAAAGCTACGCTCTTACAGAGAGCGTGTTTCACATGCGAGGGGTGGTTTTACTATAGCGGAATAGAGCACCACTTTGCTGGTATAGTTGTGTCCACATTAAGTGTGCTTTGCTGGTATGGTATCCTGGGACGTCAGTGCCAGCAAAGCGTTCCTAATGTAGCTATGGCCCAGGCGCCTGTCTGAAATCAGCAAACCTCCTGTGTCAGGGGCTCTCCCCGTCCCCAGGACAGGCGCTCTCACTCGCTCACTCTTGTAGTATTTCGATATTGCTGTCTTCTGTGCCGGCCAGAGAAAGGAAGTGCTTGGGGGGGGGGGGTGCCAAACAGTGAAGTAAGCTGGCCAGAGCTGCTGCACTGGGGGATTCAGTTGAAGAGAAGGTTTGGGGTGGGAGCATGGTGTAGCAAACTGGGTTTGCCCAAAGCTGAAGAATAATTTGCTTCCTGAGCCCCATTGCAGGGCTGATTTCCTTTCCAGACATCACTGAGCACTGCCGAGCTCTTAGCTTAGGACAACGGTCTGGTTCTGTCTGCGTGTGCTGGAGTGCGGCCTGCTCTCTAGTGGGAGGTGTGTTCCCCCCTTGTGACAAACAATAGCCCCTGCAGTCAGTAGCATAGCTGGGGGGGGGGGGGTGTATTTTATAGAGAGAGAGCGAGAGAGGGGAATAAGTCCTGGCACTGTGTGTGCTGGAAAGAGGAAAGAGCCAGGGACTGGCTCACTCAAAGGCATCCGGGTCTTGGGTTCACACGGGCCTTTAGGAGAGGAGAGACCGGGTCATGCAGTGACTGTTTGCCCATGTGGAATTTGCTGGGGGCTTTGCTGGAGAAGCCAAGGAGTGCATGGGCCATGGAGATGGCCCTTCCCTCGAGGTGCTCCCTGCCAGGCAGGGGTGTGGCGTGTATCAGGGACGAAAGCCTCCGTTGCTGCTGCCCTGCTGGGACTGCCCAGGAATGGGCAAAGTGTGACAGGGTCTGTCTGTGATGGGATCCCCAGGGTGCAGCCTGGAACTGTGGGACTGCTGTCCCCCCCTGAACTCTCTAGCCCTGGCCGTCTCCCACAATGCCTTGCAAGTGACCAGCAGCAAACCCCTCCAGGTGCTGTGATCACTCAGCACGACAGCATGTGGAGCCTCACGCCCAGCTCGATGGCATGAATGCTCTCAGAGCCACTCACGAATCACACAGAGAAACACACCGGAGCCAAATCCCTCCAGCTCCCAGCACCGCACCTCAGGAATATACAGTCTTGCACTGCTCAAGATGGGCTGTGCAGATTTATTAATTGATTCACCACTTCATCTATACACCAGCCTTTGCAAAACCTGAGCAGATTTGCCCCACACTTCATACAAACTCACTGGTAAAGATAAACAGTCAAACAAATTTATTGGAGTACAAAAATAGATTTTAAATCATATTAAGTGATTGGCAAAAAGTCAGAGTTGGTTACCAAAAGAAATAAACTCTAAGCCCACAGTCTAAACTCTCAACCCGATTAGACTGGGCAACAACTAGACTAAGCCGTTTGTCTCACCCCACTGGATACTGCAGTCCTTAATATACAGATTTCACCCTTGAAATCTGGGTGAGTCCGCCCAGTTGGAGTCTTCAGAGTGTCCTTGTTGCTTGCAGCGTAGGTGGGTGAAGGAGAAAAGGCCAAGCACATGGCCACTGGGTATGTTTTATACCCTCGTCCCTGTGCTTGGAAAACACAAGTCCAGGCATGTCTGGGGGCATTGCTGAGTCTCCAGGCAAGGTTGAGCAATTCCCCTGGTAGGGCCTCATGCAGGTGAGTCATTGCATCATAGCTCCCTTGCTGGAGAATGGGGTTGTTGATGGGCTGATTGATACCCTGCTGGGTGTTGGCTACTTTCCTTGCTGTTGCCTCTGGGGAGCTAATATCTGGCTGATTCCTCAATTTACAGCATGTTTTAGTGATCACCATACAACACAAGTCTCATAACGTCATATGCATTAATGATACACGTATCTGGATAGAGAAATGACTTTCAGCAGATCGTAATCTTTCCCCTGAGACCTTACAAGGCCTGCTTTATAGGTATGCTCACAAGCATGTAGAAACGAGGGGGTAGCAAAGTGGGCGATGGAGGGAAGGGCCCGATTTTGTCTTTGTGCTGCTCTCATGCAGTACATGAGGTTGAAAACGGGCCCAGTTCCCAAGCTCTGAGATGGGTGAGGGGTGACTTTACCATCCACACAAGAGCAGAGCACAGAGCCACGCAGCAGCTTCCCGTGACGCAGGCCCAAAGGCTGGGCTGGAGAGATCCAACAGGAATTAGTCCAGGCTCCATCCAGCTGCTGCGAACCCGCTCTCTTGCGGAGAGGTGGGATGGCTTCTGCGGCACAGACAATGGGCAAGAGCGATAGGTTTCTCCTCCAGAGACCAGTTCAAAGCGGGGGTACGTCACAAGGGACATGATGAATCTGGTGGTGACCATCTCAGTCCTGTAGCTGGTACGAGACTAGCACCAGCTGACTGGCACATTCTGCTCAACAGAGCCCAAGAGCCAAATTCACGGCAGGGGGAAGTGAGATCCCCGCCTTGGCATCAGTGGCGTTGCACCTGGGGTACACTCAGCCACTGACTAGAGGTGCATTGGCAGAGCTGTATGGGATGCTCTTGGACAGACTGGGGTGTGTTAATAATGCTCTAAGGGGGTGCTGCAGGAGCTGGGTGTTGGCCCAGGGTTTGGTATAGCCAGGGCACGGCCGATCAGACATTAGAGTTGTGGAGGTGGGGCTGGAGGGGGGGATAATGGGTGGAAGCGCCACTCTGCCCATTACAGCAGGAGATACAGTGTATTTAGATTTTCAGAAAGCCTTTGACAAGGTCCCTCGCTAAAGGCTCTTAAGCTGTCATGGGATAAGAGGGAAGGTTCTCTCATGGATTGGTAACTGGTTAAAAGATAGGAAACAAAGGGTAGGCATAAATGGTCAGGTTTCAGAATGGAGAGAGGTAAAAGTGGTGTCCTGCAGGGGTCTGTTTTGGGACCAGTCCTGTTCAATATAGTCATAAATCAGGGGTCGGCAACCTTTGGCACGCGGCTCGCCAGGGTAAGCACCCTGGCGGACCAGGCTGGTTTGTTTACCTGCTGCATCCACAGGTTAGGCAGATTGTGGCTCCCACTGGCCACGGTTCACTGCTCCTGACCAATGGGGGCTGTGGGAAGCTGCATCCAGCACATCTCTTGGCCTGTGCCACTTCCTGCAGCCCCCATTGGCCAGGAGCGGCAAACCGCAGCCAGTGGGAGCCACGATCGGCCAAACCTGCAGTGTTTCTTCACACAACACACAGTTAACCTGTGGAATTCCTTGCCAGAGGATGTTGTGAAGGCCAAGACTATAACATGGTTAAAAAAAGAACTAGATAAGTTCATGGAGGATAGGTCCATCAATGGCTATTAGCCAGGATGGGCAGGGATGGTGTCCTTAGCCTCTGTTTGCCAGAAGCTGGGAATGGGCAATGGGGGATGGATCACTTGATGATTCCCTGTTCTGTTCACTCTCTCTGGGGCACCTGGCACTGGCCACTGTCGGCAGACAGGATACTGGGCTAGATGGACCTTTGGTCTGGCCCAGTAGGGCCGTTCTTATGTTCTAATCCCTCTCCACCAGAGCCCACGCTGGGCCGGGCAGTGCTGTAACCTGTCACATTTCTGTCCTCCCTGGGAGCAGCTCAGTGCAGCTTCCGCAAACCTGCAAGGCAGGAAGACAACGGGGGCCAAGCCTCATACCCAGCCCCCTAGAGAGACTTCCTCAAAGCCCATGGGAAAGCGCAGCGCAGCCCGCTGGGCCGGGGCTTTTTACTTCCTAAAAGTGGGTAGAAGAAAGTTTTAAAATAGTTGAGATGCATTTGAGTAATTTCTTCTTCCTGCCTCCCTGCCCCTGTCTGCAGCCAGGGAGCTGGCAGAGGGACTCGTGCTGTGAGGCTGCAGAGGAAGGAGGAGGACAGGACTAGTGGCACGCTAAGCAGCTTCCCACCTCTGGGCCATTGCACCAACCCACCCTCCTATTGTTTGGTGGCCTCTGTGGATCGGGGGTGGGGTGACCTGGGGGCAGGGGAAGAGTCTCTGTTCATTTTCCCTCCAGACAGTCAGTCACCCACACCCATGTCACAAACCACCACCTGGCCATCTCAGCAGACAGGCCAGGGGCTCCCTCCATTCAGAGGATGGGGCCCACGGAGGGGAACATGCCCCGCCACTGCCCAAGTGACCCTGCCCCGTGAACACAGGCCAGCCGGCTGCGGCGCTGCCCGCCAGCATCTCTCACAAGCACTAGCAAGGTCTGAGGAGGGGCTGGAGGAGGGGAGTGGGTCTGAATCTGCAGTGGCAGCAGCAGGGTGTGCGGTGCTGGGCAAATGGGGCATGGGCTGGATGTGCTGGGAGGCAGGAACCTCCTGCCTCTAGCTTCCTGACAACCCCTTGCTGGGACTAAGCACTGGTGGGTCTGTTGAAACGTACAGCAGGCAGGCGGGAGCTTTGCGGGATGGCTGGGCGTGTCACTCCGCCAGGAGCACAGCTTGGGCAGGAGGGGGCTGCGGTGCGCACATGCAGGGAGGCAACAAGTGCACTCAGAGGTGGGGAGTGGAGCCGACCAGGCAGGAAGTAGTGGAGCTCGGAGGACAGGGTCTGCAAGGGAGTGCGCTGGCTCTGACTGTAGCAGGGTATCTGAGGGCCTGCGTGTCTCTCTGCCCTGAGCTTCGGCTGGAAAACTCCCTCAGTGCTGGCCCCGGTGCAAGCGCCAGTGTTGGGGTGGCCTAGGAGCCTGGAGGGTGAGATGTGCATGGTGAACATGGACTAGGAGACATGCAGGGTGATGGCCTGGGGGAGAAGCTACCAAGTAAGGAACAGGGGAAGGAGACAAACCGCAGGGAGAGAGGAGAAGCTGGAGCTGAGCCCAGGGAGCTGGGTAGATGAGTGAGGGTGGAGATGAGGGGTGCTGGGAGGTGAGATACTTGAAAAAGGACTTTGGCTCATCGCTGAAGTGTGAAAGTGAGCAGAAAAGGTGGGAAATTTCCCATCTCTGCCACTCCAGGGAAAAGCCAAACTCTCCTCTCAGAGATAGCGCAAGGAATAGCAAGAGCTGATCTGCAGCGTGTTTGATACTGAGGGAAGCATTTGCCCAGTAAAGCCGAGGGATTGTTTATTCGTCTGTAAATAATATTCAATAATCCTGGCACCGCACGGCTGGTATGTGGGGAATGGCAGGTTCGTCAGCGTCAGGGGGGTGCATCAGGGCAGCTCTGCAGGCAGGATCTGCTCCCTGTGGATCCGTGGGATTTATTCATTTGTGCTACATGGGAACAATGAGCCAGAAACTGCAGCTGGTCTACAGAGGAGGAGAAAGGGAGTCATTGGCCAGATAAGAAGCCAACGCTCCCAAAACATGGGAACCTGCATGCACCCAAAATGTGCATCATGCCCTCTGCTGACCTGTATTTACCCTGTCCCATTGTTTCATGGTGTGTGTGTGTGTGTGTGTGTGTCTTCCTACTGTATTTTCCACTACATGCATCAGATGAAGTGGGCTGTAGCCCACGAAAGCTTATGCTCAAATAAATTTGTTAGTCTCTAAGGTGCCACAAGTCCTCCTGTTCTGTCCCAGCAGTTTATTCAGTTGCCTCGAGATTAAAGAGGGGGGGATCATTCAGTGAGAGTGATGGGTCTGAGCCACTTTTTCTTGCCAAGAATTTCATTCCTGTTCAATTTCCTCACCTTCCTCTGCAATGCTCAGGGGCTCTGAAGTCCAGAGCTACAAGTCGGTCCCAGCTCCATTGTTTGGGCCTGCAGCTCTCACCTAGGCATACGAGGATCTTGTTACAGCTCTGCTGAGATCGGAACGATGATATGTGCATGTTTCTGGGCATTATTCATCATTGTTTCCACTTCTTCACGGTTAAATAATTTGTCCTCCCTGCTATTGTGCTGTTCTGGCTGCCCTCTCCAAGGGGTCTCTGAGGAAAGGCAACGTGCAGGCCAGGGAGCGGCATCATGTCATGTCTGCTCTGCGGGAGGTAGGCAGGCACAGCAAATCGAATTCTTCCTCGGGGCCACATCTGAAGGGCTGCCAGGTAGCACCTCCAACAGCGCAACACAACCTAACCCTACACCACGGTACTGTCAAGCACGGGGCACCAGGCCCAGCATTGGTGTGGGACGGACACTCAGGCCCTTCGGCAAAGAGGTGAGAGTGCTACCAGCCCAGACAGACCCAGCACGAGCTCTGCCCAGCAGAATAATGGTTAAGGCAACATATGAGTAACTGTGGCATTTGCGGCTGCTGGATATTATTGAAGCAAATACCTTCCCCGGGGTATACAAAACAGTCCAATAAAAACAGCAACTGCTGTTCCATGAGTTGGGATTTCAATTTTCATCCTCTAGGTGATGAGAGGTGATCACTACACGGGTCAGGAAGAACCCTGCCTGCTGTTACAGTACTGCTGGAAAACACGCATTGTCCGAGCTCATGGTCCTGCCCACCCGTCAGCAGCAGCTCGCAGAGCTCTCGTACTTGGCTCCTTTACTTCATTGCCCTGGGCGGCAACTGCTGTGTGATGTGCTTAGTGCGAGTGGGGAGGGGCTCCCTTCAGGCCTCTGCCTCGCCACAGACAGGTCCTCTGGCTGTGAACAGCTGCTGCTCCAGTTAGGAGCTGATGACAGCCCCAGGCCTGCCTGCCTTTTCGTGTCCTGGTCTTCATGTCCATGGCCACGCTGGGCTCCCTGTTTTTACAGCGACTGTAAGCGATCCTGAGAAGAGACTGCACATTCCTTTGTCATGTATGGTTTCTGCAGGACCTGCCTGTAAGACTAATATTTACAAAGGCTTCCCTCGCGGAGTGCAGCCTGCCAGAACAGGCAGTGCTGCTCTCTGCTCTGAGGTGCGTGGCTGCCCTGCCATCCAGGCACAGAAATGGCCGGAAACCATTTGTCCAGAGATATCTTCATGCTGGCTAGACGTGACACTGGAGCGCAGGGGGCCGTAGTGGTGCTGTCCCATCGCATTCCTCCGAGTGTCCGTCGGTCTGGAGAGAGGAGGGCAGGAGAGCTCAGAGCATGCGTCTTCACTGCAATTAACTTGGGCGGTCGGCCGTGGGGTCTGAGCATGGGTGTTAGTCTAGTGTGGGTGTGAACTGCGACACTGCAAAGTCCTCCCCGAGTTACTGCATCCTCACTGAGGTGTGTCACTAGGACTTGTGAGGGCATATCCCATGGTCCTTTGGGCTGCAGTGAGATGAGCCGCTCCATGGTCCTTTTCCAGGGAACCGGGGGAGAACCCGTCGGTCCTGGGCACATGCAGGGATCGAATTGTGGGAGGTGTGGAGGTCGACCAGCACTTCAGTGGCTTAGCCTGCATCATCAGTGAAAAGTGGCTGGTTGTCAGCCCGAGTGGAAGCAGCATGCAGGCTGCAACCCCCCAGCCAGGCCTGAAAGCACTAATAAACTTGAGTGAGATGCGTGTGTGTGTGGCGGGGAGGCGGCTGGGGCAACAGCCAGCTGAGAGCCTGCGGTACCTGCAGGGAAGACAGACCCTGAGAGAGCAGCGGGGAGCAATAAGGGCTGGCTCCAATGCTCATTGAAGTCACTGGACAGAGAGCGATTGACTCCACTGGTCTTTGGATCAGGCCCTGGGGGTGTCAGCTTTGTGCTGCGGGAGGGAGACAAGCCCCGGCTGTTCTGTGCTCTGGATCGGCGATTTGGGGATAATTCAACCAGTCCTCAAGGAGACACATTTGGGGGCGATTCTGTTCTAGCCAGGCTCTGCTCCTGCATCCATCCCCGCAGGCCCTGCGGGCTGGCCCGTTCGGCTGGTTTCAGCTGAGTGGCATGTGGGTCCTGAGCCCAGTCGCGCCAGCCGACACTCATCCCAGCAGGACCGTGGCGGGCCAAGTGCTGACTGACACTCTGGCTCCTGAGCTCTTGCAAAGCCTCCAGGGCTCCTCCCTCTCCACTCTCCGGGATAGCTCAGTGGTTTGAGCATTGGCCTGCTAAACCCAGGGTTGTGAGTTCAATCTTTGAGGGGGCTGTTCAGGGATCTGGGGCAAAACATCTGTCTGGGGATTGGCCCTGCTTTGAGCGGGGGGTTGGACCAGATGACCTCCTGAGGTCCCTTCCAACCCTGATATTCTATGATACTCTCACTCCTGTCTTGCGCGAGTGAGAGTAAAGGGCTCAATCTCTGGCAACAGAAGGAGAGGAATCCCCCCTTCAGGGCCTTTCTGTCCTCAACGAATCTGGTGCTCAACGATGTTTCTCAAGGATCATGTCAGTCCCTCACCGGGGTGTTGGCTGACAACATCACACAGCTGGGGCAGGCTGGTTCCTGTTACTGCAGCACCTTACGTTCGAAGAGCCCTTGGGCTGAGCCACTGCCTGTTTCCGTTGTTTCTCTGTGGGTTCAGATGTCACGCGCTGGTTCCCATTAATTCAAACCATTCATCCTTATTTTTAAAAAACATATAAATTGGAGCCTCAAGGCCCAAACCCGCCAAGCGTCCCTAGTTTCACAGCATCGAAGAAACACAATACTCAACATCTGCCGAACAGTTGGGAGACCTGGAATCTCATTGAGTTTAGCGGCTACGAGACCAAAGGCTCACTATGCACTGGAATGTGTATACAGCAAAAGGGCATTGCATCACACCAGCTGCCTTTAACATGCGTCCAAGGAAGTCTCTGAACCATGCTAATTATAACTATCTCTGGCTTGCGTCTCTATCTACCATCAAAGCATTGTATAAACCAGGAATGTTCCATTGAGCAACCTCTGGGCCCTACATGCTGCGCTCCCTGACTCACCCTCGTGTTGAGTTGGCCATGGCTCTCAGGAAGGATATTGTCCCCTGATGGAAATTTTGAATGGTGACCACTGCGGGTCCACCCAGCTATCCTCCCACCGAAGAGCTGATGCAGCTCAGAACTGCAGTTTGGAAGAGGCCATCGCGGGGTGGAGAGGAGGAAGTTCTAAACACAGGCTTACAGACAGGGAATGACTTGGGGCGTAAGTGAGAGCACGACCCCAGTTATGGAAAATCTCAGGAATGGGATGGAGGCGGCAGCAACGGAACTCCTGCAACAGATCCTCTCTGCTTGCTGGAAACTGTCTGTATGTGAGACTCTCCCCCAACCTCCTCGCTCCACTGGCATGCGCTGCTCTCCGCCTCCTCGTGAATTCAGCCCATCTGTGAGAATTCCCAGCCCAGGCAACTCAACGAGCCACCCATGGACATAAGCCCAAGCCAGCACCTGGCACCATTCAGAGCATGTTGCAGAACGCACCTGTTTGACCTGGCTTGGAAGCCTGCTTGCATCAAAATCCCACAACTACGCAGCTCACTGCCGTGCTCTTGCTGGCCGGCTAAATTGGGAGTGGCCCATACCCAGACTCTGTTCTTGTGTAACTTCAAAGGAATCCGGATTTACACCCGAGAGCAGAACATGGCCCGAAATGCTTTACCCATCACATACTGGGTCAGACTTTGCAAAACGGTGAACTGTGCACTCAACCTGCCCCTGGCGAAGATGTGGGAAGTTTTCTCTCTGTATTCCCGTGCCCCTTGTGGCACTCATGAGTGGACAGGTTGTCGTCTCCCCAGACTCTTCTGTTCTCCTGGTTACTTGTGAGAGATGTTTCTTTTCCTCCAGTGGCTGTTCTTCCAGGCAGACCTAGCGGCTCAGCAGGGGAGCTTCGTTCCCAAGCTGGCTCTGTGTTGCTGACAGAAATAGGTCGCTCCTGTCTGTGTGGTTTGGGGTTTTCTAAGTGTACTGACAGATACACTTCTAGAGTGCAAAAATACAGCTCTAGGAGCATCCCAAAGGGTGTTGGAACAGACATAGACCTAAATCAGGTTTTCAGAAGTTAACACATTGCAGACATAGCAGCTCATGCTCTGGCCGGGATTTATCCTATAGACTGGAATAAGACACCAAAGACACTGCTTCCTCTCCCAGTGCTTGTAGGAAGGTGTGACACCCACTCTTCCCAGTCCCACTCTTACCTGGTCCTGGTCACATGACCTGGGTCAGGGTTACAAAGGTTATACCCCGGCCACATGGCAAGAGAGTCATCGAATCATAGAACCGTAGGGCTGGAAGGGAGCTTGGGAAATCATCAAGTGCAGCCCCCTGCGCTGATGCAAGACCAAGGAACCCTAGATCTTCCTTAACAGGTTTGTCCAACCTGTTCTTCAAAACCTCCAGTGATGCGGATTCCACAACCTCCCCTGGAAGCCTGGGCCAGAGCTTAACTAGCCTTAGAGTTAGCAAGTTTTTCCTAATATCGAACCTAAACTGCCATTGCTGCAGATTAAGCCCATTACTTTTTGTCCTACCTTCAGTGGACATGGAGAACAATTGATCACAACACTAACAGCTCTTAACATATTTAAAGACTTATCAGGTCTCCCCACCCCAGGCTTCTTTGCTCAAGACTAAACATGTCCAGTTTTTTAGCCTCTCCCCACAGGGCAGGTTTTCTTAACCTTTTATAATTTTTGTTGCTCTCTAAACTCTCTCCTATTTGGCCACATCTTTCCTAAAATGTGGCACCCAGGATTGGACACAGTGCTCCAGCTGAGCCCTCACCAGTGCCGAGTAGAGCAGGACAGTTACCTCCCAAGTCTTACATACAACATTTCTGTTAATACACCCCAGAATATCAGCTATTTTTCAATGGCATCACATCGTTGACTCATATTCAGTTTGGGATCCACTCTAACTCCCAGATCCTTCTCATCAGTACTGCCGCCTAGCCAGTTATTCCCCATCTTGCCATCATGCATTGGATTTTTCCTTCCTATATGAAGTACTTTGCATTTATCTTTATTGTCACAGTATCACCAACCCCCGAAGTTCAAAAATCACAAGACAGCCCCTCCTCCCCCAAATCATATATTGGCTTAAAACTTACAAGATTTTTTAAATTATTCTTTTATTTACCTTTTGTTGGTTTTGAGCCTTGCGGGCAGGGCAGGGAGGGGTGTCACATTTTCAAGGTTTTCTCCACAACCATCAGGGCTAGAAACTTTGCACTTTTGTAAATGGAAGCTGAGATTCTCTCAGTCACATGACTCCAAGAGCTGGGTGTTTTTTTTAGTAAAACACAAAACACTGCAAGAGTTGGCAACACTGGCATCAGGATCCACTGACAGCAGTGGGTACTGTTCAACCGCCAACGTTTGTGCAGTTTGCCTTTCAGTAATTCCAGGCAGCTGGGAGCCAGTAAAGACAAAATGGATGAAAGCTAGAGCTGGAAAAAGGTCATCGGGCAGCAAGGGATGGAAGTTGTGTGTGTCTATAGGTGGACTATGAAGCATGGTGTCTAATGCTCAGCATGAGGACTCAGGATGCGGGCTCTGCTCTGAGCTCTGTCCCTATGTGACTGTGCACAAGTCACTGCACCTCTCTGTGCCAATCTCCTCATATACAAAACGTGAATAATGCCCTGACACTGGGACATCGTGAGGACTAATAAGCATTTGTTGAGTGCTTTGAGAGCCTTGGACAAGTGTCATGATAGAAGGCAATGGACCATCATTGTCCTACAGGAGAACGGAATGTCACAGGCTGTTCGTTCATCTTGTGCCAGGGGATGAGCGTAACAGACCATTTTCCATGGGGAGAGCTCAGCTTGCCTGTACTCGTCTTCCTCCTGACATGCCTGGTGAATGGATCGTGGTGAACTATCTGCCAGAGCCCTTTGAGTTTGCCTTGCGGATCGTTGACACGTGTCCCCACGGCTGATTTCAGAGACCACAGGCTCTCTGGCCCCAGTTCTCAGTTCCTGGCCTGTGTTCTTGGAGCAGCCAGGGGTTGGGTGGGAATGTCCTGCCTCAGGCCTGCTCTAAGTGACACCTGAGCTGCCTGTGGCTCTGCACCAGAGGCAAAGGAGACGTGTGGGAAAGCATGGTGCTTTGGCTACTCCCTCTGCCTCCGTCCCCATCCCAGACCCGTCTCCTACGCCAGGACTGGGAGTGGGGTGAGTACAGAACTGTCCCAGCAGCTCTCTGCTGGCCAGGAACCTGCTGAAAGGGCAGGTATTCACCAGGGGCTCTTGCCACACAGGTTAAGGCTTCCTTATGGGACCAAAGCAGCAGAAAGGAGCCTCAGAGCAAACGTGAATCAGGCCCCCTTTGTCTGCAGTAATTTGACCCAGTCACGTGTCGCTGGTGCTGGCTAAACTATTTTTCATAGACAAACAGATGGTGAACAGCACAAAAAGGTGACTGGCTTACAGCATGTCTATTTCCCAATACTAGATACCTCACGGGCCCTCCAGTCCAATTGTACGATCACGCAGCTTTACGACGTGTTTAAGCTGCGAGAACAGACAACATAAAACCAGCTGCTACTGCACAGACCTAACATGTTAGGCTGGGTGGACCAGTGATAAAACAGGAAAAGACAGATGAATGGGGAAAGAGGATTGGAGGGGAAAGAAAAAGAGGAGTGTTGGGTGGAACGGAGATCTGGCATTCTTTGAACCAACTCAACATTTTTGATCCAAACGTGTCTAGAAACAGGGTCCAAATTTCTTCAGATATTGCTCTCCGTGGCCACGATAAGCTATTCTTTCTTTGGCTGCCAACTCAGACAGGTCTGAAGCCGAGGTGACTCAATGAACGTGACACTGCTCTGGGATCATGCTGTGTGGAAAGGGGAGATTTGGCAGACCCCAGTGGCTAAGGACAGTGCCATCCTGGGTTTTAGACGCTGCTCTGCCTTGGGACATGCTCTCTACACAAGCTGCTGCAGGACTGTGCAAAGGCCCCTCAATGACATCACTGTTTGGTTGTGGGGTTAGTGTTTAAACAGGGATCACATTTGTTTCCAGTTCATTGTCTACCACCAGATGTGGAGTAATCCGGAGCAATCCAAAGAGTAGCAGAAATATTCAGCCTTTGCCTTGGAGAGCCCCTTTAAGATGTCCAGTGTTTATGAACAAAGACTGTTTACATAGGCTTGGAGTCACTCCACCACGCCTGCAGTTAAAACATCCTCCCAGACATGGGAAAGTTGGAGCAGCCCTTCTTTCTGGCTGTTTTTATTCTGATCCAACCATTACACTTCCTGGCCCTTGGGAGTTTACTGTACCCCAACTTTATTGCTTCTCAGGAACTTTGCTTGGGATGAGGTAGAAGCCCAGGATAAAGGTGACAGTTCTGGGCTTGGGGGTGCTCAGTCGGAGAGGAGAACTATAGTGCAGTGTTATGACCGCTGTTCACAGGAAACGTGTGATGAACCACTGTCATCCAGGTGGCTGCTGCCAGGCTTTAGGGGTCATTTCCAAGGAGGAAATTATCTGAATTGCCTTTCAGTAGGGGACGGGCGCCTACCTGCCCCCTGCGCCTTTGGAGATCTCGCTCTCGGCGAGAGGGATGGAAGGAGAAGCAGATGCTTTTGTTGTGGACATTCACAGCCCTGATCTTTCCAGGCCAGCTGCTCAGTGGGTACAGACTGGCAGAATTCTGTTAGCTTCAATGGGCCCCCAGGGAGGTACAGCAGCTGAGAGACAATGATCCCTAACAAGCACTCCAGGGGCTGAGGGTCTCACATCTCTGTTCCCCAAATGGGTTTCTCGTTGAGTCTGGCAATCGAGAACTGTTGCGTTACCACTGAGTGCGGGAATGAGATGAACTTCTGCTAAGGGACAGCTGAGATTTGGATTGGTTTCTCTTTGGGGCTTCAGATAATTCTAACACTTGACCCAGTGTTACTGGGGAAAGGGAAAAACGGAACTGTGCTTGCAACCAAGGAGAGTCCTAGCAATTGTCAACACAGCACCCTCCAATCATGGCCTGTCCTTGAGGGAAGGGATGATCACAAGAGGTCTGTGATTCCAAAGGCTGTTTGTATCATGTCTCAACTGTGTTTTTTGAGGTCTTAACTGAAGCAGGTTTGTCTAGAGCTGAATTACTCCAAAAAAGGGAAACCTTCCAGTAACACCCATTGTTCCATGTTCTCTGTGTATATATTGTGACAGACCCAAACCAGTGGGGTACAGGAGTCTGGTAGCGGGCCAATATACTGGTCACTGGATGAGTAGTTTTCTGTTCCCTGAGTGACCGGAGCAGGGGCTGCACTAGAGTAATCAGGAACCTGCTAGAACCAATTAAGGCCGACAGGCTGATTAGATCACCTGCAGCCAATCAAGGCAGGCTAATCAGGGCACCTGGGTTTAAAAAGGAGCTCACTCCAGTCAGGCCAGGGGGAGCCAGAGTGTGTGAGGAGCTGGGAGCAAGAGGTGCAAGGAGCTGAGAGCGAGAGCTGCTGGAGGACTGAGGAGTACAAGCGTTATCAGACACCAGAAGGAAGGTCCTGTAGTGAGGATAAAGAAGGTGTTTGGAGGAGGCCATGGGGAAGTAGCCCAGGGAGTTGTAGCTGTCATGCAGCTGTTACAGGAGGCACTATAGACAGCTGCGATCCACAGGGCCCTGGGCTGGAACCCGGAGTAGGGGGTGGGCCCGGGTTCCCCCCAAACCTCCCAACTCCTGATCAGACACAGGAGGAGTTGACCCAGACTGTGGGTTCCACCAGAGGGAAAGATCACTGAGGTGAGCAAATCCGCCAATAAGCGCAAGACCCACCAAGGTAGAGTAGGAACTTTGTCACAATATATATCTTCCTATTGTATTTTCCACTGCATGCATCCAATGAAGTGGGCTGTAGCCCATGAAAGCTTATGCTCAAATAAATTTGTTAGTCTCTAAGGTGCCACAAGAACTCCTGTTCTTTCTTCCAGAAATTGCTTCCTCTCCAGTCTCCACTACCGTCTCCTGGAAAAAAACCAACTGCATTTAGCCTTTCCTCACAGGACAAGGCGCTTGCAGAGCTAATTTGCATTGAAAATCCTTAACCAAAATTTCCATGTGCTGTTCTCACCTCTCTCCATTATTATTGTCTAAGCAACCACCACCTACCAAAGTGTCTCCAGGAATCAGACGACTGATATAGCCTCTCAAACGCCCCTTTGACGACAGTACCCCTGTTCAAGTCATTCTGATTTGTTTAAGGTTTCCAGTGGCTCAGGACTCGGCCGTAATTCCACCCACGCATTGATACATTCAGGAGACGGCTGCGGTGGAGCACGCTTGCACGCAACAGTCAGAGCTGACTGGATTGAGCAATTAACCCTTCCAACTCCCCTGTTTCCTCCCCCCATCACCCATCCACTCTCTGGCTGCTTCCTCTCAAATCTTTATCCCTTGCTCTGTCCTTGTTTGTCTAGCGTAGATTGCAGGGAATGTGGCCTATCTATGTTTGCAAATTTATGGTGCTATAAAAGTGATTGATAAAGGAGCTTGCAGCTGTCTTTGTCGTGCATGGGCAGATGAACAGGGATTTACCAACTTCTTCCACCGAGGTCCCCCAAGAGACATCAGACAGGCTGGCTTCACACGTAGGACGCGAGGTGCCCTAGCAGCGTAAGGGTCCTGCCCCCACAGCCAGGCAGCCCCCTGCCTGGTTTATGCTGCTGAAGACAAGGCTGTGCAAAGCAGGGTCCTGCTGTTGCAAAACGTGGCGCATTGTCTTAAAGAGGGTTTCTGCCTCCGGGGGGGAAGCTTTTCATTTATGCAACAATTCTATCCCTAGGGGAGTCTCTCTCTCTAGCTGGAACCAGCTCCTGCTTGTAGCTTCCCAGGCACCCTTGCACCCATCCCACTGGCTGAGGGTCACAAGCAGGCCGGCTCCAGGTACCAGCTAAAGAAGCAGGTGCTTGGGGAGGCCAATACCAAGGGGCGGCACTCTGGCCGCTATTGGGGCGGCACAACAGCGGCGGGTCCCTCAGTCCCTCTCAGAGCGAAGGACCTGGTGCCGAATTGCTGCCGCAGAGTAGAGCGGCGCGATCGTGGCTTTTTTTTTTTTTTGGCCACGTGGGGTGGCAGAAAACCTGGAGCCGGCCCTGGTCACAAGGAGGATGGACTGCTGCACCCTTGGGCTTTGACATGACGATCCTGAGACATGCTGAACAACTGCAAATCTTCCTGGCACTAATCCCAGTTCAGGCCCCGACACCCTGTGCAGCCCTAGACAAGTCACCTCCCAGCTCTTTGCCTGAGTTTCCCCCCTGTGAAATGAGATAATGCCAGAAGGATCCATTAGTCAAAGTGGGAGGACGCCAATCACTACTATGGGAGGAAGTGCACTGGCCCCTTAATAGCCTCCAGCGCTGGGCATGTGCTCAGTATCAATGTCAGAATTGATACAAAACCTCCCCAGGGAAGCAATGGGTGGGGGGATGCAAGATGCCTTGAAAGCAACAGCCCCCTGAAGTCCTTGGGTGTGTCTGGCCCCAGAGGGGGGATGGTAACAGCGTCCGCAGTTCAGCAGCACTCAGGCTGCATTTCACATTCTTTTCCTGTGCTCTGATTTTACAGGGCAGTGAGGATATTACTTCAGCCCAGGGCAGATTTGGTTAATAACCCAGAGCTCCGAGTCCTGACCGTGCCCGGGTCTACGCACGCACAGCAAACCCCACTGCAGCTCCTGCGGCCCAGTCCCTGCTTCTCTGCCACTCGCCAGCTTTACACGGAGGATACTGCAGTGCCCAAAATGCCTCCCATGCACCAGCTGGGAGCTGCGGGAGTTCTTATCATTGGGAGCAGAGCATAGGCCCTGTATTGTGTCTCTGATTCCCTTGAGCCTGGTTTCCTGGGAGCTCATTAGCACATGGGTAGATTAAGTCAAAACTCTTTGCATAGAGCATTCATGTGGGGAGGGATAGCTCAGTGGTTTGAGCATTGGCCTACTAAACTCAGGGTTGTGAGTTCAATCCCTGAGGGGGCCATTTAGGGAACTGGGGTAAAAATCTGTCTGGGGGTTGGTCCTGCTCTGAGCAGGGGGTTGTTGGCCTAGATACCTCCTGAGGGCCCTTCCAACCCTGAAATTCTGTGAAGACACAGGAAACTATCCTGCCTTCTTCCCAGCTCTGAGCTGTGCTCTGGCAGAACCCTGAGACTCCATTGATGCACAACATTGGTTCTAGCCATGGTGCAGAATGTTGGTTCTAGCCATTAATCTTCCCCTTACACCGCAGCAGCATCCTGCTGCCTACTTGGGGCAGGACAAATTGCTGTGAAGAATGAAAAAGAAAATGTAAAAACGGCCCCTGGTCTGACATGGGGCTATCTGCCAGACCACAGGAGGTTGCAGCAGGGGATGGGTCTCCTCTGGCCTCATTCCCTGCTGTGTCACATCACCCCTGGAGTGACTTGCTGTGGGTAAATTTTCAATGAACATCCTTTAGCCGTTGTGATTCTGTGTGGGATGCAGGATATTCTGGGGAGCGCTGGCTCACTTATCTCCAGCCTCCAGACATCATGGCATGTGACTAAGCCTCCTGTTTCAAAGGAAGTGACCCTGCCCAGGGGATGGAGATAGGAGAAACAACCCAACAAGTAGCCACTTCCATCCATTCATAATAAGGAAGGGGTGCTGGGGAGCTGCAGCTTCTGGTGTTTCTGCTAACAAGATATTTTAGGCTAATTAATTCCCTTGGCATGATAACCTAGAGGGCTGGCCTGATCACACAGCAGACCAGACACTGGGAGTATAATATGAGACCTTACAGTTAGATCACTCAACCACTAGAGGTCACGGTGTGCTGGATAGAGCTTTAGACAGGGTGTGGCCCCTGGTAAACAAAGGAGACCGAGCTGGACTCAAGCTGTGTGGAAGCCTGTTTGTGGCTGTAACCATTTCCTTTAATAAAGGCCTCCTATTTCAACTGGACAGTGATTCCCTATAGCATGGCAAACAGCAAAGGAGAGGTGGAACCATTGCACCCAGACTGCCCCTTTCAGGCAGGTGGGGGGAATCTGGGCACACATACTTAGCATGCCTCTGTAAGGACGTGGTGCTGATATCAGCTAGTGCAGAACTTTGCTCCTCCCCGTACATATTTCTGCCACGCCAGTACAGTAAATCATCATAAAATCTGCTTTACAGGCACAAAACTTGAAAGCCTCCAGGGGGCTTAAGAGAAATAGCTGAAAGCAAAGTACTGGGTATTATAGGTAGGTAGTGGGGGAGCCCCTTTTCTCCCTGCCTTGCTTGACCCATCAAGTAACTCTCCAGCTCCAGCCAAGGTATATTTCTCTCCCTCCGCCCAGGAATGCATGATCGTGCACTGCCTATTGTAGGGCAAATGCTGCTTACCTCACGCTGCAGCCAGGTGGCCTTTGATTGGATTCCTCACGCCACGTGTGCTTTCCAGGAACGTCCCGGTTGGAATCTCTGCAGTGAATGGTATTCGCAGCTAAGCACCTGGGTCAAGTTCATCTCCCAAGGCCTAGATGCCACTGGGCTGAAGCGGGACTTAAGTGGTACCTCAAGCTGGTTCTCTGCTCATGGTCAAATGTCACTCCATGGTGACCGAGGAGCTGACAAATCAAGTGATGTCCATGGGTTAACAATGAAACCTCGCTCTCTCTCTTCCCCTAGTGAATCCGTGTTGTTATTACCCATGTCAGAACAAAGGGGTGTGCATGAGGGTCGGCAGGGAAAGCTACGAATGCGACTGCACCCGGACCGGTTACTTCGGCATTAACTGCACTTTGCGTAAGTTCACCCTCCCTCTCTGCCTTTGGGGTGAAAGTCTGGGGGCAAGGTAGAAAAACAGCAGCTTCTGCAAGAGGCTTAATTCAACTACACGTGTAGGGGGTTGGAGCTAATCCCAGCTCAAAACACTGCCCATAGGGCTCTCCCAGAGCCACACGGAGTGGCAAGGCACTCAGACAATGGAACACAAATTCGGAGCACTGTTCCATAAGCATATGCTCTTCCTGGCTGACCGCGTGCTGGTGCCAGCAGGACTTGGTTAGCCAACAGCAACTGAGAGCTGATTGGCCATTTAGCAGCTGTCGCTAGAAAGGAAAGTGTTAATGTAAAGCAATTTGCTGTTTCCGCCCAGCTGAGTTTTGGACACGACTCCACGTTATGATAAAGCCAAGCCCGGCCTTCTATCACTTCATCCTGACTCACTTCAAGTGGCTTTGGAACATCATCAATAACACCTTCGTTAGGGACACGCTGATGAGACTGGTGCTAACAGGTGAGGCTAGGCTCTTTGGTGGGAATGTTTAATTTAAAGTCCACCCTTGGCTTTGGCCACTGGGGTTCAAAGTGTGTCTTCATTCTCAGGGCACTGCTCTCTCTGTGCACCTGCTGCCCCTGTCAGGCTACTTTTCTTGTTCTCGTTGTGTTTTCGTAAAGCAGACATAATCCATTTGCCCTTGCAGAATGAGGCAGCGTGTCCAGTGGGTGGAGTAGCAGGAACTGAGGCAGAACTCCCGAGTTCCAGCCCCAGCTCTGGGGGAGGAGTGAGGTCTAGGGGCTGGAGAGGGGACTGGGACTCAGGACTCGTCGGTTCTGTTCCGCCAGTGACTCGCTGTGACAGCAGCAGAGCCGTGTGGGGAGAACCCAAGCCTGGCTTAGCAGCGGGGCCATAGGTAAGCGTCACAATCAAATTAATTGTCAGACGAATATCGGCACTGTGACTCAGCAGGTGCTAACTTACCTCATATGCTCTGGAAAGGCCCCTACTCACATGTTTTGGGCAGAACTGAATTGTAGAGTTAATTTTTTTCCTATCAAAATTGTGTTACAAGCTAAACATGTTATTTTAAACCTAACTGATATTAATTGGAAGCTGAATAAATCTGAAAGAGTTGGCTCCGCAGAGCACTAATAATTGTTAAAAGACTAGTGCTGCAAAACTGGCAATCTAAAAATCGACAGCAGCATGGACGCTGTCTGCTTGGCCAGCATGGAAAGCCTTATATAACACAACAGAAAGACCGCAGGAAACTTCTCAGTGCTACGGGATGCTTTCCTGAAAGTATGTGAATAATCCTATTAAATCCATGGGCCCCCCCACTTGCCTCCTCTTTCTCTCTTCCCATTTCCCCGTCCCCCCATTTCTATCCCCCTCCTGCGAACCTGGTTTCTTCTCTTTATCTTATCTTAGTAATTTTACTTTAGTTGGATTTTTATAAACAAGTTTATAAAAGTGTGGTAACCTGCATAATACAAATAATTGATTTAAATTTTAAGTTCTGATAGAAGTTTCGTATAGTATGTTTGTTGTTTCTGTAAATGCACTTTTAAAAGTTAATAGAAAAAACCCAACAACATTAAAAGGTTTACAATATGCAGCTCTCCGTGTTCAGAAAGGCACGTAATCAGCATGGCCAACTGCCTGTGGTGTTCTGGCAGCAGGGACAGCTAGCACCGGGAGAATTGTCCCAGCAAACCATAAACCCTCTACTCACTCATGCCGCAAAGTTTATCATCTTGCATAAATATTTTGGTTCAGCTCCTTGGAGCTATGCAGCAGGACAGGTCTCTGGCTCTGTTGCCATTCTAATGGGATATTTTTCTCAAACACTGAGTGATTCATCAAGGAATCCACTTAGAACGAGAAGCAGAGAGAATAATATAACTTCTCACTTTGCGTCCCTTAGGGGGAATCAAGGCATTTTAAAGGCTAAGTGTAAAAGGTCAGGGAAGAGACACAAACTCCCAATAGCAGAGCACAACCCACCCAAAGCAGAGCAAGGCTCAGCACAGAACCTTTTTCTTTTCTTCCTTTTATTCATGACTCAGGTGAGGGTCCCTGAGAAGGAAGTGAGAGTACTGACTTGAGACAGGTGTAGCACAAACAGGTGCTGTGCCTCATCCCATACACAGAGCTCTGCTGATACCCCTCGATCCCAACCCACCACCTCCCTGCTATCCTAGCCCTGGGCTCCTCACACACAGGCTGCTCTGCTGATACACGTCACCAGCAGTAAATATTAAATCAGTGGTTCACTAGCCACAATGAACCTCTGCAATTGTGTGTTCATTAGAAACAAATAGTTGAGTCGCTAGTTAAAGGAGAACAGCAAAACTTTTGTGAAGGTTGCTTGACTCCAGATCAGGGACAGAAACGATGTTTACATTTTCAAAGGAAGATGCTCACAGATCAGTTCCCCTTTTACTTACCTGCTTGTATCAGAGTTCAGGAACCTGCATTCCCCCTGAAAAGGCTTCACAAGAAAACAAACCCATGCATATCCCTGCAGTGTCTCCCCCTCCTGCCTGTGTCCCACCCTTTCCCACTCCTCCACCCTGTTGTGTGTGTATGCAGTGCCACAGCTAGCCAGGCCCTGTCATCCTGGTGCTGCTCCAGGGACAGGTACACGAGAGAACCACCCAGAGCAGAATGAACACATCTGTGTTAGGATTGCCCGGCTGCAGGTGACTTTCTTCCCTCTCCTTTCAGTCCGGGCCAATCTGATCCCAAGCCCCCCCACGTATAACTCAGCATATGGATATATCAGCTGGGAAGCCTATTCCAACGTAAGCTATTTCACCCGGGTCCTTCCGCCTGTACCTGATGACTGTCCGACTCCTATGGGAACCAGCGGTGAGTGCCTGTCTCAGCAAAGACCATGCTCAGGATGTCTGTAAACCTGGGCGCTGGAGTCTCCTTGCACTTTGTTTTGCGGTGGCAGCACTGTAGTAACGCCCCGTGCGATGCCTTCTCAATCCCAATCCAGTCACCCCTGCCAGCTGCTCCAGCAGAGGCAGAGCTCTGGCTATGCATATTGCACAGGCTGCTGGCCCTGGCACCTCGAGGGGTCATTAGCTCCCACTCCTTCCTGGAGCTTCACTGTAATGGAAGAACAGCTACTAAAAATCAAGGCCACTCCTGGCACCCATCTGAGGGAAGTGCTGTCCCCACAAGTCAATCCAGCACACCAAGCGTCCCTGCCCCCTGCAGCCCCTTGGAGCGTAGGCTCCCACTGCACGCCCAGGGGCGTTAACTAGCGTGACCCCTGCAGTCTGGAGCCTGGCACCGAACCCCTACTCCCAGCCCCAGAGGGGACGAGGGTCAATGCTCCTCTGATTACCAGGGGAGTGATTGGAATTCCGCCCCCTCCCCCAAGGGCCTGAGAGCACCCACCCTAGGGAGGGGGCTGCAGAGTCCTTCAACCCTGGTTCAAATCCAGCCAGTCTGATACTCACCAAAACAGACTCCCCTCAGGGAGAGGTTCTGAGGCAATGAGCGCGAAGGCTCCATTCCCGTCAGCCATTACCGAGGGTGCGGCTGACCCATCCTCTGGGAGTTCAGCAACAGGCTCTGGGGGACGAACACCCTCCTCAAACGGCACCAGGCTGAGGTACCGCGTGGGTCCGCCCTGTCCTGTCACTGCTTGTGCTGTGCCTGTGCTGTGGATTCCCAGCGGCCCTCAAGTCTCCAGCACTGTCAATGGGCATCTTTCAGGAGAGCAGAGCCTGGGGGATTGTCCTCCGTGTGGGACCCATGGCAGCAGCGCTAGGTAACACCAGCCACTCTGCGGGTTTAAACTGGCGCCTGCCACGTCTGGAATGCAGCCCTTAGGGTAGAGCTGTCCTTATTCATGGCCAGCTAAACTGGCAGCAAGCTGCTAATAGCCGCATTCCTCCCTCCCGTCCTGTTAACCTCATCCTCTCCACGGACCCCAGACAGGGTTGAAACCCTCAGAGGAAAGCAAAGGCCCTACCCCAGCCTTTGAAACACCTGGAGCTCAATCAGAGCGTTTACTTTGCTAATGGACTAGCAGGGCCCAGCGAGTTCCGCACAGCCAGCGGTCAGAGCAAATGTGCCAGGCTGCGGTCAGAGCGAACGCCTGGGTAGGTTACGTCTTTGGGTCTCCACTGGGAGCGGGCTGCTTGCTGCCGATAATTCCTGTCCAGATATCCAAGGGACAGGTGAAAACCTCTGAGCCGAATAACCCCTGTGCAGAGAACTGGTGCTTGGACAATTGTGCTCTGGAGATGCTGAGATAGATCATTATTTAGACAAGTGTTTCCCATTGACTTTAATGGGTGACAGCTGAAGCAATCCCCATCTGACACCCCGATAGTTGCTCCTGACAGGCGCTGACTTCTGCAAATAAGTAACAGGATGGCAGAGCTGCTGGTGGCTTCCTGGCCCTCCAAGCCAAGGGCAGAGACACCCCTCTTCTCCCTGAGACTCCTCCCCAGCGACAGGGGTTACGGCTGAGTTGCTCTGAGGCGTAAGGCATCTGGAGACCCCACTGGCTGGATGCACTGACAGCTCCCAACTTGGGTTTGTTTCCTTCCTTTGCAGGGAAAAAGCAGCTCCCTGACCCTCAGCAATTTGCAGAGCTGTTTCTGCGCCGGCAGCAGTTCCTAGGGGACCCCCGTGGGACCAACCTGATGTTTGCCTTCTTCGCACAGCACTTCACTCACCAGTTCCTCAAGACATCCGGGAAGATGGGGCATGGCTTCACCAAGGCCCTGGGCCATGGGGTAAGGAGAAGAGCCTCCCGTGAAGCTGGCCCATGCCTCACCGGGGGCTCACCGTGGAGCTGGCTGCTCCAGCAGCCTGAACGGGAGAGACACTTGCAGCTGTGTGATGTCACCCCCAGTGCTACCCACAACCCAGCTCCTGCATCTGAGGCTCAGAGCAGCCGGGGTTCACGTCCTGGGAAGGGGGGAGTGCAGGTGCCCATTCAGACAGAGAGGGGGAGGAGCGGGAGAGGGGACCGGAGGCAGAGGTGCCTTCCAGGACAGGGCCATGTAGGGAAGCCCATCCTGGAAGAAGCAGAGACCTCCAGGCTGCAGGGCTCTCACCCTCCCCAACCCATCAAATAGCCCCCAGCCCCTAAGGCTGCTTGGAACATCAGACTGCCGTGGGCAGGGATTGCTGGTGCTCGTGGCATGGCTGCACCATAGATACAGAGCGAATCACTTGCCCTCTCAGCCGGGGCTCCCAGCTGCCTGGGTCCCTGCCAAAGGCTGGGGCCTGCTCTCTAGCCCTGCTGCTGCGGGGGGCACAGGGTCAGCTGACTGGCCTAGCCTGTCTGCACAAGCTGTGTGCACAGCAGGTAACGCTGGCCTCTCTCTGCAGGTGGATCTCGGGCACCTGTATGGGGACAATCTGGAGCGTCAGCACCAGCTGCGGAAGTTCACAGACGGGAAGCTCAAATATCAGGTTTTGTAGCTCTCAGCCCAGGGCCCCCCAGCCACCCGTGTTGTGTTCTCAGCCAGCACCTCTCTCCACATCTGACCATGTCACTGCCCACATCTGGCTCCCTCCCAAGGCCACTGCAGGGGAAACCTGCTACCACGTCGGAGTGACTGAGGAGCCTCGGTCCCTTCCTCGGTAGGGATGCAGACATGTCAAGACCACGGCTCATTGGAAACCAGAGGGCTGAAGGCTCCTCAGTCACACAGGAGCTTTTGGAAACATTCCCCATCCACAGTCACTTGCTGAGCAATGTCTGAGAAGCCCTATCAGCCTGAGCCAGCAGGGTGCCCTGCAGAGCTCATTGGGAGACACTCTCCTAGCAGCATTCACTGAGCTGTAGGCTGCCTGCGCCTTCTCTGAGCCAGCAGGGACAGCACATCTGGGAGCTTCCTCCTGCTCATCTCCAAAGCACAGCTAAGCCTTAGACACCTTCAGCCCCTTTTCAGCTCTGGACAGGGAAGAAAGACTCCAGGGTTTTGGCAGCGGCTGCCCCTGCTGTAAAGCGAGTCCCCTTTAGACCAGAGCCCAGGCCCAGGGGCTCACATAGGGAGGTGGCGTTAACACTGATCAGGAGCCAGCTGAGGCTGGCAGTGCTGGAGCACGGGGATCTACTGGCTACCCAGTGGCTGGCCAGGGCAGTTGTCTCCATTCCTTTCCTTGATGCCAGCCTGCTCTTGTCTCCTCAAGGTAGTGGATGGAGAGATGTATCCACCCACGGTCCTCGATGCTCCGGTTCACATGATCTACCCTCCTGGCACCCCCAAGGAGAAGCAGCTGGCTGTGGGCCAGGAGGTGTTTGGCCTGCTGCCGGGGCTCATGATGTATGCGACCATCTGGGTTCGCGAGCACAACCGAGTCTGCGACGTGCTGAAGCAGGACCATCCGACATGGAGCGATGAGCAGCTCTTCCAGACAGCCCGCCTCATCCTCATCGGTGAGAGCCAGGGCATTGGGGGGCTGGGGGATGTCACTGGGTATGATTTAACACAACATGTATTCAATGCCATCCAGTCCTTTCTCCAATGCAGGATTATTCCCTGTGCCCCAGGGCTTTGTCCTGTCCAATTTTAACTGCCCTCTGAGTTTCTCTGACCCCCGAGACCATCCCACATCCCCATAGATCTCACTACTGGGGCACTGCCTTGTTTTTCAGCCTATGTTTTCCTTTAGTTAACTTCTACTCATTATCCAGATTATACCCCCGCGGCACCTTAACCAGCACCCTTTGGCTATCTTCCTGTCCCACTCGCCTTGGTGATCATTCACCCCAGCTGTTCAGCATGAGGCTAGTTATTGGGCCTCACAACACAGCAGCAGTGTTGGGCAGACGCTGGCCCGGTAGACGAATTGGTCTAAAGGGGGAGCACTTGGCGTGTGAGCACCAAGACACCATCCTAGGCCCAGAGTTACCCACAGAAGGGCTCGTGTATTCCAGGTGCACACTGCTGCCCCTAACTGCAGTGACACTCCTGGCTTATACCGGCCTTCCTAGGAGGCGAATAAAAGCCAGACAAGCCAAGAGGTCACACGTGATCGAGGAACCTCCTGGGGATTATTTTATGGGACATATGAAGGCAGATCTGGATGTTTAATCCTATCACACCTCTTTCCATGCCTATCACCAGAGCACCCATGGTGATGTTCTCTCCAGAGATGGTGCTAGCCCACTGGAGGCCCTAAGCAGGAATATTTTGCCCTCCCCGCCCAGCCGCATACACGATTACAAGCAAATATGGGGACCCCTTGAGCTGCTTGGGGCCCTAAGCAATTGTTTCGTCTGCTTATGCCGAGCGCCGGCTCTGTGATCTCTGTTAAACGGTCCGAGCTCCGGTTGTTAGAACACGGGCTCGTTTACAGCCAGGAGCTATTGCTGTTGCCCAGTAACTAACTTGCCTGCAGCCGCTTGCCTCTGCTGCTGCCTCACGTCCCGCTTCCCTCTCCCTCCTAGGAGAGACCATCAAGATCGTCATTGAGGACTACGTGCAGCATCTCAGCGGGTACTTCCTGCACCTGAAGTTTGACCCGGAGCTGCTGTTTGGCGTGCAGTTCCAGTACAGGAACCGGATTGCCGTGGAGTTCAACCAACTCTACCACTGGCACGCGCTGATGCCGGACTCGTTCATCATCCAGGAGAACGAATACAGCTATGAGCAGTTTATTTACAACACCTCCATGCTTCTGGACTACGGGGTGGAGGCCTTGGTGGAGTCGTTCTCCAAGCAAACGGCAGGACGGGTATGGCACCGGACACGGGCGCCTATCGGCCAGAGGCAGGGAACCGCTCCAGTGTGCAAACCGCTGGGGGAGGGAGGGCTGCTTACACAGCCCCAGGGGTCTGCAGTGCGATGATGCCAATAGGCTGCATGACTTGCAAGGGGCATGGGAAGTGGCTCGGGGAAGGGGTCACGTCTCTTGGTGGGGTCCGATTCTGATGTGGGGAGGATGTAAGGAGCAGGCTAACTCCTAGTGCTCCCCCACCATCCCCGAGGCAATGCCGCTCCCAGCAGGGGGTGCCTCATTGGCACAATCCATTCCAGAGGTGCGAGCAGCCCCGGCACATCGTGGGGGCTGCCATAACACAGGCAATAATCAACGTGTCTGCAGCACGTTCAGCCCATTCTCCTTGCCCCAAATCCTCTCTAAAGGCCAGTGGCTGTGGGTCAAACAGCTCTCCCAGGCGCTCATGGTAAAGGACAACAGCCTGGCCTCATCCTTTGTTCTCTGCTGCCATTGGGTGGCTATTTTCTTTCACTAATTCACATTTACAGTGTTTGAGGCTTCTCTTTCTTTCCTCTCTTCTTGGGAAACTTTGATGTAACACGGGGAGTCAGATAGTCCCATTTGCTCCTGTCCAAATGCCCAGCTTGCTTCCTTCATGGAAAGAAATAACTGCCCCCCTTCCACTGACAGGTTACTGCATAATTGTTCAGCACAGGGTTCTCTGTAGGCTTGGAAAGATCAGGTTTTTGTTGGTAAACTGTTGATTTCACTGTACACAAACCAGTGAAAAAATATTTCCATCAGAATTTACGGATTGGCAAAGAAATAAAAATGCCACTTGAGAACTTCTGAGATTGGTTTAAGGAGATTTCCTTGGTTTGTTTTGACGTGATATTGACAATTTGTGTTTTAATGGTTTTAAAACTTTTGAATCTCAATGTCTCCTGTCATTAAGCCATTATTGTCTGATGTGTCCCCTCCACTGTCAGATCACCCAATAATTCCCTGCTGCGGTGAAAATTTAAATAGATAGAAATAAACAAATACTTAAATAAACATCAATATTATCTATCAAAATTATAAAAAATAAAAATGGAATTTGGCCAAGCCTAGTTTTCTAGCATTTTCCTCTGAAGCAGCTGGCATTGACCACTGTTGGGGATTGGGTACCACACCAGATGGGCCATTCGTTTGATCCGGCCTGGCAGCTCTGGTAGTTGGCATTTCTCTCTCTCTGCTGCGGTGACCTGTGATTTTGACTGTCTTGAGTCACGTGGCGCCTGCGTGATGGATGCCTTAGAAACACCTAACGAGACGTGTAATCTGCCATAGTCAGAGCTTTCTGCAGTTCCGAGTGGAATGACAGTGTTTGGCTGTAACAGCAGTTTGCTCTTCTCTTACTCTTCCTGTGCTTCAGATCGGCGGGGGACAAACCATCAATTCCAACCTCTTGAAAGTGGCTGTTGGAGTTATTAAGGAGTCACGGCTGCTGCGGCTGCAGCCCTTTAACGAGTACCGGAAGAGGTTTAACATGAAGCCCTACAAATCCTTCCAGGAGTTAACAGGTCAGATTTCATGCTTCACGTGCTGCTGCTGGCAATGTGTGTCCAGTAAGGGGCTAGCACTGCCCTCGGGGTTCCCTCGGCCCAAAGCAGCCACCTCACGTACAAAAACAACAAGGAGTCCGGTGGCACCTTAAAGACGAGCAGATTTATTTGGGCAAAAGCTTTTGTGGGTAAAAAACCCACTTCTTCAGATGCATGGAGTGAAAGTTACAGCTGCAGGCATTATATACTGACACACGAGGAGAAGGGTGTTACCTCACAAGTGGAGAACCAGTGTTGACAGGGCCAATTCGATCAGGGTGGATGTAGTCCACTCCCAATAATAGAGGAGGTGGTGGTGTCAATTCCAGGAGAGGCAAAGCTGCTTCTGGAATGAGCCAGCCACTCCCAACCCCTATTCAAGCCCAAATTAATGGTGTTAAATTTGCAAATGATTTTCAGTTCTGCTGTTTCTCACGTAAAGTGAGAGATCACAGCGCTCAGACACACAGCTCATCCAATCAGTGGCCCCACTGTAGGCTTTCAAACTGATTAATGTATAACATCCCGCCACAGCTTACTACTACCCACCCCACTCTGAAAACTGCCTGGTACCTGCTACAGGGCAGGTGAGTGGGTGGGGCATGGCCCCGAGGGTCAGTCAGACCATTCAGCTGGTGCTCTGGGTTACAGAGAGCAGCTGAAAAGTCCTGTGTCTTGTATGGACTTGGAACCTCCCTTCTCTGTTGATGCAGGAGAAGAGGAGAAAGCAGCGGAGCTGGAAGAACTATATGGAGACATTAATGCCTTGGAATTTTATCC
Organism: Mauremys reevesii; assembly: GCF_016161935.1. Classification (NCBI taxonomy): domain Eukaryota; kingdom Metazoa; phylum Chordata; order Testudines; family Geoemydidae; genus Mauremys; species Mauremys reevesii. Next base: position 22,363,238 of record NC_052641.1, read on the forward strand.
TGGTTTGCTGCTTGAGAAATGCCAACCAAACTCTATTTTTGGGGAGAGCATGGTAGAGATTGGAGCCCCGTTTTCCCTGAAAGGGCTTTTCGGCAACCCCATCTGCTCCCCGGAATACTGGAAGCCCAGCACTTTTGGTGGTTCGACTGGCTTTGAGATCGTGAAGACAGCTTCACTCCAGAAGCTCGTGTGTCTCAACGTCAAGCGGTGTCCGTATGTGGCATTCCAAGTGCCAGATCCTAGCACAGAAACAGGAGCAACTGACCATCAAGACGGCAAAACATCCACTGAGCTCTAGTGTCACTGCAGCTCCACTGAGGCTGGGCTGATGAGTTTCCTCCTTCATTATTGTCCTAACGATTCCTGTTGTACCACCCGGCCTCGGGTACAAAGCCCTCCCTTGCAGAGAGAGAGAGAGGCACAAAGGAGGAGGACAGTATGCTCTTTGCACCATGTATCAATAGAATAGGAGCCCCCTCTGGTTCTGGACATTATCCACACCCGAGGCTGGGAGAGAGGAAAGGAGAGGGAAGCTGGTAGTAGATCAGGGAGAGCCTGAGTCATCTAAATGCTACAGCCACCATAATGGTCTCTCTCTTATTCAAGCTGCCTCTTCTGCTAGCAAATTCCCTGCTCTAAGCCATCTCTCTGTTCTCCAGGGGACTCTCTGCTATCAGAGCCTTTGCTCTCAGTACCTCCCCCACAGCCTTGACTGCCCAAGGCAGCTATCACGCTTACTTTTCCTGCACCGGGACTGCAAGGCAACCTATGCCCACCAGCTGGGCGGGGGCAGAGCAGTACGCAGCCACTCGTCTGCCCCAGCTGGCCAGCACACTTGCTCTTATTTTCCTAATGTGGCCAAATGGCTTGTGTGGTTATATTGTGGAACGACCACCCCAGAGACCATCCTTAGGAACCACAAGAATGAGGATTTTCTAAGAGGGTCTCTGGTTTGGACAGAGAGGGAAAGAAAATCATCCATAGCTCGCTCAATGCCTCAGGGCTTTTCCCCTCCCACCCCCCACACGCATGCAAGGTCAGTAATCCATCCCCGGCTTTGAGAATGTCTGGGAGGGGGCGGGGGGTGAGAGCAGACCCCGCCCGGGGGGTTTCTGCAGGATATGGCTGGAGCACACATGCACTGTACAGGTCTGAGCCTGTCCTATACAAACCAATCAGAGCTCATTCACTTCTCACATGTCCAGCTCAGCCAGTTTTCAAGCACTCTGGGCAAGCTAGCAAAAGTGACCACCTGAACTGCAGGTACAATCCAGGCACAGTTATCTGCTGGTGCTGAAAGAGCCCACTGTCCGGCTTCGGGAACCAGGTCCCGTTAACGTGCTGAGTGGGCTCTGGCAATAGACAGACAGCTCGACCTGATTCGGTCTTTGCCAACGCAAGGTGGAAAGCTAAGTGCTTCTGAGAGCAGGAAAGCTGTTGAGTTTCACGCTTCTTCGGAGCCATGGGAGCTCCATTCTGCAGCATCATGTGGAGTTTAAAATACAGCTGGGAAGTAGATATTGCTGAGGAGTGAAGGGCTGGGGTAAAATCTGTCAGAGCTGATGGAAACCCCACTGAATGGGCAATTGAAACCTAGGCCAGCCAAAGAACCACACCAATGTACCACAGGAGCAATGCTTAGGTGTCAACTGGGCAATATCCGAATAGGCCTTTTCTGCCTCTAATTGGACTGAGTCCAGATTCTGTCACCCTGCCGCACTCTGAGAAGTGCCCCACTCCACAAGCGGCTCCACTGGTCCCATAGAGGAAGGTACTATTCAGTGCAAGCAAGGATGTCAAAATCTGGCCCTTTGAGTCTATGGGTCCTAAACTTCCCTGGTGTAAATAGCTCAGAAAATTCTGTTCCGAGAGTATATATGCCCTGCTTCCGGCCTCGTGAGGTTCCACGGTCCAAAGCTCAATACAGACCTAGGAGCATTGATTTCCTGCCCTATACTCCCGCTTCCAACAGCCACTGGTCCCTGCCTCAGTAAATACATGGACTGGTGATGAGCAAAGTTCTAATCCCCCCGTTAGCATTGCAGACTCGCAGGTATTGGAGTGATACGTTTGTTTGGAGGGTCTGAACACTCCCATGTTCGCCTGTGATCCCAATAAAAGAGGAAGTGATTTCACCTCCAGGCAGATGGAGAATAATGGCCTGATGAGTTCTTCCAGAAGAGTTTCAGGCATCCGCTCATCAGACTCAAGTGCTAAAAAGAACATGACGTGTGCAGAAGAGCTGGCAAATCACTGGCGTTCGGGGGAAGGGTCCCATTCCCAGAGATGCTCTGGCCAGGGTACAGCATGTAGCAGTGTGGGAGTGGGTACTGGTGAGGCTCTAACATTCTGAACAGCTCAGAAGCTATACATGCAAATATCCTTTGCTTTAAGAGAAGCCCTGGGGTGTGTGCACAGGGAGCCTGTTCCCACTCTTTCTTCCCATCTGCCATATCTTAGCACCCTTTATTCCCCGGCACCACCTTCCAGCTCTGCTCCAGCCACCCAGCCCTTCTCTTGTTGTGTGGTCAATAGACCCCCACCTGGTGCAGGGACACCCCCGCCCCCAGATGAACCACTGATCTCCCTGCTGCATACAGCCTCTTCTCTCCTGTGCAGCCTGCCCACCCCACAGCTGCAGCTGTGTTCATTGCTGATGAAGAACTTACCCTTTGTCGACATCCCATCCATGTTACCATGGGTTTATTTTAAAGCTCCAGATGCTGACAACACAGCGCTTGCATTCTCACACAGCGTCTCCCTAGCATAACATCTATCCCTATGTTAATCTCCCTCAGCAGGGTTCTGTGTCCACATCACAGAACGAGATAGCCAATCAGTCACAATTTCACACATCTCCATGCCAGACACAGGGACGCTTCCTGTAGGGTTCAGTGCACTTCTTCCGTTCCATCATAACAAGACTTATTCTGCTTCAGTCACATGGCACTGCAGTGTTTGCCTATGATCTCACTGTGTCCTTCCCTGGATGCTCCCAGGACACAGGGCTTTGCAATCTGCACAGTAAAACAACAGTCTTGCAGTGGTGAGCTGGAGCAGGTTCCCACAGGTTCTCAAGAACCGGTTGCTAAAATTAGACCTCCGTGGAGAACCGGTTGTTAAAGGGCCAGGGGGTGGGCAAAGAACTCTGGTCCGCAGGCTGGACCATCCTGTTGCTCCCAGGATTCCCAGCTGGGGAGGCTGAGGCTCCTCCAGCCCTTCCCCCGCTTCCCCGCAGCTGCAGCGTGGCCAGCCGCCGGCACCAGCTGGGCAGCTCAACTGAGCTCTGGAGTCGTCCTGCTGCCGCTTTTTGAATGGCCCAGCAAGGTGTATGTGTGGGGGGCTGCTGCAAGCTCCAGGGCTGGCCAGAGGGGAGGGGAGGGGGCAAGTGGGGCAATTGGCCCAGGCCCTGCAGGGGCCCCCGGCCCCACGAGGATGTCTCCCTCGGCCCCTCCCCCGCTCCCCCCCCCCAACTTAAATCAGAACTTTTTATAGGGACCCGGTTGTTAAGATTTTGGCAGCTCATCACTGCAGTCTTGTAACTGTCCTCAATTCATTCTCCAAGCCAAGAGTGTCCCAAGCCCTAATTGTGACTCTACCGACACACATGCCAAGGGATTCGATGGCTTGGAGCGACTTCTTGCTATTTCTGGCTCAACATTCTGCAGCTGGGGGTTTTGTGGCTGATGTAGCACAGAGGAGAGTGACTCAAAAAGCTAGAGACAGGAGCAGATGAGGAGGACCAAAGAAACGGAGGCCATGATAAGAACAAACATCCATATACATAGTAGAATATTCTGACCCACTTCAGAGCACTAATCATCAGGGCACGCGTCTGCTCCTGGCCTCCCTCTGCCAGAGAGGGGTTATTTTGTCCTTTTCAAGACTTCACCGGGTCAGTTTTAATCCAGTCACAAAAAACTCCTGGGCCCTGTGAAAGTCAGAAGAGTGTATGAGCAGGACCCTCTGTGCATGAGAATTCGCAAGAAACGGAATTCTCCATAAAACAGCAGCAGGCTTAGAAGCTGTGCAGTAAAGAGCACAATCTGCAGAGCTTTTACCCAGGAGGATCCCAAAACCCTATTAACTACTTATACAAACTGTATAGGGATTGCTTCTGTCCCCCACTGAAATGCAGCCACCTCTGAGATGGAACACAGCGACAGCTTAACAACGCACAGCAACGCCATGCAACAGTTTGGAATAGGAAGTGAAGCATAAACTGAAGTGGGAAATTAGGAGTGCAGAAAATTACCCAAGATGGAATTTGGCCAGGACAACCCTGGCTTTGCTCTGTATCTTTAATGACCAATCATACCCACACAGTAAGGCTCAAATGCCCTCTCTGGCCTGACAGCCAATATGGGCCCAGTGCTCATGAGACGGGCTCGACCCACCCTGTCTGGCCCAATGTACTGGTACATATCAAGCCAGCACCTAACTTCACAGGGGAAAGTAATTTGTCCACCCAATGATCCACTTCAGGCAGAGACCTGATACTCTGCTGCAGTTCCCAGTCAGGGTTTCCAGAGCAGAAAGGCTGACCCAGCCAGTCCTCTGCCCAGCACCCTGCAATCAGAAATACAGCAGCAGTAGCAATGGCGCTTACATACCAGGGCCGACCAGCGAAGCTGGCTGCTGGGATGCTGCCCCGGCTGCCTCTGGATGAGATGAATCGGAGACATTCTGCATGGCTGCTGAGGCTGAGGACATCTCTGCGTTGCAAGGGTACAGGTGTATTTCCACAGTAACAGACATCATGGCTATTTCAGCACTGGACTGATCTCCAGGAGGGGAATGCTCCACCATCCCCACCACAGGGGCTGCAGTAACTTGGCCGTGATTCCCACGGGTGTTCCTCCCGAGCGGTACGATGCTCTGGAGCAGCGGCTCAGGCCCGTGGAAATACAGCGTGGTGCCAATGTGCTGGAGAGCCAGAGAGGTTGTGGAGCACATGCCAGGAGCCCTGGCAGCAGGCTCCCCGGGCCCAGCACTCTTCAACTGCGTGGGCACAGAAGTGGGTGCAGCTTTGTGAGGGCTTGGGGGTTTCTCCTGATGAGCAGACTCACGCTGCAGGGACACTGGGGAGTCCTGGTACGAAGCAACATGCACGTCACAAGGAGCAGAGAAGACAACTGGAGCCGGGCTCCCACCCAGCAATTCCTAAGCAATGCGAGAACAGCTCTGTGAGTGACACGGGATGCAGCCCCCAGCCCAGACAGCACAGTGAGGGGCAGGAGACATTAGACAGCTTGAAATACAGACAGGAGAGATGGGATGGGATCAGAACAATCCAATCAGTAAATACGGCAGATTAAAAGATACTGCACCAGACCCTCGCTGCTGCTTCACTGATGTCAAAGGAACTACACTGACCTACCCCTGCTGAGGGGCCGACCCACCGATTAGCCACACAGATTTAATACAGCATCACCTGACTGGTCAACAGGCAGCACTAGACTGGAATTGGAGTCACTGACAGGAATGGGAAGCTCTATTGAGGAGGCTAGTTCACAGGGACACACGATGCTGGCAGGTGGTGATGTGAGACACAGGGTGCGGGACAGAGGCAGGGATCACGGTGCAGTGCTGCGGGGGGGGCGTTCAGAGAGCTTTAATGAGTGGGGAACAGCTACTGGGACAGTACCAGGTGCACCTTACCACTGCTCTGGCCTGTGCCTTCTGCAGAGGCTTGCCAGCAGCAACACCCAGGGGTTCCTCTCGGTGCCCAGCCGCCTCTGCAGGGAGTGTGGGGTCGGAGTGCAGCAGGCTGGGGGAAGTGCTGGTGTCGTACGGATTCTGCTCAACAGCGTCGACAGTGCATTCAACTTCGAAAGCCCTGTGGATCGGAGAGGTGGCAGGGATGGGGACAGCAGGCTGGTGAAAGCCACCGTCTCGGTCATTCCGTCAGCGACTCACCATGTTCACAGCCTTTCAATCCAGGTAGCAGAGCTCCTCCGCCTGCCAGTCATAACCCATCTCCCCCTGCTCCCACTGAAAAACGTTGCCTGAAGGGCATCAGAGGGGTCTGATTTGATTGCAGGGTAAAACTAAAGTGGGAAAGTCTCTCGTACACATTCCTGAGTGAGCCCATCCCTGTCCCCACAGCCTGTCCTTAGGTGACCCCTGACGTGGCTGGTACGGAGTGTTTCTTAGTGCCCGAGCACGTCTGAGCTCCAGAGTTTTGCTGCTGGGACACAGGATTTGAAACCACAACCGGCCTCCCCACTTCACAATCCCATTGTGTATACAGTGGGACAAACGGGGGGGGGGGGGGGGGAGGATAGCTCAGTGGTTTGAGCATTGGCCTGCTAAACCCAGGGTTGTGAGTTCAATCCTTGAGGAGGCCACTTAGGGATCTGGGGCAAAAATCGGTCCTGCTAGTGAAGGCAGGGGCTTGGACTCAATGACCTTTCAAGGTCCCTTCCAGTTCTAGGAGATTGGTATGTCTCCAATTATTACCTTAACTCACCTGTTCTCATACGCCTCGTCCGCTTCCAAGTAATTTCTCCTTCTCCTAGAGTTAGAGGATTTTTGAGAAGCTGCAGGAAAAAACAGATGTGTTTATTCAGCCACATGGCAAAGTGCCCAGGCAGAGCCAGCTATGATGCAGGGCAGACATGGCAGAGCAGCTGGCCATCTGGTAGGGGCAGCGCATCAGTCCTTGCAGGCCAGTGACTACACACTCCTAGGGCAATCTCCAGAGACCTCAACGAACACACCAAACACCCATGCAGCGGCACGTCTGAGCGCTAGCGAGATGCGGTGTCTGAATGGCAGACACTGGCAGAGTTCATCACGTCAACGGGACGATCCCTCATGAGACCCAGACTCTCCACGTTCCTGCCCGTGTCTGCTGTAAATCATAAACGCGGGAAACGCTGAATCGGGGCCTGACCTCAGACAGGGTGAGAGTGGTTTTAAAGTCACTCCCGCATCTTCACCTTCCAGCATGGCTTTAAGTCTTGCCTCCCTCCTCCTGGGGCTTTGCCCCCTTGGTAGACAGAGTGCAGGGCAGGCTGCATACGGGTTGTGCGCACACACATCTTTCATCAACATTCATGTTCGGGTTTGGGGCAGAGATGGGCCTGAAATCTGGATCCAAAGGTACTCAAGGATCAGGGTCTGGTCCTGGCCCGTGGAAGAGATGAGCCAGGTAGGATGTACAGACCCAGATCTGAACCTCCACAGCGGCTGGGGCTGCTCAGATTTGGGCCCCATCTCTAATTTAGATAAATCCAGGGACCAGCAACCCTCCTCTACCACAAACCCTGAACCTTCACCTCCGTCTAACCCCAAACCCCCACACAACTTGGAGTGAAGTGCAGAGAAGTGGAGTGAGCGTTCACCTCCCTAGTCACTTCTGTCCCTGAACTTGCTGTTTCCAGGTGGCCAAGTAAACAAATGCCAGAGTGTCATCCCAAAGGCTGCTCCCCCATACTGCCAGCCTCAGTGAGAGTGGGACAGCACAGATATCTGCCAAATACACACCCAGAGCTTTCAACACTGCTCCAAACTCCTCCTGTCTGAGGTGTGCACGGGGTCATTATGCCCCTAGAGAACATGGTACCTTTCGGAAGCCAGGGCTGAAATACTCACAGGTACTATTGCCTTTGGCGTGCTCTATTTTCTGGCGGAACGAATACACCCCCATGGAAATGAATATCAAAGCCAGAGACACGGAGACTCCCACAACCACCGGGATGTCATGCTTCTCCAGCACAGGGAGCCAGTTGGAAGCAGGTGGAGATTTCTGCCTGCAAAGGTACCGCCGTCAGGCCCAGATCCACAAAGGTACTTGGGCGTCTAACTTGCATTGTGGGTCTGGGCCTCAGATCAGAACAATGACATGCACCAGCAGGCTAATGTAATGAACGGAAGCAGCTGGCCTCTGTGCGTTACCTTGCTGTCGTGACTGGAGGCCGGGTGGCACTGTCCTGTTTCCTTTGGGTGGACAATCGGACCATCCCTGTAGTGTTCCCAGCAGGCAGAGAATACGCTTTGCTCCTGTTGCGAGTGGGGATTTCCTTGCCCCAGATCCCTGAGGGATGCTCGATAACTCCAGGAGGCCCCTGGGCAGTGCTCCCTGCTGGGGCTGCAGTGCCACTTCCTTCACCTTCCTGTTCCAAGGGCAACGCCAGGGCAGAAACTTCTCCTGCAGGCAGGGCCCTCCCCGGGGCAGAGGAACTAAAGGCTGGAGACAAAGAGAGAAGCACTGCCCTGACGCTAGGGGCCCTGCAGGATGGTCAGGGAAACGCCAGCCAGAAACCTTTACTCATGGGGAGGGCGGTGCGGAGACCGAGGCAACAGGTGGGGCTTGTTCTGGAGCAGCCCCTGGGGGGAGAAGTCTCCAGTCAGGTGGACGATGGCCAGCGAGCCAACAGGGGTTATGAATCCCCACGTCAGCGTGTCTGGGTGGTGATAACATGCACAGAGGAGCGAGAGCCCTCAGCCAGCCAGGGCTGAGGGAGCCCCTGGGAGGTAACAGAGGCACGGGAAAGGCACGAGGCTCCTGACAGAGTGTTTGCATGGGAGAGAGGCGAGAGGCCCAGCCATGCTCAGGCCAGTACCGGCAGGAGGCTCACATGCCATGAAGCCCTAGAGGAAGCCGAAGGATGATGCCTGCAGCAGATGGAGCAGCAGTGCCAGCGGGAGTCTGGCTCGGGGAGGCGAGGTGCACAGCACACGCGGCCTGGAGGGTGTCAGGCAGGAGAACGCTTGTGGCACCCCCCGTGACACACAAATCACACCTGACACTCACAGGCTCCTGAATCTGGGCTGGGGCCAGGATGTGGTGAGGAGCTGGTTCCCCTTGTGTGAGCTGCCTCACTTGCTTTCACCAGAGGGACCTTGGCAGAGAGCCCCTCTCCTCTGGCATCGCCCCGTCTGAGCTGCAAAACACAACGTGCAGTGGATACGCTGTCAGTCTGGCTGAGGGGCAGGCCCAGGATGACTTAGCTGGGGATTGGTCCTGCTCTGAGCAGGGGGTTGCACTAGATGACCTCCCGAGGTCCCTTCCAACCCTGAGATTCAGTGATTCTGGCCTTGTGGCTGGGGGTGCAGCCTGGGGCTCTGCACCTGGAGCAGACCCCGTGTTAGCCTCATCATGGCCCCATCTCCTCGCGTGGGGCCCTACCAATCACCATGCTTCGGTCTCTGGGGCAGAGGGTGACCTGGTATAATGCAAGCGTGAGCCCAGCACCGCTTCCTCCTGCTGCCAGCCAGGTGGCCTCCCACAGAGCGAGGCTCTGCTATTCCCAGGCCATGGGCAGCCAGCTGAGGAAATGGTTGGCGGTTGTCAGTCGCTGATCCCATCCTGATACTGAGAGCAAAACATCCCCACTTGACACCTCCTGGGAGGTTCAGCTTTACCCCACAAAGGGGAATTGGACACAGGAGTGAAATCCTGACCCCACTGAAGCCAGTAGCCAAATTCCCGCTGAGGTCAGGATCTCAATCACAAAGTTTACATGCCAGATTTACCTGCAGGAGGCTGGTGACAGAGGCTGGGATATTTCGGATTCCCTCATCCCAGGTGTTCACTTCTCCATCTATAAAAGATCAGGTGTGTGTCACTGCTGTAGCCCCCATCACCTCCTGATTTCCTGTGTACATCTAAACCCTCGGCATCCTTCACAGACAGCCTCCAGGAACTGCCTGGTGTCTCCATCCTCTCAAGCAAAAGGAAGCACAAGAAAGAGTGAGGATGCTCTTGAACCCATTAGCCAGAAAACCGGGCTGTCTCCTTCAGGAAAGTGGGGGCCCCAGACAGACAGGCCTGGCTAGCAATGGCTGTTAGCAGACTCGTATGTTCCCCCAACAGACCATGGGAAGCTGTGCTCTCTCCCTCTCTGACCATTCACCGTCAGCATCACCGTCCTGCTGTCCCTCCCTGCCGCGTTCTCAGCGGCACAGAGAGAAAGGGAGTCCCCCCCCCCTTAGCCCAGGAACGTTGCTGAGAGCTAAGGTCAGCAATGCCGCTGAACCTGTTGCAGCAGGAATCTGAAGAGATGCATCGTAAGCAGCACAAGGAAGAGTCAGTGGCCAGTTCAGCTGAGCTACAATATCCCCTGGGCAGGAGGTAAATGCTGCAAGGGACAGAATGGACAGTCCAGGGTCAGCGCTCACCTTCCACAGACAGAGATGCAGCAGAACCGCACACAAAGCGAACGGACGGATCTGAAACCACCCAGGCCATTCAGAGCAGCAGCTTGCGTTTGGGGCTAGTGGGATGGATCAGAACAGGCCAAGTGCCACTAGACAGCATGGCTACTATACGACTAGCCTACCGAATCTAGCTGCATCAAAGGGCCTCCTTGCTGCCATCTGCTGCCCTTGGGCATTCAGAACTTTGCATCCCAGCTGACAGAGCTCAGAGCCCTGGGGCTTTGGATGCTTGAGGACTCCAAAGCGATTCCTGGGTATGTGTCTGTCTCCCTAGACCCATCTGAACAACTCCAGGGACTTTCTTATGGCTGTGGCACTGCCAAAGGCTGCAGCACGGCTGAGTGACTGAGATGCCCAGCATTGCGAGGGCCGAAGCCTGTTCCACATCACACTTACCCAGTTCCGCACTGCACTGGCTGCTCCTCAAGTAGCAGTTCTGTATCACACTAGAAACAAGCACATAGAGTGCCACAGTCCCCATGGCTCCAGCTCGGTGCTCACTGCTCAAGGGTCTGACAAGTGCCTAAGAAACATGGAAATACTGGATGTGAGCACAGCAGCATGACAAGCTCCCACCCCAATCCTCTTCTCTAACACCAGCCTTAACCCACTTGTCCTTAGCAGAAGTTGATGTCTTGTGGTGAGCCCAGACGCCACGCTGATGGGCACCCTTCCAGTGCTTGTCATAGGTCAACAATAGTTCTTAGTCAAATAAGCACATTACAGACACTTGCCCAGATTCACTCTTTGTCCCTGCCAGAAAACACTTCTCATTCATGGAGGCAGCACAGTGTAATGACCTGCGCCAAAATCTAGGTCCCCAAGATCTAGTCCCAGCTGTGCCACTGACTCACTGTGTGGCCTTGGGCAGGTAACATAACCTCACTCCCTCTGTTTGTCCAGCTGCATAACTGGGGTAGTATTTACTGTAATGCGTTATTGGTATAGCCCTAACAAAAAGATGGCCCTGCCACAACGATCTTACAACCTAAGTAAAGACCAGAGTCCTCACACCTCACAGGGGCTGCACAGATTCATTAGTGGAGTCCGTAGAGTCCTTTGAACAGGTGACGGGCCAAGCGCTCTTATTAGCTGCAGTCCACGACTTCTCGTTTTCCTAGTGGGTTGGCCTTTCCCTCGGCTCGGCACTAGATGGCGCCTGTATCCCATGAGCTGGGGACCGGGAACTATTGTCACTTCCATCAGGAATCCACCTTCATTTATTAGTGTGGGCTGTGACAAAATGGCTGATGTTGGTATAGCAGGGCCCACACTTTTCTTGGTGGAGGGCTAGGACGCCACCCCTTGCCCCTGCTCTTGGGGTGCCAAGAGCCCCGCTAGTGGCCCGGGAAGGGGGTAGAGGAGGGAAGTGGGGGAGGGGTTTGCACCTCACTCTGAGCCCCAGCCCCTCTCAACCCCTGCGGGTTTCTCACCCTCTGGGGTAGGATTACCCTCGGTCCTTGACGCTGGGGGAGAAAAAGTTTCCCTTCCTCCGGTTCTCTGGTCTTTCAGTTCTCGGCAACACACCTCCAAACTCCAGTCCTCTTTCCACCCTGTCTGCCTGAAGCAGGGGGGTTTATTAGGTTCCCGACAGGGCCTAATTGGCTACAGGTGCTTCAATTAACCTGTAGTAACCTTCCCTAGTCTACAAGGAACCACACCTTAATTAGCCTAGGACTCATATCTCCCCTCTACCCTATCGGTGGCCTCACAAAGCCACGGGACCTCCTCGTCAACCTATTCCTGGCCACGGCCAAAGTGGCCATTCATAACACCAGGGAGAGGAGGTTGGCTGAGGGGGCTCTTTGTGACTGTGAGGCCTAGTTCCGGTCCTCCCTCCGTTCACATATCCGGGGGGAGTTCCTCTGGGCGGCACCCGCTGGCTCCCCGATACCTTCACGGAGCAGCGGGCGCTGTCCGGGGTTCTCTGCTCCGTGTCCCCTTTAGGTTCTTTTTGACTCTTTGACCTTCACACCTGCCCTTGTTGTCCCCTGTAATCAGTTGAGTTTCTGGGCTCAGTGGATCCTCCCTAAAGGCTGGGGGAGGGTCCTTTAGCCGTGGGCAAGCTTACGCCTGCCCACTTCCCCATGAATTTTCAATAGGACCACTCTCCCACTGCTCCCTGCCCCTGCTGTATCACAGGTTTTACAAAGGGAGTTGTCTACAGAGCCACAGAACCCCTCCCTCCCAGAGATACACAACTCCATAGAGACAGTCTCTATCATAGCCCCCCAGAGCGCAGCCCTTGCTGCGCAGGAGGCTGGAGCTAGCGCCTTTGCAAAAGGCTGAAGTTTGCCATTTATTCCCAGGTGGAAGCTGCAAATGTTTAGCTACAATTTGGCATGACAAAGTGTTCCATGTGTGTGACCCCATAACGGTCCCTTCCAGCCACCCCCAGAACCTCCCTCCAGTGCCTTGAGCAAGTAACTGAGACAAGAACGCACAAGTCTCACAACGCACGCAGTGCTGCGCTCCCCAGATGGCTACATCACACCCCGCCCCTGAGCTAGCCTTTCAGTCCATGCCAAACGTGAGACTCCAGCACCAGCCTGGGTGGATTCAGTTCCCCCTGCTCCAACCCAGTGCACTTGGGATCTAGGTGGGTGAGGTGCAGAGAGGCTGGGCCAACCAAGGGTCACCTCCCAGCCCAGGGTGAGGCTAGAATAGTTGTCACAGACACTCCATACTGCTTGCACGGGGCACGAGTCCCCAGAGTCATGGTCCTTCCTCTAGACAGCCCCCAAAACTGACCTTCCACAGAGGCCAGCACGGAGACAGCTGCTCAGCACAACCGGCACGCAGCCCCTCTGCTCAGCTGTCTGACCCCGGCTCATCGCCAGCAATGGGGGGGAGGGCCCGACAACGGCCCTCTGTGCTACAGGTGAAACTGGAAATAACTAACCAGCTTTAGCCTTGAGAACACCTCTAGTATCTATCCATCCACGAGCCCTCCTCACCGTGGTATCTGAGCGCCTCCCACGACCAGGCCCTTTCACCCAGATGGATCTCATGTTGCCAACTCCTTACACAGACTATTTAAATTGGACTCAATTTACCCATCACAATAATGCAGCCACCTCTGGGGTAGAATATGGCAGCAGTAGTGACACTGCATACCAGGGTAGATATTACCTCCACAAAAGTGTGCACTGACACATCACCCATGCACCAGAGCCTCTGGTACTAGGGATACCTGCTTTACATCACTGCGGCGCTTTGGAGATTACCCCTATCAGACGTACACCACCCCCCCCGCCCCCGCCACTGAACTCCTGGTTCATGAAACAGCCATTTACAGCAAGGCTGGGTGCTGCACTCACACACCCATCTACTGTGGCAGAATGGTCTTTAAAGAAGATGAATACAGAAGAGCAAAGAGGCAGCATTAGCTTTTTGCTGGATAACCTCCTGGGCGATGACTCACGCACCGCACACAAGGCTAATGGGGGAGGATTATTTAGTGGATGATCAATTACTCCCCAAGGACAAGGACAAGCTCAGTTGACTGAGGCTTATTGCCATGCAAATGACCATCAGGTTAAACTGAAGGGGCATTCACCTGGACTTCACCTATTTCTAACATCTGTTCTCATAGGACAAACTGCAGAAAATCCCTGCTTGGCAGGTCTCTTTGGTCAATAGCAGGAGCACCAAGACTTTGTCCTACCAGTGGCCACACCCATAATGGTGACTTATGAATTCAGGGGCTGTACTTGGGCTGCTTTTTATGCTCGGTCTCTAATATGGAAGTGCAGCCCACAGGAGCAGAAGCAGCCCACGTCCCATCACATGCAGGGGGCGGTAAGGCCATTCCTGTGTTACTGACAACACATGATTGAAGATCAGTAAAACAAAATGGGTTTTGCAAATCTAATTTTCTTTTTGCCTTTTGTGAAGTTTAAGTTTTGCACTTCAGTCAGCTTAGGGCAGTGAAACTAGTCTGGGGAGTTTGACTCTAGTTCTAGGGAATTTCATGTGCCCGTTCCCAGGCTCCAGCTCAAGGCCTTTTGTTTGGATTCAGTGTTTTAAAAAGAAAAGCCAAAACAATAAAAAACAACCCATTTTTATCCATATTAGGTTTTTATAAACACTTCTCCCAGTTTTCACCTCCTCCCCCAGCAAAACTTGCATGGAGGGCCTAACAATACTTTAACCCTTTCGTTTTCAGTCTTGTTCCTAGTGCCTGGAGCCGGTTTTGGTGACACTTACAGATGTCTGAATTAGACCCTCTTAGGATCAGTCAGTGATCTCACGGTCTCTCTTTCACTGAGCAGCTATTTTGGGTTCTCTCATGTGTTTGGATTTTATAGGCCACTCTGCACGACTACCGTAAACCCAGAGTACAGTAACTCCACTAACATCAACCAAGTTATTCCAGATTTACCCTGGTGTAACTGAGTTCAGAACTAGGCCTTCAGGAAAGGTTATACATTCTGGCTGGTCTCACCTGGTTTATTTTGCTTTCTCAAAGAAAGCGTTTACAATGGGTAAACCTGCCGATTGTCTCTCTCAAAGTCCCGTTAATTTCCTTTTTCCGAAGATGAAAGATCAGGTGCACAGTAGAGGGCTTGGGTTTAATGCTAGCATCTTCGTGAGCTGAAATATGCATGAAGCAAGAGAGAGATAGCTGGGGCCAACACGAGCCACATACCAGAATGAGTGGGTCGCTTTATCACCTGGAAGAAAGGAGAGACAGCTGACCATTCAGAATGGCATAAGGATTTCCTAATAGTACACAGTGCTGGAGAAGGGGCCATCCTGTTACTTCTCTGTCATGTTACTTCTCTGAATGCCCCTTTCAAATGAAACATCAGGAAATCGTCCCTCTAAGACCATTCATTTGTTTGGTGTCACTTTGACAAAGAAAAGCTAAACACTCTAAAAGGGAAGTGAAACTGGAAGAGGGAGAGGGAGACAGACATAGACAACACATGAGTGCGAGGTGAAAACACAACAGATGGATGAGGTGAAAAATATTTTATATTTTTAAAAGATTAAAGCAACGGGAATGTGAAACAAGCCAGATTGCTCCACAGGAGACCACCTAGTGGCAGGTAGCCCACACAAACCATTCTGGACCCTCTGTCCCTTAACTAACCTTTTCTTAAGCACCACTAAGGGATTTGCCATCAATTCTTCTCAGCAACTGGCCAAGATTGGGTTCAGTATATATGACACCTCTTATCAACTGGCTCCGATTCACAGGGGTGAGCTCAATAATCTAAAAGATGTTTTTCACCACACCTGGCCACCTGCTGTCTGAAAATTCTTCTCATCTCCAGCAACATGACAAAAACTGCAGAATTCAAAAACACAACATACGTCTGCATCAAATACATTTAAACTGGAACCTCCCCTGGCATTTCTCACAAATCCACAGGTAGATACCGGCCTAACCTGAGCAGAGGTCTTCCTGTACTACATGGACCTAGAGAAGCCGGATAGATACGGTCTGTAGCTGAACGCTTATTCTGTCATTTGGTTCTGGGACAGAACAGCAGCAAACACAACACAGGAAAGGGGAGCAGCAGGCTGTGATCACAGGGACTCAGAGAAGCAATGAAGTTCTTAATATTTTCACATTCCTACAGCTGTTTCCTATCATTAGCTAGCATCTCCTGTGGAAGAAGCACAAATCATACACCATGCCTTATGCAGGGTGACCAGACAGCAAGTGTAAAAAATCAGGACGGGGGCAGGCAGGGGCGGCTCTAGAAATTGCAGCTCCCCAAGCAGGGCGGCACGCCGCAGGGGGAGCTCTGGCAGTCGCCGGTCCCGCGGCTTCGGTGGACCTCCTGCAGACGTGCCTGCGGAGGGTCCGCTGGTCCCACGGCTCCGGTGGACCTCCCGCAGGCACACCTGCGGATGCTCCACTGAAGCCGCGGGACCAACGGACCCTCCGCAGGCACGCCTGCGGGAGGTCAATCGGAGCCGCAGGACCAGCAGCCCCTCCGCAGGCATGCCTGCGGAAGGTCCCCCGGAGCCGCCTGCCACCCTCCCGCGGCACGCTGGGATCTGAAGCCGGCCCTGGGGGCAGGGGGGTTATAGGTGCCTATATAAGAAAAAGCCCCCAAAGCAGGACTGTCCCTATAAAATTGGGACATGACCACACACTCTTCTGCATCTCCTTACTCTTGCATTTCAGATAAACAAAGCAGCATAGAGACTTCAAAACATTTAAAGCCATTACATGCCAACTGCCATCAGCTCTAATTTGCAAGGACAGTCCCCACCTTTTCCAGCTCTCCATTGCAAAAGATCTTCCACTCGCATTGTCTCTTGGTGGAGTTAAAGTCTGTCCTTGTTTGGAGTTTCAGATGCTGGCAAGTTTGCAGAGGTGAAAAATTCTGTACACATTCAAAATAAGGTACTCCACTTGATAGTTAATTGCTTTGCAAAAGATTGGTCTAAGAGTCTAATCCTTTTCTTAGAATGATCAAACCTCCCCCAAATCATAATACTACATACACTTACACCACACTTTACAGACATGAACCAAACCACTGACTTTCCACAAGGAGTAAGGAGATAAACTTTGGTTGGATCCCTTTTGAGAAGCAACAGAATCTCTGGTCCTTCTGCTGCCTGGGTGGGGAAGCAAAGGCAGTTGTGAAAGGCTCAGGGATGCAAAGCTGTGGCTGATACCTGTCCCATTTCACAGCCCGTGTGTGCTCCCTCTTGCGTTTCGTGGTCTGGGATCCATGTTGCTGAGCCGCTGGATTGATCTGCAGGAGGAAGATGGGTGGGCTATGGGCTGCTGGATAGTTGCATCATCACCCTGAGTCTACACTGCTTACCCAGCAAACAGAAAACCCTCCAGGAGATGCACAGTGAGCTGTTGCTTAACTACCAGGGAGATTGGGCTGGAAGATTAACTCTTTCCTCACTCCAGTGGATGTATACTTTCAGCGGCACAAAGTCCTGGTGCTAGGGACAAGGCGCATGTGGGAAACCCATCTGCATTTAACAATTGCAACTATTAATTTGCACCTATTTCGCATTTGCTATCTCAGAGCCCTTTGCAAACACAATCTCACAACAGTTCAACGAGGTTTCTGTGAAGAAGCATTAGTACGTGCAAGGCAGGTAATTGTGCACATAAGTGCAGCTGGTCAGAACATTTTCAACAAAAGTTTTAAATAAAAAAATGTTGTTTTGTCAAAACCAAAACATTTTGCAGAAATGTGCCAATTTCATCAGCTGACTGGAAGGTCACTGAGTGCCGGGGTGAACTCTCTGAAGAGAAAGACCCAAACTGAAAACCTGATGGTTTAGATCTGAAAACAGATATTTCATCACAATTCCATTTTCATTCCAGTGTGGAATGAAAAAAACTGAAACCTGAAAAGTTGTGAAATTGAATGGTCATTCGCTAGCCAGCTTTATGCCTGAGTGCTCTTTTGCACGTGCAATGCAGATTTTGTTCTTGTGTGTGTGCATACAACAATTTTGCATCTGCAGTTTCTGGCCATGTCTACCTAGGAAAGAGACGCGCTGTAACAGGTTAGCTAACACATTAACACAGGGTAAAATATTAACGTAGACAAAGCAAGGTTTGGTTCTGACATGTGTTAGCTGGTCGAGGTGACCCCTCCTACTAACACGTTAAAACACAAATTGCCCAAACACTACTATTTTAACAAGTTAGTTAATATGTTCATTTGCTAGGTGGCCAATTTGGAAAATCCAGCTCAATACAGCACAAAGCAGAACTGCTACTAGAGAATCTCTCAAAGCTTCTCTAACGGTGTCAGCAGTAGGCCAGACCCTTCAGCTCCTTCATTCCTCTGTTTGCATTGGGCTGGCTTTCAGAGAGCAGACACACTGTGGCATAACATTCATCCTCTCTCACCCCATCCCCAGCCTACTATGTATTATCTTCTTCATATTAGGATACATTGGACCGTAAGCTCTCCAAGGCTAGGACCTTGTCTTGCTACTGGCACCATAAAGCATCTAGCACACACTTGAGGACTGTACATTAATAACTGAGAGGTCATCACTCTGCAGGCCTCCATCATCTGGGGCAGCAGGAGATTGTTTTGATCCTTTTACAATTTCACTGCAATAGGGAAAAGAGCACTTTCTGAATGTACAAAATTTCAAAGATATTCAAATTGTGCCAATCCCCTCAGAAGCCAGGTTTTATTATGATGCTAATGTGCATGCTGTCTGCATTGCAGACTTCATAGTATATCAGCCTGAATATAAATTATAGTCACTTTGATTTTTGTTCTTAAAAATGCTGATACTAATGCTCAATGGTGTCATGTCGCATAACGTTCATGTTCTCTGCTTGCATTTCTGAGATAGAGAAAATCTCAGCTTGGAGCTCTTAAATGCCTCTTTTGTGCTTATTAATTTTCCTTAAGTTAGCTGCAATTCAAGCAAGTTAATATTTTAATTGCATTTCTTTTTCTGTTTATAACTCTCTTTTAAACATAACAATTAGAAATATTAAATTCTCTTCTGTCCACAAGCATATTACTACTATAACAGTAATATATAAAAGGCACTGGTGATGGGTGAGTGTCGCTGTACAGACACATGGTACAAATCAAGCCACCTTAAAATATACTACACTAGATCAAGTGTTTATAATCCAAATTACAGAGTGTCATTACAAATTAATCCACTTTTTCCACCAAATGGTAACCAAAGATCAAAAACAAGACAGGGAGTGAATGAATGTGGAAATGGCAGAGTGTTGTAGTAAAAAGATTCATTACATAAGGGGCACATTTAACTCAATAATTATAACATTAAGTACATAAAGAAAGTACACACTCCTATATAACCCATTTGGGTTGGCTATATAACTTGTGATTAGTGCAGTCATGCTGAAATCATGTCAATAAAACCTTTGCATCACTCTGCATCATGTGTTTTTTTTTAAATGAACTGGTTTACATGACATTTTACAGACTGTTTTAGAAATATTGTAAAGACTTTTAAATTCACTGGTACTATTCTTTGTATCCCTACACTAGTCAAGCCAGGCTACCTTACTACCATGAACCAGCCACAAAGGCCTTAGGGGAGAAAGAGAGAGGGGGAATAGCTTTCTGTAAATCATAATGCTGCAATCTAATTCATAAAGCACGCTCAGCACAGCACAGACAAAACAAAAAAAATCCATCAGCAAAAATTAAACCATCATAACACACTTTAAAAGAAACCCAAGAGCCAAAAGCTGCTGCGGCAGTAAACCAGTTCCCATAACATAAAGCAGCAGCATTCGGTAACAATAATGTTTCTCCCCCGTAGCATGAAGTGGGACCTGATCTGCGGTTTTTAGGGATGATGGGAACGTTCAGGGCCACGTTGCTGGGCAACTGAGGCAGCTGCAGGGATGTTTTTTAACAGGCTTTTGTCATTTTTAACAAAGATGGAAAAAATGATTGTGAAGCCTGCACGGAGGGCTTTTTGTCATCCCCATATATATATATATATATATTTTACTGCTTTATTGCATTCTAATGATGCTGAGTACAAAGATGGGTTCCCAACAGCTGCTACAAGAGTAAAAATGAAATGACTGACATAAGCAGGCAGCTTTTGTTTTCCCTGAACTTTCAGTGTAGAAACTAGGCAATACATTTCAAATTGGTGGGAAGGTGCCCACATTCATATTTGTATGAAGTGAATGGGTTTAGTTTATTTATTGGCTTAAAGAAGATTTTCCACAACGTAGCTATTCAGTCATATGTAGGGCCAAATTCGGCCCTAACTTCTCCCACGTGTGGCCCCTGCACCTTTAGGTTATATGGAATCACAATGGGTGTAAATGCAGCACAGAATGGGTTTGTTTGTGAAGTTCTATTGCAAGTTTTGTGGGGCAGAGACTGAGTCTCCCTTTCATACACTGTGCTCAATAAATAATGCACATCAAAGGTTCCTCATTTCCTGCAGTCTCCTTGTACAGTCAAGTTGCTGTGGTCTCTATATCCTAAGCCCTTGTAACAGAATGTTCTGACATAGCCAGGGCAGTAAAAGGAAGCATTTTTAATTTATGTGACTTCTATTGAGAAGAAACTGTGAGCAGCCAGAACTGATCTACTAAGAACTAAGGTCATAGACAACTGAGTTCAGCTGAGTCCAAGTGTTAAAGCCAACAGGGGATGGTGTGAAATTTTAACCCAGGCCTCATTAGCCCCCCACATGGGCAGCATGAATCAGGGCTTTGCAGAAAGTTGGGAAGCCACAGAAATTGCTTCTCTATTTCTCTCAAGTCTGAGACATCATCTACTGGGACACTGAGATCCAGATGCAGAAGATTCCTTTCCAGTCTCTTTGTGTATATTTGCAGCATTGTTGTAGCCATGTTGGTCCCAGGATATTAGAGAGACATGGTGCAGGAGGTATCTTTTGTTGGACCAGCTTGTGTTGGTGAAAGAGACAAGCTTTCCAGCTTACACAGAGCTCTTCCTCAGGTCTGGGAAAGGTACTGAGAGCTCTCTCTCTTTCTCACCAACAGAAGTTGGTCCAATAAAAGATATTACCTTCAGCATTTTGTCTCTCTATTTACGTGTATGTCCTTTAAATTCAGGGATACTTCTCGACCATAATATTCCAACGCACCTTGCACCCCTTAGCTGAAAGGTGTAATATGAACCAAATGGGAAGGGAACAGAATTTAGTACTGATTTAACATAAATTTCTGAGGGAATTTTACAGATGGTGAGTGAAACCCTGGCTTCATCAAAGTTAATGGCAAAACTCTCTTCAACCTGTATTTTGTCAGCTATAGTCACTGGGATGTCGTACAGCACCCTCTCTTCTAGCTATATGTGATGGATTGCTTTTAATGCTGGCTTCCCTCTGCTCAAGTAACCATTAGCAAACTCATGGATCACTATTTTAAAAGGCTATAGGGAGAATCATTTAGAGAGTTCTGAATGAAGAACGAGTCTCACATTTAGATCCAATATAGGGTTAAATAATGAAGACCCCTGTTCCATTGAAGAATAACTTTTAGGATGGAGTGGTGAATTGTGCTAGTTATCAAGTGAGAGGGGGGAAATACTCTACATTGTCAAACCTACAAGACTTTTAAAGAGTGGAACATGTAAGAGACAGAATGGATATGGGGCTTTTGATTCACTGGTGTGAATCCAGCTTCAGGTTAGCAAAGATTAAAGCTGTTCTTGTAATTGACTGTCTTAGAAGCTCATGAGCGCTCATGGTCTCAATCCTATTCCTTTGGTGTAAGTGTCCACTTAAAAACAAAACCAACAACCCACCTTCTCCATTGGTAGCCCTGCCGACTCTCTAAGCAAACAAGCAAAAGCCTGATTGAATGAACAAATGAGGATTAGATTCCCCGATGTCAGGGTTCAGATGATGCTTCCTGTGACATATCTCTTTCCTGAACAGAAGACTTCAGTTCCCAGGCCACCAAGCCAGGGCTTTCTACCAGCACCAATTAACCATCTATATAATTCAAAGGATGAGGTGTCTCAGTCCCAGTGATATGTAGAACAGGACTGACTATGTAACAGGAGCTGCTGAATAACCACTGGCAATCAATTTAAGATTTGCTTCACATTTATATACTTCAAAAACACTTTACTAAGTGCAAGACAGTTTTAGTTTACATTTTATTGAAGTAATTTAACAAAATGTTAAGAATTCTTTACATTACGTAGAATAAAGACTCTTAAAGTACTAATGGGCTAAAAGCCAAAGTGCATGGGAGGGAGGGGAAAAATATACAAAAAATACAGAAAAGAACAACTGAACAATCTACAGCAACAAAGGACCCCACAGGGCAACCCCATCTTACTGAACCCTTCGTTCACTTTTTCAGTCTATCTCCAAATCACTGTCTTCACTATAACATGCAGATGGGTTACATATGGAAGTCATCATCAGCAGATCCTTCTCTGGGAGCAGACCACACTCCTGTAAAAAAGCCTCCAGGTCCACGGCAAAAAAATCTTCTCCAAGCTGGTCGGTGATTCGGACAAAGTTGCCAATTAACTCTCCTCCCTTGTAGATGAGCAAAGCAGGTAGAGCGTTATTAGTAAAGCGAGTGCTGGCACCAATCAGGGAACTCTTAACTCGACAAAATTTGACTGTTGGGTACTCAGCAGCAAGACAGATCATACAGCCATTCACAGATTCAGCGCCAGGGATGTCATCTTCATAGATGTGGATCATGATCAATGTGTTCTTGTGTTCTTTATCAACTGTGTCCAAAAACCCTTCCCCACTGATGATCTCAAAAACCTGCTTAAACTGCTCCCCACTATGCAGCTGCTGCCTCATCTCCTCCATTCGCTGCTTCCTGTATTGCTGTAAAAACTCTTCATCATCTTCGCCATCATGAATCATGTTATATTCTTGTAAAGTAATCTATAACATGCACAAAGAAATGTTATAAATACACCACAGAGAGAAATCAACAACTCCATACATGTTACATGCATTTAGTATTTAAATCAAGGATGGACAGAGTTTGACCTGCATCATTCCTCATCTTTAATACCCAGGTACAGATCATGGAGGCTAGAGTTCCCACCATAAGATGCTCCATTTTGATCCATCCGGAAAGCACATCTGATAAAGATGGAACTTCCTACATTGGGACTTCTAGCCTTCATAGGCTAGATTAAAAGTGAGTGACTATAATGTGCTCCTATTTTATTCAAATTAGCTATGGCCACATGCTCCAAGTAAGATGCCAATACTGCTCTTAGATGGGCAGCTCGGACACTGTTTCTAATTTGAGTGGATACTGTCAGATTCCTAGTTTGTTTTTTCATCTTTTTTCCTAAGTAAATAGAGTAAATCTCTATTAGAAACAACATTTATTTCCAGATTTATTTCTTTGGCAAAAATAAATGTTCCCATGTTTTCTCTGGAATTGGAATTAACTTGGGTTTTATGACTATCATCTTTCAACATCTTGCTTCATTAACCATGTTAGCCATCATGCTCGAGGTTTACTGTTGTTGCAGTCAGCAGGGGAGCACAGAAAAAAATCAGCGAAAACCAGTGATTATTTCAGGCAGAGAGAGAATCTCTTAGCAAATGTAAAGTTCATGTAAATTAAAAACAAACAGATACCTAAAATTCAAGCAATTTCCCCCCATTATCACTTTATGATCCTAAACTGTTGGGCATGAGTGACCAAATGTAACCACCAACTCATGACCATAATACTGGTTTATTGTCAATAGCAGCACGTATCAACTTTAGCAACCTGTTCAATTAGATTAATAGAAACTGGTAATATGAGTCAATTGACCAAAACATCCCACTTAGTTTTTAAATAATTTACCACCTCTGACATTTTCTATCTTTGATGTCTAATGCTTTCCTATCAGTTTGAAGACTAAGCTGATCTCTTAACATTAATTTACCATACATTATAATCAATTAGGCCTCCTGGAAAGGAGATGTCTTACACAACACATTAACTTACAAGATGAAGTTATTTTTCAGGCAGAGCTGCTGCACTGCCTTTTTTTTTTTTTAAGCTGTTTCACAAACTTGGAAATAAATTTGATGAATGCATATAAGGAAAATACACAGTGTCTGATACAGATTCCGTCAGAGGTCTTGGGCCAGTCACTTAACACTTAAGTGTATAACATCTTCAAAGCACTGCACCAACATTAAATAATCTTGACACTACTCCTGTGAGGTAGGTAATCCTTGCACCTGTTAAAAGCAATAATAAATAACTACCATTCAAGGATTCATGACTTTTTGCAAAGCAGCCGAAAAATGGAAACTGCTAAAATTTATTAGCAGACGTCTCTCACTGTGCTCCCAGGTTACCTTTCCACTGATTTTTTCCTGAAGTTCTTTCTGCTTCTGTTTATCCTCCTCTTCATCCAAGTGAGATCTGCAGGTCATGGATAACGTTTTTATAAGTCGTTCCATCTCTCTACACTGCTCCTCTCGCTGCTCCGTCTCCAGTTGTTTGAATCTTCGCCAATCATTTATGACACCCTTTGGACCTGAAGGTAAAACATGGAGGCATTTTGCTTAGACAGAAACAATCTCTGTCTATTGCACTTTCCATTCAGGATCTCCGAGTCCTTTACAAATAGCAGTTAAAGGACGGACCATGTTTTAGGCTTATTGTATATTGCTCAATATGCTATAATCAAGCATAGGAATGGTAGCAAGTAACTCCCCATTTCTGCAGTTGACTCCTATGTCCTTGAACAAGTCACTCAACCTCTCTATGTCTGTTTTCTTATCTGTATAACACAAATAAAGCTTACCTACCTACATTACTTTCCTATTAACCTCAAAAGGATGTTGTGAAAATTAATATCTGTACAGAGTTTTGACACATTACCACTATCCAGGTTTAGAGGTATCCTCCAGCAGTTAGTATGGAAATGTTTCCTTTTCATAGCGATAGACGTGACGGGGGGGAGGGGAGAAGGAAGAGGAGAAATCACTTGATGGTGAAATAAATTTGCAAAAGCCCCAGCACAAAAGTTGTGTTCCATGATGTGCAGACAGCTCATCAATTTCACCTTACTAGTATCCTGTTGCTGGGGCCTAATGAAAAGTGCTACTACTGAATGTCCTATTTAGGTATGTCCCAGTTGGGTGGTTACTGATTCCTCTCCTCCAGTACTGGACAGGCATGCACAGGAGGATAAAATATTTGATGTCACAGTACCTGTGTTAACTGCAGTGCCATCGCTACTCAGCTCCACCTCTCCATCAACCGCCTCAGGAATGGTGCTCTCTCCGACTTTATCTTCTTTCTCACTGTCTTCATCTTCACTGCTGCTGTAGTAGTACTGGAGCTTCTCACCAAGCAGTTTATCATCTAAAGTAGTCATTGTATTCTAAAAAGAGACAGGTAGGTCAACATCAATGCATCTCTCTCTCCTGTATACAAGCGCACACACAGTATCAAGCAGCAAAGAATCCTGTGGCACCTTATAGACTAACAGACGTTTTGCAGCATGAGCTTTCGTGGGTGAATACCCACTTCTTCGGATGCAAGTAGTGGAAATTTCCAGGGGCAGGTATATATAAGCAAGCAAGAAGCAAGCTAGAGATAACGAGGTTAGATCAATCCGGGAGGATGAGGCCCTGTTCTAGCAGTTGAGGTGTGAAAACCAAGGGAGGAGAAACTGGTTATGTAATTGGCAAGCCATTCACAGTCTTTGTTTAATCCTGAGCTGATGGTGTCAAATTTGTATCAAGTATCACCTCAAATGTATAAAGCTGCTTACGCAATTAAAAGCTTGCAGTGAAAATTCAGAAAAAACCAGGAATGTTACAATACAGTTAAAAGTTAAATTCTAACCCTTATTCCTTACCCCCACCCTCCTTTACAAAGAAAAGGAGATAGTGTGCAGTATCTAGGTGTATCTCAAGAAATATCTTTCAGGGTTTCTTTTAGAAGCTCATCTCTTGGAGATTATCACTAAACATGAGAAATTCCATGTAGGCTCAAAGTTGGCACCTGGTCTCTTTCCAGAATCAAACAGAACCTCAGCAAACCTCCCGCAAATCTCTTTTCTCAAATGTATGTACTGCAAGTGTGGAAAAAGGAAGATATATATTTGAACCAATGGTGCTTTATGTACTCTTAACTGTCAGTTTCACAGGTCATTTCACAATAAGGATGAGCTCTGTAGCAAGAGGGGAACTCTGCTTTTGGCATTAGTCAGTGAAGTTGCAAGTCTGCAATTTTTACAAAATGTAATTATATTTGTAATTTATATAGTACCAGTGTTCAAATAAATAATTATATTTGGCAAATAAGTTGTTTTTGCTAATCTGCCTACGCAAGACTCGCAAGCAGTTAACATTTCACAAAGCTCATTTTCACTTTAATAAAACTCAATTGTAGCATATTACGCAACTTGATAATGCTGGCAACTCAGATACTAACAGAAGTGATACAACAAGGCTTAGAATAATTAGATTTTTACTGGTAAATATTGATTTCGCTACATAGACACTAACCAGCAAAAAATATTTCCATTGATAATAATCAAAACATACAGATAGGCAAAATAAGAAAAATGCTGCTTGAGGACTTCTTAGTTTGATTTAAGGGTATTTATTTTGTACATGAGGTTGATAATTTGTGTTTTAATGGTTATAAAGCAGGGGTTCTCAGACTTTTGTACTGGTGACCCCTTTCACATACCAAGTCTCTCCCCTTCCACATTAAAACACTTTTGCATATATTTAACACCATTATAAATGCTGGAAGCAAAGTGGGGTTTGTGGTGGAGGCTGACAGCTCGCAACCCCCCATGTAATAATCTCGCGACCCCCTGAAGGGTCCCAACCCCCAGTTTGAGAACCCCTGTTATAAAGCTTTAACTTATATCATTAAACCATTATTGTCTGACCCTCTGGCAGTTTCCCATAACTGTGAAAATTTAAACAGATAAATATATAAAAAAAAATGCTTAAAAATATCATCATCATCAAAATTTAAAAGTTAAAAATTGAATTTGCCAAGCCAATATGTACTAATCACAATTGCCCTTAAATCCATCAATTGACCTGAGTTATACCATTTCTCCATCTAAATACTTTTCTGCTGGCTAGAGATTAGCCAATGACAACAGTAAGAGGATATTCCCTGAAAAAGCTATCTGGGGTATTAGTAATTTACATACAGCCTCTCATACCAAATGGGTGTAAGAACAGACAGTGTCAAACATAAGAGACCACAAGCTGAATTACTGCCTGAGGCCGTAAAGAGAGTCCACAGCCCTGCTAACAGCTTCCACAACAATTCTCCAGAGCTGATGGAATAAAAGCAAACTTCACTGGTGTGAACTGCGATCCTGAACAGCTTGCTATAAAACTGAGAAACCTATTTCCAATTTTTTTTTTGGGGTGGGGGGAGAGGAGGGGTGTATGAGTGTGTGAGATTGACTCGATATCGTATGTTGATGAGGTGGACCTAAGAGTCTGTATTTCTATGACAAGGGCACAATCTATATTGTAAGGAGAAAGTGGTGTTTTTAGGTTTTCTACCAACCACTGGCACTATTTGAGAACTGTTGAAAGTAGGATTATGCAGATTAATGAGTAGATAGCCAGATGGTTCCGGCTAAAAGGTGATGAAACAGGATTACTGAGATTATTTTTCAGAGTAGAGAAAAATTACACAGAAGATATGGCCTGTATCTACCCTAGAGAAACAGAGGTAACCAGCTAGCATTTGGGGTAAGGTACATTGTCGTATTTGACTAATAGTACAACACATCACACTGTCAAAAGACAGCTGTATTTTTTCTAAGTGTTCATCCATATCTGAAACAGGGCCCATGGAAAATGGAAATCAAGGAATTAAAGAAGTTCATACCCTTAAAACCCCCTGCCAACTTTAAATTGAGCCAGAGAGATGCTCTGTCATGCTGAATTTAGGTATTCTATTTTATTTCCATGTACACCGCTACCTGATATAACACAAATTCAGATATAACGCGGTAAAGCAGTGCTCCGGGGGGGCGGGGCTGCGCACTCCGGTGGATCAAAGCAAGTTCAATATAACGCAGTAAGATTTTTTGACTCCTGAGGACAGCATTATATTGAGGAAGAGGTGTACTACTGCAATGTGTTTAGAGATCCTTAGCATTATGTCTGCTCAAGAAATTAAAGTGTTCGATTACATTCAGGAGACCTGGGATTGGAGGCGATTCCCTGTTCTGCAAGAGATAATTAGTTTTGCTTAAGGGCTTGGTTGTGGGAGAATTCCGATTTCTTTTTGCCTTCTCTTCTGCACGCACACCAAGCAAACTATTTTCCAATACAGAGAAAAAGTAGAGCAAAAGAAACCAGAAAAAAAAAAAGTGGGTACCATGTATGCCTGAGGCCTGTATCCTGACACAAAATTCCAATTCTTTCCAGTGTATCAAATGGAACTCAAATTAACATGATTAATTTATAGGTATTTCCTAGTTATAGTGCACCATCTATCAGGCAGATTTATGTACAAAACAGAGATATTCTGCTTATTTCAAATTAACTCAGAGGTAGTTGCACACATGATAAAGCAAGACTGCAACTACATGTCTTCAAACTGATCACCTCAGTTCTTGCAAGCCAAACAGGGTTGGATTGGGTCAGTTCTCGGTTGCAAGACCACCACGGTACAACCCTAGTTCTGCAAAAAGTCGTTTTGGTGATTCCGTAGGTGGTTCATTTATCTTTGGTTGATAACAAAAAGCACAAAAGCATTTCAAGTCCTTCTCTAGTATGGTGCTTTTGTTGTGTACATAGGGGAAAGCTTTAGAAGATCACTCCAGGGCTACTGTAAGACATTTAATAGTTAACTTAGTGTTTGATCTTAAATATTGGAGATGATTTGCATCGTTCTATTTTTGACAAGATTCATTACAACTAATTAGCTATAATTAGTCTAGGAAGGATTACATTTTTATCAATAAATGCTGGCAAGTGTTGATTTCACTGTACAAACGCAAATTGAAAAACATATTCCCATCAATAATAAAAATGTACGGATAGGCAAAGCAAGAAAAATACTGCTTGAAAACTTTTAGTAAAGGATATTTACTTGGTATATTTTGACAATTTATGTTTTAATGGTTATAATGTTTAACTTTTTGAATCCGTGTCTAATATTAAATAATTACTGTCTGACCCTCCCCATAACTTCCTGCAACTCTGAAAATTGAAAGAAAAAAAATATCCATAACTCTCCACAACAGTGAAAATTTAAACTGATAAAAAAAATGCTTAAAAATATTGACATCATCTAGCAAAACGATTAAAAAAAAAATTCTGCCAAACTTAGCTATAATGTTTCACAGGGATCTAATTTGAGCTCAACTTCTATATTTGGTATCTCTACCCGAAACTGGCCTGTTGTTCTGTCTTACTTTTTTTGTTTAAAAATTAATTTCAAGCCAGAATATTTTAGCACACCTAAAGTTTTTGCCATGAGCAGGAAACCATACAATGGTTTTGACACTTTGCAGATATGAATGTAGATGAAGCCAGAGTCTCCTGGTCTGTGTTGTTCAAACGCAATGGATTCATTTTGAATTATTCAAGTGGCGAATGCAGAATTACTAAACTCAGATTAATTTTATTAAAAATGAATCTCTAATCAAACCAAGCTTCTGCCTGCACTATTTCTGTCTCTGCTTCTGGCTGTTACCCCACATATGGCCTACATCTGGGCATTAGAATGAGGGTAGTCATGTGTACAAGGGAAGAACAAAGGTGGCTCTCAAAGCAGACATGGAAAGGAAAGAATGTCCTACATTACTGGATTTATTAATGTTACCTGAGCAAAAGGTGCAGGAAACCAGTATACACAGCCTGTATCTACAAGAAAACCTGAATGGAATAAATGCACATGTAGCTGGTCACAGTAGTAGTGATGGGGAAAGTATTTTTCCCTCCTTGTTTTGTACAAACATTTTTTAAAACAAAAACAAAACAAACAGGGCTGGGCCCATAAACTAGAAACAAATCCGGAGACTCACGGTTCCTGGCTCCTTTGCAGTGCTGACCTCTGGGCCACCTCTCGGCCAATGCTGGTCTCTCTCACTATAAATGCAGATGTACAAACACATATGTCACAAAGGGACCGAGAAGAGCTCTCCGTGTAACAGGTATTTCTCACCATGTTTTACCTTCACTCTCCAACCCCATCAGCTCTGGAAAGTGTCAGCTGCGGCTACGGAGCTGTAGGAACAGCAGCTCCAAAAAGGAACCTGGCCCCCTGAGCCCCCCCCGCCCATCCACCATGCAGACCCCCTGCCCTCCTGTGCAGCCCCCAGAACACCAACCCCCGCCCCAGCTACCCAGAGCCCAGAGCCCCCTTGCAGAGCCCCTGCCCCAGCTATCCAGAGCCCAGAGCCCCCTTGCAGAGCCCCTACCCTCCTGTGCAGCCCCAGACCCCGCCCCAGCTAACCAGAGCCCAGAGCCCCCTTACAGAGCCCCCTCCTGTGCAGCCCCAGCTATCCAGAGCCCCCTTGCAGAGCCCCCGCCCTCCTGTGCAGCCCCCAGGCCCCCCCCCCCCCCCAACACGCAGAGCCCCCCCAGCCGCGCTCCTCTGTCACCTCCCGGCCGGCCCCCCGCCGCCCACCTCGGGCCCACCGCTCCGGCGCTTCCTTAGTCCCGAGGACGAGCAGCGCAAAGGAGGCCGGGAAAGCAGGGCGGCTCCATTCAGCGAACGCGGGGGGGGGGAGGGGAGAAGGTCCCTTACTGGCAATGGTACATCCTGGCGCCAATGCACCTTGAGCGAACGGGGGCGCAACCACCTCCCAAAGGGGGGAGGGGTGTTCTCCTCGCTAGTCGGGCCGGCCCCGCTCTGACCCACTGCCCCCTTCAGCCGGGACTGGAACCCAGGCGTCCTGACCCCGCCCCCTCGCTGCTAGAGGAATGTCCCGAGGCGGGGCGCGGGCGCAGGGGAGGGGGAGGGGGGGCACGAGGCAGGTTCGGTCTCACACGTTACAAACACACACGTAAGGTGGACAATCATTTTATTTTGTGCATGCAAATACATGTCAAGTACTGCAAACTTTTTCCATCAATTTTCTCTCAAAACACTGAAAACCATGATGGTCTATTCTGTGACCAGCCAAAGCTAATATCTCTTTACTTCAGTGCTACAGCAAAAAACACACAGAATTCACTCTGCTATTCAGTATTATCACAAAGCCCACCCCACCCCATCTTTCCCCCAACCCACCCCAAATACAGACCATATGGTCCAGCGTTCCCATTTTATCCTATTCCTATAACACAAAGGGAAACATTACAATTTGGAAATTCAAAATTGAAATAAATGGAATAGAATTTATTCCCCTATATATCCCCATTTCATTTTACAGAGTTTAAATTATAGGTTTAAATAGAAGCTGAGAATGCACCATAAAAATGAGCATTAAATCCATCGTAGCGATGGTGCCTGCTTTATACATGATGGATGTACACCATCTTTTATTTCATTTACATTTCAATCGAACAATAGATTTGCAAAGAAAATGTCTAATACAGACGTAAAAATATTCACACTAGAGCTTCACAATCGGTTGTACAATTGACAAACAGGCCTCTTTTCCCAACTTTCCAGCTAAGCAATTTTATAAAACGTAATCAATGCAACAAGAAAAAAAATTCTTTAACTTCCAGGGAAAAGTATATGCAGTAAACGGTATAATGCAGACAGCAGATGCTGCAAGCTAACCACAATACTCTGAGTGGCTGTACAGTGGGTATGTGCAGTACAAATAAAAGCCACATGTGTTGTATCACAACTACAGTATAATGTACTTGTTTGCCCAGCGAAGAAAATGCATGCATTTTCATGCCTTGGATTAACTGAGGCCTACACTGGATAAAATTGATGGGATATGTGCAAATGATGTTGAATTTTGACAGTTATAAATGCAGCCAGGCTCTGTTTTATTTCAGACTTTGTTAAACATGAAATGCCAAGTGCGAGCTTCGGCAACAGTCTTCCTTGAATAAAAGGTTTTTGCTTAAGTGTGGGGAATTTTGATAATTTTGCTGTCTTTATTTTACCCTTGACACTTAGAGTTAAGTTGTCAGAGCACTCCCTTGCCAGCAAAGAGGTGCATTGTGACTACTAGTACCAAGGAGTTAGCTGTGCATTTGTACTGGAAAGAACTGGTCATTTAAAGAGCACATTTACTGTTTTCTGCTTGCAGGAGAGGCCCTTGCATTAGAGGGATTTCCTAACAGAAAAGGATTAAAACTATAACAAGTAATGCGCTCCAAGTACTATGGATGATTCATTAACTTCTCATTTGATTAAGGTCTAAAATTTCACATTTTCCTTCAGACACAGGTTAGTAATGGTGGAAAAAAAAACCTTGACAAATATGATAAAGGAGCTGCTAGCAGATACCTCTCAAATAGTTTATGTACAACAGCAGATACTTGACAAATTGTGCTTTAACCAAAAAAAAATAAAATAAAAAAATAAATAAATAAAACCACACACCAAATTGTTTTGGGTTTTGACAAAAAATTTTTTAAAAACATTCTTTCCCCAGGCCTTTCTTTGTGTATGATTTTGTACCTCACTCAGCCCGGAGCACTAACACACAAGAACAGCATTCAGCTCATCAGCATGAACTTAAAACTAAAATTTCAAGTGTGTTATCAAAGCAGTAAACTTTTCAAATTATATGTTTACAACTGGTGTCCTGATGTATCACACTTTAGTATCACTCTGTACTAGTCTATCAAGAACCAATGCCAATTTGCTTTGCAAAATGAGTCTAACCTATTCTTTGAAAGGTCCAGTATACATTCTACAATGCGCAATCTGTATGAACAGTAACTCATTCATTTCTTGTTACAGGAACAAAGTATCAGTAGCAGGGCAGTCACTACAATAATTTATATCTTAAGAATGTCATATTACAACTTTGTCATAAAAAACTAGAGAGCATGACATATCAAATTAGAGATTAATGCTAGTCCTAAAACCCAGCTAGGAAATGAGACAGAACGAGGAATTAATCCAAGTTGTGAGGCAACACATTTTAACTCAGATATTGATACTTCTGTATCCCTGACATGTGAAATCCCTGCTGTACCTCTCCTGAAAAAAAATATGCTCATCTGCACAAAGGAAAGGAACCACACACTTCTCCCTAATCTGCTATGGGCCTTTTTCTGACAGCGTAACATATCGGGCCAAAAACCTAAATGGGATTCTATACTACTACTACTACACAAGATTAGTCACAAAACTTTTAATGTCAGAAAGTTAGCCCTTCCATTGCCCAAAAAGGCACCTGATTTGCAACTAGATACACAAACACATATTGGTTTGTATCAGGTCAAGTAATTAAACTTTGCCAAAAATGAACCAGAACTATAGTCCCATCTGTAGCTTCCTCTTATTAGGGCACCCAGAGGGCATAGTTTCATGGCAAGATAATAATCAGTGTTAAAAACTAAGACAATGTTGGCACACTACTAAAAACCCCTCAATTCTTGTGTCTGTCGTCATTCTAGATATTAAAGGTTCAATACAAATTAGCCTCAACCCAGAACTGACTCCTTTTCAGCGGAAGCGTGTGGTCTTTCTAGAAAGCTATTGTATCATGGGATCTTCTGCTGCAGACAAGCATATATAAATACATTTGTTCTTAGACATGCCAGTAAAGTTGGCAGGAATATGTTAGGCTGATGTATTTTCACTGGACAAGACAGACGAACTTGTGTAAGCAGCTTATCCCAATCCCCCTCCAGCAGAGCACAACCAAGTTTTAAAATTGCAATTTTAAAATTAAAAAGTTAAGGTAAATACACAAGATCAATTTATGTAGTATATATTCACCCTCAGATCATGCTGAAGATGTTCTGTGGAGTTCTGGAGCACAGAGGGCTCTTTCCCTGAGGGCGAATAAGGACTTCTCAAACCTTTATATTTTCTCTATTTTTGTAACAAAATAGCAATTTAAAATTTAAAAATCTTTTTAAAAAAATTACATTACCTTCAACGTGGAAGATCTCACTGTTTAAATATCCATGAAATAGACATACTGGTTTGCATATCCGTTTGGAATTACATACAGCAAATAAAAGTACTTCGGAAGCATTTCAAAAGTAATATAAATTCATATTTACAGAATGGTCTTGATATAAAATATACAACAATCATATTCACGGCTAGCATTCTATGTTAATTTGTAACATCAACAGGAAATGAGTTAAGGTGACAAGGTGGTCTAATTCTTGTTCCTAATCATTTCAGGCTGCAAAGTGAAACAAAATACCAGTCTTATTCCAGAGATGAGGTGGCACTGCCTATCAGGGAAGGTACAGTAAATAGCCAAAGAATCCAAGAAAAGGCTACTTTACTGTTACTGTACAAATATTTCTTTACATTTTAGTATTAAATAAGTGTGTAAGATCTTCCATACTGACACCAGAATAGCAAAACTAACCCTTGGATTTTCAGATATATTTACAACATAATTATTTCATGGACATGTTCATTAAGAGATATCAAATACCAATATTTTCTCGGTCTAATCAGTAACCCTCAGGGAAATGCCAACCCCCACCCCTCAGAAATGTGCACAAAACAGTTATCAAAATCTTATCTGACACATAGCTGTGATTTTGTAAAATAACTCAGACGACCAGTAACATGATCCTTTTAAAGCATTTTGCTAGCAGGAAAAGCCCTTACATACAGTACACCTGGTGAAAGATTAGCTTGGCTTAAAATATTCCAGTACAATTTTCAGAGTAAACAACTTCACAGAAGTTAATAAAAACATTAAAAAAAAGTAAAACATGTACCAAAGAAACTGAAGAGGACAAACAATAAGATAGTAATCACCAGGAGGGAAGGTCTTGCTTTCTTTTCCAAAATGGTGACTGAATTTTTAAACTTTAAAGAAACCTATGCCCAGAGTGCTTGTGTGTGTGTATACTGTATCTTCAGTTGACATATCTAATACGACTTTTCAGTCACATCGTAGCAGGGCACATACTCATACAATTTTCAGCACAACTCTATAGGTCTGATAATGCTACATTACTGTAGGTTCAGTCAACAGATAGTGAACAAGCAAAATTAAATCTGAATAAAAAGTTATGATTAACAATATTTAACCAAGACAATGTAACGAGTGTCCAAAAACCCCACTAATTAGTTTAAATTAAAAAACAACAATAATCAGCAATACCATATTGTTAGTCAGTGCAAACACTACATACAGGGTTTTCACGGGAAAGCCAAGAGCACCTGATTCTTTTGCCAAGTCATCTGGATTCTATAAATGCAGGTGGAGAACTGCATTAAAAAAACCCAAAAAAACAAACAAACCAAAAAAACCCCAAAACACCCCCCACTGTTACATTAGTGCATAATTTATCAAAATGGATGTGCATATAACTTGGGGAAATCAATACCAAGAACATTAGCTGAAGGATTTAGGCACTTGGGTTACTTTTTGTAACTTTACTTGGACAAGTAGCCTGTATATAACTATCAACATTACTAAAGCAGAAATGAGAAAAACACAAAGAAGAAATAAAAAACTACAGCAAAGCACTGCACCACAGTCCTGCATATAATGCAGTAGTACAAAGCTAAAGTGTGTTAACCCTGTAATAAAGTCTAAAGTACGAATCCCTACCTCTCACTCTTCAAACAGGAAACAATATTCCATGCAAAGTTCCACAACTAAAGAAAAAGCAGCTGCAACAAGATGCAAGTTCCTTTCTCATGAAACAGAACAGAGACAAATAAATTAGTTTTACTTTCACTAGATGTATCGTTGTAGGATCCTGCTAGTTTAAATAACTGAGTTGTTAATCTTCTACAGAAGCCATTTTAAATAAGAATGGCTCAGTTACTGCACCGGATTGCTACAAACTCATAAAAAGCTGCTTTAAGCTTAAGTAAAAGAATGTCCAAATTCCATTAATTTGTGGAAAGTGAA
Organism: Mauremys reevesii; assembly: GCF_016161935.1. Classification (NCBI taxonomy): domain Eukaryota; kingdom Metazoa; phylum Chordata; order Testudines; family Geoemydidae; genus Mauremys; species Mauremys reevesii. The sequence goes on from NC_052641.1 coordinate 22,398,829, forward strand.
CGCCTTACCCTAGTAAATGTATCTTTTCAGAATGCTAATGCAAGAGGGGCTTGAAGTATCAAAGAGTCCACAGGAAATGGATGACCCCAATATTATTTTTTTTAAAAAAAATATACATTATATAATATATATTATATATATAAAAAGCTAGTGTAAATGCTTTCACGGCGTGGTCACAAGCTGGAAAGATGAATGCCTTTCAGCTGTTAACCATTTTGCCATTCGCAACAGGCTTTAAAAAGTCGTTTTTATCCTCAGACATACTGTGAGCACTTTTCAAAATGAGGCTGCCAACAGTGACTGATGTGCTGATGGGCAGGCAGCTTGCATTGCTAAAGGATCCTGTGATAGGCTGGCTGAAGCAAGAAGTTACGGGCAGGACTGCTTTCTGCTCCTCCCTGAGGGGAAAAAATAAATCATACAAATATTAAACTTCAGCTTAATGCAAAATATCAAGAAATAAATTGTGCATTAAACGATGCAAATATTGCAATTAAATGGTAGTTAGTGGAAAGGCAGAATATTTTACTATAGAAGGGTATGCTCACAGAGTAAATGCAGATTGCCTCATTTTCAAAGGGATCATTAAATGGTTAAAATACAGTAGCATGGGTGATTCCAGCACAAAGTATTCTGCACTTTTTTGGCATAGAAGTAGTTAGTGGAAATTAAGTTTAATGCCGACCTTGCAGAGATTATTTTCCCTGAATTCTGGTAATTATAAAAATACTTTTGTATTTGCTGTGCAGTGTGGGAATATATAAAACATAGGTTTATATCAATTGTTACCTAATATATACTGAAAAATAGGTAATTCAAATGCATAAAAACTGGTGCACCAATGGTACATTTGGTGGGTTTTATAATCACAAGCAAATCCATTCTAGTTCTCAACAGTCTCTTCCCACTTCACCATGCATACACAGTGCAGATGTCTCATCCAAGTGTGAGAAGCTAAGCAGTTCCTCTTTAAATAGTCATGTTTTAACCACTCTGATGCTGCTGTTTTGTCTAACACTCACAGAATCACAAGGTCTTCACCTAAACTTTGTCTCTTCTGCTCCAAAGGTTCCTTTTGGTGTTTCTTGAGTGAATGTCCATTCTCTATAGTTGTTCCATTGAGCAGCTGATCATCCCGAGAACTGATACCTAGCTGTATGTCCAGTATCTCCTACAGGAAGAAGATAGAATTGTCCATCAATATTGTGGCTACTTGTTTTGGTAAGCCTTCCAATTTCTATTTATTTTATGTAATGATTCTGGAGGTCAAAGGCTACTCCTAGAATCTCTTCTCTTTTTGGAAGGTTCTCCACTCCCTTATCCAAATCATTAATTAAAATACTGAATAGTACGAGACCCAGGATGGACTCTGCAGGACTATATTAGATACATCCACCCCCAGTTTGACAGCAAACCATTGATAACTACCCTTTGAATACAGTCTTTCAACCAGTTTTTAACTCAGTTTATATTTATCAAGTGGAGCAACAAAAGAGGTATGGAAACCAGGAGAACCAGTATGCATTATGCAAAGCCTTAATGACAGATATCTATTCTTTTTGAATGCATGACTGCTTTAGAGAAGGGCTGTGATGATCCCTTTTGTGTGGTATGAAACAAGATCAGAACATTTTATGACTGCACAATGAAGGTGAAAGAAATAATGTTTAAGGAACTGAATGCAGCCTATTAATAGAAGCAAAATATAAAAGACAGAGGCACTGGCAACAATAGGAATATAAAGAGCAAGGACAATTTTGTAATGAATTTAGTATTAGAAATGGGGTGATTTAAAAGTTTTGTTTAAGTTACTATATTGTAATAGACTTTACATGTATTAAAATACTTTTGGTTTCCATTTTGTATATTGGGAAAAATTACTAATGCTATCTTGTATTTAACAAAAAGAAAAAAAAGTTTAAAAAACTTTTGCAATTAGAGCAACATTGACAACCTCAGATGACTGGGACTAGCACAAAAGCAGCCCAAATTCTATACTAAAATGGTGCCAAAGAAGATTCAGAGATCGATATAAAACCCACCTTTTTATTTTAAAAGGTTTTCTACTATAAACATGAATAATTATTGATTTTACAAGAAAGTTTCTAGAAACAGCTGAACAACTAATCAAAGAATTCCTTGACCTCTTCAAACAGGCAGTTCTTGTACATACCTCTATTTGTTCACCCTGCCCATCAGGTTCATCAGTATCAAGGGCGGAAAGCTCTAATTCAATGTCCCGATCTGGCTTTGTGTCGGCACAGTCTTCAATATAGTCAGTCTGCAAATACAAGAGACTTTTCACTTTCTGTATACAATCTTCAAGGATTCAAGTTAAAATGGAAAATAATATCATAATCCACATTCCTGAGCTCTGAGGGGCTAGAGGGGGGAGTAAGAAATGGACAGCTACTTGGATACCAATGGTGTCTTTGGGTACAGAAAAGATTAGATACTTCCTGCTTACTTGCAGAGTAGTGTAAAGTATGTGGGTGTTGGAAAGGAACGTTTTTTTCAGAGTACACTAGCAGATGTTTTAGCTTTATATCACCTACAACTGGAACAGAGTACAGGGATCGCTTTCTTCACATAATGTGAATAGCTGGTGGGAGAACTGATGGATGTGGACTCTTTCCATCTTCCATGTTTAAGTATACTTCCAGTCAACTGTATAATGTATATCTTCCCCTGCCCAGCAATCCACAAAGGTGTAATAAAACAGAACTTATTTATGAGGAGTCCCTCCATGATCAAGCCACCTCCTGACTGAGAAGCAATACAACAAATGCATCTTCTCACTCTCAGACACTGAACCATGTGCAGCATCAGTAACTAACCCAAAAGAGCAGGTTATAAGTATTTTAAAATGTCACACTTCCAAATATATACCCAAAAACCTCAGTGATCTGATACATCCCAATCATCTTTTTCTTTACCTCACCATTCCTCAAATCAATTTCCTTGCTTAAAAGATTTAAGGTAAGGCGACTGCCTTCATCTAGGGAATTCCACTTCTGTTGCATGGCTAGTGCATTAGCCTCTCTCTGAAGTAACAATGAATTACTTTTGGCCTGTGGGGAGGGGGGAAAAACATAATTGTTACTCAACTACATTTAAACTTTGTATTGTTAGACTGCAAAACAAACCTCCCCACACAAAGAACAGCTCTCTCTAAACAGGCAATTATGTATTCTCAGAATACACTGCATACAAATATACATCAGGGAAAAAATTTCTTCCCCGATCCCAGGGCTGGATCCCGCAAATACCAATACTTAACAGACATGGCAATTTCTGCCATGGACAACCCTATTACAGACGCTCCCCGGGTTGCGCAAACCCGATTTATGGAAATCTGGGCTTACGGAAAAAGTTCTGTAAGCGCTTTTTTTTTTGGTGCGTAATTGTCAGAGATACATTCTTGACTTACGCAAAACTCAACTTACGCAAGGCGTTCCGGAACAGAACGCTTGAGTAAGTCGGGAAGCTTCTGTAAAATAAATGGAACTGCTCAGGTTAATAAGCACCATGCCTGGTGTTAAGTGTTAATAGGACTAGGCTCTAGCTCTCTCATTCCTATCAGTCACTTTGGTAATTGTACAATTAAATTCTGCAAAGCATTTTGAGATATATGAAAAGCACTATATTATATAAAAGTTGTAATCATGGTACATCATCTTACTTGTTGTAGTTCAATGCTCAGCAGATCTCCAGTACTAGAATGCTTTCTGTGAGCAGATAAATCAGTAACTATGAATCTTTCCCTTTAAAGAGAAAAGCAGCTGTTATTGTCATACACAGTGATAAAAGAATGAATCGTTTTTTCAGTGACCCCTCAAGCTTTGCAATTTAGCTCTAAACAGCTTAGGCATCTGGATAAAAGTAGTGTGCATGAAATAATACTTAGCACTTTACAAACATTACCTAGTCAGTCCTCACAACACCCCTGTGAAGTAGGCAAATACCTTCATTTTACATACGGGGAAACCAGGGTGGATAAAAATAAATGATTTAAAAAAAAAATAAAAAAAAAATCAGATTTTTTTGATAAAATGCTTTTGGAGGAAAAGATAGTTTTAATTAAGATACATTTTAGCTCAAAGATATCTCATTATGGAATAAGAATTACAAATTCTAATTCTATAGTATGAGACAATATATTCATGTAATGTTTAAGAAAAGGTTTTGTAAATGAGTTTCAATAGTTAGATATAAGGGGGGGAGGGATAGCTCAGTGGTTTAAGCATTGGCCTGCTAATCCCAGGGTTAGACTCAATGACCTTTCAAGGTTGCTTCCAGTTCTGTGAGAGGGTATATCTCCATATATTATTATTATGGATTAGGGACCCAATCTTATGGGGTTCCAGGGGCTTCTGTATAGATTATTTAGGTTAATCTTTCTATGTAAGCAATGGCACTCAGTGCTCAGTCTAGAAGATACCATCAGAGATGCTTAGTTTTGCAATTCTCAAACTATGGATTTGTCTCTCCAGAGATAAACATTTTTGCTGTTAAACATGGTTAATTAATAAATAAATAAATAAATAGGGGTGAGAAATAACAGACCTCAACCCTATTGTCCCTCTGCAAATTTGTGTACACAGAGTCAATCCCTTACCTCTCTCTACAAGTGCAAAGTTTCAAGAAGTTCAATGAATAGAAGATAGTTGGGGGCGGAATAGATCTGGACCAGGAGAAGAAGTCTGGAGATAAATGTGAGAAGGGAGGGACAGGCAGCAGAAATAAAAGTGAAACTGTTTGAGCCGCATATTCCAGAAGTCTTGAGGTCTTTCTCAGTGTAGCCTTCATTGATTTGAGATCTACCGTGCCATTCTCTCACTAGAAGGGAAAACCTATACTGGCAGCAGGCCGTAAGAGAGACGCAGTTTGGGAATATTTTAATGAAGTTCCTCTACCTATGGGTAAGACAGGCATGAGTGCAAAATGCAAACAGTGCAACAAAGAAATGCAAGCCCTGGCTGCCCGAAAGAAACAACATCATGAAAAGTCTTCCTTCTCAGGAGGAAGCTGCATTGAAGATAATGAAAGGAACATGCCTGAACACGCAGGATCTTCAGGTTGGGAAATTTTTATTTCAAGTATCAGAGGGGTAGCCATGTTTGTCTGGATTTGTAAAAAGCAACAGAGTCCTGTGGCACCTTATAGACTAACAGATATATCGGAGCATAAGCTTTCGTGGGTGAATACCCACTTCGTCAGAAGCATGTAATGGAAATTTCCAGAGGCAGGTATAAATATGCAGGCCAGAATTAGTCTGGAGATAACGAAGTTAGTAACGTGAGGTAACCTTGTTATCTCCAGACTGATTATGGCCTGCATATTTATACCTGCCTCTGGAAATTTCCATTACATGCGTCTGACGAAGTGGGTATTCACCCACGAAAGCTTATGCTCCAATACATCTGTTAGTCTGTAAGGTGCCATAGGACTCTTTGTTGCTTTTTATTTCATACTTCTTTCTTAAGGACTGCCTGTCTTCCTTCTGGACTATTCTTGAATTCTCACATTTGAGCAAAAAATATAGTTGTTACTCTCATTTTAGATGTAGTTGTGATAAAAAATAAATAGCTGAAATACATTTTTTTTATAATTTCACCTTTAAAGAAGTACTGAGTGTCAGTGAATGCAATGAGTAATACTAAATGATAAATATGGTAATAATCATGAAATAACTGCATTGACTTATTAGGATTCTGAAGACTATCCACCTTCAAGATCACCATTTTCTATAGTTTCAGAGTTATCTGCCAATGATAGTGTTTCAGTCACATCATGTATGTCACATAGCCACAGTATATATCACCTGTAGCAAAAAGAAAAAAAAAATCTCCATCATCTAGAAACAACCATAGATAAGTTTGTGGTAAGAACTAGCAGATTACAAAAAGAGGTAATTGATGAAAAAATTGCCTGTTTTGTTTATGCAACAAACTCTCCTTTCCGTATGATTGAGAACCCTCACTTCATTAACATGGTTCAGTCATTAAGACCAGGATACGGTCCACCCAACAGAGATGTCACAGGCAAATTGCTGGATAAAGTGTATAAAAGAGAAATTGACCAGTGTGCAAAAGATCTAGTGGGTGAAATTGTTAACCCGAGTCTTGATGGGGGGAGCAATGTCCACAATGATCCTGTTGTATGTGCTTGTGTGACAACAGAAGGAGGGAATGTCTTCCTTACAAAAATGATACGTCAGGAAATGCACACACAGCAGAATACTTACAAGTAGCAGCAGTAAAAGCTATAACAAATTGTAGAAAAAAATTCAAATGTCTAGTACGCAGCTTGGTCACAGACAATGCTGCAAATGTATCCAAGATGAGAAGAAATTATTTAGGAGAATGTGAAGAGAGCCCCAAGCTAACAACATACGGTTGCAGTGCTCATTTGATGCACCTCCGAGCCAAAGAAATCAGTGTTCCAGAAATAAAGGCTATGTTGTTGAAATTGCAAAATACTTCTGTAACAACCACTTTGCAGCAGCTGCTCTGAAAAAAGTGAGAGGAACCAAGCTAACTCTCCCACAAGACATGCGATGGAACTCAGTAGTGGACTGTTTTGAGCACTATATCAAGAACTGCCCTAATCTGATGACAGTTTGTGAACAAAATCGTGAAAAAATAGATGGCACTGTCACAGCCAAAGTTCTCAACATTGGGCTTAAGAGAAATGTTCAACACATGCTGAGTACCCTGAAGCCTATTTCTGTAGCCTTGAACAAAATGCAGGGAAATAGCTGTTTTATTGCTGATGCTGTTGAAATTTGGAAGGAACTGAGTGAGATCTTACAGAAATATGCAATGACAGAGTTAAATTACAAGCATTAAAAAAAATGAATGGGACAAGCAGTATCTAAAGCTCATTTTCTTGCAAAAATTCTCAATACTCGGTACCAGGGTCAAACCTTAACTGCTGAAGAAGAGGAGTTGGCTATGACATGGACATCCAGCAATCATCCCTCCATAGTGCCAACTATAATAAACTTCAGAGCTAAGGGTGAACCACTCAAGAAATACATGTTTGCTGATGATGTTTTAAAGAAAAGTCACACTAGTGAACTGGTGGAAGTCACTTAAGCACTTGGATTTAGAGACTGTTGAAGTGATAATCTCACTTTTAACAGCAGTAGCTTTTTCTGCTGGTGTAGAAAAAATATTTTCTTCCTTTGGACTAATTCATCCAAATTGAGAAATTGTTTGAGACCTGAAAAAGCAGGAAAGCTTGTTTTTCTTTTCCAGATTATGAACAAACAGGAAAGTGAAGGTGAAGACAACTGAGTTAGCTGCAGAAGCCAATATTTTAAGTTTCTCATGTTGACCTGGCTGACAGTTTTTTAATTTTTGTGTTTTTTTGTTTTTTAAAGTATTTCACTTAACTATTTTAAGTAAAAACAATTTAAACAAAAACAAACCTGATTTTAAAAAACTTGAATGTTTAACTAAATTCAAAAATTCATATGCTTGTTTTATTAAAATATTATATGTTTGCCGTTGAAGAAAAAAATCCAGAACACATAACGTTGTTGTTTTAGTTAAGTAAAACAATTTAAATGTCTGTCTGGTAATCTCCTCCTCCTAATACAGCATGGCAAGAAAATCTTCCAAATATTAATGATTAACCTGTTGAATTGGAGATAGTCACCTCCCAGTGACTTCATAAATATCTGGTTCAATTACCTTTGGTAAATGAAATAACCAAACAATTATTCATTTTCTGATATAGCTATAAAACTAATCTGAAAAGTTTTCAAAATAAATCACCTTCTAAAAATGAAACTTACATCTATCTCTGAGTTGTGAAGGATATGTATTAAGGTTATAACCACCAACAAGAATGCACTTTTATGTAGAAGTCCATGATTAAATCGAGTCTTCCTGACTAGTGATTTAAATCAAATTCACCTTGAGGGAAACTGAGGCAGAGAAGTTAAGTGACTTGCTGAAGGCTGCACATGGCAATCAATATCTGGGTTGGGATTACAGCTCAACAATCGCTGGTTCCCAGTTCTGTGACTGGTCCACTTCAGCACACTGATGCTAACAATAGCTAGATAGATTTACCCTAGTTTAATTATTGGAATTCGTAATTCCAATGCTTGATGTTGCATAAAGCCAAAGCACTTGCCACGTTTAAAATTACTAGGTAATTCATATTCTAGATATTTTTTCCTTCTGCCTGGGATTTTTAGAATAGCTGTAAAACTACAGAACAACAGTTTGAACAAAAGCCACTAGGGAAAAGTTCATACCGTTCTATATAGCGTGCTGATGAAGTAGAATCTGAGCCACAGGAACTCCATCTTGAATCAACAGCATTGACGTAAGGGACATAATCTATAACAAATTAAGGTACAATTCAATGTCTTCCCAGTTTCAATAAGAGAATATGCATATACACAGAGTTATTAATTGTCCACAACAGTGATCTAAATGCCTGTGTGGCATATGCGGTGCTGGCAATAGGAAGCATTTACTGTACCTGATACGCTGATGGGCTTAGTAGCACTTCCTTGGGAAGCAGTGGCCTGAATAGGATCTGTTGTGTGATAACCTGTGCGGGATGATCTGGAGATTGCACCCCACTTGGAGATGATCGGTCCATCACTAAAGGGAATTATAGGATCTTCTTCCTTTGCCCTTCTTTGAGTTTCAAATAGATGAACTCTCCTCTTAACATCTCCACTGTCCAAATCCTATACATTTAGAAGAGACAAGAAGGTACAAGAGGCTGATTTGCAGTTCAACACATCTGGTTGGGTCATTCAAAAGGCCAGGGGGTCATTAAATAACCACTATTACACAAGGTGATTAGCTCCAACCTGACCAGCCTGGAAGGGGACATAATGACTCTTACCTATTGGGATTTAGTGGCCAGCTGGCACCAGACAGTGATTAACAGTGGAACGGGACACACTTCTGTTTTTTTAAAGCTTTACTGTGTCCTCTCAGAAAAAAAGCCCAGCTGCTATAAAACACCATTTCCACAGTATGACCCGCAACATCCTTGCTAATACTGGAGAAGGTGGGGTAGAGCTATCAGAGAATTGATACATGATTGCCCTTATGGTGCAGGATGCATGAGCGGCAGCTGCTTGATCATACCAGAATAGGACAGAAATCCCCAACATGCATACGAGACCTTACTTATCCAAAATGAGGTCATTTGGATGTGTATTAAATAGGTTTTATTCTCCAGTTTATTCAAACCTCAATTCATTTTGTGTACCCAATTTCAATCCAATAAAACAAGGTTATGCTGTATTTTCATTCAATTATATTTCCATATATTTCAAGGTTGGTTGTTTTTTTTGTTTTTTTTTTAAACTGTAGGAGGATACGTCCATTCCAAAGCCTTTTAGCGGAGTGAGATCTCTGTTTAAGGGAAATTACAAAAATGAAATGACATTTTAATTTTATATAAAATGATCTGTGCGTACCCTGCAGCCATGATTAAAGTTCATGCAGAATACTCTGGTCTATGGTGTGTAGTGCAAGTTTTAGCTTTTTCATGTCTTCTCTGTAGAGCTAACATTGCTGAAGGCTAGGGTGACCAGACAGCAAGTGTGAAAAATCGGGACCGGAGGTGGGGGGTAATAGGAACCTATATAAGAAAAAGCTCCAAATATCGGGTCACCCTACTGAAGGCACTCCCTTCAAAATAAAGGTTATCTGAAACAGTGACAAAGATGGAACAGAAAATCTGGTCAGATACCCACAGGGAAAAAAAATAATTTGCTCATCAAGGTCAAGCAGTTCTGAGTATCTCACTTAAAACTAGCTGGAACCCTATTAATCCAATGGAGACATCTGCCTAACCCTGACACATTGGCCCATGCTAGTCTGTCAAATCTACCACACAGGATTGTCCTGACACTATTACACTATTGTAGACATCTCTTAAATGGGAAGCGCTATCCACTAGAGGAGGAAGAAACAGCCGAAGGTGCACAGTTTTGCAAGCAACCTGACCAGAAGAGGAAATCCTTATTATACAGCCTCATAGTTGTCCATCCACTCATCCCTTCAGTGTAACAAAAAGGTCTGAGGAATAAGAGTCCTGAATTATAAATTATTTACTGAAGATGTTATGGCCAACAGTAAATTTTATTTACACTGATTTGGTATTAAAGTAAAGTAGTTTGTCTTAAGTCTAAGAATGTTATAAACACCACTGCATTTTCCCCCCATTGATAAGAGGGTAGTTTGTTTGCATAGCTGGGCAAAAGTTTGTTCCAAACAGTTTAAAAATGAGTTGAACCAGTTTAACCTCAAGACTTAGTATTTTAGTTTTGTAAATAAACTTCTATTGATTATAATAAAGGCCTGGCAATCAAATTAAGTTTGGCAATCAAATGGAAACACTTGCAACACTTTCCACCCCATGAGTGAGCAGGCAGAGCACAGAACAGCCATACCATTAACACAGCATTTGAATTGGCAATTACATCCTTGGGCTCTGAGTCGATGGCATTTATGCAGGAACCAATAGTGCCACAGGACCAGGGTGAGTAGTGTGAAAGATGGTCTTCCTCAAATTTAGTACCACTCAAGTCACCAACACTCTCCGAGAACTATTGAAAAGGAAGGGAAAAAAAGGTACAAAAACAAAGGGAATTTATTATTAAGGTGTTTATACTGAAAAACTGCTTACTGTGAACTTCAAGACATGAAGCAGATAGTCTAAGTCCGGGTCCATGCTGGGGATTTGCCTCAATTTCAGCCATCAGTGGCCAACCACTGGTAAATCTGCACCAACCCTTAGCACAAACCACTCTAAGCCACATTTTGCACCTGTGAAGCTTACTGCTTCCAAGCAGGAGTAAGCTTCGCCTGTACAAATAGTTGCTTTGCCTGCTGACACTTTGGGTTGGCACCAGTGCACTTTAATGGCTGTATTTTGGGCATATCACTAGGGTAGTGAAAACTTAAGAGAAAGCAAAGCATTTTTCCTTTCCTAAAGTTACATCAAGTAAACCTTGATAGAACAAAACTCAGAAACCCCCAGCCTGGGTAAGGCTTTAACCAGGACTTGATGGGAGAACTGTGACTATACGTAACCCTTAAAATAACTATTTGCGATAACTCAGAATAAACACCAACTAAGGGGCTTTTTAGCCAAGACCTATTTTGAATATTTTAATTCTTAGGTGTATAGAAAGAGAGAATGCAAGATTGGGATTCTCCTCCAAGACACACTGCCAGTTCTTATGCCTTGCCTCCTACATCTCATTTTGCTACTGTCATACCACACAGCTAAATGTTTTACAAGGGCTTTGTCACTTTTCATTTCAATTTATGCATTCTTTGGGACTACAGGCACATACACACCTGCTCATAATGTGATAGCACCATTAAGAACAAGAAAATAAAATGGGAGGGTTCTTCCTAATGGAAAAATATATCCGCTGTGCTTTACAAAGAAATCTGAAGGTTCATAACAGGCTCTAATCACAGTTAATTACAACTGATATTCGTGATATGCTGTTGATATGATTTATTACTCTAACTGCATAGGAGATCTGTGTGAAACTCTACACCAGTTTCCCATACTATGGTATAAGAGTCTTAACAATAAGCTAATACTGCTATAAAGTTAAGCTGCCTTTAAGTTAAGCCAATTCTTCACTTAATTTTGGCCTTTTGTCAGTGATCAAGTGTAACATCAGCTTAATATCCAATATTTTCTTTATTAGGGAGATTATATCCTGTACTTGCGGGGGGATGAACTTGATCTAATAGAATCACAGAAGAGTGAGACAGAAAAGCTCTCTTGGTAAGCGTAGTAAGAGGAAGCAAAAAGTACCATTAAATTCTTTGGTTTCTCACCTCTGTACTGAAGTCAACACTGAAGAGAGGAGAAGGTGGTGTTGGAGATTGTGTTGCCATAGGAAGGGTTGAGGACACAAGCGGTGTTTTTTGAGAGTGGTATTGTGCCCATTGCTCTGGCTTCCGTCTTAACTGATCATCATAGCTGGTCTTCAAGTGACCACAAGGCTCCTAGAGTAAACAATGGGAGGAGAGCATCAATGTCTGAATACTCACAGCAGGATCATGCAGATAATTTATAGGTTTCTCATAGATGCCAACACATGTAAGAATAAGTAAGGAACGGTCACAGCTACCTTACCAAATACCAGTCGCAAGGCATATATTTGTATGCAGGAGAGAAAACAATGAAGACAAGATAAGGAATGTGTACAGCACGGTGTCAAATTCATTCCATGTTTAATTATGGTCTGTAGGCCATGGTATAAATTTAAGCGCCATCTGCTCCCCCCACACCCCACCCCACCCCCAGTGATCTGCCACTGATATCACTGGGAGATTCAGAGTGCGAGCCGGGGGACAATCTGGCCATTACACAGTAACTCAACTTTTAGATATTTTTTATTCAGTACATTATCGTCACATTCAGCATCACTCAGTGTGAAAATCTGCTCCCCTGTATCACCACCACTAATTCTCCCCTTTGTTTTATTCCTTTTCCATCCTCCTTTCTCTGCATCTCCCTTTGTTCTTTCCTCTTGATTTCCTTCTCTGCAGCAACTCCTAATTCCCATCTCCCCTTGGGCTTAACTCCCTGTTATTTCCCAGTCCATATGCTAAAATGCTCTGCAATTAAACAGTTAAGGCTGCAACTGAAGTGTCATCACTGGGGCTGACATTCCAATGAGATTAATAGGGGCAGGAGAGTTCACCCCCCCCCGCCCGCAAGTTATTGTCAGAAGCCATCTGCACATGTAAGCAAACATTACTGTATTGATTACATTCAGTTTACATTTGAAAGGTTTTCTCTGCGACCAGGAGAGCTAGAAATGTACTTTAAAAAAGGACAGCGGAGATTCTGAACAACCTGACTATATCCTCTGGGCTATATAAATACATTTAGCAGGCTGGATCTGGCCCCCAGGACATGCATTTGACATCCCTGGGTCAGGATGTCTTGGACTGGAGTCCCATTTTTAGCTGTCAATATAGGATCTAGGCAGAGGGAGATGCATCTTGGATCCAAAAGTGTCTTCCTCAATGCATAGAATCATATCATAATGTGAATCAAGGAAACAGGAGTAGGCAACATCCAGGATGTGTGTAATTAATTTAGCTGATGTGTGCTTGTAAGCAGAGGAGCAAAGGGGTCTAAGATAGCCCTACCCAAAAGGACAAAGATCTGCCTATTATGGTTTAAGCGACAACTTGTTTTGGGGTTGCTGCTTGACAAGTGTAAATCCAAGGCAAGAAAAGAGCTCTGGGTTAATTAGGTAGTATGATTTCTGGCATGACTTTTAAAGTAAATCTTATCTTTTCTTTTCCATTCTCACCTACCCTTGGTAAAGGCACAGTCCTCTGCTCATTTGGAGGTTGGCAAGCCATAGAGTAATACCCATCCAGTGAATTATATCTTTCACGTAATGATGTCTGATAGACAGATGAGTGCATCACATCCATTGGAGGTAAAGAATTGCTCCTAATAATGTCATCTCTTGGGTAGATCTGTGGACGCCAGATGCGCCTGCTGTCATACACTGGAGCATACATTCCAGAAGGGACGGGAGGAACTGGTCCATACGGCTGCGGAGGAGGAGGTTGGTAGGGAGAATTCAGTCGATCTCGAGGGGGAAATGTACTGTAATGATCAGCATATGGCACGGAAGCAGGTGGGAGGGAGGATTCTGGAACATTAGTGGACCTCACAAAGCGAGGAACACAGGGAGCCACACCAGCTGGTACTGTTGGAGGTGGTGGGTAGTATCCTTGAAAATTGGAAAAAAAGCATGTTTAATTTGGTCTCAATATAATCCAGAATTTTAAAACGGTTCTAAAATTTTAAGTAGCACTTGATACTGACTTCAGAGTAAAGTATCTTGTTTCTACAGGTCTCCTATTAATTCCATCACTTCTCTGTGGATGTACACTGCATGTTTGAGAACATGGTCTGCAGGGACAGTACCAACACTGTACAGTGTATTCACAGGACCTGACATGGTTGGGAGGGGTAGCAGAGGAGCGGTGTATTCCACCATATGGTAGCACTTTTAAAATTTATTTTACAAGAACAGGTGGCAATTTAGCACTTCCTCTCCATACAGAGAGAGAGAGAGAGAAAGTATATATATATATATTTTTATATGGTTAGATAATAGATACTTTTAAAGAAAGAGGTCTATCTCTGTTTATGTATCAACATTTTGGGTCTAAGGAATTCTGAGGGTCTTTAAGCCATCAATTGGCATGTGGTTTATTGTTTACATTGCAGAATAGATTATGTTCCCCTCCTACACCCTACTCCACCAGCCGGGACCTGCCTGAAGTTAGAACAAATGATACAGCAGTTTACTTGGCTGCACTTAATAGAAACCTCTTTATTCTACCTAACATGGTGCTTGTTAGCTTACCAAAATACCAAGCACAGTATACAGAGGTACTTGGTACCTAGAGTGTCTCCCTCCCAGGTCTCTGCCTAGATAAATACTCAAACAAACCATTCCTCAAGGGCATAAGAACATTTGTGCAGTCTATGAGACACACACTGGGACTGTCTGTGTACACAGATGGCTAGAAAAGATTTGGGAAAAAGCTTGAGTTATTCAGGTCTGTAAATGCTAGTGGGAAATGCATAACCTGGACTAAATTCCGCTCATGGATGCGCACAGACTGAAGTCAGACCCATACATATTGGAGTGCAGAGACTGGCCCTCATTGCGGGCGGGCAGTAAATAACTGGCCACATGGATTGGTGAAGAAGGGTGGTGTTTCCAGTAAGACACTATAAAAGGAGACTGCTAAGCCAGCTCCATGAAGGATGCAAGCAAGATGGAGTCTCATATGTTTCACACAAAGAAAGCAAAAAGACCTTTTCTCCACAACAAAAATCTTCAACACATCTGTCCCCTCTCCAATAAGCAGGCATGGTTTAAATGTTGCTAAACTTCCTTTAAAGAATTTTGGAGACCTCTAGTTATATATGGAAATAATGCAAAGAGTGTAGCAATGCTCCTGCATTCTGCGTCCCTCTCTTTACTCAATCATAATATTCAGAGTTAAAAAGCTTGGGTATTAGGCTCTGCTGAAACTAGGAGACCCAGCAAATAAGCCCCGCATGACTTGGTGCCATTGGGATTTGAAGAAATTTAGAAAGCACAAACATTGAAACACATTCAAGTTTATACAGGCAAAAGTGAAGGATTGTGTGTGTATCAGCAATCACGTCACTCACCTGTCTGTGGGTACTGTGGAACTTCATAGGACAAATGTGTCCTGGGATCTTGAAAATACTGAACATTATCAGAATGTGAAGGGTAGACAGGTACTCTGGTTACAAATGGGCTGGATTTTGGAGGCAGAGAATTCATCTCTGTTCCAATATTAGGACCACCAGCTGAGGTAGCGGCTGCCTGGCTTACAGGAGTCTTAGGTGGAGAACAAATTTTACTGAAAAGAATTGCAAAGAAATCAAATGTATTTGCATTTAGTACTTATTATTTGTATTCGTCTTTAGTAATTTCTAACTCAAACAAAAAACACTCCAGTATGACATAGCCCAAATTCCTCATCATCTCCACTGGAATTTCTGAAGACTTCAATTATATTTTTAAATCCAACATTGATGCTATTATTAAAAAGCAGACTATCTTCAAGAGAACATCATGCACTCATAAGCTGATCTAAACCTTTTAGTTTGTACCTAGAGCTCAAATACCAGTACTGAAAGCATGTTCTGAAAACAACAGATAGGCATTGAAAAGCTGGTCTGGTCCAGTGCTGTTTGGACAATGCCAAACAATTTTAAAAAGGTGATACTTGGAAAACCTCCAGGAGTACAAAAGAGTATTTTTGATAACTGGAAATGTGACTATTCTGCACAACTCTACTATAAAGAAATAAATTATGGATGCAAATTGGAGTTATTCAGTTTAAAAAACAATGACAGATTAGATACCTCACTTAGAAGAGGCCATTCCCTCTTCAAGCTCAACTCTGGCCTTCAATAGGTAGAATGCACTGTTGTGCCCTTTGGAAAGTCTTCTATTAGGCTTGCACACGAGCCATAGCAGATTTTCTGAAATGCATGGCTTATATATTACCCTTTAAAGGGCAACTGGCTACGACAGTCAGGAGGAAAAGAAAAACATATGCCCTTCAACTTGTGGAGAACATAAAACAGAACCAGAGTTCAGTATCTATGATTCACTTAGTAGCAAAGACTGAAACAGAAACTACTCGAACATAATTCAGACCTTTATCACCTCTCTTCTGCTTGCAAGGATACGAAAAATGCAAAATGTGGACATTAGATTATTTGATCCCAATTCTTTTAGCCCACAGCAATACATACTTTTCAGATAGCGATTCTGTAGGAGACCCAGAAGCATTTTGACCACTGGCTCCAGACTTTCCCCCCTTCTTGACATTCTCCAGAACTCTTAAGGAGGTTTCAGCGCAGCGAGGAATCAATTGGGGAACACCACTTTCCAGATTTGCAATCCCATTGGAACTCGGCACCATCTTTCCTGTTGTTTCAGTGCTTCCTATGACAGAGATTACATTTCCTGCTGTGGTTGAGACAGTGCTGTTGACACCAACTTTATTTAGGAGAGGGAATGTTCTCACAGTTGCGCTGATCTTTTTGTTCCTCAAACGATACCTATATTTACAAAGACAAAGCTGATAAAGGAGTTTACGTTGTGCAGTCTAATGCATTTGTAAAACTGACATGACAGAAGGGATGAGAGGGATCTCATTAACAGCACTTCACAATTTAACTTAAACCACGAGCACTAGTTTGGAGAAACAAGTAGAACATCAGACATTTCATTCTACAGTGAAAGACCAACTCATCCTCTGAGAGGCATCGGAGTTGTTAATTTGGAGATGGGTCTGGGTGGAAATACCTTTACGAAGTTATACATGAGATATTTGGTAAATTGAGTTAGGAATAAAGAACTGCTGATTAAGACCTAATGGGTACTATTCCTCAGTTTGCGCCACTGCAGACCTCTTAAGGTGCCAGGCCCAGAGTCAATTTTGTGCAGGAAAACTTTGCTTCGGCTATATTCTGCAATTCTGGCAATGTATTTATAAATGATGTTGTTAAGAGGTCTAACTTGCACAAACAGCTCTCTTGCAATTCAAGGATCCCTAGAAATGAATTCACACACAAAGGAAGCTACTTTCAGGATTTCATGAAAGCTGCCTTGATTTGATGGAAAGAACGACATCATCCCCAGACTTACTTTTCAAGCTCTTCCTGAGAGTGAGCAAATGTACAGTTAGTTCCTCGTGGACATCCCCCTTGCTGTCGCAGATCTCGGCACATACTCGTTTTATATTTGCTATTTGGTTGCGGCTTAAAAATAGAAAAAAATCCCACTTAAAATCCAATACAGGTTTAAATACAAGTAGTTTTAAAGAATATATATAAATACAGCCATGCTAATTTTGACAATTTTCATTCTCAAATCACCCCTTTAGATAAGGAAGTTTTTCACTGACATTACAAATACCCTTTTGTCACATTGAGCTCATCGTGGCTAGCTGTGCTGCGTACAGCATTCAGAAAGTTTTGCTGACAATCATGAATTTGTCAGGTACTAATTACAAGATGCCATGTCTTTCAGGATCATTATGCCCTCATAATCCTGACTAACACCTCAATCACAACATCCTAAGAATCACACATCCGAATTTGGAGTGCGCGTGCTTTTTTTTTTTTTCCTGTGAAAGTTTCTCTTCTAGAAAATACCCCTTCTTATTTTAGGGCTCATAATCAACAGGAATATAGCAGCGGCTCTCAAACTTTTTGTATTGGTAACCCCTTTCACACAGCAAGACTGAGTGTAACCCTCCCTTATAAATAAAAAATGTTAATTTTTAAATTTAATTTTAATACAATACAAGCAAGGCTTTCACAACACCTCTGCTTCCTGCTCTCCCCCCCCACCCCGGGTTGCAACCCCCAGTTTGGCAACTACCGGAACAGAGGAAAGCTCTAAAGGAACATATTTGTGTTCAGTTGTTTTAAAGCAAAACTATGACAGACTTGTATTGTCTACCCCATAATACCAGGGTAAAATTCCTGCGGGCTGATCACATAGTAGGTTTCTGTTACTCTCCAATCCAGAGGGCAGCAAGAGAACTACTCTATTAGCATCCTTCCAACCAATTCTCAGATGAAAAGGAATGCCTCCCGTGAGTTAAGAACTGCCTTTATCACCCCAAAACTGAAGGAGATAGGGATAAGAACTAAATCCTATCCCTCATATACATATTTTAGGTGGAGATTTTGGGATCCAAATCCCTTAGCTGGCTTTGAAAATCCTATCCTTACATCAATTATAATGCACATATCAACACTTAATACCAGGGATAAAACAAATCTGTTCCTAATATTCTGCTTAGTTGTACTGAGTGTGTGTCCAACACCTATTTGCCCAGTGTGACAGATAGATATTTGTGTATAAAGGAGAAGAGTCTGCCAAATCAATCAATCAATCAGAGATGGTTTCTGAATGGATGTGCCAGGGGTCATGCAACAGGAAAGATTTGGGGATTTTTAAATTTATTTTTACACCTTCCTTTACTGTATTGATTTTTTTAGTTGTACCTGCTCACAGAATGGCCTTGGAAGGACCGACCATACAAGTTGGACTTTTATTCCCTTCTATATTGCCTTGCAGATGGAAGCATTTCCTTTTGTTCCCCACCCTCAGTCTCAGCCACTACCTCTGTCCATCAGCTCTCCTTAAGTTTTTCTCTAGCATATAGTGATGTTGACAGGATTTTCTTTGCTTGGGTGTCTGCTTTCCAAGAACATGCCTGTGTTGCTGACCCTACCTGAGAAATGAAAACCACGGAAAGAGGCATCCAAGATAAACAATGAATCAGGGATGTCTTCTGAAAGTTCACTGGTAGCGCCAGGGGCTTTTTGACTTTCCCTCAGAGGAAGCTGGACATGACTACCCATGGTAGGATTACTCAAGTGGAGGGGATGGATGCTGTGGAGGCCCATAGTGTTGCTGAAGCTGCTTTGTAATGCCCTTCTTAGATAGGAATCCACTTACCTGTCTGTTGGTAACTAGTTGGATACAAACCCACAACACTTATTATTAGAAGTCCACAGCACTATCCACTGTGCCACAGAGCCTGGGTTTTTTTGGGCCCTCTCATTCTTTTCATTTTGTTGCCTATGTCTTTTTTCCACTTCTTTTAAAATAGAAGGCTCATCTGTAGGAAGGTCCCAGGCAGCAGTTATTCTCCTTAGCTTGGTCTTCAAGTATCCCCAAAAGAAGAATCTTTCCTGTATTTCCCTATTTGTCTCATTAGTTCTGACCTGGAGAGCTGAACTGACTCAGCCCTTTTCATAATAGCTTTTCTTTGCCATTTTCTTTCTAGACGAGTGCTTTGGACAGGGAGCCTGAACCCTACAGAAACTTTAACTAGAGTCTAAAAGACACTGAAGGATTCTGACTCTGAACTTAAAATAAAAGGGTTCATTCTGGGTGTGCAGCCTCTTGGGGAGGCAGTGAAGATCACATCCCTCTTTGGTTTCAGTTTTACAGTTTTTGTCCATACGAGATAAGGATATCTGAGGCAGGGCTAAGTAATGTCCTGGGGAGGCAGAGGTGTCGGTTTCCTTGAAGGATTTTCCGTTTGGTTTGTTCCTTTGGTCCCCTTGTTAGTGCAGTTAGAAACAAGTCTTGGAGGAGAGGATGCGCATACCAGCCAGCCATATGGTTGCCAGTGGGGAATCCCAGTTTCTAACCTCTGTATACCCTGAATGCCAGGAACTTGTTGAATGAGGGAAACCCAGCTGAGAGGTCCCCATAGAAAAAAGGGGGCTGGCTAATGCCTGTAAGTAAGGCATAAAAAGTTAAGTGCTCAATGTAATCTTGTCAACTAGATTTTTTTTGTTTGCTTTCTGTGGACTCGCACTGGCCACTGAAATGGAGGGCACCCACTGTTGGAACCATTGTCACCAGCACTGGATCCCAAGACAGGCTCAGATGGAGAAACCTCTTCCCGCTGTGCCATTTGTCTCAGTCCTCCTGCCCCATCTTTGCAGTGGGAGAGGGAGAAGATGGAGCAGTAGTTTACAAGGCATCTCAAGAAGTTTGGCAGTAGTGATTTTCGGCTCAGAGAAACCACCCTGCTTCTCTTATTTCCTGCTCTGTGCGAAGGAGGGCATTACTTGCCACCGCCTCGATTCTGCAGCCCTGGTTCTCTCCTGGTCCAGAGGAGGAAGACCTAGGAGCTCCTTTCCTATGTTGGGGGGTTACTTGGGCCACAAAGCTAGCAGAGTTCACTATCTATACACTCTGATTGGGGAGAGATGCAGGCAGGGCGGCTCTAGGATTTGCGCCGCCCCAAGCAGGGCGGCACGCCGCGGGGGGCGCTCTGGCGGTCGCCGGTCCTGCGGCTCTGGTGGACCTCCCGCAGGTACGTCTGCGGGAGGTCCACCGGAGCCGCGGGACCAGCGGACCCTCCGCAGGCACGTCTGCGGGAGGTCCACCGGAGCCGCCTGCCGCCCTCCCAAGGGACGCCGCCCCAAACTCACTCTTGGCATGCTGGGGTCTGGAGCTGGCCCTGGATGCAGGAGAAGCAGAATTTTGCATTAGGCTTCTCTGCATGTATGTCTGTTATGCTGGGATCAAAGAAAAGCTGCAAAAGATATGCCAGGAAGTGTGCTGCTCAGAGCTTCAAGAATGAAGGCAAGCAAATAATTAAGTGCTCAGTCCTAAAAGCCAACCCAAGAGTTTGACAGATCCAGTCAAATTTAAGTCCAATTGCAACAGATAATATTAGGTTTTATTTTAGTTTTAGATCCAACAATCCTTAAACTCAACAGCAGTGAGGTCAATCTTTCCGTCCAACAAACTGGCCAGCTCTTCACCAGGAGGGGCATATCCCTGAACCAGCAATTCACAGCTCTGACCTCTAGCCTGAAAGCAGGCAAAAGACCCATGGTCAGATCTGTAGATCTTAATATACTGAAGAACACATTGGTGGACCAGTACATTTCTCCAGCATTGATTGTGAACCAGTGATTAGAAAGAAGGAAAGAAAAGACTCCTAATGTCAGCTTTCTCACAGGTTACACTGAGACAGCCCCCCGAGAAATAAGCAGCTAGCACAATGCCCACAGCGAGTCCCGACCAAACCTGCTAGAAGCGTCACTACAAAGGAAATCGATGGATACATTTATCTTAGTGTCAGAAAGCAAAATGTTCTGAGAAAAGTTTCTTGTGCTCTTTAGTCAAATGAGCTGCACTATTTTCCCTCTTTTTTCCATCTGTCCAGGGACTCTGCATTAAGTGAGGTTGAGAAACAATCGATTCACATTTTTGACGTAGCAGAATAACTGCCAGATGTCAGGGTGGGAAAGACCATGTAAATCTGGAAGAATGGCAAAGTTTAAGTTAGAAAATGATGAAATGCAAAAAGGCCGTGATCAGCACTTATGGTCTACCTTGTTAAGATTTGGCAGCTATTTGTGTTACTTATATACAAAGGTCCTTTGTGTGATTTACCTGAAATAGGTTCTTATGATTGGGTTATACAGAAATCCTTGATCCTGGCTCACAGTATAGTTTTATATGGAGGGGAGAGTTTTGAATAGATGGCGATTACTTAAGATGCTACGTGCTTGGTTTGTGTGATTGTAGAAGATCACAGAAGGTATAGAGGGGGATTTGCATGCCGATGGTCCTATGTGCTGACGGTCTAGGATTCTTTTGTAACATATTATCCCTTAAACTAAAATTTTAAAAATTATTCTTGCTTTTCTCTGTTTAAACAATTAACGTCAACGTTTTGGTATTTTATATATCTATATCTATCTATAAAAAATGGATCAAACACACCCAATTGGGCTAAAAAGATGTTTTTATACAAAGATTGCATAATGAGCCCCTTACAAGTAAATTATATCACCTGTGTATGGTGGACACACCTTGACTATGGAGTTCTTATAATTTTAATATTTCTTGTATGTTTTTTCTTCATTTGTTTAAAAAGATACCAGAACAATTGTCTTGATTAAGCAAGACAAGAAACCTCAGTGAGCAAGTATTGAGCTAACTAAATATGGCACCACTGGGGTCTGAAAGGTTAAAATACTCCCAGTATAGCTTTATATTACACATAACAGATACAATTCACTAAGAGATTTAAATCAAGTGTTCCTTGAGAGTATACTTTACTGACTACAGACATCGTGTGCAGGGAGTCTACTCTAAGCTAACATCACATAAGTTTGGCTTGTTTTAATATGCCAGTCAGTCAATCAGAAGAGGTCTTTTTAGAACCCTAAGGGTTCTACCCAAGTCTATCCTTAAAGTAGTGTATTAATAAATAGATATAATTTTTCCCTACAAAAGGAAGATTGATTAATACCATACAGAATCCAATCCAATGTCTATTTTTAATTGGCTAGAAGAGATCTTGGTGAATGGTATTAGATACTCCCTGCTCAGGGAACATGGGCCTGGGATATTAATCCTACTTTATTTCATGGCAATGGAAAGCCTGACTAGGCTACAAATGTTTTAAATCAACATTAATTTTGCAAAATAAGTTAAGACCTTTTGTTAAAGCATCACAGATCACTCAGAAATACAGGTGGTAATTAAATATAGTCACCTGTGGTGTTTCATGACCTTTTCTACTATAGTTCTGAATAAAGTCCACTAGCCCATGTACCACAGTCTTCACCGCCACCATTGCATTTTCCAGCTGCTCCCATGTTGGAGAAGTTGCATCTACAATTGATAAATTGAAAGCACATTTTAACAATAATTCCAATATCATCGTCTTAAATGAGAACTTTTATTACACCAGAAACACCCAATACAAGGATTAAGAGGAAACAATCTTGAACAGGAGCTTAAAAACATCAACTGATGGACACTGTTTAGAGCAGAAACAGAATTTATTGCCATTATAGTTACATTTTTCATAAAAAGGAAAGAAAAAAAAAAGGTTTTTTAACATTTACTAGCACCATTCACATACCTGGATTAGGATCTATGTTTGCCAGAAGCTCCAAATGAGGCCTAAGTCTATTTAAGTTTGCTGGATCACCTGTACGTTGCAAGACAATTGTCAACTCCTGTACACTTTTTGCAAATGATTCTGGAGACTGGAGCTGAAAATAAGTGACATTAATGCTCTTCATTCTATAAACTGGACATTTTAACAGAAAAAGTATTCTCATTTTCTTTCATGAGAGATGGGCTCCAAAATGAGATAGGTAGTGTCTTCAGATTGCATATAGTAATTATCAGTGGTGAGAAATTACAATTCTCAGCTCAGAATCTGCCCTATGAAGCTTCATCATAAGACACAAAACTAGAATAAGTGATTTTTTTTGCACTGCTTCTCTGTGACCTTTGTAAGCACTAAACATTCTGAAAGGGCTTTGTACATAAAGATTACGTAAGAAAAAACAGCTATCCTAGTCTCTAGTCATTTAAAACTTAGTTAAAATTAGAGGTTATAATAGCTTAAAAACTGCTTCAGCATTATACCCTTTAACTGTTAAATATAACAAGAAAAGGACACTAAATCTATCCCATTGACAAACCTTGTCAATAATGGATTGCATGTGCGACTTATGTGCCAGGTCACCATAAAGGAGGGAAGACCATTGTTCTGGTGATATTCGAAGTCCTGCTTCCATGGCAATGTGGACAATTTGGGCATCATGTTCCCTCCGCAAAGCCTCATAACTCCGAAATTCCTCTTTAAGCTGCATCAGAGAAGAATCTTCATCCCTTTTCGTGACCTAAAAACAAGAATTCAACAATGCTTAAACACTTCATATTTCTTTAATTACAGCAGAGTCAATCAGAGTCCAGCTGATGTATAAACAAGTGTGCTATGGTATATAGCAGTGGTTCTCAACCAGGGGTCTGGGGCCCCCTAGGGGGCCATGAGCAGTTTCAGGGGGTCCTCCAAGCACAGTCAGCGTTAGACTCACTGTGGCCCAGGGCAGAAAGCCGAAGCCTCACCGCAGTTACTGTGGTCCAGGTGGGCCATGGAGATTTTATAGCATGTTGGGGGGGGTCTCAGAGAGAAAAAGGTTGAGAACCCCCCTTTGTATAGAGAATCAACATTTAGTTCTTTCAAATATTCATCCCCCTGCAGGGTGCTAGAATTACTGCGGGCTAGCCAGATAATCCAGTGTTGTATAGACAGTCAGTATGAGGACATGACATCAAGTCCAATCACTTCAACTAAGGCAGAAATTGGATTTGCTTAAGTCTTTGAAGATATGATGTGGTTTGCAGGATATACAGCTATAGGATTAGACCTTCAGTTCCACTATCATTTCAATATACCCAATGTTAAAAGACAACTCAAAGAGAGACAGGAAAAGTTCAGAATTTAATTGGTAAATGGGGGGGGGGGGGAAGGATGATCAAAAAGTTTCAGCGCACTCTACAATTTAGAGTATACTTTACAGAAAGACAATTAGTACCAGTACAGTATTAACAAAAATACCTGGCTCTTACATACACCTTTCATCTGAGGATCACAGTTAACTTTATATACATATTAAATCTCAAATACACTTTTGGCATAGTCAGTATTATCCCATTTTATTGATGGGTAAACTGAGACACAGTAAAGCAAAATATCTTGGCTAAAGGTCACTAATTGCATCAGTGACACAGGCAAGAATAGAACCCACAAGTTCTGGCTCCTAGTCCTTTAACTCATGTGCAACGCTGCATCTTTATAAAAAGAAAAGTAAAGATGTGATACACATTTTATTATGATTGTCCAGAAAAACATCCCACAAATCTTATTTTGGGGGAAAAGACGTTGTTGCTAATGGGTCACAAATCCAATTACTGTTTACATTATGTGTATATTAAGTATACTCTAGGTCTTCTAGCAGAATATGTTGAAATAAAAATTTAACCATCTTCCCATGTCATCGAACATAAGAACTTTTGTATCAAATATTGATGTTCTATCAAAAGATGTCCAGAACAAACTACTGTCTTTGTCAACTGACATTTTATTGCCTTTCTGGGCCGATAAATTTCTTAATGATCGTGCTCTACATTACCATACAGGAAGGCAGAGTTCACTTCCTACTCCTGATCTCTTACTCTTCAGAGACGAAGAGTTGGGAGAATTCAGTGGAAAAGAGGCATGGTATAATAAATGAGAGGTTTAAACATTTCATGTCCATTTTATAATGGATGCATCAGTACTGAATGCATTAGGACTCTCTCTCTCCATATATTTCAATCTCACCATCTCTGTGTATGCAGAGGCTACAGTTAGTGGGATTAGATGATTAATTGGTTTTATAGACTAACAGACGTTCTGCAGCATGAGCTTTCGTGGGTGAATACCCACTTCTTCAGATGCAATTCGTATTCACCCACGAAAGCTCATGCTCCAATACATCTGTTAGTCTATAAGGTGCCACAGGATTCTTTGTTGCTTTTACAGATCCAGACTAACACGGCTCCCCCTCTGATAATTGGTTTTAGATCACTTCTTGATGCTTCTTGTATCTTTAGAATGGGTAAGATCTGAATTTGAGTAGCATGTTGCAGGTGAAATATATTCATGCCATATTGTTCCTCAGAACTATATGCTAAACATTGCTGATGTATCAAAAAGTTTTTAAAAAATAAAACTGGTATTAAGTTGCAAAAATTAAAAAGCAAGTTTTCATTTTAAATTATCCAATCTTTTACCTTAAAGCACGATGCGCGATACAGTAGTTGCACAACATGACCAATGCTTGTTTTTGATGCCTGAGGAAATCTTGGTTCTAGTCTTTGCACAACAAAAAGTACCAAAACTTTTCTCGAGAGCGCAGAGCCATCTTCAAGTGCCAGTAACACAAGTTTCAAAGCCTCTTCTTGCATAGCTTTAAACAGATGTAAAAAAAAAATTAAAAAAAAATCCATCATAAGAAAAGTAAGACTACCACATATTAACAGTGTACAGAGGAACATTTGGTCTGAGAGTTCTTGTCCACAGTATATCTTAACTATTTTTAGTCCAACAAAATAACCATAGCAAAACACAGTCAGTGAAAACTTGCCCCATTTTAAGAAATCTGCTAGTCCAGATATAAAGCAGTATGCAGAAATGCTTGAAATGCAGTAAGTGGTTCCAGGTAAAAGGAGACAGAATGATTCAAGGCTCCCTGTTTTCAATAATATTGGCACTTTTTTACTTTTGGTTTTATATTGCACAGTCTCAACTTTCAGCCTTTGCCATTTCAGATAGCTTGCCAATTTTATACTAGGAAGCTGCATGAAATCTAGCGGTAGGAATGGCACAGGAATATTAGAACTACCCATCAGAATTACAAGTTCATTGCATTGCCAACTTAAACAGAATCTTCTGATGAACCCTGCACTCAATTTGGCATCAATTTATTGGTAACAGCTGGTTTATATCAAAGAGTCCAACCCCATAAATTATAACTTAACTGCTTGTAGCACAGTATTACCATGCAACCTGGACTGGTGGTTTTGGACTCTATGGCTTAAGATATAGGCACAAACATATCTGAATGAGAAACCTTGTGCCTATGCCCTAATCATAGTGCTCAGTACTATCAGCATGTTACAGAATAACACTGGGCTACAGACAATAAGGAAAATACATCTATTTATAATGGGGTGAGATTTGTGGAACATTTCCCTGCAGTATCTAGGGATAGACCATAATAAAACCAAGAGTTATACTGGTTAGAATACCCAACCTTCTCCCCCCTCCCTTAGTTCTTTCCCATAAACCTGGAAAACAAGAACACATCTACCTCCAAACTGCAATGACAAGACTCCCAAGAAATGTTCTTCCTGGTAAGAAAAGGAACAGCCAGATCCATTCTGCAAGAGTCCTACCTGGCCCTAGAAACTGGCATCCTCGTGCCCTGACAGCAGCCCAGAGATTGGCAGACAGTTGCTGAGGGTTCTGGTGCTGTAAAATCAGTTCTGTTACAGTTCTTTCACCAAGTGAGCGTGCTGCCCGCAGGGCTCTAACACGACCCTCCTCCTCCACCAGCTGACAATTCACCAAGGTCACCAGTTTCCTTTGCATTGGACGGCTCAGGGCACTCTGATTCAAACTAGCAACTCCTTTAAAGAAAGAGGTAAATGGTCAACTAAGTCTTAATAAGAAGACAGATTGATCAACTAAGTGAAAGGCAAACAACCATTTCTAGTATAGGCTTAAGTCACAGAACAATGCCATATCCCACCATGAACACTTTTAACCTAAGAGGCCCCTCACCATCACAACATTGCTCCAACAGTACTGATCCTTGCTGTTGAAGTATCTCCCACTCAGCCCCCCCACCCACTGCTTATCAAGATCTGTACTAAATTGGTCTATTTTCACTCTATGCCCCTTTTCTGCGCCATGTTTGTTTGATACCACCATGCCATTTTTAGGTTTTATCTAGGATCACCTCCTCACTTTTGGAGTGTATGACACTTCAGGCAGCTTTCAACATGGACTATAGAACATTTCTCAGTTCCCTGCAGATCACCATAAAGGCTTTCTGGCACTTCTCTGTTTCAGTCCATCCCTTGTCACTACAATCATACATGGATAGCTGACTAATAAAGGAATTTAAATTAAAATCTTACATCTAACTATGTCAAACCAAACCACCCTGTCTAGCTTAAAGAGTTTGGGTTCCTTTCCTATGCTTAGGTGGGAACATTATTAAATGAAAAGCAATATTAGTTCCCCTCAAAAGCAAAAACAATATATCTGCTAGAACAGGGGTCGGCAACCTTTCAGAAGTGGTGTGCTGCGTCTTCATTTATTCACTCCAATTTAAGGTTTCGTTTGCCAGTAATACATTTTAACCTTTTTAGAAGAGATCTTTCTATAAGTCTATAATATATAACTAAACTATTGTTGTATGTAAAGTAAACAAGGTTTTTAAAATGTTTAAGAAGCTTCATTTAAAATTAAATTAAAATGCAAAGCCCCCCGGACCGGTGGCCAGGACCCGGGCAGTGTAAGTGCCACTGAAAATCAGCTTGCATGCAGCCTTCGGCACGTGTGCCATAGGTTGGCTACCCCTGTACTAGACTGTTATTTACCAAGCGCCATAGATGTACAGTAACCAGTAAAGACATAAAGGAAAAGTTACCAGAAAGATAGTTGTTCTATCACTTCACAGCCTGAAAACAGTTAGCACTGAGAACATACTTCTGTTAAGAGTAAGCTTGTCTGATATACCAAGAATTGCAGAGTTTTAAGACAACTTACCCTTTCCTCCACTTAGTGGCTTTAAGTAGAGTGCCAAATCCTCAACACATTTCTTTGCTACCTCATAATGTTTGTTTTCTCCTAGGTTACTTAACTTTATTGTCTGATGATCTGGTACCTACAAAAATTGCAAAGGAAAGAAAAGGCAGTTGCAGCCAGTGTACATAATCTTTCACAGGACCTGCCTTACTCACCTTATCACGCTATGAGCACCATTATTGCTAATTATATAACACATAGATCTACACTGCTCTTCACAAAGAAATGAAAGACCAGTTCAACCCCAAGGTGTTTGGAATGTAATAATCACAATACAGAAAGGGATTATAGAGGATGATGGTTATGGTGATGAAAAATTATGATATTGTTACAGCACATTTCTTGTGGTGTTTTTGGGCTGACACATTAAAATTTGGAGATTAAGGAGGAAACCAGGGCAGGAGGGGAGGACTGATGGAAGACCAGCTGAAAGAACTAACCTCTGAAGGGTTATTTGAAAGGTAAGGTGCATGGTACACAGGGCCTGGGAGGATGATCAATGCATAGAGGCAGCATGAGAAGAAGTACAGAGTTGCTTGTAGGAGATCAAGGAAGTGACCAGATGCAATTAACTGGCCAAGAGCAGAATACAAAAAGGTGAGCAAGGAGAAATTAGATATAGAAATGTAGCCAAACACAGCATGCTCTGCAGTCCTTGAGGGGAAGAATGGTGAGTCTGAACTTGGTGCATGACTCACCATGGGCATGATCTGGTTAGAGTGGCAGAAAACAAAGGGGATTTTAGTTACAATGTACTGAACAAGCTAAGATGCACTGTGAGAAGTGGGGCAGTCAGAGGAAGTGAAGATTGCAATAGGCAGACAAGGTGACTATCACAAACACTATATTAGCGATAGAGAATGAAAGAAATATATGAAGTTGAGAAGGGAAAACATACTAGTGTTTGACACTATGTTCCATAACGAACACAATGATTTTTTAAAAAATATACACATTGTTGTCACATCTGTCTGGATGACAAATTAAAATAAGCAACACACTAAGCAGCTCACAATAAAATGCATCCTCTGCAGGTAGCATCCCAATTCTTTTAAAGAATTATTAACTTGAAAAAGATAAAACTCTTTGAAAACACATGCGAAAGGGCACAAGAGAAATAGATTATTTACTTACAAGTGTCCTTGAGTGCGATGCTGACTTTATCAACATGCCTGTGCCACCACTAAGAGGCACGGGAAGGAAAAATGTCTAATTCAATTAGTTGATGAGACACTCTCAAGTGCAACCTAAACGCCCTCATCATGGGTGTTTCAAAAGAATGGATGTCTGAACCTGGGTTCAGAGGTCAGATTCTTTTCAATCTAAGAAGTAACACGAGGTTTTGACTCAACTAGCTCCCAATGAGAAGGATGAATTAGTGTAATCTGCAGATTAATTTTTCTAATGACACTTCTGATTGTCCTCTAGGTCCAGGAGGCATTTATCTACATGCTCTCACAGCTGTGCACCCAACCATATTGGAAGACGCTCTTAAAATCATTTTACAGACATATTCTGTCAAGAACTGTGGCACATTACAGGATCACTGTTATAACAGAGTCCGGTCTACACAAGATGACAAAATATTGTTTTAGTTGTGACAAGGGACAGCTGTCTGGTAACTTGGTCCCTTGTTGTGATTGTCTTTGTAGCGTACACAGGCCTTCAGATGCTATAAAGATCAGACCTTTTCTTTTCCTAGATTGGAACAGTTAGGATGTATTCCTGCTGCAAGGGTAAAATGTAAATGGTAATGTTGGGAAAAAGTAAATTGCTCCTTAAGTCATACCTGGGCTCCAACTAACTGGAGAAGTGCAAAGTTTACTGGAAGCACATCGATGTCTGTGTTGATGGCAGTCTGGTCGAAAGGACATGCTTTGCGATGAAGCTTGTTCAGGCAGGTCTTACAGACAGTGTGTGAGCAACCTAAGCTGATGGGCTTGTGCACATTCTCATCAAACTCATTGTAGCAGATTGGACAGGACAGAAACTCCGTCCACTGAGCTGCCTGCACAGGCATTGTGGAAACTGGACGCTTGTTTAGCAGACTAGAAGACCATTATTTCACTGTCCCGTATTTTGGCAGCTGTAAAGTGAATGAACAGAGGATGTACGGTAGTTTCTACACAACATTTTACAGTCATTTACAATTAGTTTTTAATTTAAAAAGGAAGATTTTAACATTTTATGAAATAAAACCAAAAAACGTATGTATATAATGACTCCAACCCCCCACCCCCCGCCCAGTCATCTCAATCTATAGCAACAGTTCAATAATCCCATCACATTCTCCTAGCTAGTGTACACTAATCCAAGTTGTGAGCTTATCTTCAGTAAATGTCATCAGTGTTTCTTGTATACTCATGGAATTAAAACACTTTAGGGAAAAACATTGGGTGGCACATGAAAGGTTAAAGGCAGAACCTCAGATACAAATCAAGGTCACAATTTTCAAAAACTAACACCACTCCCTAATAATGGAAGGGCGGTGGGAAGTCAAAGAAATATTATATTTGTTTTACTATCATATAAAGTGGAGTGCAACATGATCACAGATGTTTCATCCTACCGATCTTGTTCAAATTTAAACAGGTGTCAGGATAAACATCGCTTTATAGAAATACAATCCATTATACACTTAAATTTTTTGTTTTTAAAAGTAGTAAAAAATATTTATTGCTGGAATGGGAGAGTAATTCTGTGCTCATATCACCTCCCTTATAACAGCCCATCAGAGGACTGCTCCCGGGAACATACATCTCTCTATTTGCATTTTACACATTCGCTACCTCATATTCATAACAGTGAAACTCCACGTACGTAAGTCTGTGGCAGAAAGATCTCTGCTGTACTGGAAATCCAGGTATTTGGGGGCAATGACACAGCTGATACTTTGTCACACAATTGTTTGCAGAGCATAGCACTGTAGCGGGTTCCACAACAAGGAAAGGTAAAATATGGAGACCAAATTACAATATGGAAAAGGTCACCAAAACGCCATATAGATCCAACAAGCAACAACTTCAGTTTATTATAAGCAGGTCTTTCCTTTGAAATAGCTCACTTTGTGCAGAGGTTCCATGTAAATCCTATGTAGAAATATGTTTGAAGGGAAAAGGGAAAATTTACTCATATATTCTGAAAGACACATCCCATCTGACAATCTAAAATTAATAAAAAGAAAACAGGCCTAAATATTTAAAGACTACTCCAGCTAAGAACTTCAGCTAAACTATTTAAATTCAAGCCTGCAACACTGACAGTATGAAACTGGTAGGTGCTTGTAAAGGTTTAAACTAAACAGCCACACCCATAACTACTATGCAATAATTTACCTGGTGGCTTTGATGTTACCAAAAACCTAGAAACGAGATGGTTTGTGTAAGTGCTATTAATTAACCTGTCCAATTAGCACTTTTCCTTTTAAAAATACAGATGAACTCACATTACTCCCTACACTGCTATATTTATAAAGCATTAAAGGCTCAATACTACATTTTCTTTTCCAAAAATGAAAATAAGGTAATGTTATTGTTTTGAGGAAGCCAACAGTTCCCCCGTCCCATCTGAATTCAACAACTTTTCATTTTGATTCAATTGTTAGCTGTTCTACAGTTCAGTTAGTGATGTTAGTATATGTTGGACCACTAAAATACTTATTAGAACACTGCATAAGACTTGAAAAGTAGATGTATTTTATTTTATTTTAATTATGACCATCTGTTTAGAAAATCTATTTAGCACTGAGCATCTAATGCTCTTTAAGCAACAGGATACTTGTACAAGATGTTCTTATTTCAATTAGATTTTCAACGTCATTTGGGAATTACTTTCTTCTAATTTTTGTATAACATGTAAGACAATGCAGAAATTAAACTTTGAACTCATCCCACTGACACTAAATGTGGATCCAATATCTTCAATACTAAGTGAGCATAGTCACACAGTGAAGTATGTTTTTAACCCTACTATAAAGCACACATTTTACTAGGGAGGGACACAGACAACTTTTTTAGGCAAAACACTGCATACCTGTAAAGGTTATTATTGTTACATCTTCAGACATGGATGTTCAAAAGTACAATAAGCAAGAGTGAACAAAATTCTAAAAGCATCCTGATTTCTCTATGAATTTAAATGTATAATGGCATTTAGTCCCCCTCAACCCTTGGGTATCCAATGGTGGCAAACAAAAATGTAATTGTAGAGAAAGGATCTATCTATCTAGGAGACTTTAGTTAGATGTTTTCCTTAAGACTTCCCACCCTTGCTACCACAGGTTCTGCTATACTACTGCTAATGCCCGTGAAGACTCGTTGCTGGTGACCAATAGCATTTTCATCTCTGTCAGGTTAGACAACACAGGTCACATATTCTAAATCTCCACCACTGCTGTCCTGACTAGCAAGTGGGAAAATTTTAAGAAGTCTAGTACACATACAACATAGGTATTAGCATGACACGAGTCTCCATTCCCACATCCCTCATTAACAGATTCAAATGGCAGTAATCTTTATTTAGAGAGCATACAGATGCTTAGCTTCCACAATTAGTTCAGAAACTTGCAGGTAACAGTAGCAGCTCATTTTCCAGGCTTTTAAATAAGGGCTAGTCACACTAGAATCACTACAGCTGCACCGCTGTAGTGCTGCTAGTGCAGACCCTCTACACCGATGGGAGAGAGCTTTCCTGTTGGCATAATTACTCTACCTCCCCAAGCTCTCCTGCCAACGTAGCGCTGTCCACACTGGCACTTAGGTTGGTGTAACTTACATTGCTCAGGGAGTGGCTTTGCCACACTCCTGAGCGATTTAAGTTATACCAAAGTAAATGATAGTGTGTACAAGCTAATCTGCTGAGGACTCTGTGATGAGTGTCACCAGCACAACAATCTGGAAGATGGCAAATCAGACAGCACCGGGGTCGGTCGACCAGTTTTTTTGTGGGAAAGTCGGTGGTGGGGGAATTGATTTTGCAAGGCAAGCAGCAAAATCCTCCTAGAAAGACTAGACTTGGGGAGCGGGGGGGGAGGAGGACAGGATGGGGACTTTGGACAAATGGGTTGTGGAGGGTGTGGAGGGCGATAGATGGGATATTTCTCTATTCTGGCCCCCTGGCCACCATCGCACGTCGTCGTATATATGGGGTTCTATGGTTCTCTCTTCTCTAGGGACATTGCATGTTCATCATTTCATTTTTCACAGGCTGGCCTGGTGCCTGCATGAGATGCATGCATCTTCGGAACAGTGGCAGGTTGAGGAAGATGCAGGCAGCAGGCAGGTTCCCAGACAGGAAGATAGGGAGGGATTGCTTACACTGTTATTCTATTATCCATAATAATAATATGATTTGCAGTGCCTCTTTCTTTTAGGCTAAAGTCTTCTTTTATCTGCTATAATAATAATAAAGTTTTTTTTCAAAGCCAATTGTTTTTTTGAAAAAAAAAAAACTTCACAGACAGACAACAGACACACAATTTGGCGGGTCACCTGAGGCAAGAGCAGTAGAGTGCAAACTGATGTGCAGAGGCTGAACAACAGAGGAATGGAGATAGCTCTTTATTCCTGGGGCTAAGAGTCATTTTCCTGATCTGTGCTGGAACATAATGTAAACAAAACATTAATTCCTCAAAGAGTATGCCAGCAGCTTTTAAGACCTTATTTTGAATATTTAATTATCAAAAATGATGAGGATCCTATTGAGAGCGTGTTGACCTTCAGATTTCTTGTCAGGGAAGAATCTAATTAAATCAGCAAGAGCTGGGGAAAGTTCTCAACTCCAAAAACTTCAAGCAGCCATATTCAGAGGAGGCCTGCAGACTGCAGTACTCTGTTTCACGCATGCCAACTATTCTGATATTTTTGCTCTCCACTATCTTCAAAAAGGATTCTAACTCAAGTCTCCTAATTATCAAGTCAGTTTCTTAAAAAAAAGTGTAAAGAAATTTTTGTACAGACCCCTGTTTTTTCTGCCAAGGAACATATTTAGGGATGTCCTGTTGAAAAACATCTAAAAATTTAACATAAAAAAAAGTGCCCTACCAAAAATCATTCTGACAAGAATTGTCAACTTAAAAATCTAGTCTTTTTTAAAGAGATGAACTGAAAGTATTTTCAGGTGCTACCGTTACCCTGGAGTTGTCCTAATCTTTCTGTGTGAAAAACCCACAAACACGATATAGAAAATGACTAAGCACAAAGTGCTGTCAAATACAGAAAGTAAACAAACGAGTTTTTTTTTTATTTTTAACAGTAGGTAAAAATATTCAGAAAAATGATTTTTCAGCTATCATCTTATTAAGAGCAGCATCCTAGATTACTAAACCTGAAGATTTTAGAAGTCTAAATAACTGTTTGCTATTTATTATGTAACTATTGCATTTAGGACAGACTAGTTCAGATAATCAAGTTTCACTTTCTGCTTCTGCTGCAGGAGCAAAATGCTGTTGAGTTTGAGTTCACAACCCTGCAAGGGAATGTTTAAATTTTCCTATCAGCCACAATTAGTGAACTTGACTTTCCTTCAAACATTTTTTTTTTTAAACTTTATAATCTGTGAAGCGGATTCACAATGGAATGATATGGTATATGGGGCTCATATTTTAAACCACTTCTGGTATGCTTACTGGATCCTGTAACCTTCCTTATGGGCTTGATTCAAAACCCATTGAAGTCAATTAACTTCAGTGAATTTTCGATCCAGCCCAATTTTTAATTCTACTATTAAGCACTTTGAACTATTAAGGATTGAGTGCATTAGGCATTACAAATTACAACATGGATTTAGTTCTAATATTAAACAATCTTATAATTTTAACCACGCTACTGAGACTGAGGTGTTCTTTACATAGTAGCTAGTTGCAGACAACATGGGATTTTAAAATGGGCAAATTTCAAGGTATCCATTGCAATTTTCCATCTGTGCAAGCAGATCAATCACTTGTTTGGACTATAATGAGTAGGTTCATCAAGCCTTCCTTCTGAAGTTACTTAAAGTTGAAAGCATCTCATCTAGCTCAGTAATTTATTGTCCATGTTATCAAATGATTAGTATTATATTACTACCTAAAAGGACTTTAGTCTTCAGATCTAAGAAACTGGGTTCATATTAAAGGCCCAGGAAGTGGAAGTCCCAATAATAGCTTTGCATCTTTTATCTCTGGTGACTCGAAGTGAAAATAAATTCTCTTTAGATAGAACAGAGTTGTTTGTTTCTGCATATCGCATAACGTCCATCACATTTAAATCTTCTGAGAAACAGCCTAAACGTAAAGGGAGTTGTTCAATGACCACTACAGGACAATATTCCAAGATACTGTTCTGATCTGACTTTTGATTGGAAACCCGCATTTATCTCTGGGGAAAGCAGAAGAATCATACTGTAGGAAGGAACGTTTGTTTTATTTAAGAAACATCACATCAACCTACTGCAACTTGAAACAGACCAAAACAAGAAGCTACTTTTTTCATGGCTCCTCATATTATGGACTTGAGCTAATAATTTTTAAAAACCTGGCTTAGTCTTCTATTCCGCTCTAACCCTTTTCCTAGATTTATTTCTGTGTGTTTCTACGGTGATCATCACTATCATAACTTATTATAAAATTGTCTACTTAGACTTTAGCCTTTGCCAAGCACCCATTGGAAGATCTGGAAACTGTAACATTGTTACTATTTTCCCAGTACCTAAAAAGACTTTAAAAAAATCCACTTTTTCTAAGACTATTTGTTGAAACATGGCTATACTATGTGATGCACTAGTATAATATAATATAAAAATGACTCTGACTTCTAGATAAACATTACTGTTCACATATACAAGTTTTTTTTTGGCAAATGCCAGAGCTCTAGTCATCCCAGGAGGTCAGTCAAGATGCACTATTTCCTGTTCAAGCATAACCACCAGTAATAAGGATTCTGCATGTTAAGATGTTCCCTGAGTTATACATCTGTTTTCTGAAGGGTTTCAGGGGTGTAACTGAGAGCCGAACTTGACCTTCCCACAAGCCTGATGAAAATTCATCTCCCATAGCTGTGATCTCAGAACTAACAGGAGATCAAAACGGCAAAAATATTTGTCACTAAAATCAGTGAAGCTTATTTTGAATACCAAAAAAAGTATGTTTGTTGATTATGAAGGTGCTATTTTTATAGTTACTTTTCAGAGAAGATCTGCACTTAAAGGGTACTATTTTTCTGTTATATACACGGCTGAACAGAGATCCAAGGATCATGTGGGGCAATTCTTTGTGTTTATCCTGAATCTTCTCCCATGCACCCCAGTTGTGTCTTAAAACCACCACTTTTACAAAAGCAACAAAGAATCCTGTGGCATAGATTAGACTACAGGCGTTGCAGCAGCATGACTTTGGGTGGGTGAATACTTCCTTCTTTCAGAGTGAAGAAGAAGTAGTTCACATGCTCATAACTTGATCTGTAATCTGTTCTCTGCCAGGGTCACAGCTTTTGTTGCTAAGCTTTAGACTAACACGGCTACCCTCTCCTGCCGACACTTTTACAAGTGAACAGCCCACACACTAACACATTTCACAAATGACTTTTCGAGCAAGAGTTAGTAATTCCCTAAAGACTGATTTTCATGAAAGTAGAGGGATTCTGGGAGTAGCATGAAGACACTTTTTAGAACAGTAAAACTTGTACAAGGATTCATAGATTCTAGGACTGGAAGGGACCTTGAGAGGTCATCGAGTCCAGTCCCCTGCCCAATTTATTCCAGTGTTTAACCACCCTGACAGTTAGGAATTTTTTCCTAATGTCCAATCTAAACCTCCCTTGTACAAGGAGACAAGTTATGTTCAGTGGGATCCTCCATCCAATAAGAAAAGCAAAGACGGAGGTACTATTCATGTTCAGGTCATTAATAATTATAAGATTTTATGCAGCAAGCTACATTTCATTTATATCTAAAAGCTGATTTTCCAGAAAGCATGTTAGATATAAATATTTGCATCCTCTGCCATAAGTCAGCCAAGTCAGAAAAGATCAATACTCAAGACCAAACAGAATTACACTTTAAGCAATCTCTAGTACTGTCATTAAATTGACAGAATTTTATTTTTTGTATGGAGATATATTATTCTATACAAGATGG
Source organism: Mauremys reevesii (assembly GCF_016161935.1). Classification (NCBI taxonomy): domain Eukaryota; kingdom Metazoa; phylum Chordata; order Testudines; family Geoemydidae; genus Mauremys; species Mauremys reevesii. Next base: position 22,436,262 of record NC_052641.1, read on the forward strand.
AAATGCTAATTACTACTACTACTTGTTGAAAAAACTTGTTAATATTGAAGAATATTGTTCACATTAGACAAGAAAGGCATATAGATCTAAGGATAAGAATTTGATATTTAATGGAACAGTACAGCACGCCAGCAGTATATGTTTTAAACTCTGAAATGTCCAGTGATGTCTTTTAAACAAACAAAAAAAAAGACTGAAGGTCAAATAGAGATCTATCTGGGTCAAATGATTACTTATAATTTCACTAGTATGTTCTCATTTAACATTCTATATCTGTTTTTCCTCTTAATGATAATTACAAGAATGTAGGTTTATTTTTCTAACCAATATGAAGAGGATAAATTGGGCTACAAAAATAGCCAAATTATGGTGAGACCCAACTTCTTCATCTAAAGAACACATATGGCACAGAAAAGACATCTAGAAGATCTTGCTACCAGAATCTGATATTGATATTGTGTGGACTTTGTCTTAATTTTAGCTTATTTCTAGGCATAAGCATCTCCCCCTTTAACTCCTTTAATCCTTTCTACTAAATCAATACACCTGACTTTGTCTTAATTTTAGCTTATTTCTAGGCATAAGCATCTCCCCCTTTAACTCCTTTAATCCTTTCTACTAAATCAATACACCTACCAACCAGTCATATTGCTGTTCGTCTCTAAACTTCCTCCTGACTTTTGTACTTAAAAGTCTTCAGTTTTTCTACAGGAAGAGAAGAGGCAAGGTGAGTGTGCCTACTAAGCACCCTGCATCAAGCATGGCCAGATGGAACCACCTCCAGGGCCTTGTCTACACTACTGTTTTTCTTCAAGTTTCCCCACAGGTGCAGCTCCACAAGAGGAAGTAAGAGGGGAACTGCTCCTGCAGTCAGACCGGCTCCCCTCCACACTAGAGCGCATGATGGCGAGCCCTCCGAGAGCGGGGTTAGTTGGCAGTGGCCTGTATATGTCAGCGGTCCCACTGGTGGCGGTGCAGCAGCAGCAGACAAGCAGGAGAGAATAATGCCAGTTTAGACACCGCCTCGGGTGGGAGCGTAGCCCCGTCCATGCCCCACTGGAGCCAGTGGCCTCTGCGTGCAGCCCAGCAGCGGCAGTCGTGGCGGTGGCGTTGCAATGCAGACCCCCGGCCCTCAGGAACGGTCCCCAAGCTCACCGCACAGGAGCCATCAGATGGCAGCTGGGATTCTCCAGCAGCCTGGCCAGGAGCGGAGCCAGACCCAGACCCAGACCCAAGCCGGTGAAAGCCCCGCGGCCGCCAGCCGCACCACACACGGATCAACCCCCACCCGGCAACGGGGCTGCCGAGCGCTCCCGCCGCCGGGGCCGGGGCCCTGAGCGCGCCCCTGCCAGCGAGGGGGCGGGGAAGGAGCTGACGGGCCCGCTGCTCCGAGCGAGGGGCCCGGCCTGGGAGGGCACCCGGGGGAAGGGAGGGGTGGGGCTGCTGCAGGAGCGCCCTGGCTCTCCCCCGAGGGAGCGTCTCCTCCGGGCCACCCGCCGAGAGCACGGCCCCTTCCCTCCCCCCCGAGCCAGGCCCGGCCCCCGGCTCTCCCTACCTGCGAGGCGAGGCGCGGCCGGGCCGGGAGCAGGAGGCGGCACCGGCCTCTCACACTCCATGGGGCGGGCAGCCCGGAGCGGCCCGGCGGTGGCAGCAGCGGGGGCCTCGGCGGCGCCTCCTCATCGCGGTGACAGACGGGAGCCCAGCCCCTCCGCCCCGCTACTATCGCGAGAGCTGCCAGGATCACGTGAGAGGGGAGCCTCGCCTGGCACCGCCCCCTCACGCGCACCACAGGACAGCGAGTCCCACGCCGGTTGGGTGAGCGGCAGCCCTAGTGGCCTGTGGGAGGCGAGCTGGAGGGGCGGGACTGGGGAACCATAGACATGAGCGATGGAGCAGACAAGCCCCAGCTCTCCCCTGCCGGATGGAGGGCCATAGAGAGGCTCAATGGGAAAGGTACCCTTTCCCCCGCCCCCGCGAGAGCGTCCCAGCCTCGATCTCGCAGCCAGGCCCAGGCCCAGGCCCACTCCTGCAGCAGCCTAGTGCGATGAGTTCTCCCCCTCAGCACTGACCGCCCGAGACTCCACTGGCAGGGAACGGGAGAAAGAATCGAGTTTATCCCATTCCTTGGCCTTCAGAGAAGGACTATAGTCCTTGCATGCAGGCTGGAGCCCTGCCTCTGCTTAAAGCCTTTCTTGTATTAATACAGCTCAGGAATCATGAAGGCTTTTGGGCAGCTTGCAGTATCTGTACCATGTTTGTTTACTGAGCTAGGGACTTCTTTTCCTCCTCAGTAATAACCTGGTACAGAAACCAAAAGTGAAAGCAGTGTTACTGGAAATAAAGAAGCCAGGCCTGCTTTCTCTCTCTCTCTCTCAAAAAAAGGTAGGCCTTTTGCACTGTGTAACACTGAAGAGCTTTAAGGGGCAGTTACTCTAAGTTGAAACTTCAATCAGGGACACCTCAGAAAAAATCTGCAACAACCTCAATTTTTTGCTACATTCTTGCATTTCTGTTTCCAGAAGCCCCTGATAATTAAGTAGGCCATTTCCAGCTTTAAAGAGCTATAATAAAGGTTGAGGCAGTATAAATTCTGCATCCTTTGCTCAGTTAAATCATTTATCTTACAGACTACCACAAAAGGTGATTGTAACATACATATATAAAAGGTACTGCGGTTCCCAACCTGACTAGCCCTTGAGAGTGTGCTTAGAATATCAAGTCAGAAATAATTTCTGAAATAAATGGATAGTTTAACATAATATTCAATACTTTAAGGCAGTTTCAGAATCATGACTTTCCTCAAAAGTTGTGTATATATACAAACAACGCCTCTTATTTCCATTCCATTTTATTTGTTATAAATAGAGCAAATGGTTACATTAAAAAAAATGGTACAAGGGGACTTATATGCATACATATGCCTGAGTCCAGTTCTCTTATAACAAAATTCATCAAGTAAGAAATTCTAGCCACTGAAGAGGTACACACAGCTTCCTCTCAGATGTACATGCACTACAACAGCTGAACAAAAGTTACCAATCCTCACACAGAAGGTGCATATCAAGATCGTAGCCTCTATTTCCCCTTTATCAGTTAGGGAAACATCATGAGTAATACACACCTAGATCAGGCAATGATTGTTTGAATTCATATTGCTGAGACTCATGCACTTGCCAGAAAGGCATTTTAGTTCAACAAACCCAAAGACAGCCAAACCAAGGCTTTATCTGCCCCAAAACAGCACAATACATTTAACTTCTATACTACAATATTATAAAGGGTCCAATTTAAAAGGAACATCAAGTTTTCCTTAATTTGTTAGTTTAATACAGTTCTCCAATGTTTTCTGACATCTCCTAACATGTAAGGAACTGATTTTAAAAAGTGTGCAAATCTGCAGGCACAAATGAACAGTTGGATATAAACCTGTACATACACCCATGTTAACATGTGTTAATACAGTAACCAAGAATACAGAGTAAGAGTTTGGTTTTGGAAGTCAGCTGAGCTGTTAATGTTACCATTAACAAAATAAGACATTTACAAAGCCAAAACTGAATCCTTTGCATTTGTTATTATGTGAGGGACCCGCACACCCACCACTAAATGCAAGGTCAACAAGACTGCAAACACAGATTAGTCAACAAATACAAACCAAAACTAACAAAATGCCATAAAAAGCAATTAATCACAATTGTAAAACAGCCATGTTTCAAACTTAAAACTCACAAAATTCATTATGCCTCAGTGTCCAGCAAATAAGGAAACAAAACCCAACCCCTTAGTTTGGCAAATAATTGTTATAGTTAAGAATGCCAGAACAATGTTGTCCAAATTATGTATATTGGATAAGAGCACAGAGATGAAAGATGTCTTATGCTTAAAGCACTAGACTGGGACTCAGGATATTGTTTCAGTTGGCCAGTTATGCCTTCCTTGGGCATATTATTTGGGCCTCATTCCTACAGAGACTTATATAAATGCTTAACTTTACACACTGACTAGTCTGCCAATTCACTTCAATAGGACTACTTCACACTAGGTAAAATGAACTGAAGCATGTTCTTCATTAGTCTCTCTGTGCCTCAGTACCCGAGGGTCCTGTAAAAATCTGTAAAATAGAGATAGCAGTACTTCCTATCACCTTCTAGCTTGTCTATTTAGAGGGCAAACCCTTTGAGGTAGGAATTATCTCTGATGTTCATGTGCAGTGCCTAGCATAATGGGATCCTGAACTCAGCTGAGACCTCTAGGCATTATAGTAAGTGACTGGTAAATCAGTTATTCAAAGCGTGATTCAAACAATCGAGTAAAGAACCTATTACAAATTTATCCTGAAACAAAGGTAAAATGACTAAAGTATTAAGCCTGCCAAAACTGGGTTTCCAGTAGAGAGCTGTCATCATACCAGTACAGTTGAACATTGCTATTATAGATGAATAATAGTAAGTTACACAGTATATATTGTGCACACAAACAACACCTAATTGGCTGGTGAGTGAAACCCGAAAAAAGAGAATGACTTTTGTATTACAAGATATACAGGAGGTTAACTAAAGATATCCCTTTGCAACTGACATAAGATCAATGTGGAAATATATCCTTACACGGTATAAATACACAAGAAAGAGCACTGCTGTTTTTTCCAATTCAAGAGGATCTAGAATAAATGGCATTATTCCACTCCAATAACTATATATAGTCTTTATTTATACCACATTAAATGGAAGAAACATATATGCCACTCAAGGACAGGCAAAAGATAAAGAGTTTGAGTTATAGGGCATTTTGATGCCTGCAGGTAAAACCATGAAGTGTAACACATCTACCCAGACATACAATAGTGTTTTACAATATCATACAATTAGAGACTGAAGAGTCCTCAGTGTCCAAACTGCTCCTTATACAGAAAGAACGTCTTTCAAATAGATATAGATTCCTAATATGTGACAACTTGTAGCTCAGATTTTCACAGAGGCGCAGTACACATCAGATTTACAAAACTAAGACAAACATAAAATACAATAAGACAAAGAATTAATTTAGGGTTTGATTACTAAAACAAGTGTACAACCAAACAATTTGTATCAGTGAGAACAAAGCTGTCAGAAACAGGTTGTTAGAAAACTTTAGAACATGAATAAAATGAGACCCTATTAAGTTAAAAGTGAACTGAATAGTGTGTTTGTGCCTTTTACTGCTCCTCTATTTATAAAGACAATTTTAAAGCTTCATTAGAGAGTTTTCCTGTTTTTAATTTTTTAAAACTACACACTTGAGAATCAGATATGATGAGTGTGGTAGAAAAATCTACATAGAATAGAATAGGCCCTGACTTCTTTCTACTAAAAGAGCCAACAATTTGTTGAACCGGGAAGGTGACCTCACCATAGACTGAAACAAGAACTTAGAAGGCTCAATTGAGTGGGAATGACTGACTGCCTGAATAGGTATGGACATCCCCTTCCCCATTCTATTAAAGGTTGGGAAAGAAACAGTTCAGGTTTCAGCTCGTTGAGATATGAAGGGTCCTTCAAATATTAGTATTGTCCTCTAATGGGAGGCGGAAGTGTGAAAGACAAGCACAAAGTTCTCTTTAGAAGAAGAAGATTTGCAGAACGGTCTTTTATCCGTACCATGAGTACCTGTAAAGGAGCACAAATTTTGTTCCGGTACTTTGCCATTTACCTTCAACTAGCAAACACGATCCAAACAATTGCACCAATACTAGGTTTCAGCACAGTAAGCAGAATTAGATATTTATTTGCACTTGTCTCCGTTACATAAAGATTTGGTGAACACCTGGCATTTCACCACAACAGGGTTTTAAATAGAGCACGTCTTTACATCCATCCAGAGATCTACTAATCATAGTCTATTTTAATCTCTGTAATTGTGTCAAGGTTTGGTTTGTCACCGCCATTCCTTCCGTGAACTGAAGTCAAGTGCTTTTTTAGGGCAGATTTGTGTTTAAAGTCCATGTCACAACAATGGCATTTGTAAGGTCTGTCCCCACTGTGAATATTCAAGTGGTCCTGAAGCGTGCTTTTAGCAGTAAACGTCTTCAGACAAACCATGCATTGGAATGGGCGGATGCCCATGTGCCCTCGGATATGCCTATTGAGATTCTTCTTTTGTGTAAATGTTTTCCCACACTGTAAGCATAAGAAGAGTTTGTGCATTTTTAGGTGTCTCAGATAGTTTTCAAGGTGGACAAATCCTCGGGGACATTTAGGACATTGGTGCCGCCATGAATAACCAGAATCCTCCAGACTTTGAAACCCACTCACTACACTTGAGGTTCCTTCTGTATTGTCACTGACAAAGCCCTGAAAATGACTCCCAGGCACTTCTGTAATTCTACTCTCAACAGTAGAATTTATCAGTGAATGTTGTGTTTCTGGAAAATATAAACTTGTTTTAGAAGAAGTGCAAGGCTGTGGAAAATGATCATTTTCCACATTGGCTGTGCTCATGGAATCCATTCTGAAGATACAGATTTCATCATCTTTATATCCTATTTCAACTGTGGAAATCTCTGGAGTTTTCATGTCCTTTCTTTCCGATATTAAGCTTTGCATTGCAGGTTGTAAGACATCCCCTTTCTCCCGTTTTACATTATATTCTACATTAACAGGGCTATCTTCAGAAATTTCAATTATTTCACAGTCTTTATCCAAACTGTCATCTTTATTTCTCAGCTCAGTGTCTGAGGAATGACATTTCTCTGTGTTCTGATTACTGTTCTCCATAGAAGCATCAATTTCCAGATATTTAGACAATGCTTCGGTACATTTCTCTACAATGTGGACCATCTGAAGATAACTTGCAGCAATGAGATATTTCAAAAGCTCCTTCTTTTTAACTTCAAGAGCACCAGTATAACAAGACAACAGTAACTTTCTGCCAACCTCAGCACTCTGCAATATGGTGATTCGCATCTGTTTCGACTGATTGAGCAAAAACTGATCCCTCATAAATGTGGAGCAGGCAGCAAAAATCACCTTGTGTCCATGAAACTCAGTGTCATTGATATATATTGATACATCACAAAATAAATTCTGCTGTCTCAAGAGGTTCATCTTTTGCAACACAGCATCCCCTTGCTGTTCAAACTGGAAATGCAGCACATCTGAGTCAGTAGCCATGTTAACAACCTATTGGAAAATGCACAATAGAAACATTACAATTCAAGTATATCATTCTGGATGCAGCTTTCGCTGTCTCAAGCTTCCGATCTGATATTTACTGAATACAATTTGATCAGCACTTTAAAGCTACCCACCGAGCCACTACATATACCGGTGCTGAATAGTGTTTCTGGAGAGCATGGCTTGAAAGCTGACTTGGGTCCTTGCAACTGGCCTGGTTCTGTGTTCCAGTCTAGCCAGGGCCTCCCCCATAAAACACTATCAGCAGGAACCACCCCTCATATCTAACCCTTACTCTCAGCACGGTGCCTACAACAGCCCGTAGATACAAGTAGCATTAGCCAGGCTTGGCCACAGCTAGGTCTGAAAACTACTTAAAACGGCTATTCGCCCTACGTCGCAGTGCCACCCTCCCAGGTGCACGACGCCCCCCACCCCACCCCACCCCACCCCACCCGCCAGACCTTGCTGAGCTTCCTCTCTGCCCGAACCCGCAGGAGCCCCCGCCCTCCCGAGCTGCTGCGGCTCTAGGCCCAAGTGAAGGCGGCTGGAGACACCGGAACCGGAACCTCCCCCCTTCCGGGATTACCACCTTCTCCTTCCACGTTCCTCGGCCCCGAACCGGCTGCGGCAGCCCTGAGAGCAAGCGCGAGCCACACAACAGATGAGCCGGAAGCACATTCCCAAGTCCCGCCCCCTCCCCCCGAAGAGACCTTTGTGGAGCGCTCTGTCACTCCCCTGACCCCGGCTCTCGGCCTGCCCTGCCCAATAGGACGAGGCGGCAGCAGGGCTGCGGCTTCCGGGAGCCCGGAAGTGGTTCAGGCAGGAGGCGGATGTGTTTCCTTTCGGACTCCGCCGTGCCTGCCCCCCTCCTGGACGCACGGACTGATGGGGAGACACAAGCCCCGGGGCGGAGTCATCGGGCCCCATCATCCCCCGCGACGGCGCCGGGAGGGGAGCAGGGGACGAACCCTCCCCCCACAGCGGGAGAAGTGTGTGTAGGGGGAGGGGGTGAGTCCCGCTCCCTTGCCGGGGACTAGCGCAGCTGGAGGGCTTACGAACCCCGGCAGGGATCCTCGCACATACCACAACCCCATCACTTGCCCAGCTCAGGTGCGCTGGCTCCACCAAGCAAAAGCCAAGCATCACAGCTGATCGTGAAATGATCTAGGGGCACCCACAACTTGAGGGTGACGGCTGCGTCTCCAGGAATGGCAGCCCTGCCCCGGGTGGGCCTGCGGGCTACGGTGGTATACTACATTCCTGCAGCCAGCCGAGCCTCAGGCCCCTTCAGATGAAATTTGTTTATAAATGAGCCATTTTCCTTATGGCTGAAAACCACATAGAGGCAAGGGGCTTCGGAGGAAGTTTAGAATAAGTATTGGCATTGCTACAGTGCCTCCCAGCTAAGGCTCTCACCGCATTGTACTAACAGATTTAGTCGTGGAATACAGGCTCCAGGGAGCAAGGCACCAGATGAAAATGACACAGAAAGACGATCAATTAATTAGCCAAAGCCACAGAGCATGCCAGATCCAGAAGGTCAGCTTAAGTTAGTCAATGCCTTTTATCCTTTAACCACAAAACTAGCCATTTAGATTCCTTTAGGACAGAGGCAGTTGTGCTAATAAAGAGTAACTCATGTTGGATATGGTACGCTCTTAATGACATTTACTTAAGTCCCTCAGAGATATCTTCCAAGATTGTCCATCAGTAAGGAATTCCAGATTTAGAAATAATTAAGGGTCTGCTCATAATTCAGGCATTCTAGTAGAAGGCAGAATTAGGCTCAGTAGTTGTAGGGGGAAAAATAGTTACTTCTCCACCCACACTACCACTCATAGAATTATTGCTGTTTGGGGCAAAAAATTCAGAAACCCTACACGGGATATTTAAGATGACTTTGGTTTTCCTTTTACATCACAGTGAGTAATAGTCATTATAAATCCTTGTGATCTGTACAGAACATACCCTCAAAAAAGCTAGCAGTAGTGATACAAAAGTTAGCTTATCCCTTAAACAGTACTCACATCTCAGAGAAAGAGTAGGCAGAAAGGTGCCTAAAAAGAGTTTAAAAAGCCATGGAGGTACCAGCTTTGGTAATAAACATTTGTATTCAACTTCCTCCTAGTCATTGAAGAGGTAATTAATTATTCTGTGGAGCATAAACTAGGATAAAGGAAATATATGTTCAGTATATCCCTTCTCCATGGAGAATCTAACTGTCTCTCTGATATCAGGTCACTATAGTGAACCACAGTTCTGTACATTTGCTCATTTCGTCTGCGCTAGTATTGTTTTTATAATTAAAAACAAAAAGGAAAGAAAAAACACAGGACTGCAGAGTACCAGTAATATTTTTAATGCAGTTTTGCTTTGTATCACATTTTTAATTAAACTCTCTCTCTCCCTGCTCTCCATCCCTTCTCAAAATGACTCCAGTATTCACCATCAGCCCTCTCATGTTCTGTACTTTTGCATTCAATGTGCTCTATGTTCAGGTCAAATAAGACTACTGGTGTGACAGACTGTATAGATTTATAAGTTTTGCCACAGAGGATGGGGAAGAACCCACAAAAACCCTGATACTTCAGGTATGACAGAGTCACTAACTTGTAAAATTCTTCTATAAAAAGATAAGACAAACCTACAGTAGTTCTCTTACCCATATGCTCATCAAGTAAATAGGTTCTAAAAGCAAAAATAATCCTTACAAATGTGGCCAAAGTGTCTTTCAAATATTTTTATAATGGTAGACTTATGGTAGACAGATTATGACAATTGCCATAGAATTTATCTGACTAAGCAACAGCACTATCAACTTCAAGTGGATCTAGGCTAGTTAGAACTTTGCAATAAAAAGTGATTTAGAATAAAGTTATACATACATGATTGACTACATATTAAGTTCATTTTATTCTATAACAAAGCTGCCTTTGGATAGTCTGTATAAATAGATTTTATAACAATAGTGCCAGGCTCCATTTTAATTCTTAATTCAGGGAAAAAAGCATTGACAAGATTTTCTTTGTCTCTAGTCCACATTAGATCTATGATAACCCATTTTTCATAAAATGAATATTATAGTATCAAAATGTTTGAATATAGAAGATTCTGCCTGACATCAGATCCACATGCAATATTTCAGACATAATAATCATGGGGTAACAGCTCAAGATGATTCTGTAAGCAGGTTTTTTCTTTTTTTCTTTTAAACAATTAATTTCTCTCTCCATGCAAGGTGTCACTGAACCAAGATTCTGAAAGAAATACTTTCCTAAAATAGTTACATTTCAGAATTAAATTAATCTGCTATGATATTTGTTTCCCCCTGCCCATTACTTATTCCAAAACTGTACACAAAACAGGCAAATATAGCCATTTAAAACTTTTTACCTGAAAAGGTGATTGTGTCCTTTCATAACATTTTGCAACATTAGCACTTCATTCACTGTAATGCTTGTTTTGGGAACTTCTGACTTTTGTATGCCCCTTTTCTCAAGGCCCAAGCTGTCTTTTGATAATGAAATATACATTATTTTCTGCAATAAAATGCTTTGGTCATATTTTAGTTTAGCATTGTAACAGTACTAGACTTAAACAGCTGCATTAGAAGTAATCCTTGATCCAAATGTGAAAAGCGGTTCTTTACACATTCTTTACAAGGGTCAAGCAGTAGATTATTAGACCACACTGCATTTCAGTTCAGTAAGAGTGCTGCTCTTCTGTAAATGGTATTCTTCAGATGAGATATTAAAGCATGGTCCTTTCACTCCAACTAGGATGGCAGCCATCTAGATTAAAACTTCCATGACACTTTTCAAAATAAGTACAACATAATCTCAACCCCCCGTTAACATTCAATTCCCTTTAGGTCTGAGGTTCAAAGATGTGTAGAAGAGCTATTGCTGAGCACAATCAATAACTGATGGATTAATCTACAGCCAATGACACCTGTATCTTACTCTAAACTCTTACCTTGTAAAGCTCTAGGATTCATGAACTATGTAGGGTGGTAGCTAAATTCTAGTCTACTTTTCAAGATGAAGGGCATACTTTTAGGATCCAACAGAGACTATGATCTAACTTTATATAGGGTCTACATCAATAGGGTAGTTCCCCCCCCCCCGCAGTTAACTGACATACATGGCTCCTAGTAGAGCTCTAGGAAGTTTAAAAAAGAGCATGGAATTACACATTTCAGCTGCTGAAAGAGATTCTTTTCACAATGTCATAAATAAAGCAATATTCCCCACTCCAGCTGTACTTTAAAACCAAATATGAAGGTCACAATTGCTGTGGTTTATGTGAAGCAATATTTATAGGAGACAGAACAATAATTTTATTTTGAAGTCTTTACTATGTCTTAGTACATACAGTGGTAGGTGGTCCTTTAGTGCTTGTCTTCACTACAAGTTAGTGTGCTTTAGTTACTGCATTCAAGCTAGCCTAGCTTGAGTGAGAGCAACCACACTTCAAAGCAATACTGGAGTTTTACAGCCTGATTTGATTAGTTGCTGTTGAGTTAGAATAATAGAACTGTAGGGCATAAAGGGACCTCAAAAGATCATTTAGTCCAGTCCTCCGTACTGAGACAAGACCAAGTAAACCTCCTAGAACATTTGTGACAGATGTTTGTCTAACCTGTTCTTAAAACTTCCAATGATGGGAATTCCACAACCTTCCTTGGAAGCCTGTTTCATTACAGCTTATATTTAGAAAATTTCCCCAATATCTAACCTAGATCTCCCTTGCTGCAGATTAAGCTGATTAATTTTTGTTCTACCTTCGAGTGGACATTGTTCTCCATAACATCTCTCAACACATTTAAGAACTATGATCACATCCCCCCATCAGTCTTCTTTTCTAAAAAGACTAAACATGCCCTTTTTAGGTCAGGTTTTCTAAACCTTCTATAAATTTGTTGCTCTCCTGTTCTCCTCATCTTTCCTAAAGTGAGATGCTCAGAACTGAACATAGTACTCCAACAGAGGCCTCATCACTGCTGAGTAAAGTGGGACAATTACCTCCTGTGTGTTACATACGGGACTCCTGTTAATACACCGCAGAATATTTACCTTTTTCATAACTGCATCACATTGTTGATTCGTTACATTTGTGATCCACTACAACTACTGGATCATTTTCAATAGTATAAACTCACAGCCAGTTATTCCCAGTTTTATATTTGTACTTTTGATTTTTTATTCCTAAGTTTACACTTGACTTTACTCGATTTCATCTTGTTGATTTCAGACCAATTCGGCAAGATCATTTTGAATTCTGATTTGATCCTCCAAAGTGCTAACAATCCCTGCCAGTTTGGTGGTAATCCTCACATTTAAAAAGCACATTCTACACTATATTATCCAAGTCATTAATGAAAATATTGAGTAGTACTGGATGCAAGACAGACTCTTGCAGGACCCCACTAGATAATGCCTCCCAGTTGACAGCTACTATTGATAACTATTCTTTGAATACAGTCTTTCCACCAGTTATGCACCCACCTTACAGTAACTTCGTCTAGACCATGTTTCCTTAGTTTTCTTATGAAAAAAATCATGAGAGTCTAAGTCAAAAGCCTTACTGAAAATCAAGATGCTGGGGGTGGGGAATACATCTACTGCTTTCCCTCTACCCCCTAGGACAGTAACCCTGTCAATTAAGGAAATTAGTTTGGTTTGGCATGACATAGATTTTTGAGAAGTCCTCACTGGGTATTATTTATTCTCTTATTGTCCTCTACATGCTTGTTGTAACTCAAGTTGTTGCATCCCCAGAGAGTTACTAGCTTTAGCATCAACATCACTTAACTTTCAAACTCCCTCCCTCCCAACTAGCTAGCTAGAATTTAAAGCACCACTTAACTTGAGCTAGAGAATTGTGTGTGTGGATGGGAATTGAGCTAGGGGTAGCATTAGTTATTATCTGAGTTAATTATGCTGTGAAAGCACACCCTCAGTAGCCCTACATCAACAAATAAGTCATACCCTGACCCTAGGAAATCAGCCTCATATTCTAAAAATTTATTTTCTTTACAAACAGTACCATGTAATCTACCTGAGCCACCTAGATCATTCAGGGCTTTAGCTCTTTATAAACATACATCCATGTTAATAATCCTGAAAGTTGGTATTGGTTGGGGTAGGGCTGATTAGCAGAGAAAATTCAATTACATAGTTTAAAAGGGACAAAAAAGTGACACATGGAAAAAAGTATTTAATTTTAACTTTAGGGATTTGGGTAAGATTGGAAGGCAAATAACTGAAGTTTTAACAGATAAATTAGCAGTTGAACTACATAACTCTCAGTCATCCAGTGCTTTTTGAAAAAGTCAGGTTTTATCTCATAGACTCATCTTCTCTGTTGTTTCTTCTATCTGCCCAGACATACACAGGTCCTTAACTGTACAGCACATAGTTTAAATTGATGACTGCCCACAGCAAGAGTTCTTCAAAAGGTGACAGTCCCATGTCTCCAAATCAGATTAAATGATCCGAAATGTAACACATCCAAAATTTAACCCCATGCTCACCCGTAGGGACAGACAGAAACCGTGTATGAGGATTATTAGTCATAGAAAATGACAAGACTAGAATGAAGGCTGACAACTTGCTAGGTTTTGTAATTCATTCTATACACAACCTTTCAGGTCATACCATCTGCTTTGGTGAAGGCCCAAATCCAACCTTTTGTTCCTTTCTTCATGATGCCTACAAAGGGCTGCTTGGAATGCTTAATTGACACAGGTGCTATCGCTCCTTAAATTGAGCACAGCCTGAGCCAATTTCCCTGCATCCAGTATCTGGCTTGCATCAGCTTGTTGACAGACCTTACTGTCTGTAGCAGTGCTACAGCTGAAAGAATCAAAGTCCACTGTTATATCTTGAACATTTCTTTCATTGGCATTGTCAAAACTATTTTTTCCATGTAACTGTTTAAGGTGTTTCCTCAGAACAGGTTTATGTGCAAAGACCATGTCACAATAGTTACATTTATGAGGCTTGTCTCCACTGTGCAGATTGAGATGGTCCTGTAAAGAACATTTCTGAGAGAAAGTTTTCCCACAGATCTTACACTGAAAAGGTTTGATCCCTGCATGCACTCTCATGTGTCGGTGGAGATTGCCTTTCTGAGTGAACGTCTTACCACACAGCAGACACATGAACAGTTTATGCATTTTTAAATGATTAGCATAGTTTTCCAGGTGCCGGAATACTCTGGTACACTTGGGACACTGGTGGTGCCATTGGAGACCTTTGTCTATACCTCTGTTGTTAGGACCAAACATGTCTTTAGAGGCCATGATGAAATTGTCACTGCCAGCATAAGAAAGGGCATAGTTGTGGAGATGATTTTGTTCTATTTCACTCGTTCTGTTTTCCACAGTGGAATTGATTAAAAAGTGCTGAGGCTCTGATGAATGTAAAGCAGTTTGTTCAGAAGAAATAAACTGGGTTTGATCTTTTTTATTTCTAACCTCAGACACCTCCCCAATAGACTCCACCTTGACAATCTGAATGTCACTATCTTCCATGTCCATACTGTCTTCTGAGGTTTGAATACATAGTGAATCCTGTTGCAGAGAGTCCTCATCTCCTTGGTGTTCTTTCAACTCAGAAGAATCGCTTTGCTGTTCACAATCCTCCTTGCTCTCCAATGGCTTCTTAGGTTTTATAAACTTCCAGAGAGCCTGTGTACATCGTTCCACAATGTGGCTCATCTGAAGAAAGCTTGCAGCAGTCAAGTAATTTACCAGCTCCATCTCAGGAAACTCCAGAATGCCACTGTAGCAGGACAAAAGCAACTGCCTCCCCACTTCTGAACTCTGCAGAATGGAGATTTTAACCTCTCTGGAGTCATTCAACAAAAACTGATCTCTTAAAAAGGGGGAGCCTGCAGCAAACACAATTTTATGCCCATGGACCTCAACATTGTCAATGTGAACTACGACATCACAAAACTTATTTTCTTCCCTCAGTTTGTTCATTTTTTGTAACATTGAATCTCCATAATTGTCAAACTTGAAGTGAAGGATATCTGATCTTTCGGACATTTTGGCAAATCTAAAGAACAAAAGCAAACAAAAATAAAGAAACAGTATACGAGGAAACTAATGGATGTAATCATGCAAATTAAAAAGGGGCCAATGGTGCAGGTTAAACATACATATTTTACAAAATATTTTCTTATGTTAATAAAAACACCCAAGACTATTAAAAATGAAAGAATTTTAAAAGTTAACTTTACTTTGAATATCTTAATGATGTTTACTTTTTCACATTTCACTCAACTTGGACAGTGAAAGCAACCTAATCAATTTCTAGTCTATTTCATATTCTAATCCACATGCAGTAGTATAATGTTGCAATGTCCCCAACACTACAGAAGAATGTTTATTTAAAATATTATAGTTATATAGATACACTATTTCTTTGGAATTTAAAATAAAACCATATAAATATTTCTACTGGTTTAAACTTTTGTAAAAGCTTGCTTTCGTATTAACAAAAACTAAGTTTTTGACCCTTCGATGTCCCTTTAGTTTTTTAGCAATTGTTTTGCTTTAAAGCATGTTACACTGAAGCACCTGTCAGAGAGAACAGTGTAATATTAAACCAAGCTTCTTAACATTCATGTACTTAATAGGAGAAATATGGTCTATGAATCAAACTAAGAAAAATAGTTAAAATTCTTCCACCCTCAACACCTCCTGCTCGCCTGGTGGTATTTCTAAATAAAATACAGCCTGTTACACATCTGAAATGCGCAGAATTCTAGTACTGAACTTCATTTTTTAGACCAGATATAGTCACAATGGAAGTGATTGGGATCTCATTCATCTTTATGCATTTGTCCAATGTCCATTATCGAGCACTGAAGCAAGTATTTTTATTTTGAGGGCTTTTAAGGGTGAGAAATAAAGTCAAACTGCTAGATAGCCCTGTTCTCTCCCATTCACCACCTAATAAGCAGTTGCACCAGAGAACACTTTCTCACAGGAAACACACTGCTTCCTAAACTGTAATTACTTTTAGGTGTCTATTAATGCTTGAAGGGAAAATTCCTCATTGTTAGAAAAATGATATTCCAGAAACAATACCCCACAAAGATTTCCATCATACCCTTCAAGTAATTTGACCTACACAAGTAGATGTTCAGACTGTAAATGTAAATTCCAGATCTGGGTATCCTCCAGTTTTGTATTCTTGGCTAGCCTGAGACGGGAGGGAGAAAGCTCTCTGCATCTTTCTGAGTCCTACATGTTATTTCCACTCAATATCATGCATCACAGCCATCATCCTTCCAGCTGACAGGCAGACTGACTCCTATTCAAAACAGGTTAGGTCTAACAGAGGAGTCGTACTTCTCCAGTTTAGTTCAACAGAGACATTTCAAAATTAACTACATATGGTACCTTAGTTTTCTTGTTCAAGCATCACAGAGAAGGTTTCTGCAAATTGCTCAATATGTTACCAGTTTAAAAGATTCTGGATGAATTACCTAAGGAAAGAGAAGAAAAGCCATGGTTAGTCAAAGGCTTATTTGCCTTACAACTTTAAAATGTCTTTAAAGAAAGAAGAATTATTTGAAAGTAATTAACTGTTTACAGGTCCACACTACTATACGTGTGTTTTTTAAATATTTTTCCAATTCTGAGGAAGAACAGTGTTGGAAGACTACTGGGGGTTAGTCAGAATTCCTCTCCAATTTATAAAATACTAGGCCTTCAAAGGGCCAAAAACACCTGCCTACCTGCATTTGGCTCCATCCTTTGTGGCTTTGAAACCAGTAACAAAGGTAACATCATTTTATTCCCCTTCTCATCCTCTCTTGGGTGGCTGCACCTTGCTCTTACAAGTAATTTCAGCTGATGAGCTATTAGAGCTTTCCTCGTTTTTACTTTATGTAATTCCACAACATAAAAGGAAGAAACCTGACCAGCCCAGTGGCCATCTAGACCAGCGTCCTGGGTCTGACACTCACACTATCAGCTGCTAGAGGGAAAAGCGAAAAGCCCCATAGATGACAGTTATGGGATTATTCACTCACATAGAAAGTCACTTCCTCGACCCCCTTGGCTCAGGGGTTGGTCCATGACCCTGAGGAAAAATGGTCTAAAAATCCACCCTTAACAAGAGGGGTGAAGTGCTACACTCCCCCCAGGCTCCCCACTCACCTCCTTACTCCTCACGCTACCCCCGCCTGCCTCCTTCTCTCCCTAGCCGCCCCCACGGTGTCCCCTCCCCGCAAGGTTGGGAAGGGGCCACTCTCCGGATCCGGCCCCGGGCGGAGGCGTTGGCCGGAGGACACCGGAACCGGAAGTACCCTCCAAAAATCTTCTTCCGGGGCTCCTGCCCCTGCCCGGTTTCTTCACGAACCCACCGCGAGCCGCCGCGGCCGCTGCCGGAGCAGCCGCCGCCGGGGCCCCGGAAGTGCATCTTCCTCTGACCCGGAAGACTCTCCCTGTCCCGCCCCCTCCCCTCCGGCCTGGGTCACGTGGTGGGGGCGGCGGCGGCGGCCGAGGCCCGGCCGGAGGAGGCAGCGGCGGTGGCTCGGGTAGGTCCGGTTCGTGTCGCCCCCGGGGTTGTGTGGTGGGAGGGGCCAGGTCAGACCCGCGCGTCTCTTCCGCATCTGGGGGTCTCCGGCCCCTGAGGCGCCCCGAGCCCTCCAGAGCCAGCGGCCCCGTGCCGAACGGCCGCCCCCCCCCCGGGCCTCAGCCTCGCCTTGCGGGCAGCCGCTGCCCAGGCCTGGTTCTGCCGGGGGTGGGCCCAGGCCGCGTAGCCCCGGTACACGGGTCCCCTCACCTGCACGGGGCCCGAGGGCCGAGCCCCCGCCGTGCTGTCAGGACCCGCACAGGGGGTGGCTTTGTTGCTGGGAGTTTCAAAAGGGGGAGGGAGGAAACGGCAGAGCCTGGAAGTATTGGGCTTGGCAGCCCGGCACATGCCATCCCGCGCAAGGTGCCTGCCCTGTGAAGCCCCTTAATGAGGTCCCCTGTGCAGTCTGCCGCATCCCCACTCTAGCTCCCGCTTCCCCCTCTCTGCAGAGTTCCGCTTTAGGCTGCTCTCTTGCACATTTTTTTAGCACCTGAGATCTCTGAGCACCGTTCTGTGTTGTGCATGAGACTAGATTTCTGTGGGGCCCTGGCTTGATCTCTGCACCCCTAACTCATCACGGGGCACGTGCACAATATTGGTAATAGTGCCTTACCATCATACTGAGTGTACTGCATGTGTAGAAAGTGTGTTATTCAGTCTCTAATCACGTGGCTAAATGCCAGACGGTTTTCACTGGAATGCGTGCATACAGTTCTCAGTCCCATCTATTTTCTGGCCAGATGTCCTCTTCCTGGCTACCCCTGGCTGTTTTCGTGCTGGATCTGTTTTGTTCTTAGTCACAGGATTGGTTTGATTGATAGGACAGTGTATTTTTCTCACTGTTTGTCACACTCAAGCCTCTGGACCACTTTTGCTTGAACTTTACAAAAACTCTTGGGTGGATATACAGCCTGCAAAATCTGGAAGGGCTGAAAGTTGGTGTTTGTAATAGAAACACGTGCAGTGTTAATTATAGCTGTCACTAGCTTTCAAGCTATTGATACCCTTATTGCATGTTCTGCATAGGGACAGCGGTGCATGCAAAGCGGTGGGAGAACAGCAGTGAGGCAATATGATCTAGAAGTGGGTAGAGACCCACCTGTCCCTTCAGATATGAGGTGGCTGCACCTGAGATGCTTCACACATGGCTTGTGTGCTGAATATTGTGATGGGTGACATGGACATATAAATAGATAGTGTCACTATATGCCGAGGAATCCAGCATGCATGGGACAATTGTTGCCCATACATGTTAACGGGTGTGGGGATTGGAGGCATAAGATGGCACTTGCTAAAAAATGTAGTTTCTAATAATAGTATTCTGTCCTCCTCTGCATATTTCAGGCAGCATTTTAAAAGTTTCTGATAGTAACTAGTTGAGCCTAGTTAACTGCTGAGATAATAGTGCTTAGAAACCAAAGTGATAGTCTTTCACTCTTTCCCATTTTGTTGGTTATACTCCAACTGTCCAAACAGGTATGCATGTAACTTTTTGCACATGAATAATACTATTGCGTTCAGTGGCACTACTCACATGAGTAAAGTTACTCACATGCTATATATTTTAGGGACTTTTGTTAATTTCCCCTTGTGTAATAGTCACCCAAACAACAAGAGAAGGAAATATATTTTTAAAGAGAATGCATTTGTAAAATTAAAAAAATTGCCAGGAGACTCAGATGCAATTGCAGTTCAGTTGAAAGTGACTAGATGTCAAATTGATATTGTTCCCTTAACCATAAGTCCATTCTTTCTAAATCTCTGTTGCCAGACAGTGCTGAGCTTATCTTCATGAGTACTGAGTTCTGTCAACAAAATAACCAAATTCCATTTTCAAATCTTCATGCTCTGGGACTGTATCGATCATTGCTTGTCCGATATCACATTGATGCTAGAATCTGGCACTTTATTACTTCCCCTTCATTTGATTTACATTCCAGTCTCAATCTTCCTCCTTTCCTTATCCCATTTGTTACCCCGTTTGTAAGTGCACATACTGTTTTAGACTTTTATGGTTTGGAATAGGTAGGTTCCAAGCACTGGTGATCCTAGTGTAGAGATTGAAAACAAATATCAATAAACAAGC
The DNA here is from genome assembly GCF_016161935.1 of Mauremys reevesii. Lineage (NCBI taxonomy): Eukaryota > Metazoa > Chordata > Testudines > Geoemydidae > Mauremys > Mauremys reevesii. Next base: position 22,456,100 of record NC_052641.1, read on the forward strand.
ACTATACTACCTTATATGTTTGAAAAATCTGGTAAAGTTTCAAATGAAATTGGACTTTGGTAGCTGTAGATTTTACAGTATTCACATTTGCAGTTTTGCATGTTGTAAATTAAGGTAGCATTAAAAGGTGAAAAATTAAAATGCAGGTGGTGCGAGGGGCAACAACTATGACTTTCTCATAGACTTTAAGGCCAGAAAGACCCATCATGATCATCTAGTCTGACCTCCTGCACATTGCAGGCCACAAACCTCACCCACTGAATCCTGTAATACGCCAGTAGCCACTGGCTGAGTTACTTGAAGTCCTCAAATCATGATTTAAAGTTACAGAGAATACACCATTTACACTAGTTTAAGCCAGCAAGTGACCTTGGCTCATGGTGCAGAAATACAAAGCTGGAGATCACATTCTGTCTAGGTATCTTGCTGCAAAAATACATAGGCTGGTCTGTATTCCCAAATTTGTTTCATCTGTAGGGATTTTATAGACAAAATTATACAATTGTTTGGACTCAGGAATTCTGTAAGACTTCTGGGCTACACTGTTGCAGAATGCCTCATTTCATGGAATTCTGCGGAACTGTTTAAATTTTATGGAAAACATGGTAACATCCACAATGATCCTTATGTTCCTGCTTAACATTAGAAGGTCAAGGCCCTGACCAGACTTGTATAGATATACAGTGAACAGATTAGCTGACAGTTAGGCATGAGAATTTCCTTCTGCTTTCCAAGTCCAGCTGCAGACAGTTTTTAGTAGCATGTATCATATGAAACTGTTAAGGTCGTTGCTGCTGCTTGAAGGTTTCAGATTATATTTTCAAAGAGCCATGCTGGACCAATAAATGTAACTATACATTTCTGTTTGAATCCCCAGTGAATTATGTAAGCTGTATAAATACACACTGCACCCTTATAAGGGTCACTCTAACCTGTGGCTGGAGTACTTTATCTTCCATGCTAACTGCTTCTCTGTACTTACGGATCTATGTCCTATGTCTGCCTGTAAAGGGTGACCTGTAGATGTGCACAATGGTATTGGAATGTCATTCAGGTTCGTGAGACTAGACTCTTTGCAGTGAACTCATTTCAGTGACATTCTTTTGCTGCTCTGGATAAGGCAGTGTCAGCGTTTCTTTTATAAACCACTGTTTCCCTGGGCCTACAGTCTGTCTCCGTGGTTGGAGAAATTGCTTTGTGCTGGAGCCTGACATAAGCATTTTGTCCCGAGCACATTTTCTAGATTAAAAATAAAATCCCTATGGAATCAGCTATATTGATAATCCTTAACAGGTTTATATTGATAATCCTTAACAGGTATTAAGGTTGTGTTAGCTTGAACTCTTTTATGTTTTTTCTGATACCTGGCTTTGTGGGTGATTCAATCACCTTCCTGAGATCTCTGCTTGTCATGCTTCTCTCTTTCATGAAAATCACAGGGGTAGGGGAATTTGAAGAAACTTAATCTTAAAATGAATATCCTGTTTTCATTTGGCCCTTGAAGTCAGATTGACCTAGAGGAGGGGCCCAATGGGAAAACTACACCATTTTATGGCCATGATACTCCTTTGAGAACAATCCTTTACAAGGAGCTAAAAAATTAGGAGTACAATTATTCTTTGTTTCCTTGAAGCAAGAGGGGTTTAGTTGCTTCATTTCCATATAGAATCATAGGACTGGAAGGGACCTTGAGAGATCATCTAGTCCAGTCCCCTGCACTCATGGCAGGACTAAGTATTATCTAGACCAGGGGTCCCCAACGCAGTGCCCACGAGCGCCATGGCGCCCGCTGGGGCATCTAAATGCACCCGCGTCCTGGCCAGTGGTCGAGCATTTGCCAAAATGCTGCCAAATTTTGACGGATGCTCGACTGCCGCCACGGTCCAAAGATTGGGGACCACTGATCTAGACCATTCTTGACAGGTGTTTGTCTAACCTGCTCTTAAAAATCTCCAATGATGGAGATTCCACAACCTCCCTAGGCAATTTATTCCAGTGGTTAACCACCCTGACAATTAGGAAGGTTTTCGTAATGTCCAACCGAAACCTCCCTTGCTGCAATTTAATCCCATTGATGCTTGTCCGATCTTCAGAGGTTAAGAAGAACAATTCTTCTCCCTCCTCCTTGTAACGACCTTTTATGTACTTGGAAATGGTTATCATGTCAGTTCTCAGTCTTCTCTTTTCCAGACTAAACAAACCCAATTTTTTCAATCTTCCCTCACGATGGTCATGTTTTCTAGACCTTTAATCATTTTTGTTGCTCTTCTCTGGACTTTCTCCGATTTGTCCACATCTTTCCTGAAATGTGGCACCCAGAACTGGACACAATACTCCAGCTGAGTCCTAACCAGCACAGAGTAGAGCAGAATGAAAAGTAAAAATCAAAAGCAAACAAAAAAGGACCCATCAATTATAAAGGAGCCTTGTGGGATGTGATTCTCCTAGACATTCTCCCTCCTTTACTGGAGAACCTGTGACCTGAAGATCCAGATTCTGTGGGGCAATTTCTGGTGTCTTAGGAGTTACCCATTCTGTTTTTGAAAATTTACTTTTTATTGGTGTTGAAATTAACCCCATAATAACAAGCTTAGGGACACTGTCGGTATTCAGAGTTGTCACGGGGAGGGCTCCGAGCTGTGATGTGGCACATAATCTGAGATTTGTGCTAGGTGGGGACCTTCTCTCCTAAACCTCTCAACAGTGAGACTGGAAACCATAATGGCTACACTGCATCTGAGAGTGAGCCTCCAGCCTGGATCTTCAGACTCATGCTAGCAGGTCTTGTGCTAGTGTTCTAAAAATAGATGCGTAGGTGTTGCGGCTTGGGCTCTGAAGCCAGGTGTATGATGTGGGTTTGAGAGATTGAGCTCCAGCCCAAGCCATGACATCAAAACAATGTCCACACAGCTACTTTTAGAGCATTGGTGCGAGCTCTGCTACCACCAGTCTGGGGACCTGGGCTTGAGAGGCTCACTCCCAGATGCAGGGTATACATGTCCTGAGTTTCTTAGACAAGCTGCAAGCATCATAGCTAGAGTGTTGTCCCTACTGCTGTGTTTTCTTGCTCTCTGATTCTGAGAGATTCATGGTGCTGCCTGCCGCCTCTAATTGTATTGCACATTTTTGATGTGAGTTCTTTTAGACTGGCACCTATTTTAGTGAGCTCATAGACTTCCTATTCCGCAGCCATCCAGAGTCCTCTGGTTCAGGTAAAGTGTCCAGTGGATGCTCTACAGGGAGCCTTCTGATCTAAAGTAACTCTTGATCTTGATCATTATTGCTCTTTCTCATTCAATTATGGCAGCTATGCTTCTTTCTTTTCTCAGCATCGATGGTCAGATAAAAATTCTAACACTTTTTAACAATTGATAAAATTCCTTCAAGGAATTTCTCTGAATTGAAAATCTGATCTTTTCTATATGTAGAACACAGATTTTTGCTTGTCAAGTTATTTGTGAGAGGCCAATAATTTACATTAATATTGCACATTAAAGCCTCTTGCTTTGGGCCAGATCCTGCTACCCTTTCTTGTGCAGAGTAGTAACTTTCTCAAACTTGGTCCCATTGAGACTGCTTGCAGAGCAAGGTATCACTCAGTGTATGGGTGGGAAAATCAGACTCATTTGGATCTCTTATTGTTGCACTGTAAGTGTGGTATTGAGACATTCCTGTAGCGGATAAATTTAGCCAATCACACACATTCCCTGATTATTGTGTGTGATGCCTGTTTGAAGAGTAGAGAGCATGTGAAATCACAGCATACTTTCTTTTTTTAAAGTGAATTTAGTGCTCATGAAAGGTGCCAGATTGTCAGACTTTGAAAATAGATTAAATTTAGCACTTCAAGCTAGACATACTGTACCAAAATAAATTGCTAAACTGCTCCTTACCTTATCTTAATGGCTGCTAATAAAGCCAGCTCTTCTACTCCTGTTGCCTTCAGAAGTGTAGATATTCATTCACACTTTCATTTGCAAAGTATTGGTAAAATATTTTAAAAGAAGGTTTTGAGGGCTTATTTTTATTTTGCATTTTGTTAATAATTTAGTTATTTTCGGATGAGCTGCCAATTTTGTAGGTGGTGTAGAAATGAGTCTCATAATAGATTTGTACTTGGAATTCAGAAATGATTACTAATAACCATTTACTATTTATTACTGGTTTCATACCCTGTATTCCTTGTTGGGTATAAAATGAAAGAATGTTGGACTTTCAACTTTTTAAACTGATGGACTCAGCTTGAAGCTGACCCTGGAATTTTGATGTCAGAAACAAAAAGCAAAGACAGGCTTTTTAACCTTGTGGCCAGTGATACAAACACAGCAGAGGAAACTCAGAAATAAGGCAAATTGTATTGCTCAGATAGAGGCGGAAAGGCTTTAAAGGTAATAAAGGAATCTTTTCATCAGGTGATGCTAAATTTGATGTCATCCTTCCTGGGCATAGGTGAGAATAGTATTGAGATGGTTTATCAGAAAGCCCGTGGCAGTAATCCTTTGGTATTTGCTGGCATCCTGAGATAATACAGCTGAAATGAGACTTTTACTCCGTTCATTGCTTCTCTCTGTTTGCTTGTCACTCATAAAGTGCTTTCCTCAGATCTGCATCTCTGTGCTGCTCAGCTCTCCCTGTTATATCTACTGCTGTTAGAGCATGGTCATCTGCACTGCCCTCAGCTTCATTTTTAAGATGCTGTTTGAAAAGTCTGCAAGTCTCAGTCTGGAGCGAGACTGCTTAGATCATGGTGGAAGATTGTAAACTGGGACCGATTATCTCTGTGGGCCACAACCTGTCTTAAAGACAGGTGGTTGCTGTCCACTTTATGTAAATAAAGCACACTCCTTGGGCTTCTGACGGGATCAGTGGAGCCCCTTAGTTGGGCAAATTTTGGAGATCATCTGGGCTTGAGAGTATTTTCAAGTACTTGCTCCAAACCTACTATTGTGTAGAGCAGCAGGAAAACATTGCACATGAGCAGATAAAATTAGGGGGGATAGTAGGGCCAATGTGGGCCAGAAGAGAGGAATAAACTTTTATGGTTTTGTCCAGAAGTAGTGTCCTTTGTGTAAAGTGTGGCTTCTAAGAACAAGGGTCACTCTGATATACTACATCCTCAAGCCTTCCTAGACATGGTGATGGATGTGATATTCCAATTGATCTTTCATGTCTTACTGTTACAATCTTCCTTAAATTTACACTGTACCCTCAGTTCAGTGACAAGGCAGAGTCATAAGTGGCAGTTTTATTAATTACTTGGCAGTAGTAGGTTGGGTAGAGTTCAATAAATTCTAACTTGGTTTAAGAAAAATCAAACCCAGAAGCCTTTGTGGGAAAACGCAAGGCCTTTGCCATGTACTGAAAAAACGGCAACTGTCTTCTAGGCTGCTATATGCAGCCTTTTTATACGTTAGTATGAAATTGTCTGAATATGACAAGTGTAGGATGTTGCATTTTTAAAGAATTTCTTGCTTCTCAAAGGAGAATCACACAATGCTCCTTCCTTCAGTCACTTTCACGACTCAGTTTCTGTCTGCATGTCTGCTTTGCACTCAGAGAGAAGGTTTCATAAGAGGTTAAGAGCAATTGTATAGTCCATTTGTGAAAAAATAGAAGGCAATATATTTGCACGAGTTGGGGCAGTAAAAGTTTATGGTGAAGTTATATTACTCTAATCTCAGATGTTCCTTGCACTGGAGGAGAAAATCAGTCTCCGAGTAAGGAGTAGTCATCTGGCTGTATTGAGTCCTAGTGTGCAGCCAGCCCATTGGTGGAGTGGGCTAGGACTGTTGCCTGCAATACAATTCCCATTCATCAGGCAGGATGATTCATAGATTCCAAGGCCAGAAGGGATCATTTTAATCATTTAGTGTGACCTTCTCTATAAGACAGACTATAGAACTTGCCCAAAATAATTCCTTTTGAACTAACACACTTCTTAAATCCAATCTTGATTTAAAATTGCCTTTGATGGAGAATCCACCATGACCCTTGGTAAATTGTTCCAATTGTTAATTACCCTCACTGTTAAAAATTCATGCCTAAAATGATGCTGAAAATCCATCCAACATTAATTCCAAAGTACCTCCAGTGCATGGCTTATGGACTTTGTAGGGCACCAAGCCAAAAAGCAATCCTCTCAGGTGGTTGTGTATCCTTTGTGTACCCACTCTGTGCACTTCAAAAAATGTATCTGGGCCAAACTGTCTCATTGTTTGGCTGCTATTTTGGCAGCCAAGTGAGGTCAGTTACCTACAGGACAAAGGGCACAATTCAAATGGGAAAAAAAAATCAGGTTTGGTCATCCTTTGGAGTCAGTAAAGACCAGGACTCTTGTGATGAGCATGTAATCGGGACTTACTAAGGAATTTGGCCCTGGCATTCTATTTTTAGCCAGGGGTTCTAAGAACCTTTGATGTTGGAGATGTGTAGTTGAACTCCACCTTGTGTTCCCTTTATCTAAAGTATATCTCAATGCCAGTTCTTGTGACTTTTTTTAACCTATCTGTTGGCTCTGACTTGCAGCACTGAACCAACCTATGCTGTTCTTCCTGTTTCTTGGTAGGGTGTCCAGAGCTGATTCTTATAATACAAAAATGTCAGTACAGATGCATAAAATATTGCTGAGCTCAGGGGTCCATTGTGTCTCAAGTACAGCATATCGAGTTAAATCATATAATGTTGAGATTATTCGTGAGTCGAATTTCATGATTGGCGTGTCCTGATATTTACAAAACCCTAGCGTGATATTTGCATGAACATAGGTGAAGGGAAGGCCAGGTTATCTATGACTAGGTTTATAGTTGGAAGTATGCTGGCCCTAAAATAATGTTTTTCATCACCAGGTATAGCACATACTCCATGAGCCTGTTTTACACTACAGACAGTACTGTGTCTGGGATTTAGTTACAACTCTCATTTGGCAGTGTAGACAAGATCTTAACCATGTTCCTTAAAAAGATGAACTTAAGCACTGCTTGGGAGTATGATTTTAGGCCCCATCTACACTGCACAATGAAAGTGTTATATCCAGGTCCTCAGATGTGAATCTGCTTGTACTGTAGATGGGCCTTCACTGGGAAAAGTGATTGTGAAACACTTCAAAATATAACTGTTTTGTGATCTATAGAAACCAGTGCAGCACTTTCAGAGTAAAGAGTTCCACAGCAAATTGAAAAGCCAGGACCGTGAGTGCACATTGATGTACTGAGATCTGTTACTTAGCTATGCAGTCAGATGTGTTGATCTTTAATAGTCATCGAGTTTCTGAAAAGAAACATTTGAGCTTCAAGCACAAACTTCTATATAAGTATTTTTATGATTTTTGTTTTTCAGGAGTATATAAAATTTAATCTCATTCATGAGTCGAACTTCCTTTTTAAGTCATGGATGACAAAGTCTCTGTTGGAAAAATCAGTGTGTCTTCAGACTCAGTATCCACTCTTAACAGTGAAGATTTTGTCTTGGTTTCCAGGCAAGGGGATGAAACTCCATCTACAAATAATGGTAGTGATGATGAAAAAACAGGACTGAAGGTAAGAATCCATAACCTGAGTTCATTCTTTCTTCTAACCCAAATTAACCATAAAAGAGCTTAAAGAGGGACTTGTGTTATTGAAAACTTGAAAGAAGAGAGAACTTATTCAAGAATCAATGTCCTTTGCTGATATTTTTTGAATTACATCTGCTGTCATTGTAGATGATATTTATGTTTAGAATAAGTGCTGTCACCATCACTACTTGGTTTTTCATTTTGCCGAATCCTTCACTGGAGTTGTCACCCAGTGTTTGGGATGAAACAATCGTAAATTATGATTTTCAGACAGTTAGAATTACAACTTCACTGCAGCTTTCAGGGGAGAAAGCCCTTGTTAATGCACATATGTCATCAGTTTGCCCATTGGTTCTACTATGTACTGAAGTTTCTCAATGTGAAACGTTCTCTTTAAGAAATTTGGAAGTAGCCTGAAACCTAACACCCATGACATGTAACATGGACCTCAGAACACAGGCCTAGGAGCAAGTTATGTGAACTCTGTGGGCATTGACCTCATTGTTTCACTTCTGGGATTGCTATCCTGGAAAAAGACCCTCAGGGATTTTTGGAGGTTGTTTCCCCGTGTTATGCACTTAGGTTTCCTTTATGCTAGACAGCCTTTCACTGGCCTTAAAACGTGGTGATAGAAATATGATGGGAATTCTAAACTCTTGCACCTGTAGCTGTATTTTCATATACACCTCTACCCTGATATAACACAACCCGATATAACATGAATTCGGATAGAACATGGCAAAGCAGCGCTCCGGGGTGGGGCAGGGCTGCACGCTCCGGTGGATCAAAGCAAGTTCGATATAACGTGGTTTCACCTATAATGCGGTAAGATTTTTTTGGCTCCCAAGGACAGCGTTATAGCGGGGTAGAGGTATATTATAAAGTGGATCTTTTCCAGGGCTGATCTAAGTTAGAATGTTCTGTATGGAAGTTGAAGGAAAAATTATCTTGCCTGTGTAAGAGACCTTGAGACCTCAGGTCAGTTAGATCTGTCATGCAAAGAATGTCCAATCCAAATTTCAAATGGGGAGAGAAATCTTGTATTCCCTCCGTGGGACTGTTTTCTTCTTTGCTGCTAGAAGCTGGAAGGTTGAACAAAGACTTCACTGCAGATTTCCTGATGCCTTTCCACAGCTTTCTTATATCTCCAGCTGCTCTACTTGGCTTTCTTGAATTCCTTTCTGATCTCTATGTACTAGTCATTTAATGGATGCATGATTATAGATGACACAACAGACAGCCTTCAGTGGAAGAACAGTTCTTTTTTCTTAAGAACTTTTTCATCTGGTGAAAAATTTGATTTATGTAATTGTATTGCAACTGCAGAAGATTCAGCAACAATTCCCCTTGCAAAGGAATAGTCTGCAAAATAATATAAACAAGTGAGACTTCCTTGAATGATCCACAGGGTTCTGTCCAGAAATTTAACTCCAAAAGAGGAATAGTAGCCTCACTTGTCTGAGTAACTACTGAGTCTTAGAATTTCAGCACACCGCGCAGAAGATGTCCTTGTCTTAAGAATAGTAATGTGAGAGGCAGCTGATCAGTTTCCTAAACTATTGAGGGTTATCTGAGTCTACAGAAGAGAGAAGACTATGAGAGTCCATTCCACTCTGTTAGTGCCAAATAACATTTGGAGATGTGAAATGGCTCATTCTGAAGCAAGTGTCACTTCAAGGTTGAGATGGTTGGATTCCTAATGCAGTTGTAATGATTACCCAGCTATGGGTGTTCAATACTTTTGGACTTTCAGGACGCACATGTATCTTTAGTTTAGTAACATTTGGGCTTGTATTATCAAACAAAATTATGCTGTTTCCTGATCTGGAACTAAACATTACAATAGTTTTGTTGGGTTTCATGAGTAAACTTCAGCATGAATTCCCAGGTGAAGGCTGGGTACAGTTGTTGAACAAAATGAATCACCTTGAACCTTTCCTTTTGTATTCTGTCTTTTGAGAGAGCATGCTGTTTCTTTATAACTGCAATCTGAATGATTAATGGAAACATTATACCTTAGTTAATGCAAGTAGGTGCCCAGTTCAAAGTCATTCCTGCAGGAATTTCTTTAGTTAACCCCCTCCTTTCTGCATAAGGAGACAACAAACTGTCACTGGAAATGGAAGGTATTGTAGCTGCCTTTAGAAATGGAAATCAATTGCTTGTTGTCAGTGGACTAAAGAGAAATGAAAACTAGAAGGATAACTCCAGTGTCTTGATGGGGAACAGTCCTGTCCACTGCCTCCATAAAATGGACTTTGCTTTCCAGGAGCCAGTTCCACTGTGTTAGTTGGCTGTTTATCTGTGGAACTTGAAATCTAGGTTCAGGAGGAGGCAGTTAACACTGTGTTGGGCACTTTATATATATCTTATCTAGATGCATGGCAGCAGCACATGGAAATTGACTTTAAAAAAAAAAAAAAAAAGATCCCAAGTAGGGATTGCCCAGATTGTATGTGTCAGAGGCAGAAATGGGGAGAAGACTTTTCTCAGGGATAAAGAACTGTTTAAGGATGTATGACTAATCTAATTTGTTTGTATCTGCTCTAAGTTCAGCTGCCATCATGTTGCCACCAAAGGAGGCAAAAACTTGAATTGATCAAAAAAAAATCTGAATGGCATTGAGTTTGAGATTGTTGTTCTAGCTCTGTAATTCTAGAACTGCAGTTCGTGGATCTTATTTCCCTTGCTTCCTCACATGCATCCTGCTGAATTTTAAGCTTGTTTGCGCGCTCTGTTTGGTGAACTGCATAAGATACATACTGAGCCTGAGGCGCTCTTCATCTTGTGTTCCTTTGATATAGACTTCTGTCTGAGCTAATAGCCATTTTTGTTTCTTTGTAAAAATTTGTATAAAATCCAGCAAGATACATTTGCTCCTGAAAATGTTGTCATTTTCTGTAGCTGTTCATAACTATTAACTTTTTTTGCTTTTTATATGTGCTGACGTACATGGTTCACACAATTTAAAGGGGTGCTTTCACTGAGTGTATGCCAAAAATGCCACCCAACAGCTGTTTCTGCTGTCAACACTTTCCCCCTTGTCACTTTGCTTGTGTGAGCTGGCAGTTGGCAGGAATTGAATTTACAAAAATCCCATTCCTGGCACACACTCTGTAGAATGGGTATCTTGTAATAGCACAGTACATGAGCTCTCAGAGAGCAGAGAAGGCTGGTGGGGTGTGTGCATATGCAGGGGGTAGATAAAATATAAAAATTACTCTTGGATTGTTTTGGGTATAGGTAATGGTAGCCCACATAAATCGGTTTTGTGGTGCTGCAACATCTTATAGTTAACGATTTTGGGATCATGCTGGGCTCCAGTTTTTGTTAAAATGAGAGAAAGCATCTGTCCTGAACAGACAGACAGACATTTACCAGATCATTAATCTCTTTACCTTTCCCTTCTGCACCCCCACTTCTGTCAGGGTTCAGAGGCTGCCTCTTACTGATCATTTGTGTGTTCCCAGCAAACTTACAGAACTGTTACATCTTAAATGACCCCCACTGTTCCTAGAACATGGCTCACTAGTAGCATCATTGAATGACTGTCTTCCTGTCCTTGGCTCCCATTTGCCTCTAAGGCAGTGTTGTTGTTTTTCCTCTTGGCCCCTGGACAGCATGTTTGTTGTATTTACCACATAGGGGTTTTTGAATGCAGCTGTGAGAGTCCCACCCTGTGTCCAGGTTTCAAGTGTATTGATGTTTCTTGTTCCATTTTTTAAATCGTAGTCTGGAATGAGGAGCACAGGTATCTCCTTGGCTTTTGTTTGCTTTACCTTCTGTGACCGTTCATAGCCAGCCACAAGTTACTGAGGTTTCTAAGGCCATACGTCTCTGTGAGGTGGTTTCTTTCCTTTGCTGCAGGAAAATGAGCAGGATAAAATGCAAGAAACCTTGAAACCGTACTGAAAATCTCCTCCTCTCTGTGAGTGATTCCACAGCATCGGCAACCTGACTGTGGGCACGCCAGGGGGGTTTTCTCCTGGCCTGGACTTTACAATAACACTCATTAGATTCTTCCTGCTTTCAGTTTCATGTGCTCTGCGTTGCTTTTATTGCTGATTTGTTTCACTCCTCGTGTACCATCTGCTGGGGCAGTGGTTTTCAGCCTGTGGTCCGGGGACTCCTGGGGGTCCACAGACTATGTCTAAGGCAGTGGTTCCAGGCCTCTTGCAGCCCAATCAGCGCACAGCTTCGGCCCATGTGATATTCTTTGGGCCATACAGGTAATATATATATTGTGTTGTGGGCCAACTCCACACACAGAGAGCTGCATATACCGCCCACAGTGGTAAATAAGTTGACCTCTGGTCAAAGGGGTCTGCGAAAGGTGACTATGAAAATAAAGTTTCAGATTCCAGAAAAGGAGGTCCGCAGACCACAGGTTGAATTTCCAAAGAGGTCTGCACCTCCACATGAAATATTAGGGGTCTGCACATGAGAAAAGGATGAAAACCACCGTGCTATGGAAAGCTGGAGCTTTCGCCCTCTTAGGTCACTGGTTTGGCTGCGGCCCAGGTCACTAACAATGGAAATTTATCATTGGAAGGGTATTCAGTGGCGTATGTAAAATGCTGTGTACGTCTCGGGTCAGTGACCAGTGAACAGGTAGTCAGGTCACAAATGAGGCCAACGCCACCACAGTTGGCACTAGTTAGGCCCCTTTGGCAGGCTCAGCATTGAGGTCAAGGATTGAATGAGCCGTTCAGGCATAAGGCACAGTGTGTGGAAAGCTTAGCCTGCCACTGCATGTGTTTCACCTGCGCTGTAGATAGAGAACTTCAGTACAGCGTTGTCAAAGAGATGCCTTTGATCAGAACCAAATTCACTTTAAATAATGTAGAGGGGGAAGAGCAGTTGATTTTCATTTTTGTTTTCCATGTGTGACAAATGGCTAAGAAATCAAGAAACTGTTTAAACCCTAAGCAGCTGGTCACTATACAAGTTGAGGTTTTCAGACATAGATGTAATATTTATTTTTGTGTTTTGTGGGGATCATAGGGTGAAGGTGTGGAAAGTCTGGGGAAGGTATTAGACATGGTTGAGATTTCTCCACTTTTCTCTATTGAATTTAAGTGTTTGAAATTTGGAGATGGGTTGGGGGTGAGGATTGATCCTTGAAAGCCTGCAGCTGCTGTGTCAGAATTACAGCTCAACGGGGAATAACTTTGAGTGATATGAGAGAGCCAGTAACAAGGTGAATATCTCCTGCTGGGAATTTTATTGTAATTTTCTTTAGAGGGCATGTACCATGTAGACTCATATGAACATCCACGTAACAAGGTATTGTCAGTTCATATTTTTTCTTGCTCTCATAGTAGATTTAATTTCAAGGCTCTAATTGTAATATGTGAAGCTCTCCTGGTACCTGATTCAGTGTATTATTTTAACAGTCTTACCTGGACTGTAGGTTGACTTAGTTACTGTTTGAATCTGAGGACCTAGGCCATTGCTTCAAAAGCTTTCAGCATAAATTGATTTTCCTCTAAGATACATTGGTTATGGTGCAGATAGAATTATATACTTCCTTATGTAAGTGGTGTTCTGGGCAGACTTCTGTGTGCATTGAGTCTTTCTCCATGCTTTACTGTCTAGTGTCCAAGCAAAAAGGAGAGGAGTAGAACAGGAACTAATTCCAGATTCTTTTTTCTGGATAAGATTTTTTTAAAAAATTCTAACAAAAAAGGACTAATAAAAGGTGCTAGGGATCTGATATAACTGAACTAGCCAGGACCCTCTAGCTTATGTGCAGTGTCTTACATCAGTATCTTAAAAAAAGATGGATGTGATAGAGAAATGGGGTACAACGCCAGCAGGATAAGGATGGCTACCAACAAATTAAGTGATAGAACATTAGTAAATTTCGTTGGCTTCCACTTGGCAAAATGCTTTCAAGATGCTTTCTGCATCTCCTTTGTCTGTTCTACGGTATTTGAGATACACTTACCACTTCGATATCTAAATACCATTGTGGCAGGTAGGGGTATTGTTGGGTAAATTACGTAATGAGTTCCTGAAGTGTGAAGTTTTAGACATTTTGGAAGCACAGCTGTATAGGACACCAACACTTACACCTTGTGCCTCATAATGCGCCTCTGTTCTATTCCCTCATTCCATAGAGCTCCTCTGTATCCCTATAGACATCAGAGCCAGCAGTGTTCCTCTTCCTTGGCTAGATTTTCAGTCTGTTTTAGCCACTGCAGAGTACTAAATGCTGGCTCCATCCTCTTACCACCTAAGGCTCTGATGTTGCACCATTTAAGTTGATGGAAGCTTTGCCATTGGCCTCAGTGGGTGCAGTGTCAGCAAGCAACACAACTATGTGCATTTAATACTTTGCCTAAATGGCTTCTGTTTCTGATGCCGAGGGTATAAATCTATTTCTGACTCCCCTCTCCTGAGCCCTCTTCCTATGTAATCTCATTATTTTATCAGTAGACAGAGGTCTTTTCCTCCTTATGAACAGCATAGTGTATTTATCGAATATTAGGCACTTGCTGTTGGCCCTGAAGGCCTCCATAGAAGCCATAATAGTACTAACTTCCGTTAATACTTTCATTTGCATATACTTTATATGCTGTCTGACTAGTTTTGGAGAACAATCCCCTCACTCTATTTTACCATGTCCAAGTAATTCCTGCTCTCAGATCTCTCTTTTTAAGATATATTGAAGTATTAAACAAGGCCAGCTTTGTTTCTGAAGAAGAGCACTCCTATACTAAATCTAGGGAAATCAGTTGCTGCATGTCTGGCTTTCATTTAAGTTGTGTGTGTTTAGATTGTGCAGTTGTGGCTGATGGCAAATCTGAATTTATGCTAGTTATTTTTTAATTCTTTATATGTGAGTTTTTCTTCAACTGAACAATCCTTTTTCCTTCCTGATTGTGTTTGACTCTTAGATTGTAGGGAATGGGAGTGAGCAGCAGCTGCAGAAGGAACTTGAAGATATATTGATGGATCCACCCATGGAAGACCTGTCCAGTGACCGGGAACATGGAGAAGAAAGCAGGACTGATGGAGAAGGGGAAGATCCCATCTTTCTTGAGGCGTCAGCATCCTCTACCATTAACCCGGTGTCGATGACAGGACTCCAGAAACCTGAGATGAGCCTGCCAGTGAAACCGACACAAGGAGGTTAGAAAATCTGGGGAGTACCTACTAGCGGCCATCAGAAGTTCTGGGTTTCTCTGCGTATGATGCACAATGTATGAAGCACTTGTCATGTCATCTGCTCATATAGTAGGATGGTATCAATAGTATAGTCAAATTTACTACTTCAGAAGTAAGTTAGCTACTCAAAACAATGTGCTGTAATGCAGATGAACAGGGTGAATGTATTGCATTCTTCTGGCTGCTTTCACCCAGAGGGATCCCAAAGTACTTCACCATCATATGTATGTTACCACTGAAATGCAGCTGCTTCTGGGGTGGAGGGCAAGAGACAGTTGGGGCACAGTGAGAGGAAAGGGAACTTTGTCTAAAGATACTTGATTAAAGCCCCTGTTCTTACCTTTTAAGACCCCATGACAATTTTGTATGGCAGAGCAGATGAGGCGAATTTTTAAAAAATGCTTAGGTGATTTGGATGCTTTTAAATTTTTTTAGCCAGGATCTTGTTTTTACGGTCTCGCCTGAAAAACGTACATGCATGTTGAAAAGTGTCTGATGCTCAACTTATTTGTCTACAGAGAATAAAGAGTGAAGATGCTCCATCTCATGGGCATTCATTCCTAAGGTTTAGGCTTATAAAATGTGTTTGCACAAAATTTGTGAATTCAGCAAATAGTTCTAAGAGCTAGCATGCTCTCACTCTCTCTCTGTTTCTCTTTTAAATGATCCCCAATAAAATCAAGCTTCCTTATTCTTATTTTTAGCTGCTAAATAGCATTAAAAGAATTTAAAAGTACACTTCTGATATCACTTTTCTGTCTGAGCAATGTTGTAGTTGCCAGAGGGATGTCATATGATTCCCATTAGGAGGGGAGGTAGCCCATGAGATTATTTAAGATATGGTTCAAACTATGGATAAAGTTTGGAAACCCCTGTCCTGAAGGAAAATGGTGGTTAGTTCACAGTGTGACCACGATGAGTGCTTTAAACGCGTGCTGTCTGTTAAATTGGTCCAATTAGAATGCCTGTGACTTTTACTGCCCTGGTGAAAATGAATGCATTCGGACAGTATGCTAGAGGGTACCCCCATGGAGAGAGCCAATCTTAAGAGCTTGGATAGCCCTGTGGCTCTTTCCATTTCTAATCACGGGCTTTCCATATTCCTTTTAGTCTGTCCTGGCTTTTTGTAATGTCTAGATGAAATTACTGTAAGGCGGTGCACAACTGGTTGAAAGA